>NC_140398.1:13867692-14512307 GCF_056956725.1 Heliconius melpomene rosina
CGCGAGCGGGCCGCTAGTTATATATAATTTTATTTCAATGTGTTTCTATATTGTTTATTATGAAGGTAAAAGGGGGCGATATATGTTGTTTTATTTTATTTTTTCAAATTAAAATCCATGAAGAGAATATGAAAGTGTAATTAAACTATTGTATATATCAACTATCATCAACTATTATTATTATGAATGGCAAAATGATTAAAAAGTTGCCTAGCCTTCTTTCTTTTGCGATCTAATTAGTGTTATATTTATTTATAATTCAACGGAACCATGACAGGAAGAAGTACCCACAAAGTTAGTTCCGTACTTAAAACCATTAATCTTTAAATAGCAAGTTCCTAAACTTAACCTACAGGAAGAAAAAAGGAAAACTTCGAAATTTTAGCTCTAAGACTTTTTGATTAATTGGCAATTACCTACTCGATTCCTTTACTTTATTTATACATAATCTATATATATAAAATCGAAAGGTCACTCACTCATCACGAAATTTCAGAAACTACATGTGCTAGGGATCTGAAATTTTGCCTAGGAGTTAATTATAGGACATAGGTGCTCGCTAAGACGGGAATTTGCAATGTTCGACTTCTAAGGGGATGAAATAGGGGTCGAAAGTTTGTATGGAAATTTTTTTAAATCGCCACCGATTTTTATAAGATTTGAAATTTAAACTCTTAAAAATATTTCATTTAACACGTGTTTCATGGTTTATTTAAGATTCATCCCTAAAGGTGCAAATAAGCGGGCGAAGCTGCGCGTGTCTGCTAGTTTAATATAAGATTCTATTAATCATTTGCCTTCTCCATTTATAAAGTGTTATTACTGAAATTTGCCTTAAATGTATGGTTTACATAAAGTATGGTTTTAGTTTTATGTCTCTATCTGGATAGAAAATGAAGACAAAGTTATATTTTTCATTCGCACTTGACTGACTGTTTTTTTTATGTTTGCTTATGAACTTACAAGTATAATAAATACGTTGGTACTATTATATTAATAACATTACGTGAGCGTTTTAAAATTTTAGCTCAATAGGAAATTTAAATTTGAAATTTCCGAACATTTACATATTCAAATGTAAAAGAAGCGCAAGCCTTACAAATGGTTGGATTCACACTGAATATTAATAGGTAATTCAATACATTAAGCATCTCTAAGGCTCGAAATTAATGATTTCTGGGCCCAAGATCTAAATTGGCTGAATCATATATTTTTGTTTGCAATAATGTTAACAAATAAAATTTTAAGTATTAACAATATTAATATCGTGGAGGCCTTGATGAAGTGACACTATGTTCTCGCCGAGTACCTTGACATATGGGGGATAAAGCGTGATGATATATATACATAGCAGGGTAGGCAGAGGAAACCAAATGTTAGGCATTGTATGTGGAGTGGAGGAACTCAATGCCGTGCTTTACCTTGTTACCAGAACGTGGAAAATGAAAATTTTAATATTTTAATACCCCAAATGGGAATGGAAACTTCAATTGTTACGTTCATAGCAATACGTTTGTGCCACTGCGCCACGATGGCCTCAAATCCTCTGTACGAGATACATACGAGTAGGTACTGTATCTACATCCTATCCTATCCTATATCTTATAAAACAAAGTCGCTTTTCGTGTCTGTCTGAACTTTCTAACTCTTCTTCTTCTAAACCACCCAACGGATTTTTATGCGGTTTTCACCATTAGGTCGAGTATTTTTCAGGGAAGGTTTATATATAGTTTATTATTTGTACATTCTTATGTAAATTAACATAAATACGATAAATGTGTCTAAAGTCCTACCCGTTGAGACACAATCGCGCATGCGCTGCTTTTATGGTAAGTACTACATGAAAATAATATACTGGAGTATTGTTCCTCTTAATAAGATCTACAAAAAAGTCCGCGAGAGCATATTTTTATCTTTTAAGGATAACGTGTAGTGATCATATTTCTGTCTAAAAATAGTAATTTCCAGATATTTTTTATTGTGAGGGATATTTTTCCATAATGGTATTAATCCTTATCCTTTAAAATACTTTATTAATTTTCTACGTTAAACGAAGATAAAATTTGCTTTTTACACTATTTCGAAATTGCGAATAGTATTAGAGAAAAACGCATTTAATTATTGACACATCACGCCGTTGACTCATCAGCTGTATGTTACTCAAGTTTCACTTATCCCTTACTCTCAGCATATAAATAAGTATATTAGTTACGTTGGCCATTTAATGTAGATCAAAGCTGTCTTCTACTGTTTTTCATTTTAATAAGTACTTTAGAAGTTGTTACAATATCAAAACATCCTTGCTGCGAAACGCGCCCCGCGACGTTTTGCTTATACAAGCGCGTCATGAGCAGTCATCGGTGGTTCAGTGGTAGAATGCTCACCTGCCACGCGGGCGGCCCGGGTTCGATCCCCGGCCAATGCATTCTATTTAATTTTCCTCATAGGCAGCCACGTAGTGCTTGCTTTTCATCAGGGACAGAATACCCTCTTCAGCATTAACCACAAGCTCGAAAAAAAAAGCCGCCCGCTATAGAGGCATAGCAACGAAGATTTAGATGCGTTTGCACGTATTGGATAATTGGGGTTGAATGTATTATTTCAGCGCGATATATTTGGTTTCATATTTTTTGTAGTAGTTGTTAGTAGGTAGGCTTTTGTTTATAATTTCTTCCGTTTAAAAATAGTCATTTAACTATCTAAAAATAGTCATTTAAATATATTTTAATAAGTACTTGAAAAGATTAGTAGCACAGATTTAAAATTACGGTACCTACTAAAAAATCCTTGCCGAGTAAAACAATTGGAAAATCCTTATTGGAACTACGAAAATGCGGGTTGCATTAGAGTTTAATTAATTTTCACATTATCTTAAGTGCTTTGCAAACATACATTATATGAATAATCCAGTAGTAAAAGCGGGCGAAGCCGCAAGGGGGTCGCTAGTATCTTATAAAACAAAGTCGCTTTTCGTGTCTGTCTGTTGTTTCTAACTCTTCTTCTTCTAAACCACCCAACGGATTTTATTGCGGTTTTCACCATTAGGTCGAGTATTTTTCGTAGAAGGTTTATATATAGTTTATTATTTGTACATTCTTATGTAAATTAACATAAATACGAAAAATATGAATAAAGTCCTACCCGCTGAGACACTTTCGCGCATGCGCTGCTTTAATGGTAAGTACTACATGAAAAAAATGTACTGGAGTATTGTTCCTCTCAATGAGATCTACAAAAAAGTCCGCGAGAGCATATTTTTATCTTTTAAGGATAACGTGTAGTGATCATATTTCTGTCTAAAAATAATAATTTCAATATATTTTTATTGTGAGGGATATTTTTCCATAATGGTATTAATCCTTATCCTTTAAAATATTTTATTAATTTTCTACGTTAAACGAAGATAAAATTTGTTTTTTACACAATTTCGAAATTGCGAATAGTTTAAGAGAAAAACGCATTTAATTGTTGACACATCACGTCGTTGACACTTCAGCAGTATCGACTCAAGTTTTACTTATCCCTTACTCTCAGCATATAAATAGGTATATTAGTTACGTTGGCCATTTAATGTAGACCAAAACTGTCTTTACTGTTTTTCATTTTAATAAGTACTTTAGAAGTTGTTACAATATCAAAAAATCCTTGCTGCGAAACGGCTCGCCACTCGCCATGCGTCCGCCGCGCCCGCCTGCCTTACACGCATCGGTGGTTCAGTGGTAGAATGCTCGCCCGCCACGCGGGCGGCCCGTGTTTGATTCCCGGCCGATGCATTCTATTTAATTTTCCTCACAGGCAGCCACGTAGTGTTTGCTTTTCATCAGGGACAGAATACCCTCTTCAGCATTAACCACAAGCAAAAAAAAAACCCGCCTGCCTTTATAGCAACGAAGATTTAGATACGTTTGCACGTATTGGATAATTAGAGTTGAATGTATTATTTCAGCGCGATATATTTTTTGTAGTAGTTATTAGTAGGTAGGCTTTTGTTTATAATTTCTTCCGTTTAAAAATAGTCATTTAACTATCTAAAAATAGTCATTTAAATATATTTTAATAAGTACTTGAAAAGATTAGTAGCACAGATTTAAAATTACGGTACCTACTAAAAAATCCTTGCTGTGTAAAACAATTGGAAAATCCTTATTGAAACTACGAAAATATGGGTTGCATTAGGGTTTAATTAATTTTCACATTATCTTAAGTGCTTTGCAAACATACATTATATGAATAATCCAGTAGTAAAAGCGGGTGAAGCCGCAAGGGGGTCGCTAGTTTTAATATAAAGCTAAAAATAACAGAGTCGGCTGACGCACACCGAATGCGCCGTGTCCTCGTCAGTAAAAAAAATATACACAAAAATAAAATAAACACATTTGTATTTTAAAAGGTTACTTTAAGATAATGATGATGATGATGCCATAATATCATTATATAATTATAAAATAAAATAAAAAATGTTAAATTATTCATTTTATATATTGAATATAAAAAACTGTAGCGCCCTTTGTGTAGCGACGTGGACATCGTTTTGTGTGAGCGACTTTATTGAGAAAAGCGAAACGCTTTTAATCTTTTTTCGTTTAGTCACCGCAAGCGCTCTCAACTTTTTGACTGACCACTCGTAGTACTTTGAATTTATTCTTTGACTGCTATTTTTATTTGTCCTTGCTCTAGAGCAAGGTTTTAAATATGCATAGAATAAAACTATTCTAACAGTACATTTAAAGTGGACAGAACAGAACAGACAACAACAGACAGACAGAATTCTTTCAATGAAAAAGAAATTACAACATATTGTATTCTATAAAGAACTTTAAGTAACTGATACTCCTATCACACTTATTTACAATTATTTGTTAAATATATTGTATATATTTTGTCCGTAGAAGGCTACATGGAAACGACGAGAAATTTCCATTTACACTTTAGAGACTCAGCTTTCGAAAATTGAGCTTGCGTCGTTTGCGAAATAGTAAGTGATTGATTTTAGTGTTGTTAAGTGATAAAATACGAGGCTGTCTTGGGGCAGGGATAGCGTCTGTAAGCGCGACTATGGGTTGTAGATTCGTTTTCCTCTCGGAGTCAGGAATTAATTTCATTTCCACGCTCTAATAAGCCCAAATACAGCGTTGAGTTTCACCACTTGACAAGAAAGTGGAGGCCGAAGTGGTTCTCGTTATATATACGGTATACACCATGACAGTATTCCGAATATATAAAGAAAAAAATAAAGTCATTTATAGGAAGTCTCGCATCTATATATAGATACTCATAGTGCTTCATAGGTACATCATGTTTTAGTTAAGAATTTCGAATTTTTTAATGAAAATAAAATTATAAAATGTTTTAAATGATATTGAAGCTTAAAGTTAGCTGCATTTTGTATTAATTTTTTTGGAATGAAATTTGAAAATGAAAATTGGAATGCAACCTACAGAAGTAAATTAACACAGAGACATGTCATTTCAACGTATTATTAGTACAATAGGCAAACAAAACTTAGATATCTTAATTGTTAAAGGTATTTAAATATTATATACTATAAAAAGCGACATCATTCCATAAGAAACTATGATAATAAGTAAAAGTAAAAGTAAAAGTAAAATATTCTTTATTGCACACCAAATAATTAATTACAAATATGTTCATAATGATACAAGAAACAGCACAATAGCCGGCCTTATTGCTAAGCCAGCAATCTCTCCCAGGCAACCTTTGGATAGAGGAGAGCATTAATTAAATTAGGAGGGGTGTACTAAATAAATCTGAGTACTAAATAAAATATATAAATGGGCAAATATATACACATATACATACATACATACACATACATACATACATAAATACATACATACAAACACACCTACATACACATATACATATATAATAAGATTTTGTGGGAACAGTAAACATATTAATTAAATTAAATTTGTCAACTATACTTAAGATTCTCAAAGTGTCAAATAATATTCCTTCAGCCTTTTTTTAAAGGTCATTAAAGTTCGAGATTGCCTTATTTTAACGGGTAAAGAGTTCCACAAGCGAACAGATTTAAAAGAAAAGGAATTTGTGAAGAAGGAAGAAGAGTGGCAAGGGATTTTAAGAGATAATGTGTATTGGGAGCGGAGGGAGAAATTATGTGATTCACATAAAAACTTAAATCGTTCTTTGAGGTATGAAGGGGAAGATGGATTAAACAGAACGTTATACAGAAGACAAAGAACATGAGTATTCCGGCGAAATCGAATAGGGAGCCACTTGAGCTTTTTTCGAAATTCGGAAATATGATCGTATTTGCGGAGTCCAAAGATGAACCTTACGCAGACGTTTTGGAGACGCTCGAGTTTATTTAATTGCTCCTCCTTTAGGTCAAGGTAACAACAATCGGCATAATCAAGAATTGGTAGTAGGAGTGATTGTGCCAGCGCAACTTTAGTAGGGATGGGTAGAAAGGATATTATTCGATTTTTGAGAAAAACAGATAATATAAAAGTAAATACAGTATTTACTGTAAACAGTACTACAGCAAAGGCAATATGTATGTAAACTTCTCATTGAAACACAATAAAAGATCTTCAGGGTGTCAAAGTAGATAGATACTTTGTCGGAGAATCCATTAAGCTTGTTTATTCCATTAAGTTAGTGACGCGATGCGCCGAGCGTCAAGAAACGCACCGATGCATGGGCAATGCATGTATTCCAGTTTATATGCAGAGAGGAAATATCCATTAAAACTTACTTATTCGGGAAGTAACTAAGTTGGTATTCACTTCATGTTTAATCTTTTAGACGAAGTCTTTTCGTTTACTCCATTTTGAATTAAGTATATTTTTTGGTTTTCTTATGTTGAATTTCTTTTTAAGCTAAAATAAAATCGAATCAGCATCGCTGTATCTCTCATACAGCAGGGTAGGCAGAGGGAACCTAGTGTAGAGTCACTCCTTTCCTCGTAGCAGCGTAGGCAGAGGAAAAGTGTGAACCTAGTGTTACGATATTCTGTTCCCCGTTAAGACTTTCCCCCTTTCGCCGACTTTTGGAGATATTGTGTGTTGAGTGGTGGAACTTAACGCCGTGGTTTGCCTCATTATCAGTGAAAAGGAAAATATGAATTATTTTATATCCTCGAATGGGAATCGATCACAACACCGACAACCGAAAATACATACTAGTATAAATTAATATTATTGAAAGTTCTTACTTGAACAGTACGGGGCTTAACTCTACTCCGAGCTTAAATTGTTAAGCAGACCTTTTAGATACGTACTACCTTATATTGCGGTATTCCGAATGAGGCTGAAGCTCTAAAGGTTCATTTCAACGAGCTAAAAGCATTGGCAATTAGATGTTGCTTTGGTGTTGATAAGAAAACTGTTATATAAATTATTATATATTTATATACATATATAGGTACAAGTTTTTATAAATATAGAAAAATTTTATTTGTATATACAAACTAAAAATTATACAGTACATATCACAATTAACATGATGACATACCCCGCTACTCCCTACAAAAAAAATCCAATAAGTAAACGGACAATTAGAAAAAACTGATTACCAAATCAAAGATCTGAACATATTTTTTTGAATCGTAGCTAAGAACACTCTCGATTAAGTTAGCTTTCAAAGAAAAAAACTAAATTAAAATCAGTTCATCCGTTTGGGAGCTATGATACCACACATCACATACAATTTATAGTTAATTTAAACTAATCGGGAGTATTTTGTACTTAAGGAAAACAAAACCTTATAATGTTCATTAAGCTCCATTACGTCGTAAGTAAAAAGACAAATAACTTCTTATTAGCTTTGGCTATTTACTCTCGTCTATTCCCTCCTTCTTCCTCATGTTGGAATAGGCTTTATTAATACGAAAATATAATAACATTACACGATAGCCCCCGGGCAGCGTCAACTAAATCATACTGTATAAACAACGGTCGCTAACAACAATTAATAGCACATAATATATATAAAGAGATTATCTTTTTAATTAATATATACGTACAATAAATATTAATGGCGTCGTTAAAATATTTCAGTTTTGATAAAATTAGCAAATTGAAATTTTTAGGTTAATAAACGTATAACAATCACCGCAAACGAGCGTTAATTTTGATATTACGGTAATAAATATTCGTATGTTATTTCCACTATGGCCTAATTTGACTGTAGCAGAGTCAATATTGTTCTTAACTTTATGCAATATTGTTTTAATAATTGTATAAACGGTTTTATTTTAGTAAATATAATATTTATTAATAAAGCCCGCATATACGGTATACGCAGTATGACAAACTACGGACAAAGCTCATGATAATAACGTAAGCATAGAAATTAATAACTATTAAAGTCTTTTTTCCTTAAGTTTCCCGCTGTGTACCGTATATAGTGGGATAAGCAGAGAGAATCTAGTGTTAAGACACTCGGTTCTCAACATTTCGCCAAATTTTCAAGGCATTGTGTGTTGAGTGGCGGACCTCAACGCCGCGTTTTGCTTAGAGAGAAAAAATAAAAATATACATAAATAATGTTTCATTTCTTCGAGTGGATTGAACCCACAACCGTCGCGTCTACAATGGCCACAAAAACCTATTTCTATAGCTATATACTTTACCTTTTATTTTTAAAACATCTCTTAACCACACTGTGAGTAATAATTTATGGGGTACTTATGAACAATTAGTCAGTTTTTGTTTTGCGTAGATGGAAATTTATGATTGCTTAAGATTTCTAAAATGGATCTTTTGTGTAACTTATTTTTTATGGAGCTGTTGTTAGCAGTATAGTAGGTACGAGTCATTTTGAGTTTTTGGCCTTTGTCAAGACTAATCAAAATGGAATCCAATTTACCGCCGAATTCTGGAGGCGAGCGAGCGAGACTGAGCTCGCTTAACTCTGCGTATATCGATAGTAAGAGCAGTAAACTAACAAATTTAACGTCCAGATATATAAAAACCCTTGTTAATACAACAAAACCTAAAAAGAGCCACCGGCCTAGTAGACTAATACATTAGATAGATAGATAGAGTATTGTATAGCTGCATAGATAATTGAAGTTTTCAAAATATTTTTTTAATACGATTATTACAATTATGATTGTTTGTATAATATTTATAATTTTTATCTAGAAACGTACAAAAATATGAATCTTCTGTAGCCGACACAGTTATAAATCCAGTCGACTGGGTGCTCCTATCCTTCCGGCTACGCTCCCGAGAGCATAGTTTGTTCTATATGGCCATTATCATCACATGTCGAGATCAGTACAGAATTAAAGTCTTCTGCATAAAAAATGCTATTAAAAGCTGCTATTTAAATCGATTCGAAATTCATCTTCTAAGTTTAGATTAAGTATAGAGCAGTGTCATTTATCATTCAACGCTCCACCCGTCCTGCAAGAAAGAGAATCTGCTATTTTTATTTTTGTCACTTATTAGTTTAATAGTGAGAATTACTTTTAGAATCGATTGCTTGATTTATGTGACATTAATTTGGTTTGTCGCTTATCAGTTTTGTATTAAAATTTCTAAAGTTTGGAGTTTAAAAAAATTGTTCCCTTTTTTACTTAACCGAGTAACCTAACTCGATTTCAGCTACGAAAATGTCTTTTATACATTAATTTTATACATTTAAAGCCTTAAGAAATTGTAATTAAAACATCGCAAACTATATTTTGAGACAAAAATTAGGCGCATAGTCAGAAATATCTAAGGCAGGTACGTAGAGGTACCTGTGTAGTAGGTACATATGTATCTATGTACCTACAAAGCGTAATTTTATATGGAACGATCGTAAATTCAGTCGGCAGCGCGCTGGCTTCCTTCCGGCTACGATTTCGAGAGGACGCAAACATTTTGTTTCAGTTGGCCGTTATCATTGTGCACATAGAGCGCGAATTTTCCCGAAAATTTTACTCCGAATTGGTTTTTCATTTATTTTCACAACAATAAATGTTGCTATTAACCAATTACAATAAAATGTCAGCATACTGCCAACACATTTAACTTTTTTAAAGTCTGTTTTTTAAATGATCCTAATTTATCGCTTTTAAAATACTAAAATTATGGCGCTACACCGAAAAATAAAGATATGAACGAAAAAAGAAATCATTGTCAAAGTTGAAATTAGTACTGAATATTGATTAGTCAATGTTATTATATTGGTATGTCTACACTCGGTTGACCTTGAGAAAATCTGGAGATCATGTAAAAAACAGAAATACCTCTCGGAGGGTATAAAGAGGTCGATGACAATGGACGAGGCAAAGAGGTATGCGGAGACCATAGCGTTTGGCGATCCATTCTCTCTGGCAACCATGCTAGGGATAAAGCGTGAAGCTAATTAGGTAAGTAAGTAAAATATTTGTAACAAATATTTCTTTTTATAGTTTAGATACTATAGATTTAAAGATATCAACAGCACATTGATTTTTAATTTCTGATATTTAAAATTGTAGGTAGGTATAATATAATTACATAAAATTTGTGCCCCCTATAAATTTTCAGCCTTCTGTTATAAATTAGTGATATTTACTAACAAATACAGATAATATTAAATAATAACTATTTAAGTATAGTACTTAAAATCAGAGAGAGACACTGTTTCATCCAGTCTAATACAAAACTATTCAAACCATCTTAATTAAAGTAATAGCAGCAATTTTCAACTGGCGATGTATGGGTTAGCATAACGATCCCTCGGCGCTGCACTAAGTGTGATTTAAAAATGTTTGTCTAGAATGTAAATGTTTGAAATAAACGTTTGGATCACCATATTTACAAAGACTAATAATGGCGTAGTTTAAATAATGTAGAAGTAATCTAAGACAAGTACTTTCAATTATATAGACATCGAAGTCTTTTATTAAATTGGAAGAGATGTAAGGAATGAATTCAAGATAAGAAAGGTTGATACAAAAATATGATAATACTCGGACCCATGTATTTGTTCTACGGTGGCAAATTTAATTTGGATTCTTTTGGTTTTGTTTGTTTTACCTAAACAACTTCAAAGTCTTCATAAATAATTGTGTTATATATTGTATTTCAATATCATTGTATTATTTTTTTATTTACTGTAAATAGAAACACACGCTGGCGTAGTATGTGACATAGTTAAGCTTTTCTTATTAACATTTTTAATACAAGTTGTTTTTGAACATCCTAGCGTCCAGGCGGTCTAGTCTATTAAGCTCTATGTACATCGTACCTACTCCTACATAGCCCTACATACGTACACAGTCCTCTGCAGTGCTATTTTGATACAGTTGCTAGTATTACTATTTGGCTGTTCTTTTTTAAATGATTCTAACAAACCTTCGCTACAGAATGACTACAAAATCATTAATCGTTTATAAAATTACTTATACATCTGTATATGTAAATCGATCGAGAATTATATTTTGTAGGGTCTCTCGATCGAAAACATAAATTTACCTACTTCAATAATCAGTTTTTTCTGACACATTTTTTTAATATGTACTGAACTATAAAAAATAACTAAACATTTATATTGATATGTATTGACTTCCCTGGACTATGGACCACTTAATCCGTCGATCGAGATACGTCTGGTATGATGGTGGTGATGCCTAAACTTACAATTCAAATATTAATAGATCTTGAAATTGAATGCATATATGTATTAACTACGTGTAATAGTGAAAACTTCAAGCCCGCTCATTTAAATAAAAAAATATATGTGTGGCTCAATAATTATTTATAACTAGTCACTTAAGAATTTGGATAAAATCTCGCTTAAATTTTATATGAATTCGCAAACTTTTCAGAACAAATATATGCACTCAATGCATATTCGTACTCTATCTAAAATGAGTTTAATTAAAATATGAAAGTTCCGTAAGAGAAATAAATGAATTCTAAAACCGTAAAGTCATTCACAGATGGACGTCCGTAGATAATTCAATGATTTTAGACACGATTCCTTTATTTGCATTCATCTCTATAGTTTGCAAGAAGTGCACTACATTTTAACGAGTTTTGCTTCAAGAGAGTTCAAGAGCAATTATTATTACCGGCCGGATTTCAGTGAATTCTCACTCATAACTTTTAATTGTTCTTTTCACTGACAACTCACTCGATGAACATTTTAACAGTTTTCTGGTTAATGATAACCTCTAGTGGAAAGGGAGTTCAAATAAGGGTTATTCCTAGTGTTTGGTTATTGAAGGCTTCATTTAGAAGTTAATCTACATTGGTAAATCTCGCAACAAGCTTTTATATCCTATAAAACTTTGAAATTCAAAGTTCATTAGGATAAGTTTATCTAATTTTTATTGAGCTGCGGAACTCTACACTGCACTGTGTCTTATGCACTTATAATTTTCAATATAATTATTAATTATTAGTATTTTAATTTGTAACCTTCATTATAAAACATTTATAAATTATACATTACATATCACTTAACCACATCAAGCTTACATAACGGAAGGTCTTTCATGCTATTAAGTTCGAAGGTTATATCAATAAAGATTTTTCTTAATTAATATTAATTAAATTTGAATTTATAGATTTTGCCCAAATGACAAGGGCAGCTATTCTTATATTGGCAGCATTATATGGGCAGCTATTATATTTATATTATTAGCTTCAAGTGGCAGCTATTAAATTGCAATCTCAACTTTAATACTTAAAAATTGATCCCCAAAGTTTTTGAAAAATAAAAAATGAATGATTGATTGATTTCGAATAATCCTGACCAGAGTTGTAATGTGATGAATGAGCCAATTTAAATTTTCGCCAGGCAAGCGACTGGAATGCTAGCACGAACACGAATTTCCTTTCTGCTAACATCATAGGAATGGTAATAAAATATATACATAGTGAGGCGATGCTCGCTATATATTATCATAAGATCGGGAGTTGAATTCCTTTTATTACTTCTAGTTTTATTTGATTTACTGATAGATGAATTTGTTAGATTTTATGAATTGAATTTTTTCAGTAATACAGACAAAAATATAATTTTTAACATATTTTGTCACATTTTATAAAATTATAGCGTTGTAGAAAATCGTTACAAAATATTTTTATTACAATTCCAAAAAGAAAGTTGAACATTTAATAGAGAATACTAATGGATGGAAATATTTCATTTTCTCACAAAATTATTGACACGTGCATTTCTAGTATTACCATTAACCTTCAATATTTGAGGCTGTTTCGCATTTTAGATGCTGTTCACGCTCTGCTCACTTCTACTCTGGACGTAATTATATTGATACATTGATTGATTCTGGCATGAGGTTGAAATTCTAACTGTATATGGAACTGTGTATTATTTGACTAGAGAATTTGAGTAGATAATGGTAGTAGCTGTATAAAATAATTGTAAGTGTGGAACTGAATTATTTATATATGTATTTTTAAAGTTAATATTAAAGAAAATATATAATTGGAGCACATCGTAGTTAAAACTCCTCTGGAGAATATTTTTATTTACTATATCCCCCCAGTTTTATTATATATTTTGCGAGAGATGTTTGATGAAAATTATATAATTAAAATCTGAAATATATGATTTTCAAATCCTAAGACAATCCTGAAATATATGGCACAATGGAACAATGTCTGATTGTAAATATGATAGTTATAGTTTCCCAATCGATGGCATATATTATTTTTGTTTCCTTGCCAGAGCAGGGCGCAGCGCAGCGTTGATTCCCGCCACTCAACACTCAATGTCAAGAAATTATGTGTTGAGTAGTGAAAGTCGACACCGAGCTAGTGATATGCGGATTAAACCGTGAAGCTGAGCACAAATTTACTTAAGACAAGGTCTTTAAGCAGAAAAAAATTTAAATATCTCCCTAATTATTTAGAAACAAAGAGAAGATAATATGTAAAAATAAAAAGCGTGTTGCATATATTCATCCGTATTTTACGGGGTCCAGTATACTTTCAATGTGGGTTAACAATGCAAATAGATAGGTGAGCGGGGTAGATAATAAGTAGGTCAAGGAATTTAATTCCATTATCATTTCCTTTATAATCCACATCTAATATGAAATAGCTGATCTCTTATTTACATGTTCATCGGAAGCTTATAGCATTTATTTTAGTACTTAGTAGAAATTCTCTTATACTAAGCTCAATTTTCATTAATATTAAAATTTATTTTCGCCTCTCAACACGCTACGCCTCCAGAATTTGTAGGAAAGTGGGGAACGGAAGTATCTAAATGGGAACGGAGTGTCCTAACACTAAGTTTCTAGGTTTCCTCTGCTTACCCTGCTACGCGGGATATTGAATGCAGCGCAAAGTTGAAAAAAGTGTTAGATAGTATATTTATCGAGAAAGGCATTACGTTACTCGTTACAATGTGCCTGCGACAGAATTACCTGGGACTCTTTGAATGTGCTATGTGTACAAACACAACTCACCATTATTTTCATTGTGACCGCGTCGGCGAAGCCGTAGGTAAAAGCTTGTAATCTTATATGAGACTAGGAACGTCCACACAACTTAATTTACATGGACTTTAGGACCATTTACACATTACTTCCATTTACTATACGTTATCATTGAAATTTAGGGCTAAAATATCAAGAAATTGCTTGTGTTGAGTGGTGAAACGTAATTTCGCATATTGTTTTACTGGAACGAGAAAAGTAAACAAGTATTATTCCATCGTTCAGGAGATATATACCCATATTTTCTACAAACAGACAAACAAACATAAATTAAGAAAATAATTGATATAATTTTTATTAATATAATTTCATCTCTTTACATTATGTTTTCGCAAATATATTCATGGACGGATAAAACTCATCTTGTTTATCTTATTATTTATTTAACTTAAAACTTTTAATAAATAAAATTCAAATATAGTTATCGCGACCACAGTGGATTTTATATTAGAACGAAGTAGTTCACAAACTTTGCTAGAACAACTTTGCCATCGTAAACTTTTTAGAAGTAAGAATTTGTTTTTAAAAATAATATGTTAAGTCATCAAAGTAATAGTTTTTTTGACAGGTTGTGTTGCATTCCCACTAAAGCAAATGAACATTAATTCTGGTGTTGAGGCAAAGCGGGGCGTTGAGTTCCCCCTCAACATGCAATGCCAGGAAGCAATCCAGAATTCTACAGAAAATGGGGACTGGAGAAGTCATCATGGACACGGAGTAAGTCTATTGACACTGGGTTCCCAGGTTTCCTCCGCTTACCCTGCTATTCGTGGGATACAGAGTAAAACTGCTTTATTTTTTTATTTTTTTAATAATTAATGAAACATAATCCATGTTTGAACTGAACTTCCACTGCGAACTTCCACATCATGAGTAACTCTAGCAGCTTACTAAAGTTATTTTAAAATAAACATCTCCAAGGACGACACGACCTGGTTTAAGTTCAAACCAGGTACTCACAAGTTAAAAAACATTACCTTAGTGGCTAGACTCGGGTTAATTTTTAAAGAATAGTTGCGAACCAACCGAGTACTGACTTTGATTTCCCAGGGGTAAAACTTAGGAAACGAAGAGTAGGAAAACCTGTCGTTTACGTGTACGGGTTAAATATATAAAAAGTAAAAAATTTTAGAATAGAATAAATATTATTGTATTATGCGTTTAATTCCGCCACTTGTGACTCAATGCGGAGTATCATAACACTAGAAGCTCTATTAACACGGAAAAAAAAATGTTCGTAAAACATGCAAAAATATTATAGAAAGCATATTTTATTTCCCAAAATTCATTCATCCATTAAATAAATGAAACAGTATTAAGAGCATGAGGGCTATAAATTTTGCAAGTTATATAACGCGTGACGATCGCGGCCAGCTAAGAATACAAAGAGGATGTCCCATATTTCTGGTACACAGTGTATAGTATGCGTGAAGAGGGCCCACCCTCAAATCCTACATTTTCCTGTTACGATTCAAGGGCTATTTAAGGCAACTTCCGCGTTATTTTTCCAAGGTATCCTGTATTATGACCAATGCCTTTTTGCTTATTTTTTGAATAATCTTTTAAAGATGTATTTTATGAATGTAATGAATAGATATACTAATATTATTATGTCTGTAATAATTAATAAATAGAAATTACATATATGGATGTTAAATAAACAAATAAATTGGAATGAGAGTCATAAACATTCGTTATTTATTTTAGAAATATTATATATACTATATACTATAGATATATTTTATATACTTAATAATTACAGTAATTACATCTAGGTTATAATAAAACTTTTATAGCAAAGCTCCATTTCATTATTTGTATGACACTCATAAGGCAGTCATTGTTAAAAGATAAGGCGTTCAGAGGTTAGCTTATGGTTTGTGTCATAAAACGATGTTTATGAAAGGTCTAGTGTTGGTCCTGCGGATAAGGTTGTGTCAACATTTGAGATAAGAATAATAAAACTGAAAAGCGAAACCTTTGTAACTGTGGTTTCGTTTTACGTTTATTATGTTAGCGAGTCTTGTTTTCTCGTTAGAATATTATTAGTACTTAAAAAGTTAAAAACTGTTTTACATAAAAATATTATACACATTTTATTAATCAGCTATTACAAAACTGTCTGCTTTTCTTTTTTGAAACACAAAAAAATAAGCCTGAAGAATGAAAAAGAAAACACCAAAAAAGAAGTTTAAATCTAAAGATAAGGCCTCCCTCTGGAAAGTATCTGGAAAATGTTAACAGGAAAATATTTTTTATTGTGCTTTGAATTATTTTTTTGCTTATAAATATAAATCGGTAACTTTTTGTACGTACAGGTACTAGTAATAGTTGTAATTAATATGCGTACTTATATTGTTTTTATAAATAAAGAAAATTACATTGTTCTTTATCATGTATATCAAATAAAGTTATGCGAAACATGAAACATAGAATCAGCTTGGTGGTTCAGATCTGTAAAATGAATGGAGGAACACATTATTAACCTGATAGTAATAAAATAAAAATATTTATGATTGCAATAAATTATTCCTATAAAAATAAATACTTTTTAATCCCTATAATCGCAGTCTTTTGCGTTATGTAAAAAAATATAAAAAGCCAAACCAAGAATCAATAAAATCCTTACGATCGGTGATATATGTAGGTGCCAAATTCCTAATAAATTACAACTAAACAAACCATTAATTGCCCTTGGTTTTTTAAAAAATGTACAGTATAATTTCTGTTGTATACTTATAATATATGTAGGAGATTGCTCGTAAATGACTCTTATTGGACCTGTGGGCTCCACTGTGGGTTAATGCAAGCAGGAATAACGCAGCAGATTCGTGACACTCGTCACTAGTCCGTCCTTTCTCCAATACATCAGAAGACTGAATCCTTCTACGATCGTCAAAACATAAGAAGACTACACCATTCCACGATCGTCAACTTCCTCCTTATTTTAAAATCGAACTTCACCCTCACACGTCACGACTCTACTCAAGGCATAAGCCTCCGCGTTATTGGTCAAATTACCTCACTGGTCTAATAAAAGTCATATTGGAGACTCTAACATAAGTCAGCCAATCGTAATTCTACAATAATCAATAATTAGTGTCTTTTCGATCACTTCCTCTGAAGCTATACAAATGTTGACACATTGTCATTTTTTACATGAACACAGCCAGTAATATTATAAACAGTTGCTACAGATGATATTAAAGCTAATCATTAAACATCTAAGATAATATAATATCTGTTCTAATCTCTTCCTTCTACACGGCCCTCCTGACGCTTCACGCGCCCTCGCGTGATATTGTAAGCTCGTCATTGTTCTCTGTAAAAAAAGATAGTGTATGTAAAATGTTCGGCCAATCCTGACATTTCGTTTGTAATTCCAGCTTTCAACAAATTCTTTAACCTCGCATAATATTATTTGATTAATGCTACCATATACTACTTTAATGTCTTAAACATTTATTATTTTTTTTTTTTTAAGCATTAAGGGCTTAAATCAAATCCGAAATCAAACCAAAAATAAATCTCTACACGCGCATGCACAAAAATGCTCATACTCCCTCGAGCTCTCTCTATTTTAATCTCTCTATTATTATAATTACATAAAGGCCACCTCGCCATAGAGAATTCTGCAGGCCTCCCCGCCATCACTCAATTATCATCGGGCCACCTCGCCACTAGATAATTCTGCAGGCCACTAGGCCATACCCTACGCAACTCAATTATCCAAACGGCCAACTCGCCACTTTACACAACTATCCAGGCCAACTCGCCTCATATTACAACTCTCCAGGCCAACTCGCCTCATATTACAATTCTCTAGGCCAACTCGCCTCTATCTCAATTCTCCAGGCCAACTCGCCTCTTTTCCCAATTCTCTAAGCCAACTTGCCGCACAAATAAATTTTGGATCTATCTGGTTTGATTTGATTTCGTTATGATCTACTAAAACATAGTCGCTAACGGAAAACGATGTAATTTTTTTTATAAAAGAAAGGTCAACGTGTGTCATTTTGCTGTCTATATTGAAAATAATCTCTAATCCCAAGAACATCCCCAACCGACCAACCTCTGACCTCTGATACCTCATATCATAAATATTGTAGTTCACTTTTAAGAAAACGGTTCCCCTTTTTAAGCTAAGAACAACCAAAAGAAATAATCTTTAATACTCCCGCAGTCTCTCCATATCCTATTCCATATTAGCTTCTAGGATAACTCAAATTCAAAATATTCTTTACTCAAACAGACCACTATAAGCACTTTTGAATCGTCGAATGAACAAAAGCAAAAAGCTACCACTAGTTCAGAAAGCAGTTCTGCTGAGAAGAGCCAGCAAGAAACTCAATAGTTGCTCTTTGCGAAATCAATGGTATAATTTAATTATTATATCAGCTGGCTGCTATCCTACATGACATCAATGCATAGTTAAAGGTTGCCTGGTAGAGATCACCTGTGGGTGATAAGGCCGCCTTTACACCGTTTTTTTTTGTTCTTTTTATGTTTAAGTTAATTTATGTTTGAGTTTCGTGTTGTGTTTCGTGTTTGTGTTTTAGTTAATTAATTTTAATTATGGTGTAATGAAATATTAAAATAAATAATAAACACTTCCAATACACATCAATTCCATACATGTTTATCCTCCAAATATTCCTTAACAGTGTGATAAGCTCTGTTAGAATTTATTTACAGATACTTTAAATAAGTTAATTAAGTCATCCATATAAACAATAAATTCAAATTCAAATCATTTTATTCAAATTGACCCACTCGCGGCTTCACCCGCATGCCACCTATAATATTTCTATCATATTGCATTTACCAACAAATTAACACGTCCAATCATGAACACTATGTAACTGTATGATACGACGTCACGACAAGAGCATTACGTAAACCGAAAGGTATAGCCCTAAATTCATAAGAAGTATCTAGCGTTAAGAATCCGATCTTTTCTATCGAACTTTAATTTTATCACAAATAAGTGTTACGGATAACGGTCAGGAACTGCATTCGAGTTTAACTTTCAATAGTCGTCTATACACATTCTATCTGAACCATCGTGTTTTTTTTACGCACTATATAGCTATCGTCGGAACTAAGATGATACCTAAGGCCAACGCCGTACAGCTTTATAAGGGGCTACTAGTCTTATTTCTAATTCATCTAATTCATCTGTCTTTCTTCTGTTAATAAGAGTATCTACTACGAACGATACATCAAAATAATGTACAACATTTAATAAGTTAAAATCGTCTTGAACTTCCGTGTCTAAATTATCACAATTTGTACAAATCTCACAAATATTTAATAATCGATTTATTATACAACTTTACGCTGTATCCCGCACACAGCAGGGTAGGCAGAGGGAACCCAGTGTTAAGACACTCCCTTCCCCACTTTGTGCCGTATTCCGGAGGCATTGTGTGATGAGTGGCAGAACTCAACGCCGCGCTTCGCCTCGACACCACAGCGAAGAAAATGGAAACAAACGTAAATAAATATTTCACTTCCTCGAGTGGGAATCGAACCCACAACCGTCGCATTAGAGTCACACCCTTGTGCCACTGAGCCACTACGGCCTCAATTACGTCAGACCCGTTATAATGACATTAAGTGAAATTTGTAACTAGCACAATATACTAGGTTAACTAATACCCATTAAAGTGACAGGTGTATGTTGCAAACTACCATAAGTTTTTAAGAGCAATATCTTTTTTTTAACAAGAGACCAAACAGCACCGGAATCACAACAAAATGAAAACTGCTCACCAAATTGTACAAAGTGACAGATGTAACATCGCATACGCCCACTCTCTCTACTATAGCGGTAGGTATCGAATTATTTCCGGCAGCTCGTTGAGTTTTAGAGCACCACGACACCACGTAGCCTTCAACACCACACTTAAAGCACGAGTTAGGAGGTCTTGCCGTGAAGTCGGAGCGATTGGAAGTAGAAATTATCTTATTTGGGCTTTTGGCTGAAACATTGAAATGATTTGTCACTACAACACTTCTCACATTTATAACATTTAACTAAAATTTTACTTAATCTAGGTATCCTTTATATTATTATTATTATTCGTTTCAAATTCTTGAAAACTACGTTTATTGTAATAAAAATGTCATTAGCTTTTATCATGTTTGTAATGTCATCATTTTGAAACGAGTCTTTATTTCTTCTGAAAAATATTACGTAATTTAATTTGTCAAATATGTGCGACGATCACCGCCACTACTATGTCCTCTTTATCTAAATCATTACAACGTAACTTAAGAGAAGTAAATATTCTATTGGACTATGCGGACAGACAGTTTCTTTCTTGGGGTTTACTGATAAATATTTTATTTTAAAATAGTCGCTGCTTTTGTATTTGCAGCGTCGCGGTGCGACAGAAAATAAAATCTTTAAATTGCATCTACTTTATATTAAGAAAAGCAATATAAAAAAGCCAAATAGCAGCAAAACCCTTCAAAGCTTTACCAAGTATAAGGATAAGATTACTCCCCTGACATTCTCGATCCACCAAATACATGGTCACAGTTGTTAGCCACGCTCGAGCATCTGTTTTTGCATCTTCTGGGTAGAATTCAAACACCCCGATCACGATCTGCTTGGCAGCGTTCTGGGGAGGCGGACGGCGTAATGTTTCCACGAGGAGGCACATGTAGTTTTGTTGAGCTCCCAATAACGCACGCCATCCGTCGATTTCATCTCTCTGTACTTTAATGTTATTCTTCGCCTGCATCGATCCCACTTCTGATGTAGGAGATTGCTCGCAAACGACTCTTATTGGACCTGTGGGCTCCACTGTGGGTTAATGCAAGCAGGAATAACGCAGCAGATTCGTGACACTCGTCACTAGTCCGTCCTTTCTCCAATACATCAGAAGACTGAATCCTTCTACGATCGTCAAAACATAAGAAGACTACACCATTCCACGATCGTCAACTTCCTCCTTATTTTAAAATCGAACTTCACCCTCACACGTCACGACTCTACTCAAGGCATAAGCCTCCGCGTTATTGGTCAAATTACCTCACTGGTCTAATAAAAGTCATATTGGAGACTCTAACATAAGTCAGCCAATCGTAATTCTACAATAATCAATAATTAGTGTCTTTTCGATCACTTCCTCTGAAGCTATACAAATGTTGACACATTGTCATTTTTTACATGAACACAGCCAGTAATATTATAAACAGTTGCTACAGATGATATTAAAGCTAATCATTAAACATCTAAGATAATATAATATCTGTTCTAATCTCTTCCTTCTACATATATAATATCTACTAAAATTACAGCACACACACGTACTGTTATCAAAAGCTTAGTACGACGAACATGTAAAGCCAGACTTTTCCAAAGGTATAATTTTGTTCTTTTGTTTAAGGAGAGCACTCAAATGAATCGGCAGGGATAAAAATGTCGACGCAATCACGTACCTCTGATTTCCACGACGCACGCTACCTGGCATGTTTTATTAAGCAATCAGGATCAGTCGAGTTACATTCAACCCTTTTTCGTTTTAGAAAATGGAAAAAAAGGGTACAGTCGTTAGACCTTGAACTTTTGTGTAATTCTGCAATTTGTTTTATTTCAAAGTAAATTACACATATGTATTCCGTAGTTCAAAAGCTATAAATGAAACCCTTATAGGATCACTTTGTCTGTAGTTCTATTAAGAGTATTTATCTTGAAATTAATATCAAATATTTAGGACTATGGTCCTGTGAAGCGCAGAAAAATTCAAGATTCTAAGTGAACGCAATTAAAAGATACACAAACATACACTTAAATTTGTCAACTTTCATAAACTGTACTTCCTGTTGACATACAATCAATTCAATTGGTACGGAACCCTCGGTATGCGAGTCTGACTCATATTTGACTGGTTTTTTATAGTAAGGCATAACTGTAACTAATCTGTGCGGTTAAATTTGGTGTAGTAAAAGCTATTCATGCAAAAAGTAGATAAATTGGAAAGTTTGATTTATGTATGCCTTTCTTTGAAGGGTGACGTGTTTACAATTCGGCCGGGCAGCCAGTGTCTTATCTGTCGGTTGCGTGGATGCGTAACGGCCGAGCCACGCCCCCCGCAGCTTCTTCACAGATTGAGAGTTGAGATGATGCGCGCGCATACCTACCCTAAGTAAAGCTCGGGTTATATGAGCGTTTTTATTAACACACTTTTATGTTTGGTTTATTATAACTAATATTTTGTAATTGTGTAAAATATATTATTCTTTTAGATTTTTAAACATTGACATAAAAAAATTGACAATTAATAATTTTTATTTTTTTCTTTACATAGCCTGTTACTAAAAAGAAAACTAAAAAAAAAACTGTATTAAGGCGGGATTTCGTACAACGTAATATCAAACAAAAATCTGACGTTTCACCTGAACAGATAAACAAATTAAATTTCTAACAATTTACAAACACACACCATGTAAACACATCCCATTATTACACTTCGTTCGCGCGATGCGTTGGGAAAAATCTCTAGCTAGAATCAGCAGAACAGCGTCACGGCTCGGTCCGCCATCGGGCCACAGAGTCCACAGACTAAGTGAGCACCGCCATCTGTCGGCCGGCGCCGCCTCACCTGCCCGGACCGCACGACAGTCGACACTCGCCGTCGCGCTCGCACCAGTACACTAACTACTGGCACGTATAAATAACCTCAAACCTATACTAAACGTACCCAAAATATTGTTTTCACATCCAATCCCACAGTGACATTAACTCTAAATAAGTGCAGACGTGACATAATACTCAGTGCTTACAGCGTGTTGTGAATCAGAAAGCCCCAACATGTTCCTTTTGGAGGGCTGTCGACGGGCAGCCCCCAAATATTGTGCCAATATGTGGTGGTATATATTTTTCTGTGTGTTATACGTTAAAACTATTGCTGTAACCTCCTCGAATACCACTGGAGTCGATACTGGCAGTGAGTATATATTTCGTTTTTGTTTTTATAATTAAGAATCAGCTGTAGTTGAATAACAATTGAATTTTTTGTAGTTAAAATATTATGCTAATAGCTAGAGATCGTCAGCTTTACTGTTAAATAAGTTAAGTTAACAATAACGGGACAGATTGAAATAATTCTCGCAATATTGTTAATATATCAATCGAACAATTCATATTTACATGCCATTGAAACAGGTTTATTACGTGCACACGCCGACTAAACTTTAAAGTGTTTACTTATAAAAGGTGTATTGTAAATCAAGATAGAAGAGATAAGATAGTCAATGTCACGCCACTTTTATATAGAAATTATGTGTCACTCGTAAATAACAAGGAAGTGTTATGTGATGGTCACCTGTAGTCATTTTATTTTTTTAACCTTTTGTATTATTTTATTATTTACCATTATTTTTTATTAGTTTATTTTTTTACATTATTCTTTACCAGCGACCCAAACGCGGCTTCCTCCGCTTAGTTATTGTTATTTTATAGGTTCCCTCTACCTACATAATAGTAAAATTATACAAAGTCTATATACTTACATAAATTGTAGCCTATGTGTTATCTGATATATAAGCTATATTACTGCAATGTTTTATTTAAGTTCGTTAGTAGTTTTTGGGTGAAAGTGGACAAACATCCATCATGCAAATTTATAATATTAGTAGGGCAGAATTTAAAGACTTTTAATTGATATATAGTCATATCTATTTAATATTAATTTAGATAAAGTTCTGTTTATATGAATAGTTTATTGCACATATCATAAATTAAACCTTACATTAATAGAATGTGCCAACGGAAACGTTAACTGTAATACGAGGTGACCAAATGCCATTGATAGATGGTCATTACAATACTTACATAAAACGAAACATATAGAAATTACCTATAGTAATATATTGCGCACTAAAATATATTATGTTTTTAAACATAAAACATTGACAATAAAACATTAATAGTAAAACAAAAATATAAAATTATTTTAGACAATTACAATAATTCATATAAATAAATAAATGTTTGTGGCTTATGACGTTATGACTTGTTATTTAGAATCGAAGGCCAACAATCGTAAGTAGTAATTTCTTACGTCACATGCTTATGAAAGATCAATATGCAGCCTAAATAATGATTCGAGATGGGCTCGTTAATGAAACAACTTACGTCTTCCATCTCTTAAGTGGGCATTGTCTATGCTAATTTTATCTATCCGGTCTGACCTTAAAACGTTTGTAATACAAATGAATGGGAAAAGTGCATTTGCATTTTATACTATCGAAAATAAAATATATATATAAAATGGCAGTCAATATTCGTTCGGTCATCTAAAACTCAATGTATCTAGAAATAGGTGAAATGTCGATAAGCGAATTAAGAATAAAATCATTTATAAATGTAGGTAAGGATTTGGTAATTTTTTAGATTATGAAATAGCAAACAAGTATAACCAAGAACTTGTTTTATATTGAAAATGAAAGCTGTATCGTATTAGTATATTTTTAAAGTAAACAAATAGAAATACGTATATTTGTATACGCATATTACTATGTTTTTCATCATTGAATATTTTAAAACTATTTATAGACCAACCAAATAAACAAAATAACAAAGCAAACAACTTTGATGAGACTCAATTTAAAAGGTTCATAAGTCCATAAGCGACTATTTGAACCAATTAAAAGCCGTCCTTTGAAACATCATTACTGGATGCAATTTGTATGAATATTACGCTGTGAATAAACGCAGAACGATGTTTGCCAAAACCCTAAAATAGAATAATAAACAACTGAAACCCACATAAGACACGATATTTTCCTGAAACAGTACAAAGTTCAAGAGATGTTTTGTGGCGTTAAGCCAATTTAATACGCGCTCTTTCCATACATTGTATTGACGGTGATATTATAGAAGCAATGTGAGAGAATTTTATAAGTTTATAAAATTTTCAGAAACAAATTGGGCGGGTAAACGATTTTACGCTATTCTAGCTGTCTCAAATTCAGCATTCCGCAGCTGACGCCGTGACTATAAAAGCGCCATGGATGAAAAGAGTACAATCGCATTGTGGGCGATATGAAATGAGCTTTGTGTCCAAAGTAGGCGCCGTTATGTGAAAAATGGGAAAGGGATTGCACTTGTCATATTTAGCCTTGTCTTGTTCAACACTTTTGTCGTCTTTTATTGAATTAGTTTCGAAGTGTCAGAGAATAAAAAAAAAGTACAGTTTTACAACTTAGATTCCTAAAGAATTTTATACAATTTGAGGTAATATAAATTTATTTTTCAGAGAAGTGAATTGTATTTGTTCTTTAAAAATGATATCAAATTTTATATTTTATTTGTAAATTATGATACAATATTTTAATCTCTTTTGTATCTTCATGATTTATCAGTTTCACGCGTTTTCCCCGCATTCATTAATTATAACGATATTATATTTTATAACTTCTATTTAACCGTATTATTTACATGTTTCAATTACTTAAAATGAAAAAAACATTCGCAGTTGTGAATCAATTTGGCAACTGCCAAAATCACAAAATATTTTGTAAATGGAATTCTTAGTCTTCATCAAATCTTCGCTACGTTATATTACTTGGATGATCCTTAGAGATTTAGTTCTTGAGAATCGTGGGATTGCCCTCAGGCTACAAAAGGAAGTACCTAAATAGCTATCGATAATATGTATACCAAAATTACGTATAAGCCAATCATCTCTATGTAACTTAATGTTATTAAATTTTAATTAATTATATATCTCAGGTAATACCTGGTAATATGAACCAGCACGGGTATTTACCAAGCGCTGGATCAGGGCTGGCTGATTTGGTTTATAACTGCATCACTATTTAAACCTAAATGTAAAAATTTTCTAACTATTGATTATTTTATATTACACGATAATACAACGCATAGCAAATAATTATTGTAAAATTAGAACAGAATATTCATCCCAAAAGAAGGGGGGCCTAGGAGAGATATAATTTAATTTTATTGAGTTGCCATCTGGCCATAACAACGATTGCGCAATTAAGCCTTCTGGACATTCCAATTCTATATTCACCGTTGACCTCGATCTTGTATTGAACCATTGTCATTAAGCCTACTGCTACTGTTCTATGATGGTATAGATAGGCAGATGTTCGGTAAGTGAGGGTGGATAGGTTCTCTTGTGAATGGTTGAATTAATTTTGAACCTTGAATCAACAGTATACAGTCTTACACTGTCGCAAAACATGAAACACATCAGCTGTTGCTTGGCGTCACTCAATTGGTTCCCAACATCTATTAATTGTGGGCACTTCGAATATTGTTTGTAAGCGTTCAAGTTTGGAAAACTACTCAGCAGTTTCAATAAGTATGAAAAGGAGATAGTTCGGTTTTATCCTCATCAAATAAAGTTTCCTGAATTGATTATTTATTCAACTTGGGAAGTTTTATTATCTTTCGTCGACAGAAAATATTCTTCATTTCTTTTTCATTTATTATTAATGGTCCAACAAATTCAATAATTTTATCATTATTTGCTCACTTGACAAATAAAAAAAATGTCGCAATCAAAGTAACGATTTAGCCAATCGTCGCGCATCGTTAGGTAAAAAGTCGTTTCTTTAAAAAAGTATTAGGGGAGAGTGGGGAAATTGGAGCTGTGAAGGAAATTTTATTAAATTATGATGAAACTTATTTTTACGTACCTTTTAATCATTAAAATAGATATTAAAGTTCATACAATACATATAAATAATTTCAGTGCTTTTGTTGTTTTATATTGCATATTATATTTGTTTTTTTTTTAATTTTTTACGCTTTTTTTACGCTTTTAGCTATAAGCTTTATTTAAAGAGAATTTTAAGAGAATTCTATCGTTAACTTTTATTTAACTTTATATCGGAGTTTCCACAAACTTAAAAACATCCAGTGATTTCGTTTTAATGAAAGCAACATTTTTAAGAGCGTAAAAGAACTTAAGATAACGGAATGAGACAACAAGCACAATAGATTAGCGTTCCGGGGAAAATACACGATTTTAGAGGAGAAAATTGTAAAACTGGTTGAATTTATTTTTTCAGTCACCATGCAGCAGTCGGATAACATTCATTTTTAAGGGGATAATGTGCCAAACGGCTTTCGAAGGCTTTCGGCCAGGTACCCGTACTTCTAAAATAATGTAACGTAGTACGCATATTTTTTTAATGCTTTGCATAAACGTTCTTATCATTATTATTGATCAAGCTAATAATAGTTAAGATAAGCTTATTGTAAAACAAAATATGATTCGATTTAAAATTGAAATAATGTAACAATTTTAATACAATTATTATTATTTGTTTCTAAAACTGTTCTTTTAATTGGTCTTTGTTCATTATGAAAATAATCTATATTTTAAATTATTTTCATACTATAAAATACTAAATTTATATTGATAGTAGTACAGCAATCCTATACTTAATTGCAAACTTATATTGTTATGTGAATTTAATATTAGGCCTAATTAGTGTTACAGTGCTCCCAAGCATTAATAATTTGGCTTCTGTGATCATTTCATTAATGATTTAAGACGTAGACGTCGTAGAGAGATTCTAATTAGTGTTCGAAGTGTTTTGCTTAATATTATTTAGTTAATTAATTATGATGACGTTATCTGTTGCAACATTATTTCCATCTGAATTTTCTTAGGATGGAATTTTTTAACAAGGCCATCAAAATATTAAAAATATAGTGTGAATGTTGTCGTTCTAGCGCTTTTTGGTGCAGTTAATTACGTATGCAATCAATACAAGGAGAATTGACATTATTAAAATATAAATATTATAGAAAAGTATAGTCGTACTTACGTAATCTATATATATAAAAGGACTTGTCCTCACTGACTGAGGTAAGATGCACGCACAGCCGTAACCGCTGATGGTAGAAACTTGAAATTTGGACAGGTGTTTACTTTTGTAATCTGGACATCCACTAAGAAGGAATTTTGAAAAATTTTAACCCTAAAGGGGTGAAATAGGGGTTGAAAGTTTGTATGGAAAAAAATTAAAATCGGCACCGATTTTTATAAAATTTGAAATTTACATTTTTAAAAGTATTTAATTGAACACGTGTTTCATGGTTTTTTAGAATTCACCCCTAAGGGTGCAAATAAGGGGTTGAAAGTTTGTATAGAAATGTTTTTAAATCGGCTACAATTTTTATAAAATTTGAAATTCAGACTCTTAAAAATATTTAATTGAACACGTGTTTCATGGTTTATTAGAATTCATCCCTAAGGGTGCAAATAAGCACGCGAAGCTACGCGCGTTCGCTAGTCCTCACTGACTGAGGTAAGACGCGCGCACAGCCGTAACCGCTGATGGTACAAACGTGGAATTTGGACAGATGTTTACTTTCGTAATCTGGACATCCACTAAGAAGGGATTTTGAAAAATTTTAATTCGAAAGGGGTGAAATAGGGGTTGAAAGTTTGTATGGAAAAAAAATTAAATCGGCACTGATTCTTATAAAATTTGAAATTCAGACTGTTAAAAGTATTTAATTGAACATGTGTTTTACGGTTTTCTAGAATTCACCCCCTATGAGTGCCAATAAGTGGTTGAAAGATTATATGGAAAAATCTATAAATCGCCACCGATTTTTATAAAATTTTAAATTTAGACTTTAAAATATTTAATTGAACATGTATTTGATGGTTTTCTAGAATTCATCCCCTAAGAGTGCAAATAAGGGGTTGAAAGTTTGTATGGAAAAATCTATAAATCGCCACCGATTTTTATAAAATTGGAAATTTAGACTCTTAAAAATATTTAATTGAACACATGTTTCATGGTTTATTAGAATTCACTCCTAAATACGCAAGCGAAGCTGCGCGCGTCCGCTAGTTTAAAATAAATGTAGCGTTTCAAACGCATCAAATGAAACTTAATAACATTTAAGCGCCATTTTACCTTAACAACTTTGATGCATTGTTCTTAGAAATTCAATAGAACTTAGTGATACATTATTCTATTTATCACATTCCTTACTATAAAGGCATATTGTTGTGATGAAGGATTATATTTTAATGCTGCTTTTTTATAAGAAAGGGTTTCTCAAATAAATCTTTTTTTAATAACACTCTACTCGTAAAAACATAGGGGTGTTTTAAATGACAATTGCTTTCATGCACATGCACAGTACAGTATACGTGTTTGAATAATGGTCGTCGTTTAGGACTAGATCGAAGTGTCAAACTATGTTAGACTAGCTTTGTACTTTTTAGATAAGAGTGCCGAGTGCCGTGTAGGTAGATAAAAAAGATATAGGTACTATATGGGTCATAATAGATCATCGATACATAATATTTTAAAACAGTAATGAACGGTACAATCAGAAATCATAATTCTCAATTTTTAAATATTTTCTGCAGAATATAAGTAATTTATACAACCGCTGATTGAAAAAAAAGGAGCAATAAAAATTTTCAAAATTCATAAAAGTATAAAACTTTCGAACTTTAAATTAAAACTTGCTAGCTTTTCGAAATTCGCGTTTGATAAATTTGGCACGGCTTTGAGCCGGACTAAAACATTTGCGGCAATTGAAATTGATGACTGGAAGCAGTAATTGGACGTGCGTACATCGTTTGTTCGTTGTTACTATTTCAATTATCTTTGTGGAAGCATTTTTCCATATTTGATATTTTTATACGTTCGCACCAAAGCTGATGAGGACCAGGGCGTCAGTGATATTGTTTTCAGAAATGTAGACGCTAAAATAATTGGAACTCGGACAGCCCAAAATTCTGTTCTACTATATTACGAGTTACCACACAAAGGATTTGTATTTTAGTAGTATCTATAACTACATACATTTTGAGGGATGATATAATAAACTTGATATTCACTTCTATTTTTTTAAAGGTTTTACAAATAAAAGACATCGACATTGGGCACTTCCTAATTTGTGTACGGGTCGGATATTGAATGCATAATAAGTTTATGACCTTTATCGTTAGACAAACCGGTTAAGTGCGAGTCGGACTCGCTTCCCGAGGGTTCCTAGGATGGAAAGATAGAAAATTTTATTATATTTTAATTATTATTAAAAAACTAAGCCTTAACTTGCAATGTGCTTTTTACTTTTATTTTGTATTCGAAATCATTATTGACTACTTTATCTTTTACCTGTTTCAAAATAATAAAAAATATTAGTTTTCTTCTCATGTTCTGTAGATTATGAAACCGTTTTTCTAAATTGTTTTTTCTTCTTATTTCAGCTCATGATAATAACAAAATATTCTATGAAATGTACTCACGGGACTTACAAAACATAATTTAACTACCTTGATATAGTACGTAGCGCTGTTTTATTTAGAAAATCCTCGGTATATTGAAAACAAATATGCTCGAAAGCTCGTGAGATCGAGAGCTTACGAGACTAAGCAGACAGTGAACAGATACCTAATGTGAATTGTTCGTGGAAACTATAAAAGCGAAATATAATGATTCCTCAGAACAGTAAAATTACTAATAATAGAAAATCAAAGCATTTAGAATCAAAGTAAGCGGAAAATGCTGACGTTTTGAAAATGAGCAACTAACGAGAATAGTTAAACGGACCTGTAATTTGCATACAAATTGGCTTTTGGGGATAAACGCTCCATTTGTATTCAACCACAGAACCCCAGCTCAGTGGTTGAATACCATTTATCCAGTTTCCGATTGGAATCGGCCGCAGTATCATCTTCTTATCCACGCCGCTAGGGAGATGTGTGATCTACCTGCTTTCAATGTCTCACATTCATTTATATTGAGGCTGTTGTGGCACAGGGGCACGATTTTGCAACTTTGAACATGACGATGGTAGGTTCGATATTTAATATTTTCATTTCCTCGCTCTGGTAACGAGGCACTAATGTAAATATATATTTATAATATGTATATATATGTATATACATATTATAAATATATATTTACATATATATGAAGATTTTTCCCTATTGGAAAAGTGCGGTTGTATATTTCGCAATTAGCAAATAAAAAAAATTGACTCAACACCTAAAATGAAATATAATTTTAGGTGTTTGGATGGAATAATTTGGAAAATAATTTGGATTTGCATCGAAATCCAAATTTAATATTATTCATAAGTAATTAACAAAATTTTATGTTATTCAAAAGTAAAAAATTACCTATTTAATATAAAGCTTCATAATTATATCTAGGTATTACAGAAGTACAGTTTTTACGTGCTGAAATAAACAGTTGTTTTACACGATGGTAGTTCTGACGCCAAGGTATAAAAATCATTAAATACATACTTATAACCTTCTTCGAGACAATATCCAACACATAACGAATTTTTCAATTTGAACCTGCAGTTCCTGAGATTTGCGCGTTATATCAAAGATTGATATTATAGATTAGTAAAATGTACAATTTACAAATTTAGGAATAATTTAATATGAGTTATATTAAATTAAATGTAACAACTAATACTTAAAAAAACAACTATATTTACATTTATCATAGTTTTCTTGTTATGTCCGATGAAGATAAATAAACTGATAAACGATCTACATTTTGCAGCATTACGGACAGTTTGTATTACAGTTAATTAGACGTCTGAAAGGCGGATGGATCTAATTTCACTTGCATCTTAAGCTAATTAATAATCTAAATACTTTATCTTGTATGTACTGGAACACTGGTTTTGAAGTTAATAATTTGCTTAATTAAACATGAAATAACTAATTAAGTCGACTGAGACCTATCGTGGCGCAGGGGCGTGAGACTGTAAACACTTCAGGTTGGTAGTTCGACTTCCACTCGAGGTAATGCAATGTTTAATATTTTCGTTTCATCGCTTTGGTGTTGAGGGAGGAAAGCGCGGGGTTGAGTTGTGCCACTCAATACTCAATAGAAGCTGAAAAAAAAACGAATTACATTTTGCCAACATTAACTTTTTATTTATATTTAGGGAATTCTGCAGAAAGGAAGAACTTACTAAATAAGTTTTTCTGAGTTTGTCTCATTTCATAATTCTTTTCTGTCATTTATATAAATTTTCTTGAAGAAGTCTCTTTTGAATGAATATTAATTATGTCAAGGTTAAAGTTATAACCTAAGTAGCGAAATAGTCTCTTAAGCTTAAATGAATAGGTAGACTTTTTATAATTGTAAATAATTTCTGGAGTACATTGCAGAGGTAATTCAATGTTTTTCCTATACAACCTATACAAATATAAAAATGTATAAAATATCCATTTTACAAAGTTAATGGCGTGTCTAAATTTTGTAAAGCCCCACTCGTATACTGTCAAAAATGTATACAATTACATGTAAATTGAAACTTATTGAGCATTACTTTGACTGGCGATAGCTATTCACTTAACTACAACGATCCCCTATGGCGGTGACCAAACGATTTGCTCTCAATGAGAGACACGAGGACCCTCCACACAGATTGGATGTCACCGCGGTTGCGTCCATCACCAGCCGTCACTCGCTTAGCTGGAGGGCCCTCGGCCGAAATTTAATGAATTTATATTAGTTGCCCTTCTAACACTATACATTCTTTATTGATATCCAGTGTTTAATATTAATATTAACATAGAATTTTTCAGGTCGTTTCGAAATTCGATAGTGTAGTTAAAATTACTTTGATTGACACAAAGTTGCGACTGTAAACGCGACGGTTGTGGGTTTCGTTCCCCCTCAGGGGAATGAATTATTTTATATTTTCATTTCTTCTCTCTGTCTTAACCCTAGGTTCCCAGGTTCATTCTGCTCACCCCGCGGGCAGCGTGATGTCAAAAAATATCTTAATAATATTGCTCTAGATGCGTATCAATGATATCGATGCTTATTGTTTCAATAATGACATATTGAATGAAATATACATTTTATACGGTCGGCTTATCATTTATTTAAAAATGAATTTATAATGGTGAATAATTTGTTGAAATGAAACTGATAATACAATACAATGTTTGATTATTGCTAATTAAGTAATAAAAGAATATTGTATAGCTATATGAAATAAATTTTAATGGTTTTTGACATACCTACTATATTTAAAGAATTTAAAATAAACGACTGTACATATGGATTGTTTATTTTTTAAATGTTTTGTTTTAAACATACTCGTACACTGTTACTTATATCTTTGATCATTATTATTCAACTAAATATAATTAAGATGGCGGTAATACTGGTAATGTGGTGTGTGGTAGCGCCATGGGGACAATGTCCGACGGCAATCGTAGTAGTTGTAGATTCGATCTCCAGTCAAAAAAATAAATTTTTTTTATTACACCAGGTAGATAGAATAAGTGCGGCCTTGAGTTGCGGCACTCAACTCTCTGTCTCTCGAAATCGGATGTAAATGGAGAACGGAGTGTTTTAACTTTCACTACACATACACGAAAAGAATAATAATTTTCCTTAATAAAAACGGACCGTTGCCGTTGATTCAATATTTATTGCCATGTTCCTTATCGCATTACTTCCTTTATATTCACGTTACAAACGGGACCTGAATGTAAGGCCGCCTATAGAAAATTAAATTGCTCTGGAAGGCGGTGCCCGCTTACAGTTTCAACGTACAGATCCATTTCTATTCGAAGATGCTTTTATCTCGAGCTCACTTGATGTGAGCAATTATTATATGGAATGCTTTTAAGGCCTTGCTCTTCTTATTGGTTGACTTAATTGTCGTGTTGGTTTTACGTAGACTAGGTTGTCTAAGATTTTTGTTATAAAATAATTTGTGAAATTAACTAAATAATATTAATAATTGGTAATATATGCGAAGAAAAATAGTATCATTCTGTAATTTACTTTAAATACAGAATGGTACTCTTTTTATTTGGTTTTTTCTCTCTTTTTTTGCAAACGTTGTACCCCGCATATAGCAGGATAGGCGGAAGAAGCCTATTGTTAAGACACTCCATTCTCAACTTTCCGCTGAATTCTCCAGAATAAACGAATAAAGTTCTGGAAGAACTGGCGTGGCACTGGGTTTAGCCTCGACACCAGAGCGAAAAATGAAAATATTAAATATTGAATTTTCTGGAGTGGGAGTCGAACCCACAATCTGTTGCGTTTACGTTACACGTCTGTGCCTGCGTCACGACTAATCTCAACCGAATTCAAATACGAACAAACTATATAAACAGATTTAATAATAACTCTCAAAATTGTAGTATACTTTCCTAAAAAGTTTGGGACAGATACATGAAGTAAGGTCTATTGTTGATTTATCTATTCCACTCGGCTGAAACTTGATAATAATAACAAATAATTTCCATTTGTTTTCAGATGTTTGCTCAGTGAAACAATTTCAGTGTGCGAATAAGAGATGCATACCGATAACTTGGGTTTGTGAGGGAGAAAATGATTGTGGTGACAACTCGGATGAAGATATCGAGGAGTGCAAAAAAGGTAAGTTATATTAATATATTGTCAAACATTTCAAAATTTCAAAATCATTAATGTGTTTATAAGATATACGTATAAGCGGTGGTCTTAAGGCCATAAATAAACTGTCATAAAATCTAATATAAGTTTAAATGGAAAAAGTCTTAGGTATAAAATTCATGAAAACTATAAAACGTTACCAAGAAAATCTTGGCCCAACAGACAATCAATATTCTCGAGTGTTTTGAGAATATTGATCGAGACTTGTCATAAAGCTTTTAAGTAAACAAAAGTACTAAGGTATTAATTATTGCGTAGTTTTCTCTTTATACTGTATGTAATATTGCACGTAACGTTTAAATATATACAAATACTATTTGAACCAAGGACTTTCTTATGAAATTCGACATTAGAGCTATATAAAAAAGTTAAAATCCAAGGATCTCTACAGAGTTTTTTATACTTAGACGATGAAATCCAATACTGCACTTAAATAAGAAAAAATAACAGCGACGAGCAATTTAATATGAATATATTATTCATTAAAAAAATATTTTTTTATATAAACCCACTGCTCTTTCATATCATTCGTCTATAATAAGCACTCAGGGTCAGCTCGAGTTTTTCCCGTCCGCGTTTCATTGAGAGCTCTCTGGCAAAATTGAGCCTTATTTCATGGCCGTGTTTAATTTCAACGAGCTCAACCTATTTCATAACGAATGTCCAATTTTTTTTTTAAATTTTAATTTTTTAAGTGGTTTTATTTAATATTTGCTTACATAAATTTGTATTAAAAATTGAGAATTATTATTCCTAGATGGTTGTGGGTTCTATTTCTCATTGTAGACTCGGGGGATGAATTATTATTTATTAATATTTTCATTTCTTCGCTCGTGCTTCTTTCTGGTACTAAAAAATGTAAATTTTTGATTTGGTAAAAATAATACTTTTAATTATACTTTAATACTTTTATAAACATAATTCATTAATTTATTTTAATGTTTATGTTGTGAGTAGACTAATATAAAATTAATAATTGTCGATTTTACGAAATGAACGTTACATATTTGTATTATATAAAAAAAACCTATAGGTACGCTTGTTAGTCTCATTAACATAAATGTACTGTGCAAATAACTCTGAAAACATACTTTTGTTGTATTTTTAAACAGTGAACTGCTCGCGGCTTCGCCCACTTGAACACCGTAATTATTAGATTACTAATATGCATTGTTTCGTTTTCTCATAATAATAGCAATTTAAAAAATAATATCTATACACATATTGAAAAGTAAAATTCTATAAAACAGTTGTTTATAGCAATTTTAACGAACAACATTCTTTATAATGGTATGACTTCTTCATTTATGAACTGATTTAAATAAAACAAACTCTAAATGTAGGGAAGCTTGTCAAAATAGAGTAATGAAAAAAAATCGATTAAATTTGTTAAGCCGTTTCTGAAATTAGCGTGAACAACCGCACAGACAAACAAAAATTTTAAAAATATTTTTATTTGGTTGTTATTATAACGTAATAAAATATCACAAATGATATTCTAGCCTGTTCGCACTTTCGCATATACCTCAAAAAGTCGCATTCATTATACATCAAAACCTTTCACATAAGGGTATTATTTTATAAATTCTTTGCTTTGATGAAATTTAAATGTGAATATAATATAATGTCAAAGGAATATCAAACGAATCATGCTTCTGCACTACTGATTACATAGCATAAAACATACATTTATATTAAGTAAAATACAAATTATACAAAATAGCATCCATTAAAATAAATTGATATATTATTAAAATACCAATCTTTAAATATTCGTGGATCATCTCAGTCGTTAACAAAGGAGCAGTGGCGGCCTATTAATATTTATTGAAGGAAAATAACCTCGCCGATGTGGCTATCCTAATTTTATATAATTGGGTTATCTGGAAAATCAGCATGCTTCTGGACTGTTATATTCTTTATAAAAATCGCTGTTGGCGAAGTGAAGTTATTATAATTGAAACATCCAAAATATACATTGCTAACTTGCTTCCTTTAATGAAGTTTCGATATCAAACACTATTACATTGAATCTATATATTTTATCAATTACCTACAAATAACTAGATGGCTGACTGGAGCTTTCTAGTTTTTTATAGTTATATCTGTAAACTTGGGTATATTTACAATAATATATATACAATAACGTTCATTGCGTTCGTTCATGACCATTAGATCTATAAATGCTAGATTTTCTTATAAGAAAAATTATTTTTTTTCTTATTGAAAGATTATTAACATATAATATTTATTCGAAATCTGCATAAATTTGAATATATCTAACGTTTTGAAAAGGTTGCGTTAATCCAAAGGCATGGGTTGTTTTCCCAAAAACAATTTAAAGAGAAGTTATATGTAAAAACACAATTACCATAGTATTGTGTCATATTACACCAACATATAGATCATGTGTGGATATAGTAAGGCTATGTTCTGCTACAGCAAAAGTAGTGTCAATCTTATTGATGCTTTGTTTTTATCCACCAATGAATATTATGCACAATATATTACTATGTGCCTCTTTGGTTTAGGTACCTAAGTTTAAAGATTGCTTAATATTTTTGGTGTAGTAATCGTTGTTATTGTAATATTTTGAATTTGTAATGCATGCAATTCCTTATAAAATAAATTGCATTATATTAATTTATTTCCTAATTCTTGCCAAATATATATTATAAAGTGTTATTTTCCTATAAACAATACTGATAATACAATGTTAATTAGGGTTCATATTTAAGAGGAAAATTTAAATTCTATTGGGTGCTATGTTTTTATCGCAGTTTATGAAGTCCCTCATTTAGCTAAGTACCTAGAATTTTTTTACCGATTTAAGTCTATAAATCTTTAGTGATTTTATTTTATCTCTATTCATATATTTTATTAATAAAAGACGAATTATCTTATACAATTATACAAAGCATTAATCATACTTAGTGAAATTGATTATATTTATCTTTCAGATAATAAGTTGTTAGCAATTATCGTTCTATTAATTATTAAAGAAATTGGCAAATAAGGCAATTAATATATTTTGTATATTGATTAATTGCCGTTGTATGTTTAATCTTATTTCTAATACGAGTATTCGTATACTATCAGCACATTCCTGGAGATTTTTATGTATAACAGAATAAATGATATTTTCGTTGAGGCCAGTCTTGGCATCAGGGGCACAAGAGGGCAACTGTAAATGTGACAGGATGTGGATTAGATTGTCTAGCATAGCATTCTGGGTTGGATCCTGTCCTATTGTGAATACATAAACCCTCGCGAATGAATGTTTATATTCTTACCATAATTCGTACGTCTTGGAATAGCTTAACACCTAGGTACTCCGAAAGATGCGAGTGATAACTACAAAAAAAAATGAAAATACTCCGAATGGGTCTTGTAAAATAATTATATTTTAAACACATTGTTTAAATTTCTACTTTTGTTTTATAAAACAATTTAGTACATTCAAAGGAAACATGTAAAGTAAAGCAGAAACAATAGTATTAGATTTCAATCAATAATAACCTATACTGTGCGATATATTCTTGGAAATTTATTATAAACCCATTGTGAAACTTGAGTAGGTATATATTATTTATTGGGCTTCCTTTATTGATGGGAGATGAGTCGTTGCGACTCGGTGGCGCCTCGTTCCTTATATTACGCATGCGTTGCTCCTTTCCTTTTTATGTAGTGTCGATTTTGATTTAGTGGCAAATGCAGTGTTTTATAACATGTGCATGTTGTGAATCGTATAAATCTGATTATAGGGATTAATAAATATATATTAATTTTTATTTTATCAATTTTAGATAACACCAGAAATATTCAGTATTGATATCTTTCCCATATTATCTATTTTAAAAGTTATGATACTTATGATAAAGTTGAGACAGGCTCGTTCTAGCAGTAATATTTATTTACCTATCATTCACTCAATAAAGATTTGAACCCCCCAAACATTATACATTTTGAATTCTAAAACAGAGTGTATTGACACTAGATTCTTTAATTTCTTTTTTATTATTATTTTTGGCTATATATTGGAAACAGTATAGTTATAACAAACATAACATCCAATAAGATCTTCCTTAATCATTGATTGTCTTCCACCTTTACATTTTTACATTTATTTTAGACTAGCTTTACCATGTGATTTCACCTGCCTTGTGACATTCTAAATGTGTCGACATGTGTCAACCGAGGTAATACTAACCGCAGTTACAGTGTGTTACATTGAAACTATTAACGTGATATACCTAATATATGCTTCTCTTATAACTAGACAATCCCACACAAATAAAATTTCAATTCGAATTAGTAGTTCCTGTTATTAGAGCGTTTAACTAAAAAAACTACAGGTTTATTTTATTAGTATAGAATTTAATATTAAACGATCATGAAAATTTTAATCGGAATATTTATAATATTTTAATATTAAACAAAATAGCAGTTAACCAAAGCGTTTTATTTCTAAGTAAAGTTATTAAACTGAATGGATCGGATTGTTCATCTCATCCATCTTGCTATTCCCAGAAGTAATCTTTGGACTCGTCAAATAATTGACAAACGAAGCGCTATAGCTTTATAATGGGAATGTTTTTGATGTTTTGCTTAAATTTGAATTATTTTTTATTTAATGTTAAACAAAATTATCTTATGTTGCCAATAAAATGAATGACTTAAGCAAATTTATTGACATATGTCGATTTACAATCGGTTGGTTATACAAATAAAGCTTATAGAATATTCAAATCTCCTTCACGGCGTTTTCCGCATATAGCAGGGTAGGCAGAGGGAACCTAGTTTTAAGATACACCATTCCTCACTTTCCGCCGAATTTTTCGAGGCATTGCGTGTTGAGTGGCGGAACTCAACGCCAGGCTTTTGCCTCGGTGTGAGTAGGAAGAAAATATTAAGAAATAATAATTCATTCCCTCGCGTGGGGTTCGAACCCACAATTGCCACAGCCTTGTGCCACTGCGCCATGATGGCCTCGAAGAATATTAGAAATTCCAATTGTCTAAAAAAATAACTTTATCACATTAAATTAAGTGTAATAAATAATAACTTTGCACGTGTAACGAGGCTTGAAACATTTAATGAACATTTATGTAAATAAATCATACCTACTCGTTCGTAAACTTACGAACTGTTCAAATTAGTTTCTTAAGAAAGTTAACTGGGGTTAATTTGTAATTGTTAAAAAGTTTTGTAGTTTTGTTGAACATTGTTGAAGGCCTTTTATTTTCTTCAAATAATTCAAATAAAAGAATATGAAGTAAGTAAAAGAGATCTTATAAAAAATGAGTGTGTTCCTTATGAGTTTCAATTTTTTTTCTATTTTGGGAATATTTTAGTTATAGTTGACATGTTATATTATTAATTTTTTTTTTACTTATTTTTTGTATGTAACACGACAAAAAAATATGTAAGAATTTTTTAAACAGAATGTAAAAAACGTTCTATTATTAAATGAGATAAATAATCTATATATATAAAAGGACTTGTCCTCACTGACTGAGGTAAGACGCACGCACAGCCGTAACTGCTGATGGTAGAAACGTGAAATTTGGACAGATGTTTACTTTTGTAATCTGGACATCCACTAAGAAGGGATTTTTTAAAATTTTCAAAGTTTGTATGGAAAAATTTTTAAATCTTCACCTATTTTTATAAAATTGTAAATTCAGACTCTTAAAAATATTTCATTGAACACGTGTTTCACGGTTTTTTAGAATTTACTCCCTAAGGGTGCCAATAAGGGGTTGAAAGTTTGTATGGAAAAATGTTTAAATCGCCACCGATTTTTATAAAATTTGAAATTTAGGCTCTTAAAAATATTTCATTGTACACATGTTTCGTGGTTTATTAGAATTCACCCCTAAATAAGTAAGCGAAGTTGCGCGCGTCCGCTAGTATTTTTATATACTCGTAGGTATAGTACATAAGTATTTTGAAGCACTCCAATAATATACGTTTTAAATAAAACAATTACTTTGCGGTGTGAAATGATATTAAATATACATATTTACTAAGACGACTTCTATATACGAACGACCTAATTACTACAGTAGACTATAATAAACGTAAAAACATTACTTTAAAATGAAACAAGACCCTCGAAAATTATTCATATCATTTCTCCGGATTGCGGTCGATAAAATAAATTTGGGTGATCTCGGATTCCCTCACTGGAAAGTGTAATGACGCTTTTCCGTCTCGGACGTCTTCGTCCATCTTGATTACGTAATGCTCATCGAACCGATTAATATCTTCAACTCGCTTTTAGACTGAAAGGACTTGGATTTGCATTTTGTAATTATTACTTTTATGGTAATATATTGTTTGTTTTTTTTATGAAGAGAAAAACTTTTGCAGCATTATAATATGAAAGCGACATAGGTGTAGTGGCGTGTTCACTAAGGATACGAGTTCAATTTCTACTTTGAAACATTTCCAATTTTTTTCTTTGTCAGTCATGTTATATAAGTTGTTACTTACGCCTTCGCCCCCGGATCAAATGGGAATAACTAAGAGTTGTGGGTGACATGACATAATGTGCGGGAGGTGACTCCGACAGCGGGTATGCTGACATGGAGGCAGTTAATATGCAGTAATGTAGTCTAAAACTATTCCTCAGTAAATAGACTATATAATATATAACACAAAAAAATCATTTGAACCTAAAATTATATCCTGAATTTAATAAAAGACTCCCTCTTTTTTCATTACCCACTAAGAAAAATATTTTACATTACATCTCAACGTGTAAAGCGTTAACGTAGCGACTTGCGACAGTGTTATAAAGTATTACCTTTCCTCTATTTACTTACGAGTATGTCAAGTTAATGTCACAGGATATGGTAACTTTAAGCGAGGAAGACATGTAATGAATTATTTTTACAGTGCAGTGCAGTTGCAGTGTAAATTGACACTACAGTGACATGGCAAGCAACAACTATAGTTGTAGCTTCAAATCTCACTCAAGAATCTATTTTGTAGAGAGAGTATATTTTAGTCTATCTTATTATATTCTTATTATAACTTATTATGTTATTTGGATCTATGTAGGAAGATTTTTACAAATTTCTGCTACCCAAAGATAATTACTGAGAATTCTCATTTGGAGAATGCTGTTTATTAAATATTTTTCGACATAGTCGAAATTCTTACGCGCTTATTAGCAAGTCTATTTTGCCTTTAAGTCGTTTTATCAGTCTGTAACAATATATTAATATTTGATAATTATAAAAATGTTAAATTCAGCTTTATTACAATAATACTATATGTACGAATATGTTAAATACTTTGATGAATATCAAATAATTCAGCCACAGAACAAAGCCTTTGTCAAACCTGCGGTTAAACTATTTGTTATCGTACAGACAATAAATAGATCCAATCAACAATAACACAGTAAAATTAAATGAAAATTTGTTATCTATGATAAGAATTAGTCGTTATTATAGCGTGACATATCCTGGACTCGTTTGATTTGTCTTAGCAAGCACTCTGGTGTTAAATTATATCGAGCACGTGAAGATGGAGATTTTAAGGTGTGTTTAAAGGTGTTTTTTAAACACTTGCAATAATATTAATTTAAGAAAACCATTTGAATAACAAGGTTTAGTTCAAAAGCGAAATTTTATGGCGCATATAAAAAATGGAGAACTAAATTAATTTCTTACGCGTTATAAGCAATTTCATGAAATTATTTAGCTTGTTTTTGAAAAGGTATTTTTTTAAATTAGTATTTTAATAATATTTAAATGTATACACTGTTTAGGTAAATATAATTTATTCTGAAACTATTCCCGCAGAGCTAGAGCTAGAGCAGAGGTAGATCAAGATAAAAATTAACGTTTTTTTTATTATAATGTATGTGGACTATTCCGAAGACGAAGTAAAATAAATGGAATTAAATTTCGAAAGAATACATTATTATTTAAAGTTCCACGTTTAGCTCTACCAGCACCCGGGTCACGTCGGCGAACGACCTTCGTGTCGGAAAATCTTGCGTATTTCTAGGTAAGTCCATGACTAATGGATGAACGTAATATAAGGTAGTATTTCTGACGAGCCCTCAAAATTTCCCACAGGTTTTGCGGTCCGCACCATTGCTAACTAAGAAATTTGAAATTACACTCAAGAATTCTCATTTACTATAAATTGTTTAAATATATTAAACTTTCACATAATTTATTAGCCGCCATATTCTACTATTTAATTACATTTTAAGCTACATACTAATATCTGTAAATAACAAACATGCATATTGTTGATACAAGATGCTTTTACTGTAGTATATTTTTCCCTCATAATTTCATGGCTCACAAGATCTAAAGTAACTTCGTATACTACCGTTCAATTACTTCTAGTCATCGATTTTACATAAATATATGCATGGAATATATTAATACGATACATGGAAACTTGGTATACAAAATACATATCGGTTCATGCGATACTGGATCTTCTAACATATAGATGATATACATACATATATATGTAAATACCTTTTCAAAGCAATTTTTCATTTTCTTTATTTTAGTTTTTCGCAGTATCCTATACATAGCAGGGTAGGCAGAGGGAACCCTAGTGATAAGACACTCCGTTCCCATTACGGGACTTCCGGTCCCTAATTTCCTTCGTATTATGGAGGCATTGCGTGTTGAGTGGCGGACGCCTTGCCTAGTTACCAGAGCGAAGAGAATGAAAATATTAAATATTTCATTTTCGCATGTGGGAATCGAACCTTTAACCTATCGCGTGTACGTGTACTGATCTCGTATAATTTTGTTCAATTTATGTGAATCAGATTTGCCTCGTTATTTACTCTCGTTAAAAGCAGCTTTAGACTGTAACGTACTATTAAGCCGTATCGTTTGTTTAAATTTACAAACGATCGGCAAAGCTATAAGCCTAATGGAGATTGAATTCTTAATCGATACTTTGCACATAGCGATCATTTAGATACATTTATTTATTATAAATAAATGTAGATACATCCAACGATTCATTTTACCTTACCTAATATACATATATGTACGAGTATGTAAGTATTATTGGTTTATATGTTACCAGAGGCTACTGGGAGTGGACTCGATCCTGCATTTACCATGGTAGCCAGAGAAAATCTAGTGACATTCAGGTCTCCACTTTCCAAGCAAATTCAAGATATTATATTATGTTAAATAAAAAATTGCAATTTTTTTATACAAAGTTTATGGTCAATTTAGGGTCATTTATTTTATTTCTCTTCTCTATGACGAACGAACGAACGTAACGAACTTGAATTGTACTGCAAATCTATTCTTTTCATAATATAGTCTCGTCGTAATCTTCACACTATCCCTGAATTTGCTACATAGGCGTACAATCTCTGCACCACTCTATTCACGTTCCACTCTTTTCACTCTCTGGAGAGGATAACCTCTCTTTCAGAATTATTTAGAATTTCTAGTTAGACACGTTTCAAGTACACATCGATTATATCATCTGACCTTTGTTTACATATAGAATATTTTATTGTAATCTAAAATTGAATATTTAAAAGAAAGACTATTGACTAGTAATACACAGCAAACAGGAAACCTGAAAGTGAAAGAATGATTTCGAAAATTGAATTTTCAAGTAAATATGAAGGGTGGTGGCCTACTAACGGTGCTAGGATATTCAAAGTTGGATTAGCTAAATTTAAAATTATTTTAATGAAAATGTGTTTTAAAATGAACAGCAGTATGTATATTAACATTTTTTCTACTACGTTATATAAAAATACTATTTTCTTTATGGTTTACAACAGATAGAAATATAAAATGTTATTTCTTTCAAATAATCAAATTTATAAAATTCCTTAAGGCAATCTAATCAATGGCAGCAATAAACACTACTTCCGAAAACCCCATAAAACGCAGAACCAATTTTGTAATATTCAAGACGAAGGTTGGTAGTAATTGCCGCTATAAAGTGCGCTGTCCCCCGATCCTTTGAACTAGAAGACCCAATATTAAATTTTAGCGCTTCCCAAGTTTTTGGTCTTAAATTTTCATGGATTGTCTTTTTATCTTATTCCTTTATTTCCAACTTTAATTCTTGCCATTTTACGAGTATTGGAGTTATTTAGATTACAAAGTGCTACATTTGTATTGAAAACGTTTCTTATCAAGGGGAATTTGCAGCGCTAACCTTATTCTAAACTTGGTGAATGCTTAGAAGAATTGTTTAAGCAATTTGTTCTATTTATTCTCGTTTCTTTACTTAGGATAAAAGTTTTATGTCAGATTGTAGAATCTAACTACTTATAATTATGATTAAGTATTTACTTTAAAGAACCTCTTAACCTGCAACGTTAGCGAGCAATAGGCAGCTGAAAATGTTCCTAGTAGGTCCTATATAAATTTATATATGTTTTCGTACCTTTTAACTGATAATAAAAAGGGGTTTAGATAAAGGTTTCTTGCTATCCTTTAACACTTTAAAAAAATACAAAATAATGTATACTAACATCATTTGATGAATTTGAATTAATTATTTTGTACAAACGCCTTACAACAAAATACAAAGAACATTGTTTCAAAAAAATATATTATTCGTATTCCTATGGTAATAAATAAAATGTAATAAGCTATTGTTTATTTTATTTCAAGTAATTTAAACGTTGATCATATTTATCTAATTAAACACTAGACAAAAGAACAATTTTCACACCAATTTTCACAAGAACAATTATTGTACCAACTGTGTCACGTACAAAGTGAATTGACATTATTTAATAGAAGTACTCCTATCTCTATGGAATTACAAGACTAGTATGTGAAATTCGTAAATTTATTTTTTTTATAGGATTTGTTAATTTGCAAATTTATTGCACAATTTTAAGTATTGTCCATATAACTATAGTGAAGACGAATTGCTACAAAACGTCATGGGAAGGAAAAACAGTGTCTTTTTATTTTTATTTCATACCATCATCGGGCCTTAGACCGTCTCCTTAATATATACATGTGTAGACAATAATGGTACCTCCTACGAGAGCCACTGCGATTCTCAGCCAGGTCACGTAACGGGGAGGGCTGCTACGCTGTAAAATTGTACGCAGCTGCCTGAATTCACGATTGCGACCCGATTTTCATGAAAAAAGTAATAATTTCACTACAACTATTTACAAACTTAATACACCAGCTGATACGAACGATGTTTTATATTTGTGGCTTCAAAAATGGCTGTTTGTATTTTTACTGGTGTTTTTTTGTAGTATTAGTGCTGTAAATAGTATTAATTAAATTAAAATTGCAATAAAATTATTATTGAACTATTGTATAATATTAAGTTTGAAGATTTAATTCAGTTCATAGAATATACAATTATATTTTTCCTAAACATTATCACGGAAAATTTGGAACGCTAATTATTACTTGGTTTAAAAAGAAGCTGGGTATAATAGCTTCTTCGCACAAAATTTCATTTCTTCGATTATATTAGAAAAATGGCGTTAGTACTTCACCCAATTTACATGAAATTTCCGCCAAAGAGAATTATTCTTTTTCCTCTGCGCCTTTTAATGCTAATGAGCGTCAGTTGGAAATATTCAGGATCAGATTAGATTCTGGATTCTGTGTTGTCTCGTATAAATGAATAATGATCGACAACGTTCCAGTTAACTTCATTAATTATACACCTTTTGTAATAGCTTTTAGATTATTAATTTCTGTAGAGGTATAAATTAATGTTATTGCTTGCGATTTTATCGAAACTTTATATTTAATCTATATTCATTTACTTTTTTTTTCGTTACCTGTATAGCAGGGAAGCCGGAGAAAACATAGTGTTAAGACATTCCGTTCGCCATTAAATTTTCCAACGAATTTTGAGACTCCTATTTGATAGAATGGGTTTTAATGACATATTCATAAGTTTCCACCACAATGCATACGTACAAACATACATACACATAACGAATAAATACCAAAATTATATAAAAAATATAATTGCAAATTATCATCTTTTCAGGTAATACTTAATTTGCATACGCTAGGAGCTACGCCGCATATCTTGGTTAATGTAATTCGGGTTGGAGGCTGGCTTGACTTGTAATAATATTATGCAGCATAATCCCGTGTCTGTAGCGTATACCGGTAGTACCGGTATACAGAATTTCTCAAAATTTTCGACATCATTAACTAGAGCCTACTGCAAGGTATATAAAGTAGATATTTATCAGTCTTGTTTGGTCCATTAAGTAAATTCTTATAGAGTTATTTACATATATTACTATTTGAAATTGGATTTTACATAGGGAAAATATTAATTATCTGAATTAGAGAATGTATTTTTTTTATAAAATATGTGCTACGACGTAGTTAAGAAGATACCACGCTGCGTTTTCAAATAAATACAGATAAAAGAATTTTTAACATCTCTATAGAATATAAATGAACGTAAAAACTCTTCGTCTAAATCGAAAAACAACTAGACAATTTGCATTCAAATAGGCGTTTTCGATACGTTTAAGTTAGCATTATTTTCGACCCACGTACTAAGTACCGGTTAATAAAAAAAATCGCCTTCCCCCGAACTAATTTCCGCAAACACTCGTTACGATTGCCCCAGAACGGGGACCAGGGAAGGAAAATAAGTTACGTCTACTGAAATAAAACTGTCAACTTTCCTTTCGCCTTACGTATTAATAAAACATAGTGAATCCTATTACTATAAGTATGAGGATAATATTCTATAGGCATTTATACTATTTTTATTTGGTTTTTGTATAAAAGAATTACGAAACAATTCGTTAATAATAAAATAATGTCTGTTAAATATAGATATAAAGAAATCGGTTAAAATAAATAACTTCAAAAGGATTTTGAATGATTAAACTATAAGTAATACTCTTTTACATTAATTTCTGAAACGTCTACGTCTGGCTTGTCTACCTGGAAGAAGCGCGGATATCTAAATTCTAGATATATCTATACATATAATTATATACTATTACTTTCTGTAAAAATGACGTATTTATATAAAAATGTTTTAAAACATAATTTACTGTAATTGTTCCATCAATCAAACTTCACGTTGGAGCCTATTGTTAAGACAGTTCGCTTTCCATTTTTCGAATCGATCCGAATTTGAAGGCATTGCATCTTGAATGACGAAACTCAACGCTGAGACCAAAGTGAAGAAATACAAATTTAAATATTTCATTTCCTCGTGTGGGAATCGAACCCACAACCAGTGGCGCTTACAGTCACACACTTGTGCCCCGCGCCACGACTGGCCTCGTTATATAATATTATAAATTATAAATTCCACTTATATACGAGTTAATGATAATGCACACTAACGTGCAAATAGCTATCGTATAACATAATATATTGCGTGATAATATCACTAATTGCAGAAAAATGTTGATACGCAATTTCTATTAAAGGAATGATGGAGGTAACCGTGACAGATTGTGAGTTCGATTCCCACTCGAGGAAATAAACATTTTAAATATTGTAACATGTAAAATATATATCCCGAGTAATTTTAAAATTTAAAATCATTTACAAAAATAAAATGTACAAAAATCCAAACTTTCATATAGTAGCGGCATTGTTTCGTAATAGCTGTTTTGTCACATCCGTGTCCCGCAAACGTGACGAAGCGTGCGATACAATAAAGCGGACCCCCTCCCCCCCACGTAATGGCCATCTTCTGATTTATACTTATTTCTTTTATGTGCGTTCTAATGGGTTTCTTTATAGAGTGTTTCTTTCTGGCTAGAACCACAAGTCAACGACGCGAACAGCTCTTTATAATGAGAGCAACGACGCTGTTAGATTAAATTAAGCGAAACCTTTAATAACGCGGGTTTACGAGGTCGCTTGCGGTTTTATTCCGGAGATGAATGTAATTGTTCCGCGGGAACGGAGGGTCTTAGTGTCACGCTGTGGTCTTACTCGTTTCTGTATTCTGGCTTGTCACGTTTCATGTTTATGTTCCAAGGCCGTGACTCTGACTCACTTTCGGTAAAGGGATGGTGGAATAATTAATTTTTGATTAGCTTCATGCTGTAGATATCCCGCATATAGCAGGGCAGGCAGAGTGAATCTAGTGTTAAGACACTCCGTTCTCCATTTTCCGCTGACTTTTGAGACATTGCTGATTTTATGCAGCAATATCATAAATGAAGTGTTTTTCTTTTTCGCTTTGAAAATAACTAAAATTTTACCAACTAACTAAATTTTTATGATAATGGCGGTCTGTCCTAGCGATGCCCGGGTGCTTTTAATTTTATTGTAGCTACATAACAATACTCGTAAATACTTTTAACTGGTTAAAAATCGTGCGCAATATTAACCGAAACTATAACTATATACATATATTTCTTGAACGGATGAAAGGTAGAAGGACATGCTTACCTAGTGTTAAATCTTAACACTAGGTTCCCAGGATTCCTTTACCTCCCCTACAATAAAATCCCTTTTACATGAAGTTTATAAAATTTGTAGAATATATGTATATATAAGAGTTTTGTAAGGCGCACTATACCTATGAATACAAGCAATTCTACTAATAGCTCGCGAACGCACTTTGGAACTAATCTGTACATGGAGTCAACTACGGCGGGCGAATACAATGTGACCGCTAATGAAGCAACTTGTTTGTCAACAACTCATCATGATGGAACCATTTATTAGTTATATTATTATTTATTAGTTATATTATTGTCTTAATACGAGGTTCCCTCTGCCTACCCAGCTGTGTGCGGGATACAGCGTGAAGCTGATTTACTTAGTTATTTTTATTATTATTTATTACTTAAAGGTATTCCGGTTTTATTTTGTATTATTAAAGATATAAAATAAGTAATAGTTTTCTTGGACATTTTATCATGTTAAATACGCATATTTTGTTTAAATTTGTCCAATTGGTTGCAACGTGGCCGAATGAGACTAAATTATAAAAATAAACTGCTTTAAATTAAATTTGAATAGTACCTATTCAGTTAACTTTTCTTGATTTAACATGGAGACATCTTGCTTTAGTGTTTGTTTGTCTTATCTTTGAACTTTTTATCACGAACTTGATCTAAATATGATAATACAAGTGCCTTTAGTATTTTAAGTCAAAAACCTTTTGCACACAGTACGAAATTCAACAAAGTATACGACTGTGAAAGCATAGGAGAATGGGTGGCACGGGTAAGTGGGTTAGCTTAGTTTAGGGTCGTCGCTACTGTGTTTCTGCCGTGGAATCTTGTTGTTTATTGACGTTCTATACTAAGGAGGAAAAATAGGTATGTGATTGATTTCTCCGCTTTCCACTAACTTATTCCTATGTATAAATAAACTTTATCTACCTACAAGTATTTTTCCAGCACTATAGTTAGTCAGTTTGATTGTTACCACTGTCAAATTGGCCGTATATCCACATACCTACACTATAGCGGCAACAAGGATCACGTTGTTCACATTGCACGAGGAGAATAACAAATATTTCATATATTGTATAGAATTAAATTTGTTTTATATTTTTTATATAACTAAATTGTATATGAAAAATTCTTTGAGCTTTTTGTTGAAACATGGACGATTATCTAATACATTTATATTTTTAAAACACATTGTAATAAATGGTGTTTTAGTTGTAATTGTTGCGAGAAAAAGCTTTATAACTGTCGTTTTTATATAAAAAAGTATTCATTTTATGTAATTACTTTTAAGTTAATAATTAATTTAATATATATTATATCATATTTAATTACATATAGTAATTTAAAAAAACAAAAGAACAAGAATTATGCTTTTCCCCGAATAAATAGCAGTGTACGGAGAATCAAGAGTTAAAATATTCCACAGTTATCCGCTCATTTTTCGAGGTACTGAGTGAAGAGCGGCTCAACGCTATTACCACGAGTAGAAATCGAACCCAAAATCATCATGTTTCCAGTTAATCTCTGCCACTGCGACACGATGACCTATATATTTAGTATAAATAAAATATAATATTTTTAAAGTAATTAGCTATATTTGTATACTAGTGGACCCGGACGCGGCTACGCCTGCTTCAACTATAAGAATATTTATTGAATATATTCATTAAATTATTTTCAATTTTCAATAGAATTAGTAAGAAAATATAAGTTTAATAATCAAAAAGAATAATAAGTAGATACACATTATTAGAAAAAATTATCTGAGTTATTGAAATTAACCAACAAAAGGATTAAAAGTAACTAAAGGATAGATATTCTTAATATTAGAAAAAGTACCTAAAGTTTTCCGTGCGTGCGTACATAGATATCGACTCTACGAAATAACTAAACATTTCTCTCTATTAAGCAGGATAATTTTAGCGGGCAATATCAAATAAAATAAGAAGAGAACAAAAGTGTAGCTTAAATTAATTATAAACAGCAAATAATTACATAAACATTTACAATAGTTCGAAAATGTATGAAAATTTATAAAACCGTCAACGTCATCTGCCCGTTCGCGTCGGTCATACTGTGCCGCCCGTAGGCTAGGTCATTTGGAATCAGTGACATCTCCTTAATTATTTATTAGAATGTTATACAGTAAACTATAATTTCAATCTAGATAAAATTTTAATAGTGACTATTATTTTCAGTATTGAAATGTGATATTTATTTTCATAAGGATGAATATCAAAATGTCGCGGTAACGGTTGCGTAGCGACGCGACGGTTGTTATTAACATGGCAGAATAAATTGCATGTCAAATTAGAAAGTACTTTAAAATATATTAGTATATATGTGTAATGCAATGTTATATAGCCTATAGCACTTCTGAAGAATGCAGCTTTCTTACAAAACAAAAACAATGAAAATCGGACCAGTATATCCAGAGATCTTAGCGTTCAAACAAACAAACAAACAAACAAACAAACAAACAAACAAACTCTTCCGCTTTATTATATTAGTATAGATAAGTTAACTCGTTTAGCGACGGACGGCTGAACTCTAAAGAGGCATCATGCCGTTTCCATCGACCCCTGACATCGTGATGCAATAAATCAAGCGTGAATAGCGCACACGACGTAGATAAGAGACATGGAACAAAAGGGCCTCATAAATCGTTATTAACTACGCCCAAGTCCCTCTTAGCTGGAGTTTGTTATATGCTTGCATTATGCTTATGCTGTAAATGTAGTTATAACACAACATCATATATGTTATTATTAAATAAGGGAAAAAATAGTTTTTTTTAAATAATATGGCAAGAGGAAGTGCTTATACACATGAGGCATAAGTGTGCAAGTGTAAACGGTTGTAGGTTCGATGTCCATTCGAGGAATAACATGGCCTTGGAATAGGAATAACAATTGCCTTATGGGACCTTAATGGAACTTACGGAGTATTTGAACACTAAGTTCTAAGGTTCTGTCTGCCCTACTGAATGATAAAAGTTTTTATTTTTTGTTAAATAGGATTGTTAGTTCTTACCTTAGGTATTAGGTATTTTGTTAATTGGTCTCAGAACATAAAAATTTTTCGAATAAAACTTTTAAGTTTAACTTTTACTTTGCTTTGCTCTATTTTCTTACCTATAATAGACACCACTTTTGTTGAATGTCCTATACACACGATTGTACTACAGATAACGCTAGTTCCACTCGGTCGACGTCCTAAGCATTAGTGGTTTTAATATCCTCACTTATCAAGAGATATAAGGAAAGGAAAAATGTCAAACATACAAAGTCGCTACATCCATCATGTTTCTTTTGCTCGTGAACATATAACGGGAATATTATATGTTCCTACATAATTTATGCATTAAAGAAAATAATATTTATCACAGGATTTTGGGAAAATTGAGGCCGTCGTAAACGCAAGGGTGTGACTGTAACGCGACGGTGGGTTCGATCCCTCGAAGAAATGAATTAATATTTTCATTTCTTCGCTCTGGCATCAAGGCACAGCGTTAAATTCCGCTCAACACAATGCATCCACAATTAGATGGAAAATAGAGAGCAGATTATCTGAACACTAGGTTCTATCAGCCTACCCTGCTATATGCAGGATACAGAGTGAAATTACATTAGGTATATAAATTATGTACAATAATATTTATTGTTCAGAGGCTGATTATTATACTCTTCGAAGAGCTAATAATCTCTATCTCTCTTGATAGGTAGGATATAGAAGTACTAAATTAATAAATAAAGATTAAGCAATAGCGTTAGATATTGAAAATCTGACAGCTAAGATTGATTATACCAAAATTATATTCCTCCCCCTTTTCCTGCTCACGACATACTCATCACTTAAAAAGATAATGAAATTTCCGCGTCAGGCAGATCGAACCTAATGTTAAGATTAAATAAAAGGGACGAAAATAGATCCCACCAAAAACATCCTGTAAAAAAACCAGCCAAGTCTCGATGAAGATGTTAGTTTCTCTCCTAAAAGTAATGAAATCTCTAGGTAAAGCCAAGCCAAGTCTAAGATTACTGCGATTCATTTATTAATGTTGTTGAATTGAATTTAACCGACCGTTAAATGTGACCGACCGTTGAACATTCTTTAAGCATAATTACGTGTTAATATACATTCCATCCTGTATACACAAGTCAAGTCTGTACTGTCTGTATTAAAACCATTATAATATATACTTGTGATAAAATTGTATTATATTAAAGACCTAAAACACCTAAAACAATGATTTTTAAAGTTTTTTATCTTTGTTTGTTTGTCTTTGCTTTTGTGCACGTTAATCTCAAAAACGGCTCAACCGATTTTAAATTGGTTGCCTTCTATCGAATCGATAGAGCTAAAATTTTGCATATACGTTTGGTTTATATGACGATGTACGGTTAGTTCAGTGACGTCATTCTAAATCCAATATGGCGAACTCTAAAAGCTTGTAAAAATGAAAGTCTTTTGTAGAATTGACAATGTAAACCCGTTGGGTATTTCAAATAATAAATTTCAAATGGTTAGTAAGTATTCGGTTTATTTAATAATTTTACAAATATATTACACGGCTGTAAATTAATTAATTAACGCATTCAATATTTTTCTATTAAATTAATATTGACGAAATAATATTTTTGTTATAAAACAAACAATGAAAACGTATACCGTCTCTATAACGCTTATTACACGAACCGTTCAAACGCAAACATTTGCATTACAAAGTATTCATGTTTTGCGAAGTCGTTTGGTTTTGGTTAGCTATTCGGTAGAGTCAGTTGATTGATGTTAGACAGAAATAACCGTAGAAATGCGAGGATTCGTCGATAACGAACATAGAAATATGCTTCGTAGATATTCTTATTGAAGGAAAAATAGAGAGATTTATATTTTTTTCTTATTTTAAATATACATATGTAGGTCTGAACGTTATATCAATAATATCAGTGTGTTACACACACAGACATTCTAAAATAAATCAGTTTCACGTGGAATCCCGCACATAGTAGGGTAAGCAGAAGGAACCTAGTGTTAAGACACTCCGTTCCTCACTTTCCATCGAATCGTGGAGGTATTGCGTGTTGAGTGGCGGAACTCTTGCGGAATGAGCCTAATTAGACTTACTATATAAATATTTTAAAACTTAATTTCCTTATTTCACATTTCGCCATCTGTCCCTCATTTTTCCCCTCAGATCATTCCACTACGTCGGAGCACCAACGCAATCGTTATATACGGTCGTTAGTTTATCGGTCTAACGTGACTAACTGAATTGATTGATGTCTGATGAAAAAACGAACGATAGTGCTTCAAGTCCTTTGATAGAACATGTTCCCGTTCCTCTTTGTAGGCCGGGTCGGGGCTTTATGACGGGTTTGCAATTTAAGGTTAAAATTGATGGATTTATAGGTTTTAACAAAAATATTGAATCAAGATGTGAAACGGCGATTATAGCACACTACTTCTAGTGCACTACATTATTTTGGGCAATAGATAATAATGAGTAATAAGTGTAAATGCATCTACATGTAGTCTACACTACAGGCCTAAAAATGGAGGAAGGTCGTTACGTCCTATTTACGCCGCCGTTACTTAGTGTGATTCATAGAATTAATGACTTATTGAACTATAACTAAAACATTATTTTTATTAAACTTCTCCTCACTTTAAAGTCGCTGCAATTTGCATACCTGGTCGTGGGTCCTAATAATACAGTTACATATTTGTGCAATACGTAAAATTACACTTGTACTTACAACAAATATCACAATGACTATAGAAAATCTTATACTAAACTATATATATTTGTTATAATATTTTATGTTCATAAAAATAAATGGTAACCGACAAACGTGAATATAATTAAAAGGAGAAATAAAGACCCTAGCATAAAATTTTAGCATGTATTGAACAATGCTTAGTATCCCTAGTCACGCAAACCCCTATAGCCATTTGACGTTATTTACATTTACAATATCGGTAGTTAAGTTAAAAACATCGTATTGGGTTTTATTTTAAAAAGCTTTGAAAATGGCTTTATATAAAAATAATATTTTATGCGCAGAAATGTGAAATTGGGGAACAGAGTTTCTTAACACTAGGTTCCTAGGTTCCCTGTAATACAGCGTAAAACTAAAAAACTAACTGATATTAATAGATCGAGGAATAGGTTTGTTAAGCTTGGCACTTCATCCACAATAACAGAATATCTTTGTTTGGAGAGATTAGTGATAAGATACTCCATTCTCCGCATTCTACCCGAATTCGTTACTTCGTGTGGTGAGTGGTGAAACTTAACACCGAGTTATGCCTAACCTAAAACCATTACTCGTTGTTCCACTGATGTCCCATAGAAAAGATATCTGGATTACTGCAGTTTGTAATATTCTGGTCGATGACAGCATGTTTACTATGCCTAAAATCATACGTAAAACCATTATAATGCGGTTAGTGTTGGATAATAGATATTCCACTATGTTTGAATACTTCGGTTAGCCTGATAAGCCTTGTCAACATTTATATCCGATTAGGTACTCAGAATAATATTCATTATTTTATACGAAAATTACATTAAATAAAAATACAATACAAAACACATTAAATAAAAATACAAATAAAAATACAACATTTTATTCATTATTATTTTATTAATACAGAGTAGTAGATTAGTTTAGTATTACGTGCCCTCCAAGCAAATATTTATTGTTCTAAACAGTTGATTGAAACGAGCTTAAGTCCTTCGAGCGTGAGGTATACGAGATTGCAAAGCTTAATCTCTTCGAAGATTGAAGAAAAATATGCATTTTGACGAAAATATACATGCAGAATATTACTTTTTTTTATACCTACTCAGAATTTTCATATAACAGTTTTATATGCGAAAAGGTCACCAAGGATTTTTATTTCCATAATATTTTTCAGCAACTTTTTCGTCTACAGCTGAGAACACGACTGTAACAGCGGTTTAAATGGTAAAATTACTTTTGTATTCGGAGTCTGTAGTTTTTGTACGTTCTTTTGAACTTTTTTATGTTTATAGCTGTCGTTGTAAACGAGATGAATGTTTTTTTGTTGCTTAAAATTTGCATGAAGCATGAAAAATACATACTCAGATACTCCTAAAAACATTTTAGTGTAATATATTTTATTTTTTTATCTTTTATTATAATATGATTAAGTTTCTTTTAATTCAGTAAAAAATATTTATTTTAACCATGTTACTATAAAATTTGCAATATTTTCCACCTTTTTAATTTTAACTTCTACTGAAACAACACAATAATTACACACATGGCGTCTCGTGTAAAAATGCAATCTCGGAAAATAAATAGCTGCAATAAACCTAATGGCACGTGAAATTTGTATCCTTTTAAAGTGTATCGCTACGTTATGCTGCAGCGCTACGAGCCCGCTACGAGCCTCTACGAATAAAGCTACCAAGCTACTGCCGTAGCTTCTAACGTACAGTCTATGTAGTCCTAAGTTATTTTTAGTAAAATATTATTAGATTTTACTGTAAGAAAATTAAATTGTCTATAAAGTTATATTTAAAAAATATTTGTTTTCAATAAACTTTAATGTAGGATTAATATTGACGTAGAGGTGTAACGTCTATATCTGAAATATAATATTATTTTTCTTATTTTTTTGATCAGAAACTACAACAATTTGTCAAATAATTGATTTTTTTCGCAAAAAAATTTAAGTCTACGAAAATATTTTTTTTATATTCAGTAACTAACATAAAATTATGAAATGCGAAAATAGAGAAATGATTACGGCCAGTTCTGACCATGCAAAACGTCGAAGCCTAACGACCTGACTGACAATGACAAGCGAGCGCGACTGACTAATTGATTCTATATTCAAACTGATATTTTATAGATGAAGAATGTTCGCGCCTACTCAAATTTGAAATTATATTTAATATTTTCATATGTTTTCTTATATTTAATACTTTTTTGTAGAGAATGGAGTATCTTATTAGTAATTTCACTCTACCTATTTAATTTAATCTCACATTAAATTAAAGATACAGCTAAATAACATTATATACAAACATGTTATTATAGTAAAAAAAGAAAAAAAAATCCTCTGGTTTAAATATTATTATTCATATAATACTTTGGATATTTACTAATATGCCTGTTTATTATATAATCATAGTAATTATAAAAACATGTCTTAAATATGGAACTTTAAATTATATTTTCATTTTCCTCTCAGATAGAGTAAAATAAAAGTTCATGTACCCATTATATGTAATTAATTTAATAGTAAGTTATTGATTTTGATCTTAACTAAGTTACTAAAATTATTCAAGTGAGTAACAAAGTTAATACAGAATCAATTTAGTCGAACTTTAAATTAATGATCTAATAGCATTGGATTTTTTGGTCTAATTTTATATAATTTTGGTACTATTTTATATATATTTTATTTGTATAATAATAAATAAAAGAATATAAAAATATCTATTCGTTTATACATTATCGACATAATAGTTCCTGTATTTTACTGTTACTATCACATAAGTCAAATAAAAACTTATCATATCACATCTTGGCAACCAACAAATATAAGTGTAAGTTATGGCTTTCATTTTCACACGTTTATATATTACTTTCAAACTACAAATATAAGATATTTTTCCATATTTAGATAACTTCTAAATTTATACATAGTATATACATATAATACAAACCAATATAGAACGTTTTAGTACGTCGGTATTCGTGTCACATAAAACTGTTTCCAAAGAAGTTGATGTCCGTTGAGGACGCGACGCGGTTGTTACGTTTTACTACAGTTATAAAGAAGGGTCGGTTTACGCGCGGAAGGGTTGTACCTTGGTATTGTGCAAACATAAATATGTTAATATGATAATGGATCGTCGTTATATGGAAATTGTGACCCTTTCGCTATTAATATCAAAGTTTTTATTGTTTGTTTACAGGGAACTAGGCTGTTTGCTATGGGGTTGGGATCAAACTTAAATACTTGTGGGTAACTCAAGCAGTTTCAAGTAGTTGAAACGTTATAGATTAAAAGAGACGATTGTAGGTTATTCAAATGCCTTTCGAGAGAATGTTCATTTTACTATATATACCTTGTAAATATGATTTTCCGATCCGAAAGTGGTTCTTGGTAAATCATTACTTTTTTGTTAATGACCAGTTACTTAAAGGCATCTATGTAAATTAATGCTATTAGTATATATGTATTTTATTTTTAATTTGTACAGTAAACGGATTTAAATATCACTGTTATATTATAAAGTTACCTACACATATTAACTGTATTAATTATGTCTTTATATTTAAAGTTGTTGAGTCCGTGAGTCCGTGAGAGAACACTAGTTGCTCAGGTTCCTTGCCTACTCTGTGTAAATATATCATAATAATTAAAAAAATAAACATACATAAAAATTACACAAATTAACAATCAACTATTTATTTATCATTCTGCCCACTATTAACATCTATTGTTTTGTTTGCATTCGGCCGCAAAATAAATGATCGGCCGCGTTATCGTACCCACGTTGGATTAGCTACGTCCGGATCGTAAATTAGACAAATATAACCACTGGAGTTTTCCGATTACCAAAGCTATGAGAAAATGGACATGGGTTAATATTGCTGACAAGTTATGTTTACTTTTCCGTTCTAATAATTATCTTATATAAAAATCTTGGGTTACAAATATTTCTGAATATTGTAATAATAAATTTTTATTTAATTTATTTTTATTTGTTATTTCTTTGAAGAATCTAAAATATCTATACTGGTATAGAAGTTATTGTCTTTGAAAACTGTAGCAACAAACGCCAATAAAATTCCCTCTTTTACTATGGAGTAAAAAGAAAGAAAATCTATTGATCACAAAGAATACAAGAAACTGTGGTATGCGTACCAACATAACGCGATAAATAGCAACAAAGTGTTGTTACGTAGTAAAAACTTTAATCAAACCTAACGCTTCCCACTTCGTCCTTTGGGACAAAAGGAGTTATCCGAAAGGTTCTCGTAGATTTTATTTTGAGTGTTTTGTTCAATGACGTTTGACTGCGAATATATTTAAATATATGCGAGTAGATGCCGAACCGAATCTGATTTTACTATATTATATACAAGTATTATTATGTTTTGATAATAAAAGTATCAAAATACCATGGGAGATGCTGATAAGATTTTTTAAAATGTTTTTTTCTAAATATACTATGCATTTCTTAAACAGTTCAGATCGTGCGCCTTAGAATAAAATAACTTTTGTGTGCGCGTCTTATAACCTGTGGTTGAATACACTACCTGTGGTTGAAAAAAAAAATGGTTTCTGAATCGCGCCCTCTTGCTCATCCCACACCTCCCAGGAAGGCTCACCCCCCAGTTTGGGATCTATACATTTATACAATGTATACAGAGTTATTGTATGTTAGTGTATGCTATTTACAAAATACAATTACGTTTCTAAACAGAATATTTTTGAATGTATGTGTCTATGTGTAAAATATTCTAAATAAAACAATATTCAAATTCAAATAAATTGTACAAATATAAACTAATTTTATCCCGAGATTTTCGGCGAGACAGCAAAAATATACAAATATTAAACATTCGAGAATTAATTAATTGTAAACATTACTTTCATGAAGCGATTTCGTTTTCGAACTTTTCCCTGTCAACAAATTCAATCTTATTTAGGTATTTATCCTTATTTTGCTTTGTAACAACAATGTTCTTGAACATTGCTGAATGTTTTTAAGCTTATTTAATATTCATGTTTGGTTGAGTAATTTGTTTATTTCGATTTGATTTAATACAATAATACTTAACTATATTACTTTATATTGAGGTTTATTTATTGTGAAATTTTAATTGTTGGTATAAGTAACAATTTAAATTATACATAATTCGATCAGGAATAAGAACTGTTACTACTGAAAAGACGACTAGCATGTGCATTATCTGCCTTTTTTCTTACCCCTTTTAACCCCCGACGAACACAAAGGATGTTATAAGTTTAACGTCTCTGTATGTGTACATGTATCTGTAAATCTATGCCATCGTAGCTCCCAAACAAAAGTCAGTGAAGCCGTTCCTGGGGTTAGCCTGCACAAACGTACAAAGAAATGTAGAAAAATTAAAAATATATATATAAAAATTAAAAATCATTGCATTATAAAAACATTTTTTTTTTATAATGAATTCATTCGACTCTATCTCGATAAGACTATGAACTTGATATGTTGTATATATTATGTAGGTATACATTTTATTTATGAACTTCACCATTTGGCAGGTGATGCGAACTCGGGTCGCACCGGGCCCGCTACGCCCGGACACTGATAAATGTTTGACCCGGTCGGTACGCGGCTGTACTGTACAATTCGTTATTTAATTATTATTTATGTTAGCTCCACACCATTTATATGTGAGTGAGTAACGTGTCAATATAGCAAATATCGTTTTATTTATACGTTTATACTTTTTAATCTAGTTTTTCTCATTGTATCTTGCTGCATAGGTAAATGAATATTTCACTTACTCTATTTTCTATTAGATATATTCAGAGTGTTTCTATTCCCACTCGGGGATGAATTAATATTTTCATTTCTTCGCTCTGGTAACAAGGCAAAGCGTGGCGTTGAGTTCTACCATTCAACAGGCAATGCCTTGATAATTTGACGGAAAGTGGGACACGGAGTGTTTTAATACTAGTTTTTCTCTGCCTTTCCTGTATATAACAGGAACAGAATACAGAGTGAAACTGAAAAAAACATACCAAAAAACAAGTATTTTCGTCACAATTGATTTGGACTTCTCGATATCAAAATGAAGGACTACTATTTAAACAGTACCTATATTTTATTTTTCTAATTTTTTTTTGTTTATTCTTTCTTATACATTGTATATAAAGGTATATAGCATTAGTATATCGGTTCTTTATTAGTTATTTAGCTCGAGCTCAGCCGTGCTGCGGTTTTTACCATCCGCTTTACTTCGCCCGCTTCCTATGGTTCGAACACAAATAAATGTTGTACAACCCTTTTGATCATAAATTATTTAACACGCCAGCTTTATATTGTTATTTTGTTTCAGGTAAATGAGGAAGTGAACGATTAATGGTTTCCATCATCAGGTATTATTTAATTTTTTGCTATAAAATTATAATGAGAAGAAGAAAGTGCTATCATTCTACGTCTGGCAAGCGGCTAAACTTAATTTTTTGGCTTGCTTAGTGATTTGTCTGGACTCAAAGGTTATGTAAACGAATCCAAATCGAGTGAAGTTCAGTTCAGATCAAGACAATGTGACCTTCGGATAGCACTCAATTTAGCAGCATTACGTTTTGTTTTCTCACTTGGTTCTTTTCAGGTTCACAAATAAAGAAATATGCAAATATATGAAAGACTTGTTAACGTTAGATATGGCATAACCTATATCAAACAGCTACCCCCCAAAACGTAAAATTATAACAGGGATATTGTAAATCCGAGTGCTATATAAAAATGATCATAAATTGTTCGTAAACAAGTAGTAAAATATGTGAGACGGGTTCACGTGGGGCTGGGGAAGTGGTCACACGAGACAAATTGCGTAAATTGCTTTCTCTCACGCTATACCATTTTTCGGAATGGTCTATTAACATATCCTATATTTACATGTTGAAATTTTGCGTACCAAATTTTAGTAGCAGACGTATTTTATTTGTAATCTTAAATTTATGGATAACACAAAATTCTGAAAAGGAAATTTATTAAACTTGAAAAAACATCTTGTTTCGTTCAATGGATAAGTATTCCATCCTGGTCGGTTATAGACCAGATATTAGACTCCATTTATTTTGCGCATTAGATACAGATAACCAACCAACCAACTAGCTTTATACATTTCCTCATATCAATAAAAGTATTTGTTATAAACTGGAAATTGCAATAGAATGAAAGAAACATTATGTCATACTTTTTATGAAAACAAACATAATACATAATTATCATTTAACATTTCTGTTATGTTGCAAAGAGTTCTAATACTTAAGGGAGTTAAAACTCAGATATCTAGATCATCCTAGAATACCCGATGTGCCTTAACGAATCCGATCAATCAATATTGCCTGGATTGACGTATTTACTTAGTCTCGGAGCATGGAAATGCTAACCTATCTTAACACTGTTCACATTCACACGCGTATTAAGAATTTGTGATAATAAAGATAACGATTATTTAGTTCGAGGCCAGTCGTGGCTCAAAAGCACAAAGTGTGACTGTAAAATCGACTGGTTGTTCAATCCCCACTCGGGGAAATGAAATATTTATTTAAATTTATTATTTCATTTCTTCGCTCTGGTGTCGAGGCAACTGCTTCCAGAATTCGGTGGAAAGTAGGTCAGAGTGTCTTAACACTAGATTACCCTAAATAAGCACATCTTTGTAATTTTTATAATTTATTTATTTAAAAATATATTGATAAAATCACAACTTACCGTTCCATTATAAATATAATCCTACCCCGTACAAACTAATACCTATACGAGTATAAATATAATCCTACCACATACAAAAGCGCAGGAGTGCGTGCACCAATAAAACATCAGGGAAATATGACCATGTCGCCTAACCGAGTGGCCATTGTACCCGAGTGTAGGCTTTATCTCCCACATTTAATTGCCTATTGATGTTGGGGGTTCCAGGGTTATCTGTGCTGGGAGTTATGTTGTAGTGTTATAACGCTTTGGCTTAAATATACTATATAGTTCAATTATAATTTTGCTATATGCTGTTGCGTTTCCTTGAAATTTTAAGTGTGGTCAACGTGGTGGAGTGGTCGAGCGTCATAATGTAAAGGCAATGCTTGTAGGTTCGATCCCTATTGAAAAGAATGAATTATGTTCATTAGCGCAAGTAAATTTCATTGTATTAATTCTGGTTGGGGTTAAGTTTCGCCACTTAACATTTAGTGACTCCAATTCGGGTGGAAAACCTACACCAGGTGGTGACAGAAGTGTACTAACACTAAATTCTCTCCGCCTACCCTGATATATGCAGACCAAAAGGTGAAGCTACAAGAAAAAGAAAATTAAAATACACATTAATTTGAGTATCAAATTTTATATAAGTAGGTAATATATGAACTCACAACTCTCCGATTTTGTTGCAAATTAAATTATTCCTTCTTATCACACCAAGTCAAAATTCATATACCGTTTATAAAACTTTTGTTGTTAGCATATCCGTCGGCGGATATGAAGTGTTATATCAAACAGAGATTACGGCTAATTTGCATCGTGAACGTCGCGTACGCGTGACTTCCTTAGGGAGGAACACCAATAGTTGCTCAAGTAATTTTGAGAAGCTGAAAAGTGATAGTCAAACTTTGGCTGTTAGTTTAATTATAATTATTTATACTTAATTTCTGTATTTTTAATTTGATTATAGCTACTTATTAATAATTATGTTTTTTTTTGTTTCTTATATGGACAGTATCTTACTGTTTGTAGGTACGTATTCGCTCGCAGGAATGAATTGTTTCCATTTCCCAGTTATGGTAGGTAAAATGCGACGTTGATTTACATATTGCAATAGTTATGTCTCATATTCAGTTGGAATGCGACGAACGGAGTGTCTTGACACTGTTTAGTTTCTTCACTGTAGTTTCTTCAAAAAAATCTTGCCAATTTTCTGGTTTAAAATATTATTATAATATACTTTGTTTTGTTAATATACCAGTTCAACACATATATTTATATTATAGCTAAAAACATAAATAATTACATTAATATGATATTCTTGTTTTACCTAAGATACAATAAATATACTTACAAAAACAATTTATCAACGACACATTTCTCTAATGAGCTTATACTTCGTTATTAGTCAACCCCACGTATAGGGGGTTAATGAGGTTTATTTATACTACTTTCATATCAAACACAATACGACCGCCTAAGCACGTACGTAACACATCCCGTGAATCGAATAAAACAAAGAGATACGAAATAATAAATATTTGTTTTATCCTTAATATTCATAAATAAATTTATTTCTACGAACCCTTTTGTCGCATAAGAACAATGTTTTTCTTCATATTATTACTATTATAGAAATATTCACGCTTATTAAGAAGAAGTCTCTTGAATAATTTTCTTTTTGTATTTCTATTTAATTTCCACTTCTATTAGTAGTGATTACATAATTGCCTTACTTTTTAAGTGGGTATATATAATATACAGTATAATTTTTGTTATAAATGTCTTATGTGTAAACTAACTAGAAGCTGTGTTTATTAGGATAAATTATACACATGAAAAATCAAGTCAACGTGTCGGTCGTTTCAGTTTTGTTTATTCAATTCCGAATTTTTGAACCATTGCGTGTTGAGTGGTGGAACTCAACGTCTCGCCGAAGAAATACAACTTTTAAAAAATAATTATTCATTTCCTTGAGTAAAAATTGAACCCAGGGTCATCGCGTTTACAGATACACGATAGGGCCACTGCGCCACGACGTCCTTTAAATATACCAGTATGCCAATATAAATATTTGCAAGGAAAAAAATCGTAGGCAGGTGAGATATCCAACATGCTCCGCTACGTGGAAAATGTAATAAAGCTAGTGAACATGAATAAGAAATTCGATTCTGTTATAGCATGCCACCGCCAGATCGCTTCCAAAGGTAACGATAGTGGTACACGAGATAAAACGTTTCTTCAAATTGAATAGACACGAAAACATGTTAAAGTGCTTCTTAGAGAAAATGAAATGGAAACAGCAATAAAATTTCAATTATTGTAAAGGTATGGCGAGTTCGAACGACTCAGTTTGCGTAGACTTTACTCCCGTGGGAATTTCAGGAAATAGTTTCTTAGTTCTCCCTGTACTCACCAAAGAACCTGCCAAATTTTATGTTTTTGCGGACAGTAGTTTCTAGGTCTTGTCTGTCTCATCACTTGTTTAAAGTTTTATGCTTGTACAATACATATATGTATAGATATTATGTTATTTAACATGCAAAAAAGAAAAAATCATAACTCGTGGTCAAACTAATAAACTACTTTAACGCCTTTTAAGGTATATTTTTATTTTTTCGTTTCACAAAATAGAGAAAAATATTTTTTGGTTCAATGATATAATATTTTTAAATAAACTATACCTAGCATTTATTATTTTACAAACGAAAATGTTTATTTTTACGGCAAGGCTCACTCATGTTTTTTTTAAATCATATTTGAGAGTATTATACGTTAAAAAAACGTAAATTTTATTTAAAATCAATTTAAAAGTAAAATGGGTAAAATGAAATAAATACGAATTATTTAAATACATAAACCACCATCAATCCAACATTACAACCAAAACAATTTATTTTGCTAAAAAAACATATTACTGAAGAAAAACCGAAGCAAATTACTTTGAAAGCAAATTACTTTCTTTAGCGCAGCCAAGTTAGGCAACAATGTCATTATCTCTTGACCGCTAAACACGCGGCTGGGTGATTGCGGACCGCACGGCATATACCAATGTTCGATGGATAGTTCAGCTTGTTAATGCCACAGCTATTCCTCAACTTTGTGGTGTGCCAGTGGAATTCTGGATGGAGTCAGCAGGTCATATAAATAGATGACCTGCTTATTATGTTATTGGGTTACACGTGATGTTGAATATTGATTATTATGTGTGCTGTAGAGTTGGCTTAGAGTGTAAATCTGGTATATCCGCTTATAATTTTTTTTTTATTTGAAAGGTATAGCTACCCGAATGGTCCCATTTTTTTTTGGTTCATGTCTGACAATGGTATCCATGAGAAAATCACATAGGGTAAAACCGGGATAGATGCCCTACTTTTTGAAATACCCACCTAATTAGATAAAATATATTTTTTATAGGAATAATTTTTATTTATTTAGCTAACTCAATCCTTTGTGATGCATTACTTATATTTTTTTTTAACAAATCAAATATAGATTTTGCAAAAAATAGCTTTTCGTGAAACACTAATTTTGAGGATAGATACCTATATGGATAGTTGCCCCACTATGAAAATGCTGGGGAGGATAGATGCCTGCAGAGTAAGGTAGGTGCACTTTATACCGATTAAATGAAAAAAACCAAACAAATTGTTAAATAATTCTAATTTTAAAACAGCAATTTAGTTTCCAACATAATCATAATAATGAAAAGTATATAGTGTTTTTTAAAATCTTATAATTGATATTAAATTGTAATATCACAAAAATAGGTAACCATTATTAAAATTTTAAAATATTTGCGTAACTAAAATAAGTTAAATTTTTAAGTTTCAACATCCATTATCATATTTTTTTAGTTAAATTTTACAACAAAATTACAATTCTTAATATTTTTGTTGTAAAACACTAATATTATAAATTATAATATTATGATATCATAAATACTAACATCCACAGTGCACAATTATACATTTTTATATTAAAAAGAACAAAATATAATTTTTAGTTATCTAATCTAATTCTCTAATTATCTCAAATAATAGTTATTTGATATTCCAATTTAATTAAAATTTAGCCAGATAGGGTTTTTATTTTTCCACATCTTGCGCAATAATTTCTGAAAAATGTACAGGTTTCATGTAGCCAGTTCTGACACATTACACATTGAATCCAGTCGGATTGCGACTTCGTATATTTATAGTTTTCGAAACATTCTAATGAAACAGTCTAACTTAGTTTTCAGTTTTCAATTGTTTTTGCTTTCTCTTAGCTATATCTTTCTTGTGTTTAAAAATGAAATGTTAATTTAATAAATACTTAAAAAAATATTTTAAAAATATATACCTAACTCCATATACTGAGTATAAAGGGATAGATGCCCCTAAGGGCACCTATACCTCGAAAAATCAGGGCAACTATCCTTTGTGATAGGGATAGATGCCAAGGAATTTTTTTAGTAAATTATAAACAAAATAGAATCTATAAGCACCTAGATACAGTCTTAATGAACCAGTACATCGACGTAATAAAAAATATAGCGTAATTGATTACAGATTATAAAGTTATACAACGCAAAATATTAACCTTTAAATCTTTGACGCGTTCACGAATTTCGCCGCGGAGATATTTACTCAAATGTGCTAAACGCGTTCTCATTGCACGAATGTCCGTGAATAACTTTGGTGCGGGAAGACTGTGGCTCCTGCTTGTACAATTATTTTTTTGTCACGAGTTCGGGAAGTTAGGTATTTTGAAAATGGGGCATCTATCCCACTGCGGCATCTATCCCGGTTTTACCCTAAGTCTTAAATTTGCATTCTGCATGTGCGCGACTAATAGCCGAATAACTCAATGTCGCGCCAACCGATTTTGATGATTCTTTTTTTATTTGAAAGGATACACTTCAAGGATAATTTGGTGAAAGTTTGGTTAGGTTTCGATTATGGGATCCGGAGAAAATTGAGAAAGTTTGTTTGTTTTGGTCAAAAATTAATTATACTGTAATAGTTACAAGCAAAAACTTTTTAAATTGATGTCAGAAGTGAGATTCCTGATCGTTGCATTTCTTTTCAACCAATCTCAAAAAAGAGGATGTTCTTATTTTCAACCAACTTCAAAAAAGGGAGATTCTGAATTCACCCGAATACTTTTTATGTTTGTTCTTGTCAATATACCAAAATGTAACTTTGCACCAAAATAATGGCTAATTAAATGAAGTTTTACATAGAACAATCACAACCACTACCACCACCATCACCACTCGTTCAAGAAGCATCATTTTAAGATCTACCCATCACTAAAAATCGTAAAATAAATTAATTTTTAACAAAAACAAAAACCGACTTCTAACAAGGAACTAAAAAGTGAAAAATAATTATATAAAGATTTTATAATTTTGAAGTCGGTGTCAAACTAATGCTACAACACCTTTACTACAATATCTAATTACTAAGCCTGTTTGTTTTACTTGGCACCGACTTCAAAATTATAAAATCTTTATATAATTATTTTTCACTTTTTAGTTCCTTGTTAGAAGTCGGTTTTTGTTTTTGTTAAAAATTAATTTTATACCATTCGAATGCGTGGAAAAAAAATAAAAATTACCCTTATTTTATTTTCAAAATTGTAATATCAATTCTTTTTGTCGCTCCTGATAATTGTTCAATAGGTTATTAGCAAGTTTACACTCTTAGTCAATGATATGTTTCTGAATATTAAGTTTTACGACAATGCATAGTAGTAGTAGTACCTAAAACTGCGAAAACGCACAGTCTACATGATTTAAAAGAATATAAATATAAAAAATACTCAATCCCTGCTTTAGTACTTAAAAATGTTAAAAATCCACATAATATCTGAACCTACATAATTTCACCTACTAAAAAACAACGTGCAATATTTTCTTATATCAAAATAAAATGAGAACCGCGACATAGCTGAAAGTTAGTCCACAAAACACACTTAGTTAAATTAACTGCACATAATGGAGTCAACTCCGTAGGTCACTGTGGCATTGTTGGCGCGCCTATTCATTTATTATGTCTATAGAGACCCAGCTTTGTATTAGATTTGTTTACTTTGTATAGCCCTTGGTAATTAATTAAGGCTTGGGATGGAATTTAAATTTCACTTTTTGATAGAATAAATATCGTGATATTTTTTTGTATTAAAGTAATAGTAAATAGAACCTAGAGACAAGACACTCCGCACTCCATTGTGATATTTATACTAGCAATCGAGATTTATAAGTTGTTTCAGTATAAAATATCAAATTTCTCATATTTATTTTCTTAATAAATATGAGAAAAATGATACATTGCATTTAAATTTCATACAATAAAATTAAATAAGTAACTAGACAAACAAAAAAATGATTAGTATTTGATTATTTTAACGTAATTGATATCTTCACCAGGTATGCAGTTTAAACAGAGAAATATACCTTATTCCAATATAAAGGTAATGCAAGGTGGGTATCCGAACCCAATGGTACTATGTCTAGCCAATCCTCTAATGTAATAAATATTTTCTCGGGTGAACCTTAAATCACGCCCAACAAATATTTTAGAAAAGCTATCCAGGATACGATATTTAAATTTCAGCTGCGTATGCGAGATGCTGGAAAATACTTTTCGTAATAACAATTTCAATGAAAATTAGAATTTCTTAGCAATTAGTAGCGACCTCATGTTTTTCCCTCATTGTGCTGAGCTCTTAGAGTTGTTATTGTTTTGCGTCTTCAACTATGCAGCTGGCATGTTAATCGTTTTTAAACAATTTTCCTGAATCCATTAAAGAAAATTGAAGCTAATGGACAACATTTTTTTATATACTTTTTTACTCTTTTGGAAAAATAAATAATATAACATTTAAAGAGGTTTGCATAAAGTGACTTTAAAATTATATCAATATACACCTAAACTCTATGAGAATGATTTGAAATAAAGACATTGGCTTTACTACACATACCTATTATTTAGATTACAACCTAAATATCATTAACATATCTGCTTGGAGCGGAGAAAAAGTTTTGAATTCGTTACTTAAAATATGGTAACTTGTAGACCTTACGAGCTTTTCTTGCATGCATAATATGTGAAGTTCTCACATACCCACCCTCAGCGAATATAAAGCCTTAAATCGAGTTACTACCAACTTATATTATAGTGAGATTCAATATGTGGTAAATATTCTTCACTACATAATAAGGATGTCGTTTTTTCTTGATTTTTATACAAGGCTGTAAACCTTATGTGTATTTTTATTATTAAAAACCGAACGTCGAAAAACTAGAACGTCGTTGAATGCCTAGATAAACTTAATAATGTATTGTCGAAAAATAAAAATATTGTTTTAGTACAAGCTCGCCACTGCTGATACAAATTTGCAGGGGAACATATGTTTAGATATAAATATCAACATATCTATATATATAAAATCGAAAGGTCACTCACTCATCACGAAATCTCAGAAACTACAAGTGCTAAGAATCTCAAATTTTGCATAGGAGTTACTTACAGGACGTAGGTGCTCGCTAAGACGGGAATTTGCAATATTCCACTTCTAAGGGATTGTTTTTGGGGTTGAAAGTTTGTATAAAACTTCGTTACTACAAATGCTAGGGGTCTCAAATTTTACATGGACGTCACTTATAGAACGTAGGTACTCATGGAGACAGAAATTAATAATAACGTAGTCCACGCAGGCGAAGCCGCGGGCGGGCCGCTAGTATTATATATACGTATAACATACTATACATTAAGGAAATTGATAGCTATAAAGAATTTATCGCTTAGATATTTATAGTTTGATACTATAAATAGCAGGACATGGCCTAAAGAAATGTTGGATACCTGAAATTGTAATATATTTTCCGTAACATTTACCCGACCTCTCTTCTCGCTCAGTGGGAGCGGTGTGTGGGTGTCTATTTACGTCATGTTGACCCGCTTAATGGTCATTCAGAGATAAACAGAGGAGGCTTTTATCAAGTAAACAACTTAAGATACGAGCTTCTAAGTGAATATTTATAGTTAAAACTAAATAGTTATTTAATTTACCATTTTTTCGTCTTCTACATAAGTGGTAAAAATTTGTCGAAATACAAGTCTGTGCTTCTTGATGTATTGTTTTATTTTCTCGAATTTTCTGCATCATGCGGGTAGGCAAATCGTACCTGACGTTAATCCAATACTTTCTCTTTTTCTTTCATGCCCATATTGTTTTTAGTAGAGCTTTATTCTTAGCCTAAAAACTTTAATTCTTTGCTTAATTAGAACACAGAAATATTTAACTGACAGAAACACTTCATTACTCCGAGTGGGAGTCGTATAGTCGAACCCACAGCCGTTGCGTTTACACGCTTGTGCCACTGCGTTACGACGGCTTAAAAAACTCACAATCACATCCACTAACAGATAAGCTAACAATTTCTATGAATGAGATTTGAAAACATGCTTTGTGTCGAAATCTATAGTATTTTAATTAATATTAGTGCTAAGATTAGGGTACACATATGTATATATTTCCATTAAAATTAATACACAACTATTGACGAAAACTCAATTACTAATATGCTAGATATCAGTATCTAGTGCATACATTCCGTCGTACTTAGTTTAGCAATCAGCATTGCGACATATCTGCGAAATTGCTTCGTTGATAGTTCAGGAATTATTACCATACGTATAATATACGTATATTTAAGGCAACTAAGTTTGATTTATTATAGGTTCATTGCTGGATCCCATTTCAATATTTAGAGACCATATCTTTACTCATCATATTATGTTGTCTTTGAAATTTGGTTCCAAGAAGATGCTTTACTCGTTAAATGCATTCCATATTTCATGACAAAAAATAAAGCCAAAACCAATAAAAGGTAAAAGCAAAGACTTTGAAATATTACGTTTTACTTTTATTATTCAGTAGAAACAATATAACGTGCTTACCACTACAAAAACAAATTCCAGTTTTCAATTTATTTCTAGGATTGGTTGCCGTTTAAATTTAAAATAAAGCGTTGAAGTGATAAAATACAATGTTCTTGGCTAAAACGTCGTCGACAGTGACAGATGAAACAGTCGCGTGGAAGGCAGAAGGAGACTTATTGGCGACACTTTCTGCATGTAGCTTCAAGAATTTAGAGAAATGGTATACTTAAATGTAGCTGCGATATTTCTGTATTTCTACTTAACCATTTTCATCACGTGACAAATAATTTAATATTTGATCGAAAAATCTCGAATCGTAATGTTAATGGTAGTTTTCTGTTCGCTCAGTAGAATTCAGTTACATTATGAAACTGCTAATATATTAGGATACATATGTGTAATGCACAACCCATCAAAAGTATAAGTGTGAAATAAGAGCCAAGTTCTATATTGAATTATGTTCCATTTTAGACCCTTCTTTAAGAAAGAATGTGTAAATAAGTCACTTTTTTAAATTTAACTTTAACTAAATTTCTATAACAGTAACAATTAATTTAAACTACATTACAATTACGTTTAATTTAAACTACGACTTGCAATGACTGTGTTTTCTTATTCGTCTAACATCGCCGCTATATTGTGTTCATATAACTTGGTTAACGTCACACCTGTTTTAAAAGTTAGTTGGAGAATTCAATTACAAATAAAATATAACAGTGTTTTAACACTAGTGTACGGGATAGAGTGTCAAGCTGATTTAATTTAATTTTTATTTTTATATATAAGAAATAAGGTAAGAAAGTGTTAAGGAATGAGCTTTGTAAAGCTCGTGACGTGGTCGCCCTTATTGGCTGGCCACGGCACCGCGACATTGACGGACGGGTCGAACGCCAGGAATGTGAACTGAGACTTATTGGGAATAATACTTCAATGTCGACGTAAACCGAACTCATTAAACTTGTATGTTTCTATCGAGAATGTTTTATAAAGTAACTATATAAAATTAGTGGCGCAGAATACGCGCACTGTTGTTATAGATTAAATTTCAGTATATGTAGATATTTTGCTGTTGAGATACAATTTTCAAATAAAACTCCCCACTTTACTGCGTTATCAGAGCGTATAATAAAAATATTAAATATTCCATTTCCTCAAGTGAGAATCGAACCTGTCGCGTTTACAGTTGCGCTCGTGCCTCTGCGCCACAAATCTTGTTTTAACGTATTATGAAAATAAAGTCGTCACCATAAATGAAATTACTCAAAGTAGAATACCACAATAATATATAAAATTACAAAGAAAACTTATATTTTATTCACATTTCCTAAAACGAAACATGTGACTTCAATCTATTTCTTCTTGATCTTGATACGCTTATGTAAATGTAGGTCAAACAATTCGTTTTATGTATTGACTTCTTTACTTTAACCAGATGGATGTTTTTCCAATAATAAAGAGTAAATATAAAAGAAATAATAACGAGAGCTTCTCTGTACGGTTTAATGTGTACTTTGTTTTCTTAGAAATTTGAATCAGCAAGACTACAGGCCATCCATACATTTATGCAGATATTCACGGTATCTACCTATTAGACGCTACTTATTAGAATTAATACCTATATACGTCTTAACAATTACGAGTTACTTCGAAATCTACTTTCACTCATATTCGTAAATTTAATAGATGGAAATAAAATAAAACATTTCAACATACGTATAAACTTGATTCACTTGATCTGGCCTCTGGCCAGTCGTGGTACACGGGCACAGAGTGTGTCTAAAAACGCGACAGGTTGTGGGTTCGATTCTCAGTTGAGGAATTAAAATATTTAATAATTTCTTCTAATAATTTCGGTGTCTAGGCAGAGCGCGGCGTTGAATTCCGTCAATCAATATGCAATGCCTCCAGAATTCTACTCTGATGTGTGATGAAGTAAAGTGATCAGGTGAAATGTGATAAAAAATTACATAAATTTTTCCCTTTCCATCAATTATACTTCATACAATTGTTATGTTTCACATCGAAATTATTCGTTAACGAAGGTTCGACTGCATGTAACCTTGGATTGATAATATGAAATCCACGAGGGGTTCTCGCGCGTGTGCTTTTATTTATGAGCGCTGTTTTCCAATAACAACCTTGACACAGTTAGGGTTGAGCAGATACTGAAAATTTTATATTTATGTTCGTCTATTGTCTGGTTTCCAATTATCTGGGTTTAAAGGTAAAGTTACCAAAAATCATGATTTTAACTTGCTCGTGCATCACACGGAATCTCACGGACTTTCTTAGAGAAATATTGAGTGATGGAAATTAAGGAGTGGCTTTTAAACAAAATGTGAAAAAACTATCTAAAGAAGCATAAAAGGAACCCAGGATACCAAAAGGAACCTAATTTCTTTGTATTTAATGACAAATACTTTGCAACTCTATTATGAAAAATATGAAGATCTTAAAACTACAGTGTTGTAGGTGTTGTTGTTCAGATACTTTATGAACAACATTATTTATTACGATATTACTTTAGCAGTTGAACGTCCAAACATCCATAATGATATTACCAAACTTGTGACAAAGAAAGCAAGGGATGACGTTACCGAGTCGTGATCGCCATTTTGGTCGTAAAAGCACGTAACTGCTGCCGTGAATAGATAATAAGGGTTTTATTAAAATTCCTTGCCCTTGTTTCGCTATTTGTAGGTCTCGCTCTGGGAGCATCCTTTGTTCTGGATGTACTAAACTTGAAGCCTTACCGAATTCCCAGATGACCTATAAAGTGGAATGGAGCCGTGTAAGTAACATGTACGTGAGCAGATGAAGCAGATGAAGCTAATACTGATAGCCTCTCTCGAACAGCTCGGAGTAAATTACTTGACAATAAAATTAATACTTTGTAGATTTTTATTAAGTCATCAATATATCTTAATATTTGAAAAGTTTACGCTTATTATTCATATAAATTATATAGACATATTGAATATTTATAACCTTAAAAATCCACATATATTCGTGTTCTTTCTATGTATGACAGAATTTAATGAAGAAGTAGCTCACGGTTTTATGTTTTACCTATCCTTGTAATGGCAAAATGGCGAAACTCTGTGGATGCCCTCTGCCCCAACTCGGGGACATAGGAACATAAGTCAAAGTAAGTCATCCTTGTAATACTTTCCCCCAAATGAAATTTAAACCTGTAATTACGAATATCAATAGGCACGTCGTGCAATATAATTATTATTTGTAATGATAAAAAATCTATAAGTACATCTTATACTGATTTTATTAATTAAAAATTTATCTTAAACGGACTATAATATTAATATTAATCTGATTTATGTCGAATCTAAAACGTTTAATTTATTTTCGCTAAACAATTGCTTTTCACATTATTTTCTTGATTTCACATAATGTTGTACCATTTCAATTACAAGTTTTTTATTTGGCCGTGGAATGTTTTATTGAATTGGAAAATACTTAGATGTTTGGAATAAATTATTTGAAATACAACAGTTCTCTGATAAAACGAAATTCTTTAATCTGAAATTGTATTGAAATTTCTTTATTTTTATGACTTGTTTAGATCAAAGCTTAAAATTTTATTAACTAAATATATATGTTTTTTAATTATAACAGTCATTTTTAATATAAAGTATAAGAAAACTATAGGGGAGATATACTAAGTCAATCGACGAGTTATATTTAAGCACCTTGGTTGTAACGTACCTGTTAGTATGTACGTATTCAAATACGGTCCATACATTAGAAGCCTAAACAAAAATTGAACCATCAATCTCTCTTTACTTTACACTCTGTAAAGTATCTATCTATTTCTCTAAACTAGGAAACATTTATTAAAATTATTATTTTTATACAGGATGGAATTGTCAGCGCCACTTTAAATGAAACCACAGTTTTAACTACTCTATAAAAGCCTAATATAATTCGGAAAAAAAATAATTCTCAAAAATGAAAAAGTTTTTTTTTGAAACAAAACAAATAATAAAATTATCGTTTTAAAATAAAACGCCATTTGTAAAGTATAACATAGGCACGCACACACTTACCTGTCAAAGCGGCAACGTCGCATACGTATGTGTGCGTGACACGAAATACAGAGGTATGGATAAAAATCGTGAAATGTAAAAAAAATCCTATGTCCAAACCGTTGAGGTACCTTGATAATTTTTTTTAATATTGAGTTTGAAATTTTTTACCCTATATGCAGTTTCAGTAAAAAAAGCGCTGCCTCTTCCATCCTGTATAATTTATGAAAATGTGCACTTTCTTTTGTATTAACTTGGCTATAATATATATATTTGTAAATTTATTATAAAACCGACGATATAAAGATTTTAAAATAAGTTCATAGTCGAAAGCTCCATCAAATATTTATTTTGAAGAAAAGTTGCTGTAGAAAAATGAAAACTAGAAATATACTCAGAACTTTAGATTGACTTTTTGAGGACGCGCTCGGTCAATGTTGATTTAGATTCATCTCAGAATAACTATATAGGTTTCAAACTTGGCCCAGTATAGCAGCAACTTTTATAGACTTATGTAGAGAAATAAAATTTTACTTTTGTATGACAAGTTGTAAAAAATATACAATAAATAAAATGTGCATAATAAATTAATTAAATTAAATCTTACGCAAACTTTATTAAACTTTAATTTTATAAACATAAATAAAAAACAGAGTATATCTAAGACTTTGTATATTTAGATTTATTTAACCGTTGTATATGTTATATATAAATAATTAATTAAATAGATATCAATTAATTAATAAGTAACATTGAGTGTTTAAATGTTAATGTTAATTGTTAAACTTTAATGTCTAATATAGAGATGAAACATTTTAGTCCATGTTTAAGTCGAAACTTTATTGACTAATGTAATACATTTACTTATTAAATGTACAAATGTGCAAATATTATAAAGGAAGGAAAAACCTCCCTAGTCTATTTAAAAATACAAAAAAATGTGAAACAAAAGTCACGATCACTTTCATACCAACACTGACCACGTCTTTAATAAAATACACAAAATGCTCCAACCAAACCGCAGAGGATGTATGAGATTGATTCGAGATGGAGCCTCTGAATAGAATCCGACATCCGAAACAGCTTTTGAAGTACGTTATGAAAGCCTCGAGAGGTTCTGGGTTATGTTCAAAGTCCACAAAGTTTTAGATTTATCGATTACAGTGTGGTGGAGCCGTACAAGTTTAGTTCGCCCTTGGACAGATCAAGTTTCTCTATTTGACTGCTACATGTCTAGCTCTATCTTGAGGACCTCGTGGTAGCCTCTTGACCCCCTTTATACATATATCCAATTTAGTGAATACTAAAAATAATTGTGTTGTAGCTAGTGTAAGGAAATTAATGTTTATGGCTCTGTTTTTAAAAAGTAACTTTCAAAAGCACACTTCTATAGATTCTAAAAGAAATATTCTGAACTTCCTGCCAATATTCCAGACTTAGAAATTACAACTTATGTAGATTAGCAGAACGTAGTCTCAACGTAGAGAAGAAAAATAAATATTTCTTCGATGGGAGATCGAACCCACAAACATCGGCTTTACAGCCCGAGACTGAGGCACTTTGCCAGAATTGTTCCAATTATGGTAATATTACTTATTGTATAATAATTTACAATTCATAACGTATCTATACATTATAATCAATTATGATTTTATTTAAATTTATTCGCTCATGCTATTCATCTTTCTGAGTAAGAGTGATATATGTATACGTACATAAAATCAATTTTCCGTTCGGCTGGATTGCATCGAGTTCGGCGATGCAGGCTGCCATTTGACTTTTTAATTTTTTGATGTGAAAATGATAGCCTCCTGAGTTTCTACCGACTATGAATTTTGTAATTAAAAACGTCAGATATTAAAAATATAAACTTTTGTGCTAAATTAACTAATGTCAAGGGTACTGCTAGTTGAACCAAAATTACGATTTTTTATTTGATTTTTAATTTGGTTATACTATATTATATTTAAATCATATAGTGTGTATTTTAATCTATAATTTATATATGTATATGTTAACCATAAAGTATGAAAAGTTTGTTCGGTAGACTTTATAATTTTATTGGTTTTCAAGATGGAGGAATAGTTCAAAACTTTAAGCGTGCAAAAATATATTACTAGCTAAAGTTACTTATTTCAAAAGTAAACAACCAGATCATTTATTTTCCAAGTAATTTAGACTTTTGAAACAATCTCAGACAGTATACGAGGAAACTCTTTCTTTAATGTCTTTATAAATTTCTTGGAATTCGTATATATTTTTTGCTGAAAAATATCTTTCTTAAGTAAATATTCTGAAAGAATACCGAAGTAAAATTTAAAGAAATATTAAAGTTGGCGCATGCATAAATGAACGAACTGCATTCATTTGCCATGAAGTTTTTATAGTCTTTGGTTGTAAAATTGAAAATGTTAAATTTTAATACACTATCAAAGTTGAGTCCGTCTCGGTAAGCATCAACAGCGTTTTAGGTGGATGTAACAAATAACTTTGTTGTGAAGGATAAACGGCCGGCGGGAACTTGGGAACCCCGAGGCCACTTAAAACTTATGTGGCTTCGTTAGACACCACCCTATATTTCGGTGGTTGTTAAGATCTCAAAGTTTAATATGACTTCATTATTCCTTTCGCTGGTTCCTAAATAATTTCCGTGAAGATCCCGTTGAGCCCGACGCGAAATAAGCTTGGTTGGCCTTGACCTTTTGTTCCTCCTGTCTTCGTCATGCTCTTAACCTAATACAAGATTTACTCTTTTATTATTCTGATTAAAAATCTCTTTTAAGATTTCGCTTAGTAATTGTGCATACTGCACTTGTCTTCTTCAATTATTGATGGTATGGATTCTATGTAAGTCGGAAAATATTTCATTCCAATATAATAATTATAGTCAATAACTTAATTGTATCTAAACATTTTCCTTGTGTAAGTTATATTTTTTAAGATTCTTACAATAAATCATTCCAATGCATATTATTAATTACTGATGCATATATATATTTGGTTTAGATAAAACAGCAATTTGTACGACTTTTGAATATTTGAGTTAGTAATATGAATAGAGAATTCGACGTGAAGATAGGAGAGGTATGCAAACATCAAATCTGAACACAGAATTCCAAGGTTTATACAGACACTGACGTATTTAGTACACTTGTAGATAAGTTAGAACTTATTGCTTAAAGATAAATTATAGGTATTTAGTGATAATAGGTAATTTAGTGAAAATGCTTAGAAAGAGTTTGGTCCTGGCCGTTTTCAAACAAAATATATTGTGATCGGTTACAACTCTGTGTTTAAGTAAATTAAACCTATTCAGTATAATTTATATTTTAACACTATAATAACAAAAGTTCTGGTTAGTTAGAAATAAATAACTGGGACTAAAATGTGTAATTAACATTAATATTTAAAAATGATTGAATCAGTGGATTGATTATAAAATCACAGCAAAAGATAACCTAATGTTAAAACACTACGTACTCTATTGTCCGTCCCAACTCGAAACATTGCGTGTTGAACAGCGAGACTCAACGCCGCGGTTTTTGGTACCAGAACAAGGAAATAATAATTCTCCATTCTCTCTCTCTATTCCATTTTATCGAACACAATAACCATCACAGTTTTACCCTGGTACCACGATAGCACTAACGTAAATATTTTCAGTAGGTACACGTTAATATTAATAATGTCAAATATCTTTTCTAACTGATAGCTCCATACTTGTATCACTAGGAGCTCTCAACCACCACAGAGAGCTTAATGCTTCTTTGAATGTCTTTGAGTTTGAAGTTTTACGTATACGTCATACACTTATACATACACTTTTAGGTCATATCTTTAAATTTTTCATTTACATGTTTTATAATATATTTAAATTTCTCAATATATTAAAATATTTAAATTTTTTATCTTCACTTGTCTTAAGTAAATTAATATTTGATATGTATTAAGATTCACGCTCTATCCCGCATATAGCAGGGTAGGCAGAGTGAACCAGGGAACCAAGTGTTAAGACAGATCGTTCTCATTAAGACATTTTCGTTTCCTACTTTACTATCGTTTCTATGAGACTTGTGATATGTTTGCTAGAAACGCCTGACAATCTCGGCTTATGATGGGATAAGAGCGTTGCTATACGTCTTTGCAGGTGCTTATCTAAGCAATATTTGTTTTCTCATAACAATTCTAATATCCTTAGGTATTATAGTCTTTGTTACTTTATATAATAAATGTTATGGCAGTTATGGCAGTCGTGACGCAAGCAGAAGCTGTTAACGCAACTAGTTGTGTGTTCAATTCCAACTCGACAAAAGGAAATATTCAATATTTTCATGTCTTTGCTCTGGTAACTAGATAAAGCGCGGCGTTGAGTTCCGCCACTCATAACACAACGTTCTCAAAATTCGGCGGGTTAGGAAAGGAAATGTCTTAATGGACCATAGTGTCTTAACATTAGGTTTCCACTTTCTCACTCCCAACTCCCACATTGAGTAGGCAATCGGTTACAATATGCTGTTACACTAATGGAACATGAACGATATAAATACTTTTTTAAATATCAAGAGAATATGAATACGTTTTCACAGAATATAAAGGTTTCCTTTTTAATAAATATTCTCAATATTTGAACTCTGACATAAAGTTTAAATCTATAAAATATTAATTTTAAAAGCTTTTCAGCTTCTACATTAAAAATATCAATTGCACTCTTTGAAAGACAAGAATATTTCGAAGTGGTCCATAAATAGAAAATTCAGATACTCTAGAGAGAAACCTATTAACTGATTACTTTATTATATCTTTATTCTTATAAAACTGAAATATCCTATAGCATACTTACAGAGTACACTTCACAATAGACGGTCTAAGCTTCTCGATTTCTATTCAGTCTGCTAGTTAATTGAATATCTATTGTAGATTAATATCCCTTTTCATACATGGTTAATGTTTGAGGCTATTCTTGTTTGTTTGATTAGCAGCCTCCTTCGTTCAGAGATAAGTATCGTTTTTTAAAAATGAACTGTATGCAGGTCGTAAAAAAGCATAAACTAACAAAAGTTTATAATTTTAAAAAACCTTCGACCAAAAACATCTCCAGTTCACCTGGGGAAAGTCTAATTTTAATAAAAAAATTGCTTAGTACAATCGCGATGAACAAAGTTTTCTTTAAAAAAACCCCACTCAAATCGGTTCATTAATTCAGGAGCTTCGGTGCCACAGACAGATACATGGTCGGACAGACAGACACCACAAACTTACAACACTTACTTTTTTACGTTAGGGGTTGAAAATAAAAAAAAAAGGTTCGATCATAACAAACAATAACTAAAATTAACAAAACAATACGGTTCGGTTTAACAATATTATGTAGTTCGTTTGTACATAATTATAAAATGATTTGCTATTAAATACTCTATTCATATACGTTTTAACAATCCAATGAAATTTTCCGACTAAAATTGGGAAATAAATTACTATAGAAGATTCATTCGCGTGTAGTTTGATTTCCCAGGCGAAATTGAACACTAAGCGCAACAGGCAGGTCGAATTAACCGAATAATTTACGTCGACAACGCAACTTTCAATAGAAATTTCGTCGATTATTTTCTCTTTGAAGCTTATTCTCCTACTAATTGTTATTATTGTGCTCCTTCGAGTCTCTGGATTATGTTTTACCTTTGAACTAATCTTAAATTTATCTGTTTCACGCTATCCTGAACATAGCAGGGTAAACAGAGGGACCCCAGTGTTAACTCCGTTCCCCATTTGAATTCTGGAGGTATGGCGTGTTGAGTGGCGGAATTCAACGCCGCGTCACCAGAGGAAGGACAATACAATAAAATAAATATTTTATTTCCTCTAGTAGAGAACGAACCCACAACCAGTCGCGTTTACAGTCACACCCCTGTGCCTCTGCGCCATGACTGGCCTCAAATTAAATTTCATGCGTCAATTATTTTCTCTCTAAAGCTTATTCTACTGCTAATTGTTATTGTTGTGGTCCTTCGAGCTCGGATTATGTTTTGCCTTTGAATAAATCTTAAATTATTTTCGTTTATTACTGAGAAACGTGAAATAATATTGAAAATCAAATTTACTGCTTAGAAGTGATTTATACGGTAAATTAACATAGGCATTATCAAAGTAACTTCTCCGAGATCTTTGTTACTATGTTTAATTTATTAAATATCCTGTTAACTTGTGGTACAAATTGGGTTTTTAAGATGATTACCAAATAAATTTTGTACTATTCGAATAACAATATTATTTAAGAAGACATGTAAAAATTTGAACGTAGCGGGTTTCGAACCCGCTTGTCCCGCAATCTTCCTACAGAGTAGCAGTTTTAACAACAACATAAATAAAGTAACAAATCTAAGAAATTCGACGTAGCTTATTGAAAATGTACGCCTTAGTGGTCAAAGCGCTTGGACGTTCAAGTTTTTATACATTTTCTAAGAGTATTTGCTTTCATAAGTGTGGAATAGTACAGAAAATATGTAAAAAAATGTTATGTTTTATTTATAAATAGAGAAAAGAAACATATTTGGCCCTCGTGGCGTAATGAAGAAGCGCCTGATTGTTAATGCGATGTTAGTGGGTTCGATCCTTATTCAGGGGGTGATTATATTTATGGTATGGCCACAAGTGCCTTGCTGTATCGCTGTTTGGATGTAGTGATGCAGGATATGAAAGCCAATCACCACAACCATCACCAAACACCACCACCACCACCTACCACCGAAGACCGACCGAAGACCATGCAAAGTGCAGTAGTTTGAGTAGGAAAGCAATCTCTGCTTAAAGCCAGGATATATGCCAGGAGGAAGAAAAAGGTGTGCAAGCCACGAATCGGCTTCTTTAAACATCTCCGGGCAACATATAATTTATGCTCTCTTGTAACTTATACTATACAGCAATTTCACGTATGCGGTTTGCATAATGTTGGGTAATTAAGCACTTGGTTAATAATAATAGTTATTTGGACTAAGTTATTCACCTCAAGCTAATTGCTAGATTCAATACTAACATAAATAGATACACAAACAGCTATTAGTGAATAGCTGTAATATAATTTATATTTATAATAACAGTAACAATTTTGTATTTGAAAATTCATTTAAAGTAAAATTCACATTCGATTTAACATAATTAACATATTTTTCGTAAAGCGATCTTCTAGGTTTCAAACTGTATCCCGTATATAACAGAGTAGGGAACCTGTGTTTCACAGTACGTTTCCTATTTTCCGCCAAATTCTGTAGGCATTGCATGTTAAGTGGCGGAATTAACGCGGCGCTTAGCTTTGACACCAGAGCAAAGAAAAAAAATTAAATATTTCATTTCTTCGAGTGAGAATCGAACCTACACTATCGCTTTCCCTTGACTGTCCTCTTTGTATGAGTAATATATAAAAATCATAATAAATAAATTAGCAAATATTTATTTTTCTGTGCGTATTATTTAAAAACGGATAGCAAATACCATTAAATTACGCATTTAAAACCACAAATCGTTAACCAAAAATGTGATATAACGTTAAATCGTAAAATATTTATAGAGCAAGTTTTATGAGATTATTTTTAACCATATATAATAATTATTAATACATCGCGTACATTTATGTTTTGTTATGTAAGAGGTCGTTGTGACACAGTGGCACAGTGTCCGTAAACGCAACTGCTTTGGGTTCGATATCCACTTTTTCCTTGCTCTGCTAATAAACTAGCAACATAAAGCACGGCGTTGGTGAGCCCCTCACCTCAATATCTCAAAAACTACTTAACACATTTAGATGAAATTACACAGTAATATAGCTTATACCTACGTCTGAATAAGACTTATGTTAAGAGAAGAATTTGTAAAAATTGGTTATAATAATAATAACCCGTTTATTCAACGATTTTAGCAATCGCTGTTATTATCAATACCTTATAAATCTATAGATATTTATAAATAATAGGCATACACTGTAAATACGGGTACGTAAAACGTATACCTACTCGTGCTCCGAGATCCTACACCCAACTGTAGTGGACGTTACACTATATTGAATTTCAATATTAAATCAATTTTGCTTTATGCGTCCATCGGACGGGAAAAATTATATATATTTTCATGTTAGCGTACTGTCGATACGTTCAACTTTCGACATGACACTGAAAATTATAGAGTGCAAATATTATATGTAAATATTTATGTATGTTTTAATTTAAAAATACTGTATGATACTTTAAAACATGTTTACGTGCCTCAATATTGAATATTTGAAACGTATTTTTAACGATATATATTATATCAAGATATGTAAAAAATAAGAATTAATAGAAACTTTGTTCGAACTACTGATATTTGATTCTATTGAAAACCTTAGTAGTATATTAAATGAAGATTCCTTTTGTTTTCCTTTAATCACAATAAAAAATTCTGGCTACCTCGGTAGGAATCCAGTGAAAAGCTAAAAAAATACCGTACGTTTTTTATAAAAATATTGACTTTTCTAATGCATCTTCTTAAATAATCAAATAAATTTAAACAAAAAACTAAGTTATCAGAATCTCACGACAAATATACTTGTAATTGTAAAAAAGTAACTAACTTGTAATAAAAGAATACTGTAATAACCCGAATTTCAACAACACAAAAATAGCTCGCGGGTAGGCTTAACCACGGTCCACGAGGAATAACAGTAATTTTGTTACGTGTTCCACAACACAAACGGAGAAATGATAAAGAAAGAATTTTTATCTCTAGTCGATGAGCAAAATATCAAGTTTTTGTTGTCAATTTAATCTTTCAAAGGCTTAGGAACCCTTTGAAGTTACCATTAGCCGTTAATTTGCTGAAATTAAATCAACTTTTTCGGGGAACCGTTGGGTCGCTATTTAAAAATTATCTTTCTACTGATTATGGTAAGTAAATTCTTTTAAATAATTTGCAATTTTTTTTGTACTAGCTGTGCTCTAAAACAGTTAATTATGGATAATATAACATGAAAAATATCTGTTACTTATACTCTACATATACACAGATCTCATAGCAGAGTAAACAGAGAGGACCTGGAAACTTAGTGTTAAGACACTCCGTTCCCCATTTTCGCTTGCGTGTTGAGTGGAGGAACTCAATGCCCCGTTATCAGAGCATAGTAATGAAAATATAAAACACTTTATTCATCCGAGTGGGAATCGAACCCACAACCGTCACGCTTACAGCCAAAATTAATGCCTCTTCGCCACGACTGGCTTCACATAAATTTACTAAACTATATCATTTCTATACATATCAAAATCCTGTCCACACTGGCAAAGGGTTCTGGTTCACAAACAAAGCTGATTGTGATACACTCAACTAGCTACAGATAAAATCCTCTGTCGGTTCACAATCGCCTCTATAATACAGCCTTATACAGCCACTCCGGCCAACTTGAAATTTATGTAATGTTATAACTTTAGAACACAGTATATGCTTAGCATCGCGGCTTAACGTGCGAGCGTGCTTTAATTTATTAGAAACCAGCTACATTGTGTGTTTTAATTAACAGCTTGGCTAGGAAATATTAAAATACTTGATAAACGCTATGGTAAGGATATAAAGATATTTATAGGAAATTATGTAGAAGTTAGATGAGTATGGTTTAGGTTTTCTAATGTTCTGTTCTGTTCAGTGTTTGTTAATGTTTGTGTTTAGTCCTTTATGTAAATTTTTATGTAAATATATTAAACTTAACAAAATAAAACTTTAAATAAACCCCCATGTAAAATATTATTTATTACTAATCTAATGTGTTGTGTATATATTGTAAATTTGTGTTTGTTTTGTTTTAGGTGAAGGCTGTACTTACACAGGATCTCTTTTTTTTACATGTATTCTATAATTGTGTATATTTATCTTTTTTATTACCGGTCAATTTCCTTCGTGTGTTTTCCATACAACGTGACATTGGCGAAATGAATTGTGCTCAACTGGCACGCTCGAAACGCCATATTTCGAGAAATCAATCAATCAATGTTCTGTTATATTTTACATTAATGAGGCAAATAGTGGCGCAGAGGAGCGCGTGTGATTGTAAGCGTGGCGGGTTGTGGGCCCAAGAGAAAATAAAATATTTACCATTCTCATTTCTTCGTTCTTCGTTCTGGTGTCGCAAGCTCCAGAATTTGTGGAATGCAATATCTTCACACTAGATTTTGATTTTTTTATACGCGTTTTAACAATGTTTTTCTCTTCTTAGTGTGGAATAACAGTTTTAAAAATGTTACAAAACTTTATACAATATGCCGAAATGTTGTCGAAGTCGAAGTTAGGTTTAGTTTTAAGTTAAGCTTAGTTGTTGAAGTAAAACATGTCACATATAAAACAAAATAATATAAAATATTACCTCAATTAAAAAAAATGGCAGTAAACATAAATTATGTTGGTAGAAAATTTTAATATAATTGTCTTGTTGAAAGAAGAACTTATATTTCTGTAAGAGAAAGTCATAGAAAGTTTATACTGGTGCAGTTTTTCCACGCTTACACGTTGGAAACTTTGTTCCTTGGACGCTATCCGTTGACATTATTACACTTATAAAAGTTAAAGTTGGATTATCATTAGCTTTTTTGCCTGTTATTTATAGAAAGCTTAGCTTGTAATCGATTTTTTCCTATACATCGTGAAGCTAATATTGCACATTTTATTTAATTATTCGTTTAGATTATTTTATTGACTGTTTGCCTGTTTATTTGTTAAATTCTTTTTTTAAGGACGCGTGTAGATGTGTTTAAGGCAGCATTATAAAATACTTAGATATATGGTCCTTATATCCTCCTCCGCATATTTATTGTATGAGATTTGCAGCATTGTCAATGTCTATAACCCAGAAACAATAACCCAGAATTATGAAATATGTCAATAAATAAGAACCACCAGTATTTTTTAATATAAATGTAATGAGCAAAAAGAAACTTACACAATATATAATATTTGGTCTTATATTATTTACAGAATCATGTAATTTCTCCATTTTACATCAAACATAAACCCCGTCAAGCCGAGCGTGAATAAGAGAAATACTCTGAGACGTGTCTCAAAATGCATTTGTAGAATGTTTAAAGCATCGGCTTTGCAGATATTGCCAAGCACATGTCCCTTGTGAGAACAGTAGCGAGTTTGTTTGAGAATAATGAAACTTTAACTGCCGCATTTACATACAATTACATGATATCACTGCAATTTATTTGCTGATTTATTTAATTTTTTATGCTGCGTTTTTTAAGCTTCACGCTGTATCCCGCATATATCAGGATTTTTTTATATACATGATGGCTCATTCAGTAGGTATATATCCGTTGTAAGCGGTGGTTATAAAGTTGATTCCTACAGAGGAATATTTATTTATTATAAAGATTTTGCTGCATTTGCATATAAAAAAAATTACGGTAGTGTGTTTTATGTTGTTCATAGAAGGCAAAAACTGCCTATACAAAAACGCAATCGATTTTACTTTGGTATTAAAAAGTATCCATATCACATATTTTAAACATAACAAGAAATCAACTTCAAAAAATATGATATGGAGACTAATATTTTTATTATAAAGGTAAATTCACGTATAAACTTAACAAAAAACGCTTCTCTACTATGAATAATATTTAAGATATTCATAGCCTTTACATAATATTTGCTCAGAAAGCTATTTGCTTTGTTGCTCCGAGTATGAAGATAGCAATGACCGTACCCACCTTAAATATGTTAATTTATTTAATGAAAAAATATTTTATACATTTGGGTTTTAGCTTAAGATGTTCTTCTATTATTTTAATATTGTAATAACATAATACGATAAAAGATAAAGAAAATTGGCTAATAGTTATTCTTAAAAATATTACTTTGTGTTGTTAATTTTATAAACGATAGTTTTTATTACGACGAGGAAATAACAACCCACGAACCTGTGTATCATGAGAATTGTACTTCATATGAGGCGAAACCTGGACAATAAAGGCTACTTACTTATTGTAAAAAAATTAAGATCATTTGGGAATTATACAACCAAAATTTTATCCGTTACAATAATCTACTATCTAAACTTTTGTATTTTAATACAAATGTGTATAATGTATTTTAATACAGAAAAGGTGTAACTCATTTATATTTTTTGTAAAACAGCTTATATTCTAAATTTTTAATCTAAATAACATGCTACAACTTAAAAATATGTTTTTAGGGTCACATTTCTATAACGTTTTTCATTAAGTAATTATTTATACATACATATTTGCTTAAAAGCTTGCTTAAATTTTCCTCTCCAACACTTCAACTGATTTGACCTACTTTCATTAACATTTTTGGGATGATGTCAGAAATATATAATATTTAAAGCTGCTCTCACAATTTTTTTATTACCTATGTATTTATTAATAAAAAAATATAAATAAATGACATTTTATTGAAGTCAGATTTATATTTATTTTGTATTCATCAAAAGATAAAATAAAAAAAATATATTTAAAAGAAATAGATTTTTTATCGTTCTGGTAAAGCAATGTTGGTGACTTGAACACTATCAAATTAAATTATTATTTTATTTTATTAAGCTTTTGTTATCATTAGTTTTATAATTCAAAAAAAGAAAAAATATATATACAAACTTCATTAACTATTAAGATAGTTTTGAACATCTCTACTTGAAACAGGAACACATCCTTACATTACCTGGAACTAAAGTTTCGAAAAGTTTTTATTGCAACTGTTTTTCCTCGTTTACACAGTTCAAAGTTTCTAGAGTTCTACTCGCCGACATGATTTTGCGGAAGCTGGATCGTTGCCAGAGGAACACAGAATGTTGTCATGAGATTTTAAGAGGAATTATACTGGTAATTTACCTTGCACACACTGGCTTTAAATGTAAACTAATCTCGTAATCTACTTCTTGAATGTATTTGCATATGCTTAACCCGATACGCATTCATTGGTTGGCTTTGTTCTGTGATCTTGGCGCTTATAAATCTATGTGCGGTTTTAGCCCGGAATCTGATACTGAGGGTGCGAGTATTAGTAAGTTTTAGTAAAAGCAACTAGGAAGTTTTACCGTGTTTTTATCGTTATTTTAAAGAGAACTTCTATAATAATAATTATTATTATTGATATAATATTTAGTGCTTCTCAAGACAGATATTCGTGTTAGGTGTCGTAACTTAACGCTGCATAATATTTATTTTTCCCTATTGTGGATCGAAGCTATATAACCATCGTGTTCAGTTTAAGACGCTATCCCTATACCACTGCGTCAGGATTGCATAGGGGTGGTTATTCCTAATAAATTAGTTGACAGATAAAATAAAAGTGATTTGTCCCTACGTTTCATCTGGTTTCGACAAGTTTGACTGAAATATTACGATGTAAAGCTTCCATACATAATATATGTGAATACAATGTAGCTTCGCTTAAAATATGAGCCAAGTATCATTAAGTTTAATGAGCGAAATTTACTTTGTCTCAGTCATGCACGTTCCGTAAATAAACCAGTTTACCGAATATTTGGTTGCAATCTTACATTTTACTAAATTAATCGAAATAAAGAAGTATGTAAAATTCTGTGTAATATACAGTATTTTAATGAAAAATTTAATGGTTATTTATTATAAAATTTTATTTAAACTTTTCGTGGCGCAGTGGCCTAAGCTTGTGATTGTAAACGCAACGATTTGAATTCGAATGCCACTCGGAGGAATGAATTATTATTAATTAATATTTTCATTTCTTGGTTTTGGGGTCGAGGCAAAATTTGCTTATATTTTAGTAATTTCTTTAGTAACAATTCAAAGACAATTTATTTTCAACCATCGGATTCTTATAAGAACATGAGATTCTAGAAATCCAGTACTTTCAAAGGCTTACGAAATACCGTAATAATCAGATAACTTTACCCTTTTTGATGTCTGCTTTAATTTTCACATTTTGTAAATAAAAAAATATAAATAAGAATTGGGTAAAACAAATATTTTCTTTGAAACGACTACAATGACATTTCTTTTTAAAACTGCTGGGTAGAGAATATTTTTTGCGTACTTTATCTTCGTTAGCCTGTTGTTTTCTATTTTAGAGGGCAGGCTTTGTGAAGTATCACCCCACTTTAATGTCGAGTATAAGTCTTATCTTCTGACTCTTTAAAATGCAATATAATTTTATTTATTTAGTATTACTTTAGCTTAAACCGGAGCTCGTTAGATTTGATTTTTCAAGGCAAAACGAGTTTGGAATTTTACTAGATAGACATTTCGGGCTAAAGGAATAACAATAAAATTTTAAATGCTCGGTCGTTATCTAACTTGGATAGATACGCTGTCCAATATTGCTCTGCGCGATGGTTTAGTATTAAAATCTTTACAGTGTCCGCTGGGCCCTTTGTTAATTTCTGTACGTGTCTTTTTATTTTATTGCAATGTAAATGCATACATTTTTTACAACTTTTCAGTTCTGTAAGAGGGTCGTTTTTATATAATATAAAAGTATAAAGTTCACAAGTTAAACCACTATAAAATATAGAAATAGAAAATATTATTTAGTTCACTGAAAACAATAATAAACCAAATACTGGGTAATGCGATTTACATTACATTTTAAAATGTGCAAGGATTTGTAGGGTAAGCGTCCAAAGCATGTTTGTATGAATAATTTCACGTAAAACGTACATATGTACCTACTTTGTTATATAATAATGTTTGAGTTAAATAAATACAAATATAAAGTTACTTATTGCAAACGTAAAGTTATAAACTAGCTTTTACCTAGAGCTTCGACCGCGTGGCCATATGAAAGTAACTAAGCTACGAGTATATTCAAAGCATATGACATAAATGAACGGCATGCAAACATGGCATTCGTTCATGGCATATGCTTCAAAATATCCATGGTAAAATTACGTTCTGCATTCCAGTGACAAGAATAACGCGAAGTTAGTATTTCTGGTTTCCTTCTCGATAAATGGCTTATCCAACACAGAAATAAGAATTTCGTAACCAACGAAGTACAAGTCAGCACGAATGATAATATTAAATTAATCACAATAATACTTTATAATTAATGATACTTAAATTGTGTTTATTTGCCTCTTTGTCCCCTCAATTTCCCTTGTCTCAGTGGCTCAGTTGATCTTAGCGGTTTTCAGGACAAAGTGCCTTCACTTCTTACGCCGACCGCGTCCCGTTCCTGACAAATAGGTCAGGACATAAATTTATCTAGAGTAGTCTTGCAAGCTTTAACATATTGAAGTTGAGTGGGTTTTATGCGTAACTAGGTTACGGGAAATATTAAAATAGCTTTAATTTTAGCCTAAGAAATGAATGAATCTGGAAATGTAGACTGTATTATTGTATTAATATTGTCAGTCAGCTTCAGTGGGTCATTTTATAACATGTATTGATTGTATTTTTTTTTTATGGAAAAAGGACAAGGCAAACGAGCGTTCGGGTCGCGTATTGATTGTATTGACTAATTATTTTTCAGTTTATCAAAAAATGCATTCTATTACCCGAGTTGTAGTGATATAAGCTGATAAAAGCGAAACAGCAAAAAGTTGGAAAATTCATATTTATTGTCACTATCGAAATGAAAAAGAAATGGTAATTAGGAATGTTCAACGAAATGTCACATTAAATTGATTTGGTTGGATTACTGTAGCTCGAATTATAAAAAATAACGATGCAAGGTCATACTAGACGTATCTCGTGTAAAATATAAGTAATGAAATGAACGTTAATACTAAAAAAAATAGTATTTTCGATATGTTATTTTCATTTTGTGAAAATGATATATCGTTCTGGGTAAACCGTTGAACCATGCTACGAAACTTATTGTGTAGATCAGATTCTTTGGCAAGATATAGCTACCATTAAAATTATTAAGGACTTTGCCTCTGAATCTACTTAAATATCGCTTAGGCTCTGCTAACGCAAATTGTGAATATGCCTTTCACTTTAATGGGATTCGCAGTTACTGTGAATGGGATTAATCTGTTTGTTTTATTTATTTTTTAGCTTTACGCTGCATCTTGCACATGGCTGGGTAATCAAAGGAGATGTAGTGTTACAACACTCCGCTCTCAATGAGATATTTCCGTTCTCCACTTTCCGCCATGATACACTTCAATAATTCTAAATTCTTGTCTAAATTCTTTTTGTTAACTTGCAAATGCATAGGTTAAGAATAAAGACCTACATATTAAGGTCCATATGTACCTATGGGACACTGCGTGTCCTACAGCAACAAATCACTTTTAATATATCAAAATATTTGTATTACGATATGTTAAAAATTATTTATTATTAAGTCTATTATTTTTTTTAGTTAATTAGTTTAAATCTACATCGTTTACTATCGACAACTGCTCCACAAGCTATTGAACTTATACTTTCAATAAAATAAAAACATTTCTATATATTCTTTAGAATTTTATTATGTAACTAGTGGACCCGGACGCGGCTACGCCTGCTTGAACTATAAGAATATTTTCGCGTCGGTCATACTGTGCCGCCCGTGGGCTAGGTCATTTCGAATCAGTGACATCTCCTTAATTATTTATTAGAATGTTATACAGTAAACTATAATTTCAATCTAGATAAAATGCTAAAAGTGACTATTATATTTATTTTCATAAGGATGAATATCAAAATGTTGCGGTAACGGTTGCGTAGCGACGCGACGGTTGTTATTAACATGGCAGAATAAATGGCTTGTCAAATTAGAAAGTACTTTAAAATATATTAGTATATATGTGTAATGTAATGTTATATAGCCTATACTAGCACTTCTGAAGAATGCAGCTTTCATTCAAAACAAAAACAAAGTAAATCGGACCAGTAGATCCAGAGATCTTAGCGTGCAAACAAACAAACAAACAAACAAACTCTTCCGCTTTATTATATTAGTATAGATGAGTATTAAGAAATCCGAGTTTAGAAATTTCATGAACTTGACAAACAATCAAGAGATTTGAATAACTGAATGCGCCGTAAAATTTTTATTTCCCTTCCTTGTTTACGTCTTGCTGAATAACTGGTTTCTAAATTTTATGAAGCTTTTGTAATATTGCTGGTGGATTATGGTGCGTCGTTTCGCGGAAAACAATTTATTTTAACGGGTACCATAATTTAAGACTTATACAGTGTTTTGACATCATTTATACATCATTTACATAAATTCAATAATGGTAAGAAATAACGCCGCCGCGGTTCAAACTCGGAAGTATGAATTGCATTAACTCGCTCTGGAAAGAGAGACAAAACGCAATGTCTCGTCTCTCCAACAGAGACACAAGGATCTCTCTGAGTAGTCAGATTTGTCAGTCAGAATAATGCATGTAATCAAAAAAAATACAATAAAATTATTTACGGTACCTTTACAAAATCTTGCATTCTTCATTTCTGACATTTTTAAGAGTCACCGCATGGCATGTGGCAGAAAGCAACTGCTTTGTCTAGACCGATCGAAGAAACTAAAAGAAGCCGATGTTTTTGAGCTCAGTACTTAACTCTCAACTGTGCTATGATGACATCCAAACTTTTTCCTATTTGAATAATTTCTTTAATCTACTTAAAAAAATATTTAACATTATATTTTGCTTAAAAATAAGATCTTAGTTCTCTTAAGAGGAACTTAGCTTATGTTGTGTACATCATTTACATAAACTTATTCACAAGACTAGTAAGTTACTGCGGCTTCACAGACATACATTTGCAATGAGTTCCTAACTATTTAATACGAATTCCACCATCTGTGTCGCCTTAGACTTTGGCGCGACGTTGTCTTTGATTATGCTTGCGTTGTCAGCATATAGCAGAATATTCAAAGGGAACCTAGTGTTAAGACACTACGTTTCCGCTGAATTTTCAAATCTTTGTGTATCGAGTGGCAGAACTTAACGCCGCGTTTTTGCATTGGTACCAGAGAACGCAAATTGAAAATATTTATAAACATTATAATTCTTCATAACCGGTATGAATTATTGTTTATAAATATTCGGGAATCGAACCCACAACCGCTGCGTTACAGTCACAAGCTTGTGGCCCTGCGTCACGACGGCCTCAGTTAAATAGATTTTTTATGAACTTAACCTTTATCTATATATATAAAAGGACTTGTCCTCACTGACTGAGGTAAGACGCACGCACAGCCGTAACCGCAGTGCGTAGAAACGTGGAATTTGGACAGATGTTTACTTTCGTAATCTGGACATCCACTAAGAAGGGATTTTGGAAAATTTTAACCCTAAAGGGGCGAAATAGGGGTTGAAAGTTAGTATGGAAAAAAAAAATCGGCACCGATTCTTATAAAATTTGAAATTCAGACTCTTAAAAGTATTTAACTGAACACGTGTTTCATGGTTTTCTAGAATTCTTTCCATAAGGGTGCAAATAAGGGGTTGAAAGTTTGTATGGAAAAATTCTTAAATCGCCACCGATTTTTATAAAATTTGAAATTTAGACTCTTAAAAATATTTCATTGAACACATGTTTCATGGTTTATTAGAATTCACCCCTAAATACGGAAGCGAAGCTGCGCGCGTCCGCTAGTTTACAAATATATTAAGAATCACGTCTGTTTTACTATTCTTTGTACGTGCGATATCACTTAACTGCATCATGCTCTCTAAAATGCATATAAAAATATTTAAAAATGAAAAAGATTTTATGTTTTAAAGTGTTATTCACACACTTAAGTTTATGAACATATTGCAATTCCATATAAACATTGTAAACGCTATATTTTTATGTTATTTTAATCTGTTTGTAATTAAATTTTATAGTAATAAATAAGTATGATGCGAAATGATATTTTCTTGTAATCTATATATATAAAAGGACTTGTTCTCACTGACTGAGGTAAGACGCACGCACAGCCGTAACCGCTGATGGTAGGAACGTGAAATTTGGACAGATGTTTACTTTCATATTCTGGACATCCACTAAGAAGGGATTTTGAATAATTTTAACCCTAAAGGGGTGAAATAGGGGTTGAAAGTTTGTATGGAAAAAAATTTAAATCGGCACCGATTGTTATAAAATTTGAAACTTAGATTTTTAAAAGTATTTAATTCAATACGTGTTTCATCGTTTTCTAGAATTCTCCCCCTAAGGGTGCAAATAAGGGGTTGAAAGTTTGTATAGGTTTTTTTTAAATCGTCACCAATTTTTATAAAATTTGAAATTCAGACTCTTAAACGTATATAATTAAACATATGTTTCATGGTTTTCTAGAATTCACCCTCTAAGGGTGCAAATAAGGGGTTGAAAGTTTGTATGGGAAAATTCTTAAATCGCCACCGATTTTTATAAAATTTTATATTTAGACTCTTAAAAATGTTTAATTGAATATATGTTTCATGGTTTTCTGAAATTTACCCCCTGAGGGTGCAAATAAGGGGTTGAAAGTTTGTATGGAAAAATCTTTAAATCGCCACCGATTTTTATAAAATTTGAAATTTAGACTCTTAAAAATATTTCATTGAACGTAAGTTTCGTGGTTTATTTTAATTCATCCCCTAGGGGTGTAAATAAGGGGTTGAAAGTTTATATAGAAAAATCTTTAAATCGCCACTGATTATTATAAAATTTGAAATTGAGAGTCTTAAAAATATTTTATTGAACACGTGGTTCAAAGTTTATTAGAATTCACCCCTAAGCAATAAGCAAGCGAAGCTGCGCGCGTCCGCTAGTTATATTATAAATGCAAACTTTAAAAATACAGACATTCAACGTACAATTTCTTAATCGGGACTGAAATGGAGTGTTTTAGCACTAACCTTTCTTTAAAATAGGACTACCTATTTTATCAAATCGCTTGAGGTAAACATGTAAGCTTAATTCCCCCTACGATTAAAATCTTAAGACCGTAAATCAATATGAAAAAAGAAGAGAGAGTTAAGAGAAATAGTCAATCCATTACAAGGAGATCTATTCAAACACCTGATTGAATAGAGTAGGTGCTGACACCAAGCCCTGAGGCTTAGAGAGTACGTACAAAACGTTAGATAATGGCTGTATCTACTGGAGCCATGCCAAGAACCCTCGATATGCTGATCACATGTGTAAATAGCGTGAATTGTAGTTTTCGATATTCGCCAGAATGGTTTTTATTTATTCTTTAACTTACTAACGAGTTGGATGATGAATGTGGTGTTTTTTTTATTCTCTTTCCCTGGGGACAGAAAAAACGAAGACCGAAAAAGAAGAATTTAAGGATACTCCGTGTTTTTGCTTTAAACGTTTCTTATATGTTATCGTTCCTGAAACAAATATAACAGACAGAGAAAATTCATATTTAAATCTATCATATTGGAAAAAAAATCGTTTGACTCTTTGGCGTTTTTGCTACGGAAACTCCTTATCGTGCAATACTTTAACTAGATCTTCTGAACCCTTTTCAGTGTAATTAACGTAATTACTTGATTTTACAGGTAACTTTATAATTTTAAGATTTATAAGGTTTTTAACTTTTTTGAAATTGCGGCGGTAGTGGCGCAGTAGGATAGTGAATGACTGTGAACGCGATGCTTGCTGGATGATTGGTTGGATCCCTCTTCGGGGGAATGAGTAGATATTACTTAGTTGAAAAAGAGGAAGGAATCGAGGCCCGTTTTGTAAATTAGTATGAAAATTGGTAACACAGTGTCTGTACACTCAGGTTCCATCTGCATATGTTGCTGTTTGCGAGATGGAGTACAGTATAAAGCTAAAAAAGATAACTTATTATATAATGGATATAGAAGCCTTATATTTAATAATTTTTAATTAGTCTACAAAATCATGGTTTAAAATAGTAGTACATGAAAATTTCAGACTAAAATATCTTGTTACGTGTCTAATGAAGCGAAAATACTTTAAGCTTAATGTATGTTTTAATTGCTGACATGGCAATTATTTGTCTGCATTTTACAAGCTACCTTTATAAAACATTTTGATAGAAAAGATAAAATATTTAGATACGAGCTTCGGCTCACATTCTGTAGATAGTAAGTTAATGTTTCGTTTTTGATCAATACGAGAAAACATACGAGTACAATACGGTACAAACAAATGAAGTGTCTTATACAAATATGTTCTACATAAGAATCTAGTGTATTTAAATATTAAATATATTTTTAACAAAACAATAATTTTCATAATCTAGAACTGGACTATATTAAAAGAGGAATAAGCCTTATTTAATACTTATAATCATCATCATCATCTACGGCCATCTTTTGTCCACTGCTGGACATAGGCCTTCCCCAATTCTCGCCACCACATTCGATCCTCAGCTCTTCGGACCCATCCCACCCACCGCTTCTCACATACTTACAATAACAGTATAAAAATCCACGGTATTAATAGATCATAAAACGAGAACAATAAATCATTATGCCATGCCTTCGCACATTCTTACACACCATTTGCACCCGACAGGTAACCCAAAAAACATAATGTCTTTCTTTTCGTACGTACACATGTACCTACATGAAAAATGGGTTCCTAAACAGAAAGCATTGAAATAAAAACATGTTTTGTGTTTTCACTTTCCCAACTTCGGGAATGCGTGTCAATAGTGACGTAGGTCGACAGACAATTTCCGTCCATAGCCACTCTGACCGCTGCTCTTTCCCACGAGACTCAGAAGGCTTGTCTGACAACCTGGAAGCTTCACGGAAATAGGATGTCAAGGCGGCCAACCTTCGCCCTCGGGCTACTGAAATTGCTTCCGGGAAGCTTTCATCATGTATGACATGTAAAGTGAACTGTGCATACACAGGGAACCTTCTTATTCGTTTAGAATAATCTTTTAACGTCTGATATGCAAAGCTCAAGGCGCATTCTGTTCATCGTTAGAAATATATTTTCATTTTTTCAATTTTTATATAATTCTTCTCGCTAGGGAAATTCTGTGCTGGTTGTAGATCACTCCGCGCTTCACGAAATAACAGATACATTTATACGGATTAAATGCAACTGGAAGTGTCATTTAATATTCTTAATTAATAGTAGGAACATATTTTATTTATAGTGTGAGCTTTCTTTATAAAATTAGACTCCTGGCAAAAAGAAATGTTATCAATCAAGAAATTAAAGTTCTAATAATTAAATTAAGGGCTTAGGCCTGTTTCACTTGCTAAATACTAACTGGTTTTGCTAAAGTTTTTCTAAATAACACAGTCGTACTTCCCCAAATTTAAAAGAATAGAAAATAATTTTCATTGAAAGCTGTGAGAAAAGTAGGTAATGGCATCTCAAAAGCATTTTTAAATGTATTTTAAATGCGGAGCAGTTGTGAAATAAAGGAGCAGAACGGTGATTTTTCTATAATGTTTTCTTTCTAGGATGGTCGTAACAGAAACGTACGAATATTAATATATGCTATTGGCGAATTTAATATATAATTAAGACCTAGAAAATAGATAAAAGTTTATAATTTCGTATAAACGTAAATATCCAAAGAATAAATTGAACTTGCGACTAAAAATAATCTTTTCCAATGAGATTCATATTGCAGTATTACAGACGTTGTCGCAGTTAATATTTTTTATGCTTATAACAACGTTTAAATATTATCAATCTCAATTTACGTCAATCTTCATAGAAACTTTTATTATAACATTATTTTCGCATTATTTTTACATACGAAAACGGCCATATTAGATCTACTCGTCCATAACAACTTATATTTCTGTAGAGAAATATGATAACATTTTATATTTTTTTAGCTTAAGTATAGATAAGTATAATGAAGTTATTCAAAAGAAAAAATATATTATAGAAAGTATTTTAATATTAAAATTATATGGATTTTTCTTTAATTTACATTTAGAGGTTGGCTTGCAAACAAAAAAATACCCTAGAAAACCAGCTACTGCTACTCTTAAGATATTACTTTAGAATAACGACTACTTTGCTTCCAAATAATAAATAGAAAGACCTTTTAAAACGTTTTCAAATGAAACACATTTAAAAATAAAACGTTACAGCCTTACATTGTAAATAAGTAATAAAAGAAACAGCCAGGGCAATGGACATAACTTTAACAGTACTGTTTGTAGGAGAACTACAGTAAAATGCAATCGGGCAAAGTAATGAGGTAATAAGCCAAGGGGCAGACGTAGCATCGGACTAATAAAAGATAATGTGGATATAACGATATCTTTGCGCGATTGTTATATGCCATTTATTATATCATTTAGTTCTAGTTTATTGTTTACTTAGCATGACAGGATTTACAGTCTAATAACTTAATCTGTTCTTCAGGTGTTTTTTCTCGTAGACTTGGAAGAAGTAGACTTTCTCCTCTCTCCGCCTACCTCTCAAGAACAGGCATAACTCAGCGCTGCACTTCGTTGTTTGCTATAATAGCAAAAAAAATTAATTAAAATTAGATAAAGATAAATTAAGATTAGATAAAGTATTTTGTGTTATTACAAGGGATTCCTCTTTTATTATGGCCCTTTTGAATTATAGTTCCATTTATTAATTTCAGTGCTCTTATACATTTTGAGTTTAGCATCGGAATCTAACGTTTAGTTTCATTTTGTACATTATGTATAGTATAAGCAACCTTTTAGAACCTCGACACATACACGTTCATCACTTTTCGCCGAATACTGAAGGCATTAAGTGTGGAATGGCGAAACTTAACGCAGCGCTTTGAGATTTTTCAAGTGAGAATTGAACCCACAATCTTTCCCGCTTACAGTTCTATGCTGCCCCTGCGCCACGAGTGGCCTCATAAAAAACGTTAAATTAATTATACCACATGTAATGTGTAAATTTAATTAATTTTAGCATACGAGATAGAGGCTCTATAGGCAATTTTATTTTTAGTGCTGCAAATGTGATGTCAAAATGAAGAGATATAACGGCCTTTTTTATCTACTCATGAATATTGGTGTTAAGCTATAACTCATTGACTTAACAGCGTTGTTTGTTGGACGCTACGAGGGCTACGTAACGAACAATGGACACCTCATATTATTTACTATAAATTTTAATATTCATGCTATATTTAGTACACCATATAGGTCATATTATATACGTAGCAACTTTTATGTTTTCAGTTTTCACCTAGAATATTATGCCAAACAAATATGATATTCCTAGTGGATCTCAACTTCATTCGCGGTTTCTGTTAAATAGGTTATGCTATATCCCACATCAAAGCTCGTGCATTGCAAAAGTAGAGGCTTAACCATAATATTTTTAAAATAAATTCACCCGAAAACGTGTGTTTTTTATCTGCGTGATTCTCTTGAATCGTGTGAGCATTAGTAATTTATTGATATATTTTTGGTATTTGTAAAGAATAGGTTTTTAATACATATATAAACCAACAAAATTTTATATTCAACTACCTCTATAAATCTCTCATAATATTTCCTGAACGAACACTATTTATTTTATTATTATTACTTTCAGTTATCATTAATATTTTGTTCACATAAAAAAAATACTTTTATTCGTATATACTTCAGACGTAAATCTTACATATTAAGAAAAAAGTTGAAATATGAAATGTAATCATGATCCGTATAACATTTAGTTGACAAAAGCTATTCCAGCTAAATGGCTATTTTGTCACATCATTACTGGGACGACTGTAATTTTCGACTCAACCGAAAATAAAAGAGGCCAGTTTTCTCATGACCATTTTATTCGGACACTTTTATTATTAAACTTATTACAATTCTCAGAGTTAGTTAAATTATATAATACAGTCATTCAATGACTACATAAGCATTAATTAGGCTACAGTGGTGCAGTGGTACAGCGACTGATTGTAAACGTGATTCTCGATCTCGGGGAAATAAATTGTTTTCATTGCCCCAGCGAAGACAAGGCATAGTGTTGATTTCCGCCACTTTCGCAGTGTCTTCAATTAAGCCGTATGGCGGAGAACTTAGTGTTTGGTGCTCTCATTCGAAAAAGACATCCTGTAAGATTCCGCTGCATAAATTAATATTAAGTGAAGGACGGAGTGATTAATTAACTTATCGCTGGCCATCTATCGATATCGATACGTATGAAGATATAAAATGTAATTGCAAAGTTAATATACTTACACAAATATACACTCAGAGCCCGATATGGTCACCAATCTCGTTTGCGCTGTTTTAATCCGCGGTTTCGACCTCAATACAATCAATATACGTTGGAGCTAAATTGGAAAATTGAATTCGAGCTGGGTTAGCGCTTTTTTATGCTATTATATTTCAGTTTGAAATAACATGTACGTAAGAGTTTCATTTTAACGCTTATAAAATATTCTAGCTACTATTTTATGAAATTGTATATATGCATATACATACGTAGGGTAAAGTAATGTGGAGATTTTGATGTAAAGGTTGGGTATTTCTAGCCTTTGACCAGAACACGTTTGGCATTGGAGGCACTTAAAGTCCCATAAATTAGTAGGAGCTGCCCGCAAACGGCGAGGTGGGTGTTTGGTACGTGAATAATGGCCTCCGAGAGACCCAGTGAAGCTCGTAATGTTAAAAATTCTGTGTAGCCAAACCTAACCATATTCGAATAAATTGCCTATTGTATATTCTTTTATAATTGTGTATATTTTTCTAATAATATATTTTTTTGTTTCAAGTAAATTTCTTCATAAACTACACAAACTTACTACGACCCTGGATAAATTCTGTAGAATCTGTATCGAAAGGTGCTACAATATATTCGAAAATACAATTAAAAATTTACACCAAAAATGGACTAAAAGTAATCAAAGAAAATAGCAAGGGTGTCAAGGTTGTACGTACCGAATTATATTTGGAACGAGATAGTCAAAACGCATTATAGTGGAGACGATAACTAATTGGGTCAGACGAGGGTTGACTGGTCACCGAGTCCTGATAACCCAACGCACGCGTCGCGACGTCACATCTTGATAACGCGTGACTGATAACACACAAAGTGTTTTAGACGAGTAATCTTAATGTATCTGGGAAGTTACTGCGCAATTTACTTGTATTGTAACATATTTAACAATTTACTTGTATTGTAACATATTTAACAATTTACTTGTATTGTAAATACAGGGTGGAAGAGGCAGCGCTCCTTTTACTGAAACTGCATATAGGGTAAAATATTTCAAACCCAGAACTAAAGAAATTAATCAAGATACCTCAACAATTTAGACGTAGGATTTTTTTTTTCATTTCACGATTTTTATCCATACCTGTATTTCGTGTGACGCACACATACGTGTGCGACGTTGCCGCTTTGACAGGTAAGTGTGTGCGTACCTATGTTATACTTTATAACATGGCGTTTTATTTTAAAACGATAATTTTATTTTATTTTGTTTGAAAAAATAACTTTTTCATTTTTGGGAATTATTTTTTTTCTGAATTATATTAAGCTTTCATAGAGTAGTTAAAACTGTGGTTTAATTTAAAGTGGTGCTGACAATTCCAACCTGTATATGTACAATTGACTTGGTAAACTTCTATCTTGTACTTGAAGGGGATAATTTATTTCGTGCAACCCTTTCACATAAACAATCTTTAATCTTAAAGCTTTGGTGGAAAAGTTACCTGAAGACTTATTTCGTTACTTCCGATTGAAACGTCAAAACAATGTTCTTCAATTTCTCAGTACAAACGGCAAAGCTTATGTTTATTTTTGTACGTACAACTTTGTTGTAATTTTCTAAATAAGGAAATTTTGTTTTGTTAAAGATTTTACTTTATTATTTTAAAACAGTTATCATTTTCTATACTTTTATTTTCAACAATTACTAATAATTAATTAAGCTTACCTCTAGATTGGTTTTTCTGTAGGTACGTCAATAAAAATATCTCTATTTTAAACTACCTAGAACGGTAATCGTACCCACTTCACTACTACTAAACTTAGACTAATTCCTACGCTACGATAGCGCTACGGTTGCAAACCTAAATGCTCATACCTAAAAACATAATATTAACAGTGAAAGTAAAGAGCGAGGATTTCGTATACTATGTCTTTATAAGAAATGTCAAAACAGTGACTTGCATTTAACGAATGGATATATTACGTGATTTATTTACAACCGGTTACAACGTAATAGATCGTTTGAGATGAACAATTATTATTTAAGTTACGATCATATTTTAGTGATATCATAATTCAAATTCTATATAACTGTATGTAGAATTTAAATACTGAATAATTAATTATTTAATTGCAAATAGTTAATAATGTAGGCATTTCGTATTAAGACGCTTCGTTCCCAATTTTTCGCCGAATTCTGGAAGCAATGCTTGTTGAGTGGCGGAACTTAACGCCGCGCTTTAACTCAACATCAGAGAACAAATAAATAAATTGTTCATTCAATAAGTTTCATACAGAATCCAGAACCCACAACAAGTCGCGTCTACACACATGTATTGTTTGTGACTGACCTCAATATAATTGTATCAAAAGTATAAAAAGAAAATGTTCAGCCTCTATCGTTTCTGAAACTAGATACGTGTTTTCGTAGAACTGCTCTAAGTAATTATATACCTATATACTTACATATTACTAAAAGCTAAGCGTTATCCGATATCAGGAACGTTTTTCTAAATATTTTCCATGATAATTAGGTACCTGAATTCGGGAGCATGTTGGGAAAACGTATATTAAACGTTAATGTTCAAATCTAAGAATATAAAAATGTTGATGTAAGGCATAACTATTTATTTCACATGAAATTTTATTTTTTTTGGCAAATCTTAGTAGTAAAGTAAAGTAAAACCTTATAAAATCAACTCGAAACATTCAGTACCTGCTTGACTCTCTATTTCCGCAGCATCAACTACATACTATACCACTTCAAAGGAGCTGCAGTCCTAGAAACGTGGAAACTAGTTCATTTTTTCTTTACATTCGTAGATCGTAAGATTTGTTTTGTCTTGCAACTTTTTATGGTATTTTAAAGTGTATTTCTTCATCAGTGCGTATATTTTAATATGAAAAAAGAAAATAAAACTGTGTTAAGTATTTTTAACATTTTTAAAGTGTGTTTTATTTCACACCTAGAAAAGATAATTCTTTTTAGAAAACGCATAAAATTTAGAACGTAGCGGGATTTGAACCTACATTCTTGGACTACTAAGCCATACGTTCTTATCAAGCTATGTACAAATTCTTATATACTTGTTCAAGCTAATATGAGCTTGAAAACCTGGTATATTTTACCTTTAAACGAAAGTGTTAAAAAACCGACTAAACGTTTTACATTTTGCATATAGAATAGCATTAACATATAGCTTGCTCTATCGTAATACAATATTAGTTAGTTTATTGCGTCTACGTGCACAGGCGCTGTCTAATTATATTAGAACTGAGTTGTAGAATGTATTCAAAGGAATTTCTAAATTTGATCAAGTCGCGTTTTAGCTCAATTTGTGCTAGTTTAAGTTATGCAGATAGTCTTCCATCTCTCTCTCTTCTTAAGATGATAAGTTAAAACTTAATTGTGGCGCAAGCACAATTTTTTTTTACAATTAGGCAATATTTGCAGAAAAAGTATATCCTATTTTATTTTGAACACTTTTCTTGTAAACACCGAGCTTTTTCTGCAAAGTGAAAACCAATAGACTAGCAGTTACCGTTAGTAAAATTAAGTCTGTAGATTATACGAAAACAAACGGCAAGAAGTCACAAATGGTAAGGAACTTTATATGTTAAACTCTTATAGAAAGAACATAACTTAAAACTAAGAGGTATCCAAAATCCAGTTAAAATATATCAAAAACCTATCCAAGTTTCGGCATAAATTGAGACTTCACAAATAGCGAGCTGAAGGTAACTTCATTCCCGCACCTGGGTCCAAGCACTGAGAATTTAGATTAGTGCATCAGAAGTTCACACTAAGGCAACACTTCGTAAGTTTTCTCTTGAATCGTATAAATGTTAATGAATGCCAGACGTCTCTAATGAGATTACCGTTCCTGTGAAATTGGATTCTCCTAAGACTTCTTTAATTTTCAGTCAGCGTGAAAATTAGGTGAATCCACGATCGACTCTCGCATATTCATTCTGTTTTAATCATTGAAATGTCTCAGAAGTATCTCAGACTTAATATGATTAAGAAATTGATTTATTATGACATTTGAAAACTGACTTGACTTATGGTATATTTTAAGTATAGATTACATATACTTTAGAGAAATAATACTTGTAAGAAATATTGTTTAAGTTACGTTTCTTTTTTGAAATTTCATTGTTATTATTAACACATTTTTAATAACAATTTATTGAAATATAAAACGTTACATACGTTAAATGTAAATAACAAAAACATACGAGTTATATGATACTATAGGAGCATTTAAAATAATAAAATACAATATTAATTATAAAAATTACCTATTACCTTCTAAATAACTCACAAATATGTTAGTCAACGTATATACAAACCTCAATCAGTCAGAGGAGGCAGCGCACGTCATGAATTTCACAGTAGGCAGCCGGTGCAACATTCAACCTTAGCGTTACATACATACATCTACATGTAGAATTGTAACATACATATTTATGTGTGAAAAGAAACGAATTTCATCCGCTTAATATTTTTGCTTTATCTGTTTTTTATTCATCTTTCACAGAGCCATGAATACTTAATTTACTTTGCGTTTCCATAGAGCCCAGTCAGCTATAAAACATGCTAAAATATGAGGGAAACGGATTCTAGAAGTTATTAAATTAGCCGCATCATTTTCAATGTTTAATGTAATTTTAGCATTTAATTAAGGTTGATAATTTGTTATTTCTGAGCCTATTCTGAGCCAGACATATCTACGTATAATATAATATTAATAACATAACATTACATAGTATAAATAGAAACGGTAAGTACCCACATTTTTAAAGTGACTTCGATATTCTCTATCTAGCAATCAGGCCCATCGATCAATTCACACCTCCCGGCGGTGACCATACATCATCTTCATGGTGCTGATATAACGTTGAATATTTTATCAAATATTTTTCTTCTAAGTGTACATTATTTTCGCCAATATTTTTTTAACTTTATATGTTATTGCTTTCTTAATATGATTAGACAATCAAGCTCTACTCGCACTATTACATTTCTTCATATACCAAGTAAATGAAAATATTATAATGTAAAAAGATATTAAGCTCATAAATTTGGTTCCGGGTATAGTAGTTCTATATAATAAGAGTACATATTAATACATCGCTAGTATCAAATTATAAAATGAACAACAATTTAATACTTTTTTATTTATTGTATATATACATCTCTTTTATTATAGCTGTACTTATGTAATCAACGTGCAAAATTTTAACTATAAAATAAGTATAAGAATGGTCTCGGGCTCATCGATCGAACGCTCCACTAACCACAAATTGAGGAGCGAGCGACTCAGTGCAAATTGAAAGCTTCCCAGAATTGCTGCAGACCTTTGTATTTGTAACCAGGGCCACAGTGCCGAGAATCAATCAAGGTAATGGGGGTTTGTCCGAATCTGCTGGGATTAGTCGCGGTAAACTGCTTCTGCGACGACACACTTTCCGATCACAACTGAACAACCCTTTGTTGTCTTGATTGAATAGTTTTATCAATCGCTTCCAGTTCTACTCCCGTTTTATGTTTATAGCGCTACGAGATTGCCTCTTAAAGACTCTAAACTTTAAAACTCCATCCAATGAAAGGCAAATACGTCTTTATTTGAATGGATTTTGTAAGGATTTGCGTCTGTCTAAACTTTGGAACAGATTTTCCGCGAACCAATTTTACAAATTTCGTTTTCGACGTGCCTCATGAATGCACGTTCATAAAGCATGACACGTTGAAACGTTCAAAGGGTAATTTCTCGTTTAAAATACAGGACAAGTTTTCACATGTAATTTGAAATACGACGGCGAGTCCTACTTGCGCACCGTCAACAAACCAGTACTTGTAAGCGCGTTTAAATCTATTCCACATAGCGTTCGATAATCTCAAAATAGGATTAAACGCAGCATTGTAGTGTTCTGACAATGCATTGAACGTCTATACAATGCATTTACAGAAGCAGGCGAGGTTGCGGCCTGCCTCACAGCGTCAAGCCTCACACGCCCGCTGTGCCCGCTGCGTTACGTTGATGGAACTAACCCTTACTGATGGAACCAAATCAACTCTCTTGTTGTCTTGTAATAAATTAAACAATAACTTGTTATCTAGGATATTGAGATAAAGAAATACTGAAATTATAAATGACTAGCGGACGCGCGCAGCTTCGCTTGCGTATTTAGGGATGAATTCTAAAAAACCACGAAACATCATTATAAAAATCGGTGGCAATTTAAAGATTTTTCCATACAAACTTTCAACCCCCTTTTTTGCACCCTTAGGGGGTGAATTCTAGAAAACGATGAAACACGTGTTCAATTAAATACTTTTAAAAATATTAATTTCAAATTTTATAAACATCGGTGCCGATTTAATTTTTTTTCCATACAAACTTTCAACCCCTATCTCACCCCTTTAGGGTTAAAATTTTTCAAAATCCCTTCTTAGTGGATGTCCAGATTACAAAAGAAAACATCTGTCCAAATTCCACGTTTCTACCATTAGCGGTTACGGCTGTGCGTGCGTCTTACCTCAGTCAGTGAGGACAAGTCCTTTTATATATATAGATAAAGAGATATTGAAAAAACTAAAATGGATTACAAAGGACGTGAAATCAAGTTTTGCTATGTTTTTATTCTGGTTTCTCTTTTATAATAGCATCTTAGTATGTAATATATTTGTTGTTGATAAAAATATTATAATATTTACAAACAATCAATACAGTAGCAGTACTGTTTCGATGTATCGTGCCTGTGCAGTGTACTCGTACGTGCGCCGTCTGTGATTCATTCGTATGCAGGAGCACTTTGCTCCGTCTGGTGTCCCCATAACGACACCAACTGTACAGACTGTACCTTTTGTAAAGAAAATCTATTTTCGAAACTTGTAAGCAATGATATTAAAATTAGGAAATAGTATTCGAAATTTTAATATAAATATTTTAATTCACGCAGAGGAAACATGAGAACCGAGTGTTGAGACACTCCGTTCCCCATTTTCCGCCGAATACTGGAGGCATTGCATGTTACGAAGTGGAACTCAATGACGTGGCTTGCCTCGTTACCAGAGCGAGGAGTTTATTACCTCTCTGCTAACGAAGAGCCAGAGGAGGAACGAGATTACAGTCACACGCTTGTGCGTCTACGCCACTACGGCCTCTACTACTATTTGTAAAATTACATTTTAGTGCTGGATGAGGTAAATGAGGCTTAGTCTACATAATTGTGTATTCTCGATAGGACCAGCACCAAATCAGTCAGGGCGCAGTAGACGACATCTGACTGTAAATGTGATGGTGGCGGGTTTGACCACCATTCAGATCAATGATTTATCTTTCCCCGATCTGGCAAGTCTAAACGCTGCATTGAGTTGGTGCGTGGCGAAACAGCGTTGTTTTATTTTTAACATTTTTTATAGACAGAAAAACATTTATACGTTTTCTAAAACAATGTTTTTTTTTTACCCGTAGTTGTAAACATAAATATTCAAAATATTAATGTAAATCTCAACAAATGAAACTCCAAGCAAAACTTAATAGAAATCAAGTTAAGCGAACCAGGACATTCATTAAGTATTCTTTGGTGGTGAACAATTTAGTATTATAAGAATAGAGTTGCTGTTTCGACGGACGGACCCAAATTTGCTAGAACTTTGAAACAAAGGAAAGTTTGCGGGCGTATGCAATTATGTGGGTGCTTCGTTATGACGGCGTCGGTCTCTCCGACCTCGTTGTAAATATAACTTATATTTTGATTCTTAGTTGTTATCACGCACAATTGAGTTGAATATAAATGAGATAAAAACATAACTTTATATCTTACCTAGATTCAGAATAAATCTACAATTTTTAAGTTTTAATTTTTAAACTTACAATTCGAGTGGTATATGAAAATAAAATTACATACATTATGTTTAAGGTAGCTTAGTGTTGATTTCATTCAAATATTAAAATATTATCAAATTTTCCCTGATACCTACTACCCAAAATGTATAATACCCCAGAATATTAAAAAACCCATAACCAAATCATAAAAAAACTTAACATTATCATGAAAAAGATACGTTTATGAACTACCTATATATAATATAAAAAATTCAGAGCTATCTTCACATTTCTGTGATCCACCCCAAGTTAATTAAACTTATGTGTCGAGGTAAACTTACCATGTTATTAATTACGCATATTTTCCACTCTGAGCTGCCGACGGTAAATTAAAACGTAGCCGACGCTTGTGTGAAAATGAAACAATATTTGGTTGTCGTATTTACCAAACATTTAAATATAGAGTATTTCTGCATTTAATTATATAGAAAAGTAATTATCTAAAATCTTTATATAATCATTATTTTAAAATAAAATATTGGTATTAATAGATAAGGTAACTTTTTTTGTCTAGAAGGACTAGAACAAGAATGTTAGAGAAATTCAATTAAAGTTATAAATATAGTTATTTATCCTATTTCTCTACTTGTATATTAAAAAATGAGTTAAAATAAATTGATACCTCTTCGTCTGGACTTTTAGAATTTACAGGTTTAACTAAAGAAATAGATAAAATTTTTAGTAATAGCTTCTTATTACTTTCCAATATCTAGTAGTACTTTTATATTTATTTAGCAATGCAAAAAGTGATGTATAGGATATTAGTTGTCCAAACCAGAAAACTTTATAATCAATTCAGTTTGATGTCGTTAGGTGTGCCTCCAGTGTTTTGTTTGAAAACAAGAAACTTTTCTAACGGCTTTTCCCTCGGACCACGATCGGTAACGATTTTTAATAAACAGAAGGAAAACATGGACCGTGTGAAGCTGGCTTTATTGTGATTGCGATTCAATAGTGTGTTCCCACAAAGCTTTATTCCTCTCAAATATTTTTCATTACAATGCATGTTTTTGCGTTTCATTTTACTTATACAGGATAAAGAGCTTACGGATATTTCTAGGAAATAGAGAAAATTACTCGAGTAGTGAAAATTATTCGAGTAAATGTATTTCGTCGCCCCAAATCCGGTACTTATTCTGTGCTGAAATATTTTGTACTCATTTTTAATATTGATATGTGTATAGTATAGTATACATAAGCTTAACTTGTGTATTAAACAAAAACTTTAGTGGTATTGTATTTTGTTCAAAAATAATATTCGTATTGAGGTCAGACAGAATAAAGACCATCGTTTTTAATATACTTTTTTTCAGCTTCTTTCAGTAGGCTTTTGCCTACTAGTTCTTCTAGAACGTAGTGTCTGTATGTTGTCGACACTCCGTTCTCCATTTTCTGTTGAATCCTCGAGGCATTGCGTATTGTGTGGCAATACTCAACGCCGCGTTTTGCTTCTTTACTAGAGCGAGGAAATTAAAATAACAAATATTGGTTTCCCCTAGTTGGGATCGAAGCCACAATCGTCGCGCTTCCATTCGCTGGATCTACGCCACGACGATCTCAAGACTAGGAGTTGTCAGGCCAACAAAATATATGATTAATATATTTAAAAAATCAAACGTAATCGATATAATAAAACTATTTTACCGGATTAATAGCGTATATTTAGTATTATACAAATAGTCCGTACACATTATAATATCCGTTGGTTTAAATTATAATCAATGTAATTGTAAAATAAACATTTTTGGCATACAATTATATTTTTACATCCGAAGTCTAATTTCCACCAACAATTTGCATTTTCACAATGTACTTCACCCCCTGGGGTCGGCCGGGCTTAGATTGACCGCGCATTTTTGTTGAAAGCTGCGGTCACATTGAGAACAATAGACCTTCGTAACAAACTGCCCTAGGACTTTCATAAACTGTTCGTAAATGTTTTAACAGAGCATAATTTTTTATCGGTTCTATCGAGGAATTTTATTTTAGTGATAAATTATAATTTTTTAATCAATACGAATACTAAAAAAGTGTTTTTTTCTTTTACTACTTATTGATTTATAACTTACTTGCTGTATTTCGTATAGCAGGATAGGCAGATAGATGCGGGGAACCTAATGTTAAGACACGAATTCTATAGGCATTGCGTGTTGAATGGCAGAACTAAACGCCTTTGCGAAATTCTTGCAACGTATATACTAATTTTTTATCATTAAATAATTCGTTTTATATATGTAAATATGTATACTTTAAAATCTATTAAGTTATCCTTAAATTAATTCAAGTAGAAGTTTTTTTTTGCATTTTAATATGAAAAATTATGAAATCAATTTTTTTTCCTTGAATTTAATGATGAAAAGTTTTGCCGAATTTAACGAGCTAAAGTTAAATTAAAATATTGCAGACACGACAAAAAAATGAATATTTAATAGAAAACGGAGTTAATTTCAAATCCAGTCCAGTTCATATAAACAATAACTTTCTATATACAAAAAAAAACATATTTTACATTTATTTATAAAGAAGGCATTTCTTTTTCATTCCTTCCTGCATAGTAAAGTTTGCTTATACTAATTTCTCTTAATATTTATTTCATTCTAAATTATAATACAAATTATAAGAATCACAACACAATAAGCGTCATCTAATTGTTATCTCATGACCTCCAATTGACATGTATTGTAATATATAATTTAGTTACACATTATGATTAGTTTTGTTATCTAAAGGCCAAGATGGCAAAAAATATTTTTAATTGCTATTGGAAAATATTTACTAATATTTAGTAAGTCTAATTATGGGGCTGTCGTGGCGCAGGGGCAGAATCCAGAATTCGGAGAGAAGTGAGAAATATATTGTCTTAATGGTAATTGTCTTGAAACTAGGTCTCCTGATTTCCACTGCCTACCCTAAAAAAATATCTTAATTATATTAATACAACGTTTTATGATACCGTTAAGCTTTTACCGGCGCCTAATTTATTTATAAAATAATTTAAAAGTAATAAGTAAGTCGCGATGACGAGTATTCACTCAAACCCTGGGGGCATTAAAGATTAATGAAATGACTCAAATTTGCAGTTTCAAATTTGTTTCTGACGTCATCGTGGTGAAGTTTTAACGTTTGATTAAATGTGAGGGTGGTAGCTTTATTATATAAAAATATTAGTATTTAACTAGGCACAAAGTTTTACTGTAAAAAGTTATGGGTTCGATTCCCACTCGAGGGAATGAAATATTTAAAATTTCTATTTTCTTCGCTCTGATGTCGAGAACGCAATTCGCAATCCGCGTCCAGAATTCGGCGGAAAATGGAGAAAAGAGAGAATGTTTTAAGAATAGGTTCCCTCTGCCTATCCTGCTGTGTGCGGAATAGAACGTAACGCAAAAAAAATCAAACATTTATTTTTATTCCTTCGCTCTTACATTTAGTTAGTTAGTTATTACAATTAGTTAAGGGAAAGAAGTGTCTTAACAACAAGTTCCTATCCACCTCTAATGGTAACAAAAATTTAAAAAATGTATATAAGTACATTATATGAATTACACATTCATTCAGCTACTTTCATTATTATTTTACCAAGGTGGCAATTTTTTTACTTTGCGAAAGTAAATATATCATTTTTTTCTAGACGAAATGGAAAAATTGACTTTGAAAGCATTTTACGACCGACTACGAGTTCGTGTGACCTTAAGGCTTGAATTAACGTAAAGGTCATATTGCTAAAAGTTACATGTATTTGTTTCAGTTTTGCTCATATGTTTAAAATAGATCTTGAACATTTTTATATTGCTTATAATATAATTTAATTAAATTAATAAAATTTTAATAGAAGAATCGTATTTGCAGGATATTTTTTAATATAAAAATGAAATTTGGTGTTCAGGCTAAAATTTGCCTTTTATAACGAAAAAAAAATAATTTTTGTGTTAACTTAAAATCAAAATCAGTGAAAAGTTCAGAAATACAAAACTATGAGGAGTTCTGATTACTGAAATAGCTGCAAAATTGCTTCACTTTGTGAAGAATGGGCAGTAACAGCACAGTTCACGTGATGCTGGCCAATTTATTTGCGGTTAAGTGCGCACAATAAATTTCTCAAATGGCCCGTGCACTGCGAAGGTTGTGTGCTATTTATTTTCTAAGACTGAGGTTTATCGTGCACCCTGATGACATCCTGCAAAGGATAGAGAGATTATAATTGTCTTAAATATAAAAAAAAAATACCTACAAAAATGTATATAAATAAGTGGTTATTTTTAATGTTACAGTTGAAAAAAATATATAATATCTGCATTTTTTATAATCTAACGAAATCAAACACTCGAGGCTTTTACTGAACTTATATTTCTATCTAGAATAAAATATCATTAAGAATATAATAATAATAAATACAATGTAACTCTTAAATTCTAATACAATATGTTATTCTAGAGGATCTCCTCTTTGTTTCCACTCCAAGTCTAAAATTACTACGAGAATTTTCGACTACGAGAAGCGTTTTTTTTAAACGCGAAATATACAGTTTTCAATCAAATATTTCACAATGAGATCTGATTCAAGTCAAGACTCAGAGTCTTATTTTTCTCCAATTAACGAATAATACAACTTACAATCACTAAACAATAATACTTGACAACCGCAAATTGCATAGAATAAATTACTTCTGGAAGTATAAGAGAGAAAGAGAAACAAAACACTAAAATAAATAAAAAGAACAAGCTTTACATCAATGACAGAAGCGACAAGCTCAATAAATAATTATGGTGTCTCGATAGAAGTAATGGTAATGAGCGCTCGAGCCCGGGCTTATTTGTTCACAGTGAAGTGGATGGCCTAATCAAGTGATCTGGCAGCCAATGTACCCGCGATCTACCCTATCCAACGTATTTAATTTTGTGCACGTGTACTCTGTAGGTACATCTTATAGGTTCTAGATTGACATTCGATTATTTTGTTTATTCGATTAATTCAATAGAAGCAGTCGTGACGCAGGGACAAAAGCGAGCGACGGTAAACAAGACAGGTTATAAGTTCGTTAAGTTCTGCCATTCAACATGCAATGTCTCCAGAACTCCGCGGAAAATGGGGAACGGAAGTGTCTTAACGGGGACGGAGTGCGTTAGGTCCCCTTCGCCTGTCCTGAACATTTAAAATCCCTCGTGGGTTTTAAAGTAGCTGAAAATTTTGTTATATGTCTATAATTAGACTTACAAGCGGTAATTGCAGTTCATATTTAAAATACCTAGTTCTAAAATTTATTAAAAACATAAAAAAATAAAATATTGAATATGTCAAGTGTAGACAAATTTGTGCCGTTATTGATTGACATCCATACAATCATTGTACGTTCGCTCGTACAGGTAGAGGGGAACATCGTTAATGGAGACTTGCATCATCGTATTTATACAAATACTAGCGTCCCGCACGCGGCTTCGCCTGCGTGAACAACGTTATTATAAATTTCTATCTCCATGAGTACCTATATCCTATAAGTGACGTCCATGCAAAATTTGAGACTCCTAGCATTCGTAGTAACGAAGTTTCATACAAATTTTCAACCCCAAAAACAATCCCTTAGAAGTCTAATATTGCAAATTCCCGTCTTAGCGAGCACCTACGACCTATAAATAACTCCTATGTAAAATTTGAGATTCCTAACACTTGTAGTTTCTGAGATTTCGTGATGAGTGAGTGACCTTTCGATTTTATATATATAGATTGACCGTGTAAAGGAGAAAATTCAACTACAAACAAATTCAATTATAAAAAAACACACATAAAAATTTTAAACAACATAAAGGAATATAGCTTTTGGATTTTTGAGTACCGAAACTCAAACTCCAAGTAGTCGGCCATTTGCGCAAAGCCCAGCCGTCATAGCATAACAAGGAAGTTTCTGCATAACCACACTAACATGACTATGGTATAATTCACGCTGTAGCACTCAACTTTTCCTGCGAAACTTTGTAATTAACGTCCACTTTTAGGAGGTTGTACTATATATGTAGGTACGTAGGAACGTATTTATATAGTTACTTAAACTCATAGTATAACCAGAAGTTGAGGCCAGTCGTGTGCAGGAGCACAAAGTATGGCTGTAAACGCGATTGGTTGTGGATTCTTTATCCAAGACTCAGTTCTTGAGTTATCCTATAAGAAATCAACTTCTAAAAAAGGACAATCACAGTTATTTCAACATTTCTCTCTTTAAATCTTCTGAAATAACATACTTTATTGACTAAAGCTTACTTCTTTCTAATTAAACAACAAAAAAGCAATAAAACGAAATGTAATTTAAAACAGAGTTCGTTCAGCATTTTCATAAATTTTTAAGTTTTATTTATTTTACAACAACTATTGTTAAACAAAATTGTTGTTCTAACAAATATAATATAATGTAATAATGTTTTGCTATTTGTTGTTTACTATAACTGTTTGTGCTACCAGCGATACTCGCAATCTATAAAATACATAAAAAATTATAAAGCCTTGTGTTTTTGATTAGTTTTATATTACTACTAAAATTATATATTAATTTTGGTATAGTAAAATAAATATTATATTAATTTTTGTATCGAAAAAAAATATATTGTAATATCGCACCTACATATAAATTAATAGCCTTATATTCTAGCTTAATGTATCCCAAACGAGCATACTAGAATCTATGACACTATCGAAACCAAATTAGTATAGAATGACTATGAAACGTTCCCAAGCGGTAGCAAGTCAGGAGCTCGTATAAAGTCTGGACTTCATGTAACTTCTAGTAACTCACCAAGTTTAATACGTGTTGCATTGTGAGGCACACTTCGAGGCAGCTTTAATGTTTTAAGCAGTTCTACAGACTTCCTCCATTCAAAAGTTTTGGAAGGACATTGTAATATTTTGAGTGAGCAAGTATGTGCTAATCTAATTAAAGTGTTTTTGAATTTAATAATAAGTTACTATTTTAGTTGGGATTTAGTCATGTATTTAGTTGTTAAACAATATTACTACTCACAAAATTTAATTAAAACCTGCAGGAGTTTGTAATAAATTTGTAGTAGGTATTTATCAACTAAAGTTTTCGTTTTATATTTAATTAAATTATATTTTTTAAAGTAAAATAAATAATTTAACATAAATGAATGCTTATTTCATATAAAATATGCGATAGGTATAAGTTAGTTAGTATAATAAAATTTAGAAAATTAGTTTAACAAATGTGTAAAAGTTTTTGGATCCTAATTGAAAATCAACTGTGGGACAACAAAAGTTGAGTCTGACACGAGCCTCACAAATAATTTAAATACGCATTACATTGTTGTGTAAATTATGTTTTTATACTTGTCTAGATATAAATAAACAGTCGTAAATTATGTATTTTGGTAATGTCGTTTTAATTTATTTTAACATATCTTATCGTACAATATTTATATAAATTATGTTTATCGTTCATTGTGTTTACTTGTACTTCTAAGGCCAGTCGTGAGTTACCCTCGACAGGTCGTGAGTTAGGAAACAGTGCCTTAATACTGGGTTCTCTCTGCCTACCTTGCTATTTACGTGAAACAGCGTGAAGCTGAAAAAAAAAACATTTACTTGACAATAATCGAAATATTTTTTATAAAGATACCTTAAGCTCGAATAACGTAAAAATCTCCCACTCCAAGTAATAAAAGGATCCACATAAAATTTTAAATGCTAACTTTGCGTTATTTAAGCAAAATTTGGGACAAATGAGGCGAGAGTATCCTCAGGCACGAGCCACGACGCCCTCCCCTGATCTCCTGATAAAATTACACAAATGCTAATGAAAGACGCTGCTCCGCTGAGATTAGCATCCTCTCTGAAATTGGACCTGTTTAGGGTCTAATTTTACTCCTTTACTCCCTGTCCCCATATTTCTTCAGCGTGGCATGAAATATGGATGCACTTTTCCTTTGTGCTATAAATCTTTAAAGTTTTCATGTTACATATTTGTGCCAGTTTCTTGAAAATTCATGTCACTTGTGATATTTGTAAACCTAGTATGAGTTTAAGTTTATTATTAGCAACGTACATTACTTTATGTTCACTCTGTAAGGCACTTTAATAATTCATGCAAAGAAAAATGGTCTTTTACAAAGAAAATGGGACACAATAAGCTGAAATAGTCGTGTGGGTGAAATATTTTTTTCCCATTAAATAAAGTTTCTTCAAAAACTGTTCGTGAAATATTAAAAAGTTTTGAATGTTGAAATGAAATATGTATGTATTTTTACTTTTACATGGCTTTAAGCACTGTAACAGATTTGCATTTTAAGTTTCGCAAAGAATTGTTTTAAAACAATTTTTCGTTTTTATTCAGTTTTCTTTTTTCGTTTTGTTAATTAAAAATAAAACAAAGTAAGATTAAGCGGTAATTAATGGAACGAAATCCTCTTTTAATTTTAAGTTAAAATGGAAATGCTTATAAAAATGAATCATACCAATTACGGCAACTACTCGTTCTTATATAATGAGAATATAGTTTTTCTCGAATTTCCTTTTACTTTTCGGATGAGCCAATTATAATTTATACAAGAAAATTAGACGAGTAACTTCAAGCAAACAACATTGGCCTAGAAAGAGTAAGATCATTACATATATCATAATGTTAAACTCTTAAAAGATATTCATTCAAATTAAACATTTCTGTAAACATATGTAACGACAAGTCGTGGGTTCGATTCCCACTCGAGATAATATTTTCATTTCCTCGCTCTGGTAACGAGGCAAAGCGCATTGTGGAGTTCGCCACTTAACAGCCAATGCCTCCAGAATTCGGCGAAAAGTGTCGAAAACGAAGTGTCTTAACAATGGCTTCCCTTGTCTATAATGCTAAGTGCAGGATACAGCGTGAACCTAAAAAAAAATATTTTAAACTGCCCAACATATTTCATGAAATCGTGTAATTTTACCCATTTTTTCCTTTTCATCAGTTAAATTTCACATCTTACATAACGCATCGGGGTCCCGTTTCATAAATGTTTACTTGATACGGCTACCGTCCCCCCTAATGAAACTTCTCCCTTTGTTATCTGCGTACATTATTTATACTTCTAATTAATGATAGCCACATTCATTATAAAGTCGGTGTGCTTGTTATACAATAATATGGACTGGGGGGATTGTGTGTGGACCTAACTATGAATATGGTAATATTAGTCAGATTATAGGACAACTTATATAACTATAAGCAAAACATAATATTAAAACTAAATTTTACAACAAATAAGTTTTTTTATTTGTCTTTCATGCAAGTAGAGCTATGATTAATATCTTATGAAACAAAAGCTTTTTTATTATAATTGTCATATAATGAAATCAATATAGGAGGGTGCTGACCAAATGGAATAAACAGAAAAAAAAATGTTCATATTCAATTGCAGTATCTTGTTCTTACAACTAAATTACAATTAATATTAAATGACAAATAAATCCAACTATATCTATAAATATTAATATTACCTAAAAAAAATGTCTTAACTTTTCTAAAACAAAAATATTCAAATTTTAAATAATTCTATAATATACAACTGAAGATGGATTAAATGAAAAATCCTTTTAAGCCCACACATAAAATACACACGACTTGTTGAAGTTAATTTACGTATTCTCCTCCTACGTAAACGCTCATTAATGTTCGTAACTTATAACGTAAAGTTAATGTTGCAATTTCCATATATAAAGCGTCGACTCTGTTTTTATTAAAGTACTTTACCATGCGATCTTGGGATTTATAAAAAATATTTCAACTCTACTTCATGTATGGCGTTGCCTCGGAATCCTTCGCATGCGATAAATTTAATAAAAATCGGGATTTAAGCGGTTATTTTTGTACATAATATATGCGGAAATACCGTCGTTACATATCGTAGTTGCATTATGGCTTTTTATTTTGACTATTATTTTAAAATTGAAATGTATGTCAAGATAAAAAATAACGATTGTATTAATAACCATAGTAGGTATATGATATTTCCTATTTATCATCCAACATGAATGTGAAACGATTAAAACCGACCTAGATAAAAAATGGAATTTCCGCGTTCAATCATTTGATGATATAATTTTATAAATTTTTTTTTAAATAGTTAAAAAAATATATTTGAAGATTTCCAAACATAAAAAATCTAAAATCTTCTTGAAAGAAATGACCAGAGAAAGAGAGGCCATCCATGGTGCTACAATGGAACACCATGTGATATAATTGTTGTGAGTTCGATTCCTACTGATGTGATGATTCCTTCATTACTATTATTTGAACTACAAATTACAGAAATTATTATATAATCTGAACTTTTTCCATATTACTTAACACGACAATGAGGCATTGCGAGATGTATTTATAAATCGAATAGAACCCAGAGCTTTTTGTCTAGCCAGAGTCCATACGTTATAAAAAAATATTAAATTACACAGAGGCAAATGCACCCATTGAAATACACATGCATTAAACAGTTTTATATTATAATAAAGTAATCATTATAATAATTACAGTTCCGTAATTAAATATAAAAATCGACTATTTATTCGCTTATCATTTAAGTGTTAAACGAATTAATAGTTACATTGACCGGCGCTTAAATCAATTTATTACTGTTTTGTATTTTTCACACTGTTTTTATAGTTTTTTCTTCTTCCTAGAACTGCAAATAAATTTATTGCTGGCAACTTGTTACATTTAATAAAATACTTTGTAATAGTAAGTTTCTTATATAAAAAAAATAAGCTTTATATTATTTAACATTACTTTTACAGCAGAAAAATGCAGTACAAACATTTTTCTGATTTATTTTATATCTTGGTCAATTCTCTCAATTTAAGAAAAATGCCTATCTGTGATTAATTTGAAATTTATATATTTTCATGAATAATAGGAAAAATATTGTTTCGTAATTATGTGATATAAAAATATGAAAATATTATTTAAATGATAATTTCACTATAGTTTTCTTTCAATATCCACGAGAACCAAGTTAAAAAAAAAACAGAATAAAACTTATATAAACATAATAAATTGTATATATCAATTTACTACCCCTTTTTAATACAATACATTGAAATTGCTTATAATTATTTTGATAATGGACATAGTTGCAGAATATTAACACGAATCTATATTTTAATTGAGTGTGATAACAATTAGCTGTAAATACTAAGTTGTTTTTATATGTATATGGTAATAAAATTAATTTATATAAAACCAATTGCAATACAAAGTTCAACAGTTAAACGCAGTTCACTAAACTAAAATGAACCCATTGTTTAATAATCATTATTTTATCTACTTATTACGTGTATTTATTACTTTATTATGAAACATTTTACATATCGACAACCTAACAAGAGTGGAATAAATATTTTATGAAGTAATAATATTGCCTATGTAATCTTATAAAACTGGCGAAGTACGAGTCGAACTCACACGCATAGGGTTCCGTACCATTATCTATGAAAGCGGCAAAAATATCATGTTTGTTGCATGAGAGCCTCCTGCAATACATATATCATTTGTAAAAATTTCAACTATCTAACGGTATCTAGATATCATCACGGTTATAGTCTTCTAGGTTATAGAATATCATCTATCACGGGTTCATGAGAAAAAGCGTGGTAACAAACGGTCAAACATATAGTAGGTAATTGGGTCCCGTTGCACGTTTTTGAGAAACGAGAAGAAACCGGGAAAAAAGCTATAAAATAAAAAATATTTTATGTAATATATTGTTTTTTTTTTTTTACGCAATTCGGTTATTAATTAAACCGAAAAACTTTATAAACAGGCTACTTAAAAGTTCAGAGTCATTACCAAAATAATAAATGTGATGAAAACATAAATTCATTTACGGCAACAAAGCCTTCAGCCTCGAGCTAACAAAGAAAGACGTTGTTTAATTATCTTTTATAATTTTTCTACTAAACGATTTAGAATAAATAAGAATTTTATATTTTACTTCAGTGGTCTGTAGTCCATTAGGGTGCACTTAGCAACCTCTTTACAATATACAGAGAGTAGTACTAGAGTACACAGTTCTGAAAATCCTTATACTTCATAGTTATTTTGCTTTTGCGACGTCGAAATAAAATCATTTGACTTGTTCATCCACTTCCGTTACGCTTGGGAAACTTAAGGAAAAATATTTATATTTTTAAAATATTTGTATTTGTATAGTGTACTATAAATATGAGGAATGAACTGAAAATGTTTGTTTTGGTGTTTTGCAAACATTTCAAGAGATTACAGTAACCTTTATAGTTGTTATTGTTAAATATTTACTGAATTAGGTTTTTATGGTCGTGGCGCAGTGGGAAAAGCGTGTTGCTGTGAGCGCGACGATTGTGGGTTCGATACCCACTCGAGGAAATGAATTATTAATCAATAATATTTTAACTTATTGTTCTGGTAAAAAGGCAAAGCGCGGCGTTGGGTTCCGCTATTCAACACTACTACTTGTCTGGTATATGCAGGATAGAGCGTGAAATTGAAAATAAAATGTATCTATCGTCTCGTAACAAAGGTACCATGGATAAAGGCACCAGCTATTAATAACAAACAATGAATGAGATGATATCGTGAAATATGTAAAACAATATAGCTTTGTTTATTTATTTGTTTGCTGGTTTATTTGGTTTGGTCTGACAATTAATTTATTTTGTTGCTAGTTTACTCATAACCTCCATACACATGCACCCATTCACTCACTCATTTATTCACTCATAACTAACTTTACTAAAAGGAACAAACAATAACTAAAATTATTAATAATTTTGATATTTCTGTATTAATAAATTACTAAACAATTTGGCTATTTCAAAGGAAGACTATAATAATTTATTGATTTTTCGTAAATAATTAAAACTATTTTCGTAAATCAACGTGGAAACATGAATATAGAATAAACTCTATATTGACGCTTACTTCATAAAATGAATTTAAGCTTCAATAGCATTTCCTACTACTATTTACAACATTAGCTTAACAAAAACAACTCTAAAAATAAATTATAATATTTATATCACAAGGTGAAACTAACTTTTGACATATATTTTGCCACGATGACATTAGATATGTACGTTAAGTTCGTAGCTGTCTTTGTGTATCCGTCGGAAATAGTGCGACTGTCGCAGTGAACTATGGCACGCGAGATAACGTTATCATACGCAGGAAATTCGGTCATTCCTGCAATATTTACAAACATATCTTATATGATATCGTCGTAATTGCTAACTCTATAATTATTATTTAATTTTTTTATAAATATTAGTTGTTTTTGTATAGAAATAACATCATTTCAGTAAGAAAATAGAGTGTTAGGTGCCATTCGGGAATCAAAATGTAAGTAATGTACGGTGATCCTCTCATAACTGAAAAAAAATCATAAAACATCCTGTAAATTAACTAAAGTTGTCATCTTTACTTAAGGTCAAGCTTATATCATTCCTACATTTATTGATTAAGAATAAATGAAGCAATCGTAACTCTGCCTTCATCAATTAGGACAGAGAGTTAAGCCAAGTTCACTTAAATTTCTGAGGAAAATAATATACATCGAAAAGAACGCGATTTCTCATATAAATAAGTGTTTTATATTTCTCTTTTTCTGAGCATTAAAAGCAAAATAAAAAAATTGTATAATAAAAATACAAAATTCAAATGAAATAATAAACTTGCATTTGATTACATACAAGCAATTCAAACTTATTTTTCATTTCCATGAATTATGAACATCTCTCCGGGCTCGAGTATGTAAAAGAGCTCTATATAAAACTTTTCCAATATTTTTTCCACGTGTGTCAACTTGTGAGGGCATATCACGTCGACAAAAGTGATACTAGCATGAGTTACACGAATTTGTTGTTATTGAATAATACCTATAGAATTTTTAATCCTTGTTGCTATCGTTGAGTAGACAGAGTGAACCTGGGAACCTAGTTTTAAGACACTTCCGTTCCCAACTTTCCGCTAAATTTTCGAGGTATTGCGTGTGAGAGGCAGGGTGGCGAGTCAATTAAAATGTTAAATATTTCAATCCCCCTAATGGCAATTGAACCCACTACCGTCGAGTATCCAATCGCACACTTGTGCCGTTGTGCACCGATGGCCTCATCCTACTTTGTTTTCTTCTTGTTTCTCCACATATCGCCCATAAGGGAAGATAGAATATAACTAAATAAAATTATATCACATTTTTATAAACAAAACATGGAAATATTTAGTTTCTATTCATTTTACAATTTTTAGTTTTCACTGACTTTATTTTAAAGTTATTTTAACTTTTGTAACCGCTCTTGTTATGTTTATGTCAAGAAACTTTTTAAAAAGTTGTTATGTGTCCAACCAAAAGGAAACTCAAAGAATTACTTTTTATTTATTGTGTTTGAGGCCAATCGTGGCGCCGGGTCACAACCGTACAACTGTAAGCGTTACAGATTCGATTCCCACTCGAGATAGTGAAATCTTAAATCATTTTATTTCCTCACTCTGGTAACGAGGCAGAGCGCGGCGTTGAGTTCTATCCCTTAACACGCAATGAATGGAATGTCATAACACTAGATTCCCTCTGCCTACCCTGCTATGTGCAGGATACAGATAAAGCTAAAAAAAACAAAAAATATGTTTTTTCCTGCATAGCGGGGTGAAAGGTATCTATATACCAATAGGAATTCGAACCCATTACCTTCATAACGCTATCGAAACTTTCTCCTAAACGCACATAATAAACACGAATTCCCCACGCAAGATCTGAACTAGTATGTGTCCAGCTCGTTAGTGGTACAAGAGTGCAGTACGTACGTACCCTACATACAGACAAACTGGGTCGTTCGTATCCGGAGGACTATCGCCGTCGCAATTAACGCATCATCTGTTCACAACTTGCCTCTTATAATAATGTTTGGCTGTTTATATGACATGTTTGTATTTTCAATGACCCTTTCATCATTCTATAAACGCGCTTTGTATTGGGTAATATCGGAGTTCTAGTCTAAATGGTTTTTTTGATATGTTTTAAAGAGAGTTTGTTTCGAGAATCGAGAAGAGAAACTTGTATCTACTGATGAATAATATTATTGTTATACTTGAGGCGTAGTGACTTTAAACGCGGCGGTTGCGATTTGGATTCCCACTCGGGGAAACGAATTATTATTTATTAATATTTTAAATCTTTGCACTCAAAACAGTTCGAAAATCGGGCGGAACATCGGGAACGGAGTGTCTTAACTCTAGGATTCTGTTCCCGATGATCTGGTACGGAATCTTCCCTCTGCCTATACAACTATATGTGATACTACGTGAAGCTAAAAAAATATCACTTCAAAAATAAAAGATAAAATCACCTAAAAGTGAAATATAATTGTGTTCTAAAGCTTCCCGCTACCAATAAGATATCCAATCAAATAGATATCGATTCGGAAATAACTACATTTTCGTCCCAAGTGACCTTATAGTATAAAGGGGTAGCGTCCATTTAACACACAATTTTGTAGACAATTCGCTATTTGCACGATAAGCGATATCAGACAAAGTTAGGATTTAACACCATTTGTATTTCCCCGCATCAAACGCAGCTGTATGAAACGACTGAGCTAGCATTAAGTCAAACTTAGCGAATGCAACACTAAACGGATTTACGCATAGAATTCAATTTTGTGCATTTTGATGGTTTGTTTTGTATAGCAGTTAGGATATACAATTTCAATTTAGGCTTAATTGAGATTTATTATTTAAAAAAAATAAATTTGACAGCTTTTTTTCGCTTTATAGCTTTATGACCGAGGAATTAATATAACGCCTTGAAGCTCTCTGAATGTTATAATATTTTCTCTATGTATTATATATGCCTTTCATGAGATTAAATCCCATTTCAGGTAAAGTGTACATAAATATTTTCATTCTCCCCAAGTCTTTTACGAAAAACGCGGCGTAGAGTAAGTACTCTTTCGACGCGCAATATCCGTGAATTATTCACGGAGTATCACGAAGTATACGTGTACGTATATGCAAGAAAATAAAAAAAATTGGATTTTTAATATAAACATAAAATAGTTTCTTAGTTACATATATGTTGAGAGACGTAGCATATACAACAAATCTTGATAACTTTTTAACAGAAATACTAAAAAGTTGTCACGTTTATTAGAGCAAATTTCATTTTAATAAAAATCGTCACGTAAAAGAAAAAAACAATCTTAATTAAAAAGCTAGATTTTATTACCTTACTTAGTATAATTAAGTGGCCTTCTTCTAAAAGGGAATCTTATATTATAACAAAATTACTTAGGCATATAATGATTTATTCTCTGATTCTAATAAAAATGTAAATTACGCCAGATACTATAAATATTAATATACATATATATCAAATCAATATTTGTAATACCTAACATAAAATAGTATAATCCATATCAGAGATTTTAACCAGCGAAAATATTTTCAACATTGCCGAAGCCACACAATTTCCTGCATAAAGAAACTCTTTGGATTCATAGTATTTTTCTCCGAAGTGAAAGTCGATCCGTTCATCTACAAGGGCGTCGCCGTCGCCTTAATAGTTCCCAGTCTCGACGAGCGAGCAAATCTGTTGGAACCGTCGCATTCACACTTTAAAATAACTTTCTTCAAACGACATCTTCTTTATTCCAGCCATTGAGCTCTGTTATTAGATAGACGCGTTTACCTACGTCGTTACGGATCTATCTTTAGATCGTTACTTTAGCTATCTTGAAATCGTAATATTATTAGTTAAATAAAAAATATTACCTATAGGTACGTTTTATTTCTTTATAAATTGAGAATTTTACCGTAAAAGCTTCTACTGGTAAGTTAAATTTATTTAATATAGAGTTATCCATCAATGTCGTACATGATGTATGTGGCAGGTATTTTCTAAACTTATAACCTCAAAATAGTTATATTATTCCTTGTAATACAGCACTTTATTTAATTGATTCGCAATATTAGCAACATATTATATGTAATGTGTCACCATTACATTAAATTACTTTTAAAAAGTCTTTGATTGGTGTTATACGATAAAATGGAAATAAGAAGACTATCAGTTAAAAATGGTGCAAATTAATCAAAATTCTATATAATTTAGATAGATTAACAGCATTTGACACCATAACACCCATTAGATATCTCAAAGCAACAAAAGTAATACAATACAAAGTAATTTCCACGATTCAAACATCTCGAGTTTAGATTAAAATGATAATATTTGCTTGTGTCGCTCTTAATCCTGAATCTCCATAACAAATTAATGAGAGAGTCAGTCAAGTGTCACGTTGACGTGCCTCATCGCACCGAGTGACATTACACGTATGCGGTTGACATCGACTCCTAATACTCCAGAGTAGCGTTCGTTACACAAACACCGTCACGTCACAGAAATAAACAATTTACGTCACCATTACAAAGGAAGAATGGAGGAAGACGAAGGATTACTGTATTGATTAATATTAATTGTGAAAAGTTGCGACTCGATCTGTTCCATCAACACAATTAATGTGCCTTTTGGGAGTAATCACCGTTACAGCCTTTTAGTTCTTCTGTATTTTCACGCTAATTAAACTCATTTGTTTTTATTTTATTTATCTGTGCTCAATTATTTATTTTTGACATTTTTTTGATGGCTGTGTTTACCGCTAAAATACGAGTGATTGACCGACTGTTTTAAATTTGGGAGATGTATAAAAAATGCAAATACCTGCCTTATTTATTTTACGTAAGCGAAATGCAGGCTTGTTTCGCGCGTTCGTTGATTCCAGTTTCGGGCAATTATGCACCTGATGTAATTTTGCGTCGGTTCTGATAAGATACCAGTTTATTATGGATACAGTTAATGTCCCCAGACATTTTGTTCATTCAAATGTAATATAGTGGTAGAGGTAAGTTGGGATTTGTAGCTGTAAATGCTTATGCAATTTAAAGCTTCCAATCTTTGTCCATTCATTCATTAATTATATTTCTTATCTTATAAGCTACATTTAAAAGTAATGCAGCATCACTTTCTCGAAATACTTGTATACCAATAGACCTCTAACTATTATTATTTTTTAAGAAGTTACGTACAAATATTTATTATTTTTTAATTACTTGTAAAATCAAATAAGAAATCTACGATGAAATTATTTCGCAATATAGTTTCCACCGCTATTTATTTTTCGCCGTCATACGTTTATTTTCCTTTCAAATATTCGCTCTGTAGACGTCTCGTTACATTGCACTCGAACATTAACCCTGGTTGGAATCAAGAAATTTGTTTGCTGATTTATTTTGTTACGAAAAAGATTAAAATTTGTATAGACTATATGTACGTTTTTGTCTTCATAAAGAAAAATAGGAAATAATTATTTTTTTCCTTATATTTTATTACTAGACGTAGGTATTGTATTTATAACTAAAAGATTAATACTGTATTTACACAATAAATCCTCTTAAATTGACAGGATTGGTCACTAATTTATTGTTTCGTATCCTTATTTCATTTTAATTAACAGCTTCAACCATTTCGACATGTTTACACAGTATGACGGCTCTATTAATAATTAGTTAAGATAAAGAAGTGTTGGCTGTTAATTTAAAATAATTAATTAAATCTCTGAACTATTTTCAACCAACTCAAGTGTATGCCGACGTAGAGACTTTATGTAGAATTTACTTTTTCTTTTTTTCATTCACGCTGAGACACCGTTCCCAATAAGACTCTTTCGATCCTCAAGTAGGAATCGAATTCACAACCTGTCACCTTTACAATCGCACGCTTGTGTCTAAATAATATATTTTACATATATTTATATGTATTTAATAAATATCTCCATATGTAGCAGCTTTGATTATATGCAATTACTTTAGAGACATTATAAATAAATACTGAATAACTTCGATGGTGTAACGGTAATGTAATTTCTTTCTTATAGGATATATTTACCAACAGTTTACCTCACAAATCATAATATAATTACTATGTAATTTACGATACTCGCAACAAAATTGTAATTGACTGTCTGATGTAATACCACCTCAACTAATAAGAAGCTTTAGGTATCGCCAAGCTTTCCTGTGATGTATATGTAGGTACCTATTTTACTTGACAGTGTTACAATTTGATGCAATAAACATTATTATTACACCCTTATATATAGATTTTAATTATCCCAGCAGGAACCTACTGTTAAAAAACTCCGTTCTCCATTTTCTGCCTAATTCTAGAGGCATTGCAATTCTACTGTGTGCGGGATTTCATAATAGCCACAGGAATGAGAATGCTATAAAAACAGCGCTTTATGTGTTAATATTTATTTAATCTATAATATTATGAATCAATAAATAATATCAATTAGATTAAGCTAATTAGCTATCTAAGCGTGTGTTAACGTTTATACTCATGTTTGTGGTGGTCGCCTTACATTATGAGATAAACATTAATATCATTACATACAAACTCGTGTCTGTCTATAAACGTATTACATAAGTACCTATACTGCTTGAAATTATTGAAAATTTTACATTTTTTTTACCCTTTATAAGCATAAAAAAGCTAGTGTAAAACGTAAAAGCCATTCCTATCTAATATATTGTTTAAATAAATAATGGAAACATTTCAGATTGGGAATCGAACCCACCACCACTGACGTTGCGTAAAATTAGATACTACCTAATTGAATTACCTTAGACGCCCTAGATTCGACGGCCGCTATCATTTCAGAACTTCATTTTACCTACTATATAAGCTCGGGTTCAAAGTCCACAAACGAGAAAATGTTTATATTACTAATAATATTTACTGTATTCATAAAAATAACTAGGGCTTTAGCTCCCGCTTGCTAAAAACTGCATACTATGATACATCACTATTGTTATACAATTTTAGAATGTGTCAATGGGTTTTCCTTGTCCATCCTGCAAAATAAATTAAAAGTCCATATTATTGTTTTATATGTAATATGAATGTTACGGATACGTAAATACGTAAGAAGAATAGAATACTTGTCGTTAATTATCTTTGATATACAATTTTTTTTTACCTCCGAGTGGGGGTCGAACTCAGACCCGTCGCGTTTATATTCGCACGCTTGTACCCCTGCGGCACGCCGGTCTCGTGATTGCCAGTGATAAAACTACTTAATTAAACAAGGAAACAGTTACTTGTTTATAAACGTATTCTAACTCGATTGAAACATTTCAAATAAACAAACAAATACATATCCGGAAACAGCATAGTCAACACTCTTTTGATTCTCCAAGTTTGGTAACGAGGCGGAACTTTATAAAACGCTACCAACTCTTAGCACTGTCCCCAGGGTACTTACGTTACCGCTATACGCGCGCCGATTTGGTAACATCTAATAAGTATACTATAAAGCATCGATTTTCTCACAAAACGGAGTTGATCCTTTTTCAATAAAAATCACATTTTCTTTCGCAAGTCAGTTGTTGGTGCCTGGGTGACATTCATGGCGGAGTTTAGTGACTTCCGAAGAAGCAGGTTATCAGACGAGGCGGGGGTGGGAAGCGGGGGGCTGAAGGAGGAGAGGGAGGGGGGATGATGGAGGGAAACTGGGTACAAGTGGTGGATCGCCCCCGCATTCGCGTCCCGGCTATCGACGCGTCTGAACGCGCCCGTTCGCGTCCCTATTCGCTGATTTATTTTACGCCGCACGCGTTCTCTATTTACTAAGTTGCTGGGTGTTTTCAACTACCGTTGGAAGGTTCGTTGTGGCTAAGAAGTGATATTGTGGTTGTTTTGTTAAATATATTCATTTTGTTTCATTTTTGTGTTCTATCATACGAATTATGTATTAGTTTAACGAATCCATACAAATGCTGTACAAAAATACATATACATTTTCTTATTCTTAAATATATTTATGTAAACATTAGTAAGAATTGTTCGAGATTTTTCTCATATAAACACAAAAAGTGGTTATCATATTCTCGTTAAAATAACATTTGGCATTCCACAAATCCATTTTATATCATCCCATACTCGTATACTCGAATAAACTACGATATAAGCTGAATTGGGTAGTATCTCAAACGGAAAGCTTCAATCGATAGTCTCTATTTATAAAACGTCATCTTGCGATCATTTTTCAACATCAGGCTTCTAATCGAATGTCTATTTTTCACGCGGTAGACAATTCTTTCAGTCGCTGATAGAGGATTATCCTTTGTACGGGCTTTAGTTAATTAAATGTTAATCTATGGATTATTGGTACATATGTGCCTTATTGTTATAGCTTAATATTAAAAAAATAGATAAAAAAAACCTTCCAAAATAATTTCTAATATATTTTTTTCATTATTATGTTTACTTTTGCTTCCAAAATGGTAAAACATGTCAGTTGTTCCGTAAATGTGGTGGCAGGTATGTAGGAGGCTCGATCTACTTAGATTATTTTTATTAGACATACCACGAACATGGCAAAAGCAAGATTTCTTTAAGTCTAGTTTCTAATTCTTGTGTAAAATTTTTGCAATTCTGAAGTATCTATTAAGCTTTTTTCTACGTAGATTAATTCTTTTCATACTAAAAAAATATTGATATTATATGTTGTAACTTTAACTAAATATATTAAAAAAAAATTATGTGATTTTATAAAATAGCATAATATGATCAACTTTTTTCGAAAGTGCAACAGAATTTCAAATGTTTTTTTCGAAAAGTCACTGCAGAATTTAAGTTGAAAGGCAATAAAAATATCCCGATTTGGTTAACATGTTTTACAACTTTCTTGATAGGTCTACATATCTTACATTACAGCAATGAGCAAAGATTAAAAAAAAACGCTTAAAAGTATTTGTGCCACAGTACGCGCCCATGTCTTAGGGAATAAATTACTACTATTACTTAAATACACTTATCGGCATATATTTTTCTTAAATTTTCGTACTTGAAATCAAATTGCAACAAAACAATTTATATTGAAAGAAAACTGTAATAAGCGTCTTGGAAAAGTGATATAGCTTAAAATAATATTAGAAACGTAAAATCAGTGATTTCTAAACTAAACCCAAACGTATAGCATCAGAGATCTCACTTTCAGAAGAGCAGCCAGCACAAAACGTGGCAATCCGTTGATAAAATTTTTCATTCCAAAGCTCCAACTAAAACCGCAATAATCACGGGAATACTATCTCATTGTTCAAAAGTAGACAGAAAGCACTTCACAAAACACTGGTCTCGCAATTTGGAATTACCAGCGTGCAACGGCGCAGACGGTTTTGTTTTGATCTTTTACTCAAGATGGTATCGTTGTGACGATTTAGTTTCTTATGAGTTAATATTTTTTGAAGACTAGATTCTTTGTCTTAATTTATATATATATATATATTTTTTTACTATTTCGAACTTTAAAACAATAAATAAATCAAAATAAAAAATACGTTAAAATAATAAATTAATCTTCTATTACGATGAACATAATTAAAATATTACAAACCAGACGACCGTACATTCAAGTGGGGCGCATATGTTTAATTATTTGGGTCGAGCGTGGAGACGTCGCAATCTTAAAAGGAACAAAGCGGCAAAGACCCCGATCTCATTAATATTGACTTCGAATGTGATTATTTACATATCTCGAACAGTAAAGTTATAAACGACGTGCTGACCTCTGCCCCGCGTCGTGTTGAGCGCCAATAAATATCAATTATGTTTGTTTTATATCGTTCGTGTTTACGTGCTAATCGTCGAATAAACATGCCTAATATTTAAATACAAAATGTGCAATATTTATATGATAACTTATTTTGTTGGCTAACTATGTAAGTCCAATTAATTACCAAGAAGTAAAATTGTTAACAAAAATAAATCTTAATTATAGTAGGTACTATCTATATAATGTAATTACAGCTTTATGTAGGTACTCCAAATTTTGAATTATGCGTAAATCCCCCTTTTTATAAGTATACTGCGAAGATACCATTAAGAAGAAATTCGGTAACGTGAACCTGCAATTTTCCAACCATTTCATTCATTTTCATTCAAATTTAAAATTAGACGATATTCATTCAGCACGCTTCACCGAATTATCTCAAGATATCGCGGTTTCATGTCCCGTCTTGGTTCCGTTCAATCGGAAATTTACAGCAAATTGGGCGTGGTCGAAGGAGAGTGATGGGTGTGAATTTGACGGAGGTTATTAATTAAATCGGTGCTGGGCTCACGATCTAGAATAGGGGAGAATTATTATTAATATTTTGAAATAAGCTAGCGTTATCGCTACCAGGTATATATATACGGAAATATGATATTATTTCATTATTTTGGCATTCTTAATTGCCAATGTTTTGATCTTAGCTGAACTGATTGATGGGATGATTTTTTTTAACCATAAAAACGTATATTTCTATTAATTTTAAATGTTGAACTTTGTATGAAAACTCGACATTTAATCAAACGAACTAGGGCGGATCGCTAATGAGTAATATATAAATATGCCTATTTATTTTATCGCTTATACCATAAAAAACGTGGTTTCATGAAATCAATATATTTATATAAATTATTTTTTTTCACAATATCTAAAGCGGACTTATTTAGGCCAAATTCACAAAGCTCTGTTGTTCATTGATGTACACTTTATCTCATCACTTTTCTGGAACTGCAATTGTTGTTTATTATGTGTAATCCTCGTGTTGTAATACAATTGATATTTTTTCAACTGTTATTTTATGCTATAGAAGCTATAGGAGCAAGAAGCCTAGCTCATTGCGGCAGTTCTTAAATATGGTTAATAAATCGGATTAGCAGTTTATAATAAAACTTTATAGTTTAGTAGTACAATAATATATTTCTGTAAGTAGATAGTTTACATGGAAACTTTTCTCTACCATACATCTCGTTCGGAAAGCTTTTTTCTATATAACTTTTCAGGATTCAATTATATAAATGGTATACGACGACGAAGACGAAATACGTGTACCTATATTTTATTGCAAATATTTACTTTTAAATACGGCCAATTTACAGGGTACATTATAATATAAACAATTGTTTTCAAAAGTAACATAAAGAAACCTAAAAACACAGTATTCATTAATTTGAAGAATTCTTAATCCTGTAAATTCATTTTATTTATATAAAAAATCAGCAATTCCGTCGATACCATCATTCTTGATGGAAAACTTCGCTCATTTGATGCCCAAGGAAAGACCTACTTCGTGAAACAAGTTTTTCAGCTTAACTCTGGAAAACTTTCCATTCAATACCGTTTAACTCAAAATTAGAATACAGTCGGCGTGAGCGGGAAAATAATTCGAATTTCGCTAAATGTGCCTTTCTTATTCTTTGTTCATCATTTTGTAACAACTTTTATTGCGTTTTTAAAGGCTTCTTAATAACTTTCTGTATTCTTAATTCTATGGAGACCAGTTGTGGCGCAGGGGCATAAATGTGAGACAATAAACGCGACATGTTTTAGGTTCGATTCCCACTCGTTAATATTTTTTTTTCTTCGCTCTGGTATCGAGGCAAAGATAAGAGAGAAAAGAGAAGAGAGGCGGGAAATGCAAAACAGTGACTTGCCACTAGGTTCCTTTTGCCTATGCTGCTGTGTGTTTTCACTTATTTTAAAATACCGTTCAAAACATCATTAATTCAACAAATAGTATAATTAAATATGCACGTCATAATTTGGGCGTGAAGCTCTACGGCTATATTAATTAATTCCCGATAGTTGTGGAAAAATGTTTAATGTAAAGCTATTTTCAGAATTTTAATCTGTTGTAAAATGCGTCAACATATTTATTATTATTATTAAATTATGAAGCTATATAACTTTTCATTCACTTGTATATAGGCGTAGGACAGAGAGAAGCCCATCCCAGAATATTTCGTAACAAATTTGAACTGATAAATGTACAAACCTGACAAAAAGATTTGTTTAAGGTAGAGCGGACAAATTTAGAGATTTTTTTACTATTTTACATTTTCTTATATTGAACATAAAAACATCTATTGTGGTGATACACTAGAGACACACATACATTAGAGGTATCTCTACTTTACATTTTCATTTCGTACATGAAATGACTCCGATCTGACTTCCAAATGACCACTGGAAACTAGCACACCCCCTCCCCCTAGAAAATATATATATCCCCTCGATCAATCTCCATAGATATTCTTTAAATCGTAGGTTCTTGCTTTTTCCAAATTTGTAGGTTATTCAAATAAAAGTTCATGATGTATCATGGTACCTACGTAATTCACACAAACTATAGAATATGTTAAAAGAAATAAATAGAGTTTATCCCATTTCAATAGATTTCAATTGGGGATGTCCCGGTTAGCAATTGAACTGTTTACGCAAACTACCTTACATCCGGTAATCCATTTCCGTTATGTTTCTAGAATTTTAATAAAATATCGCTTATCTCTATGAATATAAATAACATTAAACTATGACTAATCTATCGTTTTACAATATTTAGCAAAACAACCATTTAAAAAGAGTATTTAAATTAAATTGATATTTTATTTATTGGTTACCATTTTTTCCAGCTACAACCGTAAATGGCTAATAGCACAAAAAGTGAATGAAATTTAAGTGACATTTTTTTTAAATATTTCAAAATGACCATGTGGTGGGTGTTTTGGGTAACTGCGTTCACTCTTCTAACAAACGTCAAGACTTCCATCTACGATGATGACTACGACACATACACTAGGACCTACGATTTTTCTACATCAGGTAAGTTACTTGAAATTAATTGTAAAACCGTAGATAACTCGTGTAAAAGGCCGTCGTCAAACGGCAGATTTAGGAACGAATGGTTATTGGTTCGATTCCCATCGCGAGAATGAATTATTGTCATTCCTGAAAAATTGAACGAAATATGGGGAAGCTAGTGTCTTACAATAGGTTCCTCGTGCCTTGCTCACAGTACTCGTGATATAATAAGAACACGTTGTCATTAACAATCTTAATTTGACAAAGTTTGTTACAATTTTGTTAAAGAAGTGCTGACAGTGTAACTTGCAACAACAGCGAAAAAGACAAATATAATTTATAAAAGATAATTCATTAAAGAATGTTAATAAAAATCAAATATTGAAATCCAATTTTAATACAAAATTTCAAAGTTTCAATCAAGTATCGTGTGATGTCATTGATTAAAACGACGTGTGTGTCAGCTGTGCCGTATAATCAACGACTAGAATGCTAAACAAACTGACGCTAAAGCAAATTGTTTATATTTACAAATTTAATTCAATCGATGTTATGTAACAAGTAAATATATGTAAAGGTTATTAATATTTATTATTAATAAGATAAAATTATGGTCAAGAATAATAATAAGAACAATATAAAAATGTAAAGACCATCAGGGCGCTGAGGTTTAATAGTAAACGCGATGGTTCACCCATTTTACGCCGAAATCTGGAAAAATAGCGTGTTGAGAGGAACTCAACGCCGTGCTATAAAAACATTGAAAATTTAATTTGCTCGAGTGGAAATCGAACCTACAACCTATCGCCTTTACAGTCACACGTTTATGCACCACGAATGGCATCTGTACTAATTAAAAGTAAAAAGCATTGTATATTCTTGTCAAAAGTTACATGTGTTAAGTTTTGCTTTAAGAACAAGTGGGGAACACGTCGTCGCTTGTTAAACTTCAAGTTGCAGAAAAAAGCGTTCTTGTTTAACTTTCGCAAGTAGTAATGAACTTTTTCTTTTACGTCCAAAAGTATTTGATTTTCTTTAACGTTTGTTGAACCTGGATCAATTTAATTTTAAGGTAATTTTTTTTTTGTTTTGTTTCTAAAGATTTAACCCATGTTAATTAAATATTTAAGGGGTGACCTTCGAGTGTATAGTATCAATGATATTGGAAGAAGGTCACGTGAAAAACATGAGGACTTCCGGGAGGTCTCGTATGTGCGGGTTGATGTAGCGTTTGGCGCTTAGTTCCCTCTGCCTACCCCTAGGGACACTATAGACTAGGTGCGGCGTTGAGTTCCGCCACTCAACTTACAATATCACAAATTCTGGCGGAGAACCTAATTTAAATTATCGTAACTTAAATTATCTAAGCAGGCCGAAAGAAGAAAATATTTAATATTGAAACATTACACCAACTGGGAATTGATCTTAGAACCATTGCGTACTAAACATTACTGAGCCACAATGACATTTGTAATAACATTTTTATAAAATATTAACTTAATCTTTACCTATGTACATATGTACAAGACAAAGAGCTTTCGAGTGAAGGAAATTGAAATAGTCTTTTGTCGTCATCGCTTATAATATTTTTTGTACCGTTGTTTTCATTTCAGTTCGGAGTCGAAGCTTAGCTTCATATTTTTCTTTTGTTCTTTGCTATTTTATGATAAAAATCGAGTCGAAAAGTGCGAATTCATAATATATTTATATTGTTATTTATAGAGTAAAATTAGATTAGATAGATTATAGATTTACTTAAAATTTAATATGTATTATTCAGTGGAATTACAAGCGTTTGCAAATCATCAAAAAAAAAATTGTCAGTTTTGTCAGTCCTACACAAAGCTACCACCAAGTGGGAAGGCGCAGTTCTGCTAAGAACAGTTCTTCCTGTTGTCTAACTTACTTAACTTCCTGTTTACCTTTACCAAGGTATAATAATTTTATGTTTGAATTGGCATATATAATATTTTCTTAAGGAATATTGGCAAGAATAAACAAATATATCTTTGCTTCATGCTGAATCCCACACTCAGCAGTATAGGCAGAGGGAACTTAGTGTTAATACACTCTGTTCTCCATTTTTCGTCGAATTCTGCAGGCGTTGGAGCGTGTTGAGTTGCGGTACTACTCATCGCCGTGCTTTTGCGACACCAGAGCTAAGAATAAAAAATATTAAATATTTTATTTTCTCGAGTGGAAATCGAACCGACAACTTGTCGCGTTTACAATCCCACTTTGTACACCTGCGACACGACTGACTGGCAAACAAAAATATCTTAATAATTATAAGAAACTGTTTAGTATTCTATGTGACGTAGCATTCACGACAAAACAAATCGCAAGCGGATGCGTTTGTAGCACACTGCACCACCACCACGGATATGCGAGACGAGGACATCCGACAAAGTTATGATTCTAGTTTTAATTGTTTCTGAAATAACTTACGGGTACCCTGGTAGCTACCAGCGCCTACTCGTATAGTAGTTGATGTTAAACTTTTGCATAGGTAGCTAGCATTACTAAGATATAATATATAGCTACTATATACAGGTAGTATTATTTAGTTTCGACTCAACACGCAATGCCTCCAGAATTCGATGAAAAGAGTGTCTTAACACTAGATCCCAGGCTCCCTCTGCCTACCCTGCTAAGTACAGGATAGGATGTGAAGCTAAAAAACACTAATTAGTTTTATCCATAGATGTGTGTTTAAATTGTCTCTATCTATATATAATTAATGTTTATAAAATATATAAGCTTAGCTAAAAAGGTTGTATATAAATCAATATTAGATGCTGTTGTTACGTAAACCGTCAATAGGATTGAAACAAAAAACACTAAAGGATTCTTGTTGGTTTTCCTTACGTTCTCCAAAACTATGCAGTTTGAACTTTATAGAGTTTATCTCAGTTAGATAAAATTGTGAACAATTACCAAATATTTTCTCGATTCCCTTATTGCATTTTTTTGTAGAAATACATATTAATTAAATTATACATTTAAATTAAACAATTATAATATATACTATTTTACTAATTCATGATAAAATAGGATTGTAAAGATCTTACTGAAAATCAAGGCAACTCTAGAATGAATTTATTGTTAGAATAAATTTAATTTCACTCATAGAAAATATGTTTACATACCTTTACAACAAAAACCTAAATTAGAACACATCATATTTAGAATCTACAAAGGGTCCCCCAGACACATCAAATAGGTGAGCTTTACTTAGTTACCCATTTAAGCCGTACCAATAGAACAAGGAGATTAGAGATAGTGTACGGTTAATTAAGCTCAGGGATATAGGGCCCCATTATCGGAATAGTAAATACCTCTGGTCGCAATGCAGGGACAGTTTGTTGGAGCTGACGTCCGTTGAAATACTAATCAAGTGAAGCAGAGATTACACGTCACTTATTTAATGTCTTCATATACTATACGAATGTATGTTATAGAAGCGTCCCGCCCGAGGCTTCGCCTGCGTGAACTACGTTATTATTAATTTCTGTCTCCATGAGTAGTGTCTCTCCGTAGGTACCTACGTCCTATAAGTGACATCCATGCAAAATTTGAGACTTCTAGCATTTGTAGTAACGAATTTCATACAAACTTTCTACCCCAAAAACAACCCCTTAGAAGTCGAATATTGTGAATTCCCGTCGTAGCGAGAACCTACGTCCTATAAGTAACTCTTTTGTAAAATTTGAGATTCCTACCACATGTAGTTTCTGAGATTTCGTGATGAGTGAGTGACCTTTCGATTTTATATATATATAGATATACTCGTATTATATTATAGAAAACTATTTGAGCTTTAGCTCTATCCCGCATATAGCAGGCAAGGTAGAGGGAACTTAGTGTTAACACACTCCGTTCCTCACCAAAAAGGTGAAAAACTGGTGAAATTAAACCGAACTTCCCCTGTCCGTCTTCTTCTCTACTTTAACTTAACTACCTTAAAACCTTATAATAGGTACAACAACATGTAAAAGAAAGTATTTATAGAATAACGAATGCTGTCACAGAACTAAAAAGAAACTTTAGTAAATAAAATTATATAAAAGTTCTAAATAATTAAGAATGAAAGAAATTACTAAGTCCGATAACAATAATATAAAACGTGAGAAGAAAATAAGAAAAAGTTATTTCTTCGTTCATACTGTAGTATAAAATTGTTTTATAGATTTCCACTTTAGTTTTGTTTCAGTGGATTGACAAGATCGCATTTCTCAGCTACCGTTGTGACCCTTAGAAGTATTTTCGCTAGATGAAATCATTTTGACATAAAATGACAACAAAAATTGCCTCCGCTAAATTGCCCCAGGCTTCGACACTCGGCTCGAGATAGCTTTTAATGTTATTTTCTACTGGGTTCCAATTTAGTTTCCATCGACCTATTAGAAAATTATTTAAGTTTTAAGTAATAACTTCTGGTTTATGATTGAAATGTTTTAGTTTATTTTGTATTTTGTAATTTGTAATTGTACATACATTTTTTATATCACATACGTTTTTTATCGAAACAGGATGTATTCCTTAAGCTGACAATTAATGAGCCTAGTTTTAAAACACTGCTTCGGACTTTCTCCTCAGTTCTGGAGGCATTGCATGTGACGGAACTCAACGCCGCAGCGTACCATCCCACCAGAACGAAGAAATAAAATTATTAAAGATTTTATTTCTTTGAATGGAAATGGAAGTCTTAATGGGAACACCTTCCTACCCTGCTATGTGCGGGATAGCGCGTGAGACAAAAAAACATTATACAATACAACTGTACACATACTATCAGAGCTTCATAGAAACAGGAAACACGTGAAACAAATAATTTTGAATGACAAAATCCTATAATCTTATAACCTTCGAGGGACGCTAGTACGCTGCCTAAATTAAACACTAATACGTCTTAATATATCACGTAACATGTTTGTTTGAAGTTTCTATTTTCAAATAAAATCTAATATTTATGTTAGACACAAGAATATACATAGTATACAGAGGTGCTAAAAGATTTTGGAAGGGGACGAGAACTTTGTTTAACGGCAAATACCTATGTTATTATTATATTTTTCCCGAGTAGCATTCGCGTATCTAGAGATATTTTCATGTCCTGAATTTACCCTTTGAACAGATATTGTTAACGTTGTTGTTTTAATTTTTCGGAGCAATTTTTTAACAATTTAACTTTCTAGGATGGGCTTTTGCCTAAGACTATTCTGAGGTGGGCACGGACCACCCTCTTCCTACGCTCATGCTGAGTAGGATTCACAAGCAACCTATTAAGTTATATACCTACTTGATAGTTGCACCACGAGGACAAGCACAAAGAGTATAAAGTCTGAACTCAACTATTGATAGATTGTTCAAGTATACTATTCAGATCCATGTAATAGTTTGGCCCCATCGTATGCGCTTGTATTTTAATCAACTTCAAAGAAGTTAGCGGCACAGCTCAGGGTAGCGGTACTTGAACAGATTTTAACCTTTTTATTTCAAAGGAACTCCGTAACGAACTATGCACGCCTGAATCCAGAATGAGTTTGGATTTTTCTCTTTGTGCTTCCAATTCTATTTTTATTCATTTTGTATCCTATTGTAGGTAATGAATAAGTAAGTAATAGTCCTGATGTTATCCTCCATACCAATTAGTTCGCTCTGTTTTGTTTTGGTAATATTCTGTGCAACGTCGAAACTGGAATGTAAATGTTAGATGAAATTGTCCCCAAGATGGTAGCTGAAGTGTCGAGAAATTGTATTACCGGGCCGTCCTCGCAAGGCGTTGGCGAGGAGTGCATTCGTTACGTACGTAACTGCCGGCTTTGAAGCGCACTTTAACGTCGCGTGTTGTGGTATTTCACGCTGTCCCGAATTTATATAAAATTTAAACAAAAATTAAATTTAAATTATTTGATAAAAAATAAGAAAATTATAATTTTGAAAGACATTTCGATATTATTCTTAAACCTTTACAGTAATGCAACATGCATCTATATAAAGATTAGACTGCAACTTTTTTGACGCTGTTCCCAAAGTCAACTGCATTTTCAACTACAACCCTAATTCAAACTGTTAAATTTACTCTGAAAATAATTAACGGCATTTCATACACACCGCATTTCGGAATTTCACACGTAATGATTTAAACAATGAATTTCGACTTTGTATTAAAAACGTGATTTAAATTGGGCGGAAAATTACGAAGGTCACTACGAGCTTTTAAGTCTTTAGCTCGTATTAAAACTGTTTTCAATTTCAACTATTGTAAATTTAACTTTTTTTATTAGGTACCTATTAATTATTGAAACAAAAACCTAACCAATAAAAATATAAAATATTTACCGGTACCGGTACCATAACATACCGCTTTTTTAATTTGTTTTGTTAAAAAACGGTCCTGTGCGAATCAGACTCGCTCACCCAGGGTACAAATTTCAGGTTAAGATCTATGCAGAGTTGAACTTATAAAAGTTGACAAATTTAAGTTTGCGGGCGTATGCAATAATTTTGCATGAAATAAACTACAAATGTAAATTTTTAATAGTTTTTATCTGTAATTTCCATTTTTCAGTTTTTTCCTTTATTTGTTAATACTGTTTGTATTTTTCTCGGCTCCGAGGGATCGTACAGCTGAATATTTGATATTAATTTCAGCATGATACCTCCTCGCAATCTCTATATAAATAAGATCCTATAAGAGTATAGTTATTTTTTTGTTCAGATACGGAACCCTTTTTTTTGCCCCACTGCTGAACGTAGACCTCCCTCATCAAGCGCCAACCATCCCGGTCTTGGGCTTCTCGCATCCATCCGGTGCCAGCCACCTTCTTTAAATCGTCCGTCCATCGTGCTGCAGGGCGTCCTGCACTACGCTTGCCTAAGCGCGGTCTCCATTCTAGCACGTATCGACTCCATCGACCGTCGGTACGTCTGGAGACATGGCCGGCCCAGTTCCACTTCAGCATGCTGATTCTTGAACGGAACCCTTGTTAGACCTTTATTTGAAAACCTGCCTTAACTTTTACCATATCATGTAACATTGCCTTATTATATAATTTTAATTTCTATCTTCTACTAAGAGTTAATTTCTCAATATGAAACAGGATATCTGATCCCGCGAAACTTAATTTACATACGGGTATAATAGGCGCGGCTTAACACGAGGATTAACTACGAACACGGTACACACCAGTACTTTGAGTATTAACTTGGCTATTAGATCCCAACGTTTCTATGAAATAATTTAGATTCGCAACACAGTTTACTATTTCCCGAGAGATTTCCGTACCTACGTTGTTATAAAAGCAGATTTTTATTACCCACCGGCTCACGTCTTATGGTAAATGAAGGTAAATGTATGAAAAATTCACCAACTCGCTGTATATGCTCAGAATTTACCCATTTACTAATTCCTTCTCGAGCCGAAAACTTATTTTCATCACAAGTATACGAGCTCGCGTTATGAAAATTTTAGTACGGTTTATTCTTTGCTACATTATAATAATATTATTCTTTTAGACGTAGTACAGCTCTTATTTGCATACTTTTTTCTTTATATTTAGGGCGGGCAGGTACCTACATAGTCTGTTGTTTCTTTGTATATTGTTCATAATAATATCTAAAAGAGATTTAGGTCATAATTTGGAGGTTTATTTTTATATATTATTTTATTAGGTGGGCAATTTGAGTTTAATATATTATTTCTCATTAAAATCTTTTACACAGCGTTTAGTTTCGCTACTCAGCCCGCAATGCTTTCATAATTCTGCTGAAACTGGGAACGCAGTGTCTTAAATCTAGGCTCCCTCTGCATATAGGAGGGTATCCTATATGTATATAATACAAAATACTTGCAATAGACTCCCGCACTTATAATATCCATAGCCATATAACAACCTTACTGAAGGGTAGATGAAAGGGAAGATTCCGTGAGCCTACGTACGAACAACGCGTCATAGGAGATGGCAATCTCTGGTGGTATACTCAAATTTATTACGCGGGTTACTATAAAGGGCTACGCAGTCGGCACCCCGGTTATTCCGAGGGTGTACATTTTGCTTACAAATTGCTCGACGGCGCGTGCGAATCACTTCAAGATAAACCAGCTAATATCACAATACCTTTGTAAGTTATTTAATATCATCTAATAGTCTATGTCTTTGTTCGCAGAGAGTCGCACCTGTACGTCGTCGGAGTTCAGATGTAAGACGGGGCGATGTGTGCCGATGTCTTGGAGATGTGATAATGAAAAGGATTGCTCTGATGGATCTGATGAAGATCCTGGCACTTGCAGTGAGTATCATATTATACAATTATTTACAGAACTTTTTTCTTTGTGTAATACAAGAATGCAATATAAGGAGATCATCTATCTTGAATGTCAAAGAAAAATAATATTAAAAAACAATATTTATAAATGAAAGCTTAGACGTTGACGTTATTTGCAACCTTTTAATATGAATACATTGAATACAAATAATTTTCTATTTCCTTACGTATCTCAAACCAATTACACAACCAACAGAGAACAGTCTCTTTATAAAAATATTTTATATACAAATCTGTTACTTTTGGGTCTGTCATGTTAAATATAACGTTGTATCTATTGTACAAAAACATATAGAGAACAATGAAAAAACGTATAGCAAATGACAAAGGCAGAATCCGAACGCCACTTTTCTAGTTTTAAATTGTACCTTGTTCTGGTTTTATTTGTGTACTTTTATATATTTCGAAATTATTTTTGTAGATTACATTTCATTTTTAAATTACAATAGAGAATTTGCGTAGTTATGAAGTATTGCACCAAGTATTCCTGATAAGACGTACAGAATCTTCTTCGTATTATTTCCCAAAAATAATTATCTAGCGATTTATGGAGAAAGTTTTAAGGTAGCACGTTGTCCTTAGCGGGGCTTCGGACGTGGATTAAAATCTTAATTACGCTTCGGAAGTTTCCTGGATTAATATTATAATCTTTGCCCTTTCTTGCTCTACCTTCTTTCCGCTGCGAATTGAGAATTAGAATTCAATTTGATTACATCGATTTTGCGGACTCGTATTGTAAGAAAGAAAAATAATTTCTATTTGCGATTTGTTCTTTCTTTGTTTAGATTTCTACATTTTGTTGGCGATATCTTTTCACATAGTAACAAACTAAAATAAACATACTACTGTGATAAAAAAGGGTACTTTCGACGATAAATCAAGTGATTGAAAAAACTATTTAAATAATAAACCAACTTAAAACAAGGCAATTCCATTATTAAATAGCACGAGCGCCAATTATTCCGGCGACGGCGCGTCAATTAATATTGACACACTGTAATCTGGATTACTCAACATCAAACAATAACAATATACATACATACATACATATATGTATATATAGTGAACGTAAAGGATTTAAGCTTTTATTCCAGTACGTCGCAGCGACCGCTGCCACAACTTTGTACATTTAGCTCCGTTGTAAACCCGACATAATAGAAAATCCCTTTATATGTGCCTCGACGTGGACGCGTAGTGTTTTGTAGTCTTATGCAATAAACTTAAATATAAATCTGAAACATTTGATACACCGTTAAGGAAAGCTATCTAAAAATATTATCCAGATACAACATAGATAGATAATAATTTCTTTAGAATTATAAAGGTATTTCTTTTCATATTTATTGTTAATATTATTATAGATTTTGATCTTTTCGTATGTGAAATTAGAGTAGAACCATTTAGTTGAAACATTAACTTTAGATAGCACAGCAATATATTTGTTCAAATAGAGACTTTAGTTTAACATTGTAATGATGTTAAGCGCCTTAGTTTGTTTAATTTAGAGGATGTGATGTGAAGCAACATTACGCCCGAAATAACTACTAGTTAGCATCATTAATTGTGTTATAAGTCTTCTTAATTACGTAAGCATATTATTATATGTATTTTTGTTAATTCCACGAATTTATATGTTTTAAAATGGATATAAAGTTAAAAAAACGTAGATTCATATTTTAATTTTTAATAATTAGTAAGATAATGTTGCCATATATTGTTATTGTTTTTAAATCGCAGTTCTTGTCGAATTCCATTGCTTGATAAGCACTATACACAAAATAACATATATGTACATTCTTCAATCGATTAATATAATTTCTGAAGCTATTTACATAGTCATTATGACATTGAAACCATAAAGACCCAATTTAACCAAAAAATATCCAAATTATCCAAAAATTACAAATCCCTTTCAAATGCAGCAAATCAACGAGAATGTCCCGAACACAATTTTGTATGTGCTACCGGAGATTGCATACCAGGATCTTGGCACTGTGATGATACTCCTGACTGCCCGGACGGTTCTGATGAACATCACTGCGGTAAGATATAAAGACTGGTCGGGACTCGGCATGGGATCAAGGAGGAAGCTTTTATTATAGCTATCGACATAAAAAATCCTTTTCAGCACAGCATGTACGGCGAATTCATGTCATCATTAATTGGGTCACGTCCTTAGGATTGTATTATAGTGTAATCTGATAATATTGTTGGACTTAGTTCGTCTTTGTCTTAACTTTTGTAAGTTTTCCGTAAGTTAAGATATAGTTAGATATGTATCACAATAAAATCATATTTCTATAAACTTATTTCTTAAAGATAATTAGGTAAACGAAACTTCATATAAAATAGAGAATGAGTTTATTAAAACCTACACAAACAGTAAAACGGAAGTTAAATTAAAAATTGAGGGCTCGTAAAATTCACTTTAAGACCCTGAACATTTACTTCGCCCACTACGAAGTTTTTGAAATATTTTTTGGCGTAGAATGAAATGAATGGTGAAATTTAATTAAGGCGAGGTTACTTTATGACTTGTCTCTGAAATGATCTTTGTAATTACAATTTGCTTTTTATTTAAATACTGTTTACTTTTACTTTACAAAAAAAATAAAATACTTTTAACAATAAGAAATTTTAATTTACATAATTAGTCAATCGTTGTAGGTGTTTAACTCTGCTTACTTACTTCGTAGACATACGATCTATAATGAATACGAGTACTTACTGTTCACAATATGCAATCAAGTTGCGGTTGCGAACACATATATCGTACAAAATAACACGCAGTACAAATTCTATGCGTACTTGAAATAGGCTTCTGGTGGAATAATCAATATTAGATATTTCATTGAGTTCCAAACAATGGGCTTGCTATAGCAAGGCTATATAGTTATTATTTGTCATTGGAATGCTCCATGAAGTGATCATGCATGGCTTGAATTGACAGAAGTGGAAGCGTGCGGCCCTGAAGAGTTCACCTGCCGAGGGAAGAAAGGGGAGTGCGTTCCCCTCACGTGGATGTGCGACGACAATTTCGACTGTTCCGACGGATCCGATGAGAAAGCATGCAGTAAGGGTACATTCATATATACTAACAAATATTCATTTTGTGCATCATTTTAATTAACTTAATTATAAGTATTTTTTACATTATTGCATGTATCGCTTAATGTAGGTAACCAATGAATTAAAAATTTCACATCACGTCTAAACTCAGGGTCTCGTGTCAGAGAAAAATAAAATAAAAATGTTTGACGTTCAATATTATATTCAAGGGACAGGGGTGCAAAACCTCCTCCACCGACATATTACACCGTTCGATCAAAACTGTTTACTTTCTCGACTGCGATAAAAATTCTTAAAGATAGCGCTGTATGCACAGACGGAAGAGTAAATTGGTAAAATATGTACATATATACTTTATACGCTATATCTATAATATAATAAAATAGTAGAAAAATTGAGTCTATATAATTTTTTTGACATAAAAATTTAGGGTCATGAAAAAATTGTAATAACAATATACTCGTATATATATATTTGTACGCAGTCAAACGTAGTTGCGGGCGGCCACTAAGTTAGAATATTCACATACGTCAATATTATGTTTTATTAATAGATAGAAAGAAGTAACAAATAAAGAAAAAAACTATATTAATAGACAAATATACATAAATCAAATCAAATCAGCTCCACGCTGTATGCCACGCAGCAGGATAGGCAGGGAACCTAGTGTTAAGACTCTCTGTTGTCTGTTGACTCTCTGTTGCGTGTTGAGTGGCGGAACTCAACGCCGTGCGTTGCCTCGACACTAGAGCGAAGAAATGAAAATATAACCAGTCGAAATAATAAATAAAATGTACCAGTAAATAAACAGAGAATGTATTTTACTTAGTAAATATACTGGAAGTCGAGTAAAAGAGACAACTCTTTTAATTTCCTTTATTAGAAGCCCATATTGTCACATAAGTAACGGACTGTGTTCGAGAGAATTTCCCGGTACATTTCCAACACGACGCTATCTTTTACATATTTTTTTATGTAAAAAGTAAAGACGTCGGAGCGTAATATCAATTTTCCTTCTATTTCTCGCCATACTTATTCACAAAAGTAGTTTTCTACTTCAATTTAAAGTTGTAGTTTTGTAGGATATGCAATATATCTGCCTTTTTATAAAAGAACGTTGACAGCTAACAGTTTGTTTGCCCGAAGGAATTTAATTAAACATTGCATGAAACAAAAGAGATACAAACAACTAAAGTGGTGGTGGTGGTGGTGGTGGTGGCGGTGCGATATGGTCAGAACGCTTAGGATTCATTAATGTAATCCTCGCATTGTGGCTTTTGGTTATTAATATAAAAGGTCACGGGTAGTGCTCGACATCATGATTGCAACCATTTTTTGCGTTTTCTCATTACAGTGCTCCCGGTTAATTCTTATTTTTCTCCTTCATTACTTGGCCACTTAAAGCTCGCCTGAGGAATGTTTTAATAATGTCTGCACCCTTTTAGCCTTTTTCTTTCTTGAATTATTTGTTCTTTAAAAAATAATTGCTTTCAAGATGTTTTTGTGGGTGACTTTGTATAATCTTAACGTCGCTAATTGATTGTAGTTTGTTTATTGATATCATTAAATATTTGTGTTAACATTATAATATTATTTAAAATACGTTGTTATAATTAGTGAAACTAATATAAACTTACATGTTCAGATGAGACGTGTCGATCTGATGAATTCACATGTGGAAACGGGAAGTGTATACAGCACCGGTGGGTTTGTGATGGCGATGATGACTGTGGGGACGGGAGTGATGAAGTGAAGTGTCCAGCACCCACATGCCAGCCACATACTCATTTCTCATGCGCTGATAGCCACTGCGTGACTGCCAGGTGGAGGTGTGATGGAGATATCGACTGTCCTGATGGCAGCGATGAGGCGGTACGTTCCAAATATTTCGTTTTATAAATTTGCAGACTGAACAATTTTCATCAAAGTACCTAAAAAGTTATAAAATAAATTTTGAGACAATTTATAAGTTAAAAACTATAAATGACTTTCAAGTTGGCAATACAGGTGCCTTTAACTACTTTTAGGAGTTGACTAATTATGACTTAATAGAACGATATTACCAATTTGTTTGATATAGTGCCACATTATGTAATACTTTAATGGCAAATTTTAGCGCCGTTAGTGCGGTGTTCCTTGACACCAATATAATTTTATGGTTATTATCCAAGTCCAAATTAGTATCTAACTTAACTAGACCTAAATTAATTTACGCTTTACAAAGTGCAGTTTTACTCTTTAGCACCATTACGCGTTGTTAAAACTTGTCCACGCTGTAATTTAAGCAAGAAATTAATGAGGTAATATTAGACTACTAAAAAGTTTCTTTTAAAAATTGCGACGACGATAATCTTTTGTCGGTACTTCTCATGTATCATCCTTATAATCTTCTTGATTAAGTCTTAACCCGTATATTATGTATATATCTACTATAGAAAATTATATATTTTGAAATTGAAAGGATTTAAAGAATACATTTAATTATTACAGGGCTGCCCATCAGCACCGAAAATGATATCACCATGTATAGCCACAGAATTTGAATGTCGGGATCGTATGACTTGCGTGCATAGGGCGTGGGTGTGTGATGGGGACCGCGACTGTCCGGATGGTGGTGACGAAGCTCCTGAGATCTGTAGAGGAAATATTACATGCAGATTAGATCAGTTCCAATGCAAGGATCACAGCTGTATCCCTGGGGCCCTCTACTGTAACGGAGAAAAGGATTGTCCTGATGGAAGCGATGAATTCAATTGTAGTAAGTAACCTGTTTTCCTTTTGTGAAATAAAAAATGTTTTTATAAAGGATTTTTTGTGTGGAGTCGTGGTTGTCATATAAGTAGTGATATATTTTACACATTTAATATTTTAAATTATTTCATTGCGAAAAATTACTTAATTAATCTGCACGTTGACCGCAAATCAATACCGCGCTTTAAGCTTTTAAAGCGAGGAAATGAAAATAATTAATTTCCCTGAGAAAGAATTGAACCCACAATCGTTGCGTTTACATTCAACTTATAAAAATGCAGTAAATATTAATACATAAACATATAATCTATTTCACAGCTCGACCCAAGCCCGTGTGCGATAAAAAAACCGAATTCGATTGCGGCGCTGGTATGTGCATACCGTTATCTAAGGTTTGCGACAAGCACCCGGACTGTCCCAACTTCGAAGATGAACCCAGGGACCGGTGTGGGGAGGATGAGTGTGCTGTCAACAACGGGGGCTGTACGCAAAAATGTATCGACACCCCCGTCGGTTACTACTGCGATTGTGAAAATGGATATAAGCTGACTGATAATCGCACTTGTGAAGGTAATTCTTAGATTTACACAGCTTCACGCTGTATCCCGCATGCAAAGGGAGCCTAATGTATAATACCTCGCTCCCTTCTTTCCGCTAAATTCTGGAGCCATTGTGTGTTGAGTAGCGGAACTCAACGCCGTGCTTTGCGTTTGCTTTGAAACCAGAGCGAATAAATGAAAATATTAAATATTTCATTTCCTCGAGTGGAAATCGAACCCACAACTACAAGATGATAGACTACCAGACTTAATAACATTCACAGACTGGACTATACATATAATGTTTCTTAATAACATGCGGCCCTTTAGGGGTAATTTAAAACTTAACTGATAAAATAAATAGCTCGAAACTATGAATCATATAAAATTAACACGCTTATCTCAATAAATTATCTAAAAGGGAAGTAAACAAACAATTGCTTGCAAAAAATATCTGTATAAGTACCTTATACATACAAATATGTAATAATAACTGATAACTGTTAATTATAATTAAGCATTAAGTATTTTTATCACTGATACCAAAGTACCTATAAGACGCAATTAATATTAAATGTTAAAATCCACATAATTTTCTATTTTATCTACCGATAAGATTGCCAGCGACAATTTTTGCGTTTCTTATGGCATATGGAAGCTATGAAATGGTTAATACCTTCCTTTCCCAGTTTAAGTGTATTTATATAAAATCACAAGAAAACACATAGGGTCAATATTTATTTCTTAAAAATTTACATATTGGTTAAAACTTAATTAAAAGTAAACTTACTTTGCTTCCCCGACATATGAATATGTGTGACATGATTATATTATATTTTTTATTATTATGATTATATTTCTTATGGCTTTTGTCATTTATCTATAGCCATAAAGTTTACAATAAAAGGTGTTTGGTACCGAAATGTAGCCTTATAAAAATACAATTTTGTATTATATTTACTCTATATCTGAGTGTATTCATACGATTGCCATAGAAATAGATTTATTCCATTTTGAACGACATTTTTCCTTCGAGTTCAGTGAGTACAGTACTACGATTCAATATTTGATATCGAGGCAATTTTCGCCCACGTGGAATGGCGACAATCGCGAATGTGTACATAAGGCTTTAATAAATATATACTTTGGATAATTCTATCTGGTTCGGACACAGAAACTTAAAAGTTTATAAGTTCCAACTATTACTCCAGAATATCCTTTTTTTAGCCTCACCAAAAAAAACGAAATCAAAATAATTCATTCCTCCGATTGGTAGTCGAACCTAGTACTATCGCGTTTACAGTCAGACATTTTTATGCAACGTCTTATCTCATAATAAACCGAGTCTTCACTCGGTCTAATATAACTCCTCTTTATGTCGTCTAAAAACTCTATCATATCTTGTTTTAAGAAAATATCATCCTAAAAATAACCTGTTTACCTCAATTAATTCATTTAAAAAGGAATACAAATGAAAAAAGACGTTTCATCAATGTACCATCACAGCTTTTTTCTTTAAACGTTTACTTTAAAAATATTAAAACTAAAAGTGTAGTGTTATCCCAAAATTTCCACACATATTTGCTCTGCTGGATATCAGTTTTACTGGACAGCCAAGGGCAACGTGATGCGGTATGGCGGGTATTAGCGTCAATGGCGCTAATCCACTTGACAAAGCGGACGATATTAAATACCGTCGTGTTGACACTGCATACATTGAGCTACGAGTAAATGATGTCGCTTCACTATTTAGGAAACAACAATGTTATTAGTTTAGAACTAATATTGTCATTGGAGAAATAATTATCAATTATTATCACATTAACTATGCAAATTAATGAATTTTAGAGGCTTATAGTCTAAATTGAAGGCTATAAATATTTGTGTGATACTGAAAATTATTGACTTTTGTACTACGTTCACGAAATTTGATCATACATTCATATTAAATATTAAACCTATATATTTAGTACATTTTACAAATCTATTATTTAATATCTGTTTTTAGATATCGACGAGTGTACAGACCCTGGTGCATGTTCCCAAATATGCATAAACGAGAAAGGCACCTTTAAATGCGAGTGCCACACAGGGTATGCTAGAGATCCAAGAGACAGAACGCGTTGTAAGGCAACAGAGGGCCATCCATCCTTGCTGTTTGCCAGGCGTTTCGATATCAGGAAGATTAGTTTGGACCACCATGAGATGGTAGCTATAGTAAATGATACGAAGTCAGCTACAGCCCTCGACTATGTGTTCAGAACTGGCATGATATTTTGGAGTGACGTCACCGATGAAAAGATTTATAAGTAAGTTATTTATTTATATCTATATCTTTATTTGCTGATATAATTTGTAAAAAAATAAAAATAAAGTGGTACGAATATTTATATTTTTCCAACAACAAATTTTAAATACTTCCTAAATCCTTATATGTATAGCTTTCTGTTATACATATATCTAATATTTCGTTATATCCTTTTCCCAGGGCACCAATAGACGAAGGTAGTCAACGTACGGTAGTGATAGGCGATCAGCTGATCACATCAGACGGCCTGGCAGTGGACTGGATATACAACCACCTCTACTGGACTGACACCGGCAAGAACCACATAGAACTGTCCGATCTTCAGGGCAATATGAGAAAAATCCTCGTTAGAGACAAACTTGAAGAACCTAGGGCTATCGCTTTGAATCCTCTTGATGGGTGAGAAATTTTATAGAAGTAAAAAAGAATAATTATACGTCATCGCGGCGTAGTCAGCGAGTCTGTAAATAATAAGCTTGTAGGTTAGATCTCCTGGATGGACATGGGGCACTGAAATATTTCCACGTTCTGGGTTAATAAAGAAATTGCGGCATTTATTTCTGCTACTCGTCAAGAAATATCTCCAAATCAGATGAAAAGTGAAAATGTTAAAAAAAAGATGATTGAAAATTAAAAAAAACTGTAGTCGACGTAGCCATATGGGCATTTTGCTAAATATTTGATTTTTTTTTGTTCGTCATACTAAAATATTTTATTTTCAGTTCGCTTTATAAAAAAGTAAATTAATAGAGGATTTAGTTTGACGTCATTAGTATACATTAATAATTTTTTTGCTAACACATTTTCTTTGCGCTGTCGTGCACAATTGTAATTATTTAAATTAATATTTGAATAATATTTTTATTTGCATATAAAAGACTACTTACTGAGCAAACAAAAATAAAAAATTAAATTAAATTAAAATAGTAGTAGGTATATGCATTTTATCGTTTTTTTTATTGCATCCAAGCATTCATTTAGTTCTAGTTCATATCGATAGAATTTATTTTAATAAGGCAATGCTTATTATAATAAGCTTAAATTAAAGTATTATATTTGCAATATTAATTATCATGGTGTTTCTCACACACAGCAGGCTAGTTAGAAGGAGCCTAGTGTTAAGACACTTTATTCTACATTTTTCACCGAATTCGAGGTATTTCAAGGTATTACATGTTGAGTGGAGGAACTCAAATCCGCGTTTGCCTTATTACCAGAGCGAGGGAATTAAAATATTAAATATTACATTCCCCTGAATGGGAATCCTGCTATGTGCGGGATACAGCGTGAAGTAAAAAAAATACTTAAGTAAAATAGCAAAATCTCAGTCTAATAATGATGGATGAAAGTACCAAGGTAATTTGTCACAATATATTATTGTATTCACAATAGATAAAAGCCGATACTGTGAATATTTCTTTGATAATAATCTTATTTACAAATAACTAGAACAGCAGACGGCTTACCAGACTAAAAGCTGTCTATGTCTAAGTACTTTATCTCTTTGAGTACTAATCCTTGACAATTAATAGATCTATAAAGATATCTGTAATAATTAATTATTATACTAATATACTTTATATATGTATAGTAGGTACTGTTTACGTTACGTGACCGCTGTTTTTGTTTAATGTGCAACAATTAATGGCAGTCAGTCATGTTTTTGTTTGCAAAAAAAACCCCTTCTGTTTTTCTTGGACATTTACACTGGAATAATAATATAAGCTGAATAAATATTGTTGGCTACATAAATAAAATAAATCCAGTTAGATTTTATATCTACTTATATTTTTGTATTCATGTAAATTTTTATAAGCAACTGTATAAATAATTTTGAGAATCTAAATTTTATCTAGATTTATACACTGTTTTGATGAATGTTTTCTATTTCTTCCTTAGTTGGATGTACTGGACAGACTGGGGTCAAATACCGAAAATCGAACGTGCCGGTATGGATGGTTCACACAGACAGACAATAGTCTCCTACGACGTGAAGTGGCCAAACGGCCTCACTTTGGATTTAGTAAGGAAACGCGTATATTGGGTAAGATTCAAAGGCAAATAATTTTATCAAAAATAATAAAAATTTAATCATCATTCAACTTCATTTTCCTAACGTCATATAATTACCACCGGTTCACTAAAGTTACTGTCTCAGAAACTCAACGGGACTTTTCTTTTTTTTTTTCAAAACAATAATTTGCATAAGTCTTTTTCTTCTTCGTGTCCTATGACTGGATTAGTCAAATTGAGGTTTACCAGTGTTTAGTCACTGACTGCATTAGTCAGACAGTATGAAAGCCGGGCCGGTAAGTTATTGTATTAATACCTACTTTCTTTACCAGGTCGACGCAAAACTCAACACAATATCCTCCTGCAACTACGATGGAACTGCCCGACGGGTGATCCTCTACTCAACCGATGTCCTGAGACACCCCTTCTCCATCACGACCTTCGAAGATTGGGTTTACTGGACTGATTGGGACAAGACCGCTGTATACCGTGCTAACAAGTTTAATGGGAAGAATGTTGAAGCTATTACATCTACACATACGGTATGCCATTTATTACATAACTAGATTTTGCCTTAAATTATTATTTAGGACGTATCGACCACCACTCAGGGAAATTGTCTATTTTTTTTTCCCACTGAAAAGGAATGTTTTGACACTAGTAAACTCTGTCTAATAATATTTTTTAATACTGATAATGTATACAATAGCATATAATACATATGTATGTGAATTTGAATCCACCAGTTTCCCTATGCTATAGGAATCTGTTTTTTTTATTAAAAGGCAGTACCTACCATATTATACTAAACACATACGTTAATGACTTTTCAAATTGATTATAATGATTTGTCAATAACGTATCCACTAGTGTATACTTAAGTATATTAAACATAAAATAAGTATTCCGTATATGTCATTATAATATTTATAAATGCATTAAACAATAAAAAAACTTTCAAGATATTAACTGTAACCTATTGTTATATGTATTACAATAATTATATACTTAATTATAAACATTAAAGATAATCTACAAAAAAAGTGCTAGCTGAGATGAATATATTTTAATATTAATATCGATTTTTCTCGAAAATTAAATCTTTAAATAGGTGTTAATTACAAAATCTTTCCGAGACAAAAAAACAAATGTACTTGTTTTTAGCATATAACTATTAAGTATAGTAATTTATTTCGTTTTCATGATTTTCATATATATATAAAATGACATTAATATTTGCGGCTTTTATCATCTTATTAAGTTAGACATTTATAGATTTATCTAATAAATATTAAGCAAATAATAAGTAGATAACCTCTCCACACCTTTATTAGTCTGTCACTCAATTAGTATGTACTAGTTTAATGAGTACACAATTAGGCCTAATTAATCGTAGGCTAAACTGATAGCTTTACCCAAAATGCAATCATTTCTGACATGAAATGTCAAAACTATTTCAATTTAAATTGTTATTATGTCAGTCAAATCTATAAACTAAGATATAATAAAAATATTATAAATAATGGATATAATACCCTTTATTTATTATATTTTTATTATATCAAGATAAATTCTCAAATAACGATGTCTTTGATATTAGCTATAAATTACATTAATAATCTTAATTTGTGCTTCAGCTTATCTATTCTCACGCCATCATAAATTAAATATAAATACTTAGACATAATAAAAGAAAACAACGCACTTGCTGTTTTGTAAATATTCCTTAGCCATATTAAATGTCCGAATCGTACTTAAATATGTCCGAATCTTACGATAAAGTACAATCATGAAATAACACAGCCATCTTTCCGCAAAATTTGGTCTTTGTATAATTATATTATCTTGAAGAAAAATTGCCATAATTTCTTTTGAATATTTTATTGTTTTATTCCGAATTGAATTAAATTTAATTATTATGCCAACTACACTATTGTATCTCTTATTTTTATACTTTTTGTTTAATATTTATTAACATTTTTAAAGTGTTATTCTACACATAGAAAAGAGACTCTTGGAAACTATCGAAGAGGCGCGTTCAAATCCCGCTACGTTTATATATGTGTGTATACGTTTCAAAAATATGTATTTTACGGGACATATCTTAAACGTAGATAACTCTGATCAGATTATTACGGTTACGCTCATAATACGTATAATTATCTACGTAGGTAATTAGTACATTTTGAAGTGATTTGTCACCAGGTTTTGGGTCCTTTGTTTTTCAATATAAGGATGACGCAACAATATTAAATACATCATTTATCACTTAAATACCTAAGAAAGATACATTATTCTTAATTATTTACTAAGTTAATTATACTCAAAATTTAAAAAAAAACAAGAGGTCGTCATGGCGGATGTGCACAAGAGTGTGACTGCAACGCGACGATTGCGGGTTCGCATTATGATTTATTAATATTTTCATATCTTCGTTCTGACGTTGTTCTGAAAGTGGGAAACGGAGTGTCTTAACACTGCGTTCCCTTCGCCTGCTGTATGTGGGATACAGTGTGAAGCTGGTTTAATTTTTTTTTAATTACAAAGATTTTTATCTCCAACTTTAATTAGCTACAAAATCCGATGGTGATCCACGTGTACCACCCGTACCGTCAGCCTGATGGGGTGAACTACTGCGCGGCGGTCAACGGTCACTGCTCCCACCTGTGCCTGCCCGCCCCCAGGATAGGCTCGAACTCGCCGCGCGTCTCCTGCGCCTGCCCTAACGGCCTCCGACTGCTGCCAGATAACCAGATGTGCGTCGAGGATAGTGAGTATTTGCTTTTATTTTTTAATGAAAATTTCAAGATTATTTTGCGCTATATTACGTTTGCTATATATCTGGTATAGCAGTAAGCAACTTAACGATTTCTCGCATAGAAGGGTAGGCAAGGAGAATCTAGAGCGTTAAAACACTTCATTCTCGAAAAAAAATTGAGAAATTATGTAATGGGTGACAGATTTCAATGCTGCTCTTTCATCTTACCACCACTTATTTTCTCCAAGGTCAGAGCTCTTCTAGCTCGACCTTTCATAAAACTCGGTGACGCTCTAGTACCTAATAGGGCGAACAGCATATCACATAAACGAAAAAAATCCTCTATTTTCCACCGTGAAGATCAAACCCATGATCGATCCAATACGACGATGTACGTGCCATATGACTAAAGCGCTTACAGTGAGATATTTTACGACTGAGTATCTAATGATTAATGTTATTTCGCTGAGGATTTTAATAACTTCGTTTATGGTGTGGCACCAAAAAAGTAAAACATGAAGAGTATGTACAAGCAAGAAGCGGATCCAGGAGTTTCTGTGTAATATAACATCTAAATATGGATAATCTGAACGTTAAAAAAGTAATTAAAATTCAAGGAAATTGAATTACGTAATTTTTTTTTTTATATAAATTGATATTTATTTTGTTGTGTAACAAAAGCGATTCAGTCAACACAAGTAAACATTATTAAATAAGTTATATTGAAACAGCCGGTCAGGAGGAACCAGTTACAGTTTGACGTCAATTGCATTTTTACTATTTCCTTAATTTAAGTATTTTCAGGTTATAATGTTTATTAAAATCTTAAGTCTCCAATAACTTTAACGGTAAAAAGTGAAAATATGTTTAAAATATTTTAAAAATATGTGCTAGGTTTTAGTACTAAAAATATTACCTATTTTATAAAAAAATGATATATTAACCTAATTTTTTCAGTATATTGGTGAATATCTCATTTCAATATTTATTAAATATGTACCTATATATATCATACGTGAACGTGCGTCAATGCCTTCAGAATCTAATATAAGCAACAAGCATCGCCTCTGGATAATTATTAGCCTTCATAGTTAATTTAAAACAATATTTAAATAATAAACATGTTTTTGTTGTTGCTCGTAAGACAGACTAATTTTTGGCACACTATGTTACTCTGTGTATCTTTAAAAAATATAGAATGATGTAGGAAAACGTATAAAGTATACGACGTAATAAATTCAATGAAATATATAAATAAAAAATTGGCAAAATAAATTGTTCACAATCTTAAATATTAAATGTATGTTAGCGTTAACAAATAACAATAAAATATCTAAGACGGCATCTTTTTGAGCTATAATCAAGACATAAAAAGCGGCACTACAGTACATTCAATACCACCACCCGATTGGTCAATTGAACGAGGTCAATAAAAAGACATTAATTGACGTTGGAATCCTTCATTGATTGAAGTATAGGACAGTTTAACTGTTTGTAAAGGAATGCGACCAGAGGACACACTAAATAACTCGAAATTACTGCACGCCCATTCATGCGTTCATTCATTTTGGTGGTAACGTCATTCCTTTTTTGCGGGGTGCATATTATAGTGATGTGACTCAACAATTTGTAATCGTAAACATCATTGAGTCATTTTTTAATATGATATCCTTTTACATGTAAATAGATGTACTCTATAAGTAGATAATACATTTTTTTTATTTTTTTTATTCCTTTTGACGCACCTGTCATGTTATTCTATAGTAAGCAGAGATAATTTTTTTTTGTTATTTTTTAATTTACTTACGGTATTGATTGCATCGTCTCTTTGACAATGTATAGAATAAAATACTTAATATAATCATTTAAGTTTGTAATTACATTTTTATGTTGCCATGACTTCTGAAAATAACTATTTTTTTTATCTTTTCTCATTACTCAAGTCAAGTCATTAAAACTTCATTACAAAATAATTTAAATTGTTAAACAGTGCTCACAATAATGTTGGAAGCATTCGTGAGGATGCAAAAGTGTAAAGTACTCAGAGGTACTCAGAAAGTAGAATGATAATTGCTGTCTTGCATTGTTTCGTTTATTTGTGTAAACATGAAAGCATAGTTTTTTGAGCTGGTATTACAGACAATACCAGCTATCTAGCTAGTAGCTACTAAGGCCCATATTTATAAACGGCTGTCGACTCTGAGATTGATCTTGAGTTGTCGTTCAAATTATAACCTATGAATGGAAACGCCATCTCAAGATCGATTTCAGGGTTGAGAACGGTTTATAAATACGGGCTTTAGTTTATGGTTCACATGGTTATGGAACCTCAACGCCGCGTATATGCGCGGCGTTGAGGTTCTCTATTTGAAACCAACAAACAACGTGTTCATTCTAGCATGCCCCAACAGCATTACAATGGTGCAAAAAATAAAAGAAAAAATATTTTTGCTGATCCTCTGTACAAAAATTATAATATTCAATCCCAAGTGACTAAATGACCTACTAAGTGGTGAATTATGATATCGATTTCTGCAATAGTGCAACAGACTGCAGCATGCAATAGTGTATCAAATTATCTGAGAATATTTTAACAAACCGCTGATAGCTAATTCTCGAAACAATCTCTCTAGGAACTGTATAACTTTATTTTAAATATTATATTCAAGGCTTTGAAAATAATAATGGTAACATAATACACAATCGGCGTGATGGTCATGGGATCTCTATCAATGGCGATAAATGTGTATAAAAATATTTTAAAAACCTGTAGTTAGCTCTGGATCGCCGCGTAGACTTGATTTTAAGATTTATTCTTACTATTAATAATTTTCTTCCTGAGTGCACAATATAGAAAAGTTCAGAAAGGTCGACCACGACTCTTCAACCTTCCTGTAGTCACCCGAAAGAGAAAGAAATATTGAGAATAAACATTGTTTTTTATAGATATATTATTTTACTCATCTTACAAAAAAACAAATCGGAAGACATCGGAAGATCTCAACTCATTTATTTTGCTCAAGGCCATTCGCACCGAGTCTTGCGATTGAGTTTACATGTACAAGAACATAAACAGTTTTTTCGCCACGTAACACCACGTCAGGCGGTGACGTTAGATCGTACGATATTTTTTTAGCCTCCCATCCTTATATTGATTCGTTAATTTCCACCGAAGTCACTTGTTTTGTTAGGAATATACCAGTTTGTGAAGATTAGTCAGTGTGTACTAGTCACTTGTATTTATAATCGTTATCGCTACACTTTTCGTAAGTGTTATCTTTGTAGTAAGAGGTATTTATAGATTATTTAATGCCTATATAATCTTTTAAATGTAACACGGTACATAAATAGATGTAAATCAATTATTACTTTAATTATTAATTTTAAAATTAACGTACCCGTATAAAAATGACTTTTTTGCGTCTTGAAATTAAAATTTACAAGTTTTAATAAAATAACAAGATTATCCTTATTACCAATCATATGCAAAATAATCTTTCATATCGATATTTATTATTGGCAGGTTATAATTATTTATCAATATCGTAATCCTAATTTATGAAGAAGAGAAAATAATAAATAAAAGTTAATAAAGATTCCCGGTACTGTACTGCCAGAGTTGGTTCTTCAATAAGGCTCAATTTAGTTAAAAAGGTGTGACGTCACACATCACGCCACCTTTTGTTAGTCAATCAACGCGCGATCCGGCTCGTCGCGCGCTGCTGCGGTGGGCTCGACCTCGACTGATAAAATTAGAAAAATTATCAGATATGCAACGAATGTATGAGGAACTTTGTAAATTTGCGTGCATATTCTTAGAAATGTCGTGATGTAATATTTTTTTATTGGCTATATTATTAAAGTATTTAGGTGTTTCTCTTTTACATCCTTCAATAATTTGTTTTACTTTGATACAAGCTTTGTATTATTTATATGAAAATAACATACCATATTTAATTTATATTTACCATAGTTTAAGCAGAGTTTAAGGCATAATAGAAAATTAAATATAAGTTGTGATTGCGAGCCGAATCGCGTCCAGTTAATATAACTGACTGGCAATAGTCTCGGAACCTGGGGACGTCACTCGAATGGCGCGCGGTCGGCGTGGAGTTAGCTTGTCATTTCATTTCACTTCGCCTCGTGGCCGGTTACACACGTATTGCATTTAACACCGGTTTCTGTTATTTGTACGGGCGAGTGTTACGTTTTATAAACAGAAAAAAACATTCCAAAGTTTAACCAAGGATATATATTTAACTATAAGGTTGTTTATAATAAAATCTACAGATACACTAAATCCTGATCCGGAGGTGCTTAAATCTGCTAATGGTTCAAAGAAATCTGTAGTTATTGAGGAAAAGCCTTCGCCCAGTGAGTATTTTGCCAACCTTTTCCAATTTTTGTTTGTCCTTTTTCCTAACTACCCTGCATTTTCGGTCTTCGGGACGAATTTGTGGCATCCGAGGTTAATAAGTTTCCAAATGTAAATTAGTGCCGTCGTATAATTCATTAATACAATCGAGAATGAATCAATGTTTTTTAATATCGCATTTTGACCTCGTGCTTCAAATTTGAACCCAGAAATGCTTGACCAAATGGGTTGAATCATTTCCATCGCATCTGATAAGATAATAATTAGGCATAAGATATAATCGGGTGCTCACTGAATTAAGTAACAGTTAACATTCATCGCTCTCTACTAACATACATACATTGTGAACGTTTCAATATCTGTGTGTCTTCAACATGGGATTCCTTGACTGATTTACAGGGCATGCCAAACTCCTTGTTTCCAAAGTGATGAATTTATGTTACAAGTGAATAATTGAGAACAGAGTTAACAACACATATGGTTAATTTCAAAAGAGAAGGGCTAGGCCTTCTCTTAAAGCTGGGACGTGCTATTGCACAGAGTGAGGATATACCGGAGGAGCCCGAAGAAACAACTCCTGCAGTCGATCCCGAAGCTGTGCCAATGAAGGCATACTGGGAGAGTGATAAAGAAGAACTCAACAAAAACAACCAACCGTTCATAGATTTATTCCTCAAAGGTGTCGCTTTAGACAGGATACCAGACACGACTGATAAACCAGTGCAAGAATCTCATTATAAGTTTGATCCAACCAAGTTCATTAATTTGCCTGAGGGTCAAAATGTCTTTGATTTAAAGGGTAACGTATTGTCATTTTTTGCATTATCATTAAAAAAATAAATATTAGAATGATAGGAAGACACACAGATCTGACGGTCGAAGGCAATCTGCTTTATGTTTGGGTAACATTCTGGTCGCTTCTGCTATTAACAAAATATCATTGCCAAAAATTATAAATGAAATACTTTCGAGATAAACCATGTTTATAACTTTGTGCGATCATCAATTAATAACGAAACTAATTTGCATAATTATATATTATTCTTTAAACTCACAATAGGATAACAATCTCATGGGCGACAGCTTCCTGTTGTGTTTAGTGTTGTATTTTCAACAAATGTCACTTGCACAAATTTAATTCCTGTTTTAATAATAAATAAGTCCATGTGTTTACTATTCATTATTGTAAAAATACATTACATTCAATTAGGTTAAGATATTTTAGTTAAGCACCCAGTCAGAGTTGGCACGTTTCATTGACACCTGGCTATTAATAAAATGTGGTGATCAGCGTATGGACACCCTCATTGCGTTTTCATATTCTTACATTAGCTATAAAATATTTAGGAGAAACTGGTGCACTGAAGAACTATGTTATTAACATATTAGTGTTAGATTTCGATAGTTTAACACAATTATATAGTGTAATTCCGAATAAAAATTAACGTTTGTTTGTTACTGTATACATCGCTTACGTCTTCGCACTTTTCACGCCATGGTGACGGTTACACAACTAAAAAAAATGTAAATAATCAATCAATCATTAATAATTTCCTTTGACTTATAAAATGGCAACTTTATAAGATCCTAGGAAATGCTAAGAGCATTTTCTATGTTATTTATCCATTTGTATTTGTTTACAGGTGTATCTGAAACCCCGAAGGCCGGAGCCGGTCTCCCGACTGCAGGACGCGACGCTAGTGTTGTAGCTGGCATCGTCGTTGCTGCGTTCTCAGTTATTATTTTAGTTGCTGGTGTGGTAAGTTTATTTATTTATTTATGAAGAATTTATAGAAGAGAGCAAGGCAAGCAGAGAGTGCCTTAAAACACTCCGTTCTCCACTTTTCGTCGAATTCTTTAAGCATTGCGTGATGAGTGTCGTAAATATTTTATTCCCCCAAGAGGAAATTGAATCTTATTCCTTATTGCCTATTTTAATTTACACTCTAAATTTATTCGTATTTATGTAACAAATAGTAATATTTATAGTAATAGTAGTAAAAAACTACTATTAATAAAAAGTGTAAATGTTGAACATAAGAACAATGCAATTGTATTATACAGTTTTTAGTCTATCTATTTTTTATTATTTAGTGTAGTACATTATTGTACAATTATTTAGTATTCTCAATGTTATTACATTTGTGGTTTTTAATTTCATTTCCACCTGCGAAAGATATTTACATGATTTTTGAGTCATTTTATTTATTTACGTACTTAATACTGTAAATAAGATCAATCATTACTCCAAAAATATTTATAAACATTACAAAGACACAGTATAAAAGGCTAAATATCATTTTTTTTCTTTATTTTACCTATTAATTATGGTTATCGTGAAGTGATTGTAAATTTATAGTATACCAGTAACCATTAATCCAGAGTGGAACATAAACTTCCACGTCCTAGATTTCTTTGGATAAGAACATAGAAACTGTTTCATTGTGGTTTTAAATTGAATGCATTTTCTTTGAAATTACGTCCAAACCAATCATTATAATTAAAAATATATAGGTTGCTGAGATTAATAGGGATATATATTTGAAAATATCGCAGGATTTCGCAGATATCCGAAGTATTAAGGTAGTAAATAAAAACAAACTTTTACAATGCCTCAATAATATATGTAAGGTAAATGTACGGGAGTTCGGCAGTTTAAGGCTCTCATGACTTTAAACTATTATAAATACATTATTAAAGGTTATATGAATTTGCAAATTTTAGTGTGATCAAAGTGGGTCTTTTGGCAGTAATTTAATGTGTGAATTATGCGGTTTAACTTAACCTTAATTTTTATATTAATTTATTTGTGGACCTCTAATTTGAACCCTACTTCGTGATAAAATTTAGCTTTGTTTCTAACTTCGTGAGTTTGTGTCCCCTATTTCGGGTCACAAGTTTTTACCTCGCGAGTGAGGTTTTATAATAAAAAAAATTAACACCTTTATTGGTTTTGATTGTAAATAATTTGTAAATAAAAAAAAATAGGTAGATCAGCTTAACGACATTAAAACTTTTATAAAAAAAATCAAATCAAATTAAATCATCTTCACGCTGTATCCCGCACACAGCAGGATAGGCCTAGGTAGGTAGGTAGGTAGATAGGTAGGTAGGTAGATAGGTAGGTAGGTAGATAGGTAGGAACCTAGTGTTTTTAAAACACTCCGTTCCCCACTTTCTGCGGAATTCCGGAGTCACAGCATGTTAAGCGGCACAACTCAACGCTGCGCTTTGCCTGAAATATAAATTTAAATAAATATTTTCTATTTTCTATACTATTCCTATTTTCATCTCCTGGAGTGGGGATCGAACCCACAACCAGTCGGTTTTACAGTCACACTTTGTACTCCTGCGCCACGAGTAGCCCCAACTTTTATAATTTACAAATTATATAAGCTCAGTTTTAAAAAAACTACATTTTTGAACTTTTATATATTTTTTTTATAAAAAATATATAAAAAAACTCAAAATTCTAGTTAAATTTTTTGAAGCTAGGTATGCCAGTTTATAGAACTATATATTTTCGCAACCAGTTTGTACGGCGTTTTGTGTTTAGTAGGTATATATTATATTCTTGAAAAATTCTTGAAAAAATAAAAAGATCTTTATTTAGACTTATAACAAGACTAAGATAAACACTATTAACAAAGACAAAGAAGTCAATGTGCTGATTTTACGTAGATTTATTTGTCACGAAGTTAGAGAAAATAATGAAATGTATGGGATCTTATTTCGTGTTACTGATTTTAGTAACTTCCGCAGTTCTGTTTATTCAGTATTTTTTACATTATGTAAAGTAATCATTAACTACCACGTATATTCGATAAAATACGCAAAAATAAATTATAAAGGTTGATTAAAAAATAAAATTGCATTGGCAGTACCTATACGAATTTAGCTTAAAATTACCAATTCAGGTTACCTTTAAAATAGTAATATAGAAATTTAAGTGGACAAAACATATACCGAATTTCGATCACGAGAAACTTTAATAAATACAGTAACTGATTTTAAGCTTTAAATTTAAATTATCTTATTTATAACATAAATATAAATTTATTAAAAAGTATCTAAGATTTCCCTAATTCGGTAGTAACACGAAATAGCGGACACTTGATAAATAAAATGTCTGCTATTTCGTGAATCGATTTATTGCAATTTTAAAAGAATTTTATACTTCCATCTATTTTTTTTTTCAATAAAATGTTTTTTTATAGAATACAAAAAAGCATATATTCAATGTTTTATTCGAATAATTTACCTTTGTCTTTCTACAACCTTAAGAAATTCTTACGCTAGTCTTACGGTCGCAAGCATCGCAGACACGTTACAATGCAGTTTGTAGCCAACTCTGCGTTTAAAATGTCGCTATACGCTCAATTTTATCATTAAAATATTGTTACTTAGTTTTTAGACAGTTGAAAGTATAAAGATTATATACCAATATATAGTTTCCGTAAATAATACTTAAATTGCTTATTATTTTTGCCAGAAGCAAAACTCACGAAACCACGTACTATCACGAAGTTACCGTCACTTACCTTAGCTCAAACAAATCCTTTCCCAATGTACTTTTAATTTCATTATACATAACATTATGATAATTCATTACGTCTAGATTACTTAACTACCACTTAGTTAAAAAAACGGCATATTTCATTCATTATACGAATATTTGACCACAAATAACATATTAACCAGCTGATTCATGACGTTAATGACCTCAGAGGTTCTAAAAAAATATTCACATCGCGTATCTTGGAGGTGGCATTCTCTACAACGTCCTTGCTAACTCGTTTTAAAACTATACTATAGTATAGTTAACTGGCAGTTACTTTCTTATGTGCTATAAAAGGAGGTCGTTGCGTTATTTGTGTCTAGGTTTTTTTTATTCGTAATGGAAGGAATGTGTGCTATTATAGTTATTTTTACACGATGTTATTATTCTTGGATATTAATTTTTTTATAGATTGTTGTCATACGAGTGATTTTTAATAGGTTTTTTCTAGTTATTTTGGAGAAATTAGTGAAGGGTAAAATATTTCATTTACTATATTCCTTTTACGAAAGTATCGTATTTTCCTAAGTAATTAATATTGTACTTTCTCTGTTCTCCGTTTTCAATAAATTTAAGTAACATTTTTGTTGGATCTCAAAATCTTGCCGAGTGTAACCACATCGAGGAAACATCTATTATATGTCTCGTATAAATAGCAACATTCCCCCAACCGGAATTTTAAACCACAACCGACGTGTACCATCAGATATTCGGTTGCCGTCGTATTTTTTTTATTTTTCTACATAAAATATTTCCTTTACAATTTATGTAGGTACTATGATTACTGTAATAGTAAAAATAAGTAAAAAACTTTATTCACAAAAGTAATTAAGAAAACTACCTGCAAATTTTTTCTTAACTACTTTATGTTTTCTTAGATTTTTCTTTAAATTTTATGTTAGAATAATACTATTTTTTATTATTATTTAAATAATACAACGTAATGAAATTCGTTGTGATCCTCCTCCTTATGAGGACGATTGGTTAATATATTTTTTGAAAAAGCTTATACTTATTTTTATAAACAACACTCAACTTGAGGTAGTCGTGGCGCAGGGGCACAAGCCCTGATGCGAATGTAAACGCCATAGTTATGGGTTCGATTCCCACTGGGGGAAACGAAATATTTGATATTTTCGTTTCCTACTATTTTATGCAATTCTTGAGACACAAGAATTCGGCAGAAAGTGGGGAATGGAAGTGTCATAATCGGGAACGGGGTCCTTAATAGATGGTAACTCTTAACCTTAGCTAAAAAAAATTATATTAAATTTTATTAAACTTTAGTGTAAATAACAATTATATTTATGGTATAGTTGGTACTTACCCGTTTATATGTTTATTTTATTTATCATTTACATAGTATTACCTCCATTCAACATTAGGTACATTGCTTTAAGACTGCTAATTTGTATTTTATTTACAAACAAAATATCATTTCAATTTATGAAGATGGAGATTTTTTAAATCGATCTTATATTTATGTAATTTTGTTTAACTAAATTATAACGTAAATTTTCATAAATCACTCGCGGAAATACACTTAACATTAATCATTTCAAAGTAAAAAAAACTAAAGTTCTGCGATGTAACACGCATGTAATAGGCGGAAAGTGGTAAAAGTATGTCATCGAGATGCGTGAAAATCCATCATAATTTGTAATAGGTTTTAAATTTTGTTTGCTATACACGCTTGCAAAATGTACTTATTAAAAATTTATAGTTAATAAGCGATAACTGCGATAACGCGCATATAGAAAGAAACTGACAAATTCTTGTTATCTTACGATAGAGTTAAGTTGACGTTAGTTTGCCATTCATCCATTCTCATCCATCAAAACGATAACAGCTATAGATATTCGGAAACTTCATTCAATAAGTTAATTAATTGACGGCAATTTACTCGTGACACAGTTGATAAGGTGACAACGTATTAGTCGGTCCATAAGTACATCAATTGGTTACGAAAGAAGTGTAAGAAGATATATTAACCGAAATTAATTGTATTTGGTGGTTTTAGTAATTTACCTTTATTTTAGTAGGATATGCTGTTTTTTTCTCTTTTTTATTTATTTTTATAGTTTTTTCTATTATATTCTGTTATTATTAAAGATTCTAATAATTTTATACAGAATAAGAAAAAAAGCGAATCACCATTACAATTTAATATGAAAGCTACAATGATAAACACATTTTTGAATATAATGATGTAATAATTTTGTGAATTTGGTATTCTGATTACAATTCAGTGACGTCGTTCTAACGTACCAATATAAATATTTATACATAAATTTCAAATTTAATACAAAAATAAACTTAAACAAATAATTTTTAATCTTCTTTTTCAATTAATTTCAGATCGCTGTTGTAATGTACCGGCATTACGTGCACCGTAACGTCACCTCTATGAACTTTGACAACCCTGTCTACCGCAAAACAACAGAAAATCAATTCGCATTAGAACAAAATGGCTACGCACCGGGAAGCAAACTGTACCCCAGTACCGTCGGAGAGGAGGTGAGAGCACTAACCGCTATGGAGTGTACGCTTAATATACAAAACAGTTTGAGATAAACTACGAAATAGTCGAATAAACAAATGAAACTATGATATATGTAGAGCTGAAAGTTTTTTTTAAATTTTAAATATCCGTTTTTGTTTATAAATATTGGTATGGCTATGGTAAATTAAAATATGAGTCATCATGAGAAGTTTCGTTTTAAATTATAAATAATTAACAAATTATGCAATTAATTATCTGTGGGTCCGATTATACCAACTCTACATATATACTCTGTGGCAATAAGTTGAACGTTTAGTTTCATTCTACCCTTCATATAATTATTTTCAATATATCACTACTACTTTTTACATAACTATACAACCCCTATCTACGGCCAAGATGTAAATAGTAAAAGAATATTCTAGTATATTAAACTAAGGTCTGCCTAAGACATTTTAAATTTGATGTATTTAGTATATTACTAGGATGTATTTTAAGGGATTTATAGAGGATATTTTCTTTAGTAAATAAGATCGTGGCGTAAAAGTGCCAACGTTTTTACCGCATCAGTATTAATGAATAGTTGCCAAATCTGGTATTTTATAGTTAATATTGTAAATAGTATATAGAATATTTGTATTTAGTTTCTCTCCGTTTGTAGGCAATATGTAATGATTTACTGCTGAGGTATTTGTTTTTTCATGCCTTTTCATTCGAGGGCTTCTAATTTTGGTAAGTTTTATGTGAAAGAGATTATTATTTTATGTTTTAGAAACAAAATATAACGAAATAATAAGGTAAATTCGACATTTAGGCCGATAATATAATTAATTAAATTTATACCTCAATTTCCCTTTAATATGATTATGACTTTTCCTTATATATATTTCATTTGATCAATGTTTAAATAACTTTACTTAATATCATAATTATAAATGATTTTTTAATTAATATTTATTAAAAAAGTGCTACTACTACTACTACTACTAAATACTAAAAAAAGAGAAGAATATTAAGTGTTTTTCATATTATAATTATTCTATTGACACAAATATTAACAGTAACCTTTTTAATTCCAGGCCCAAGAACCCCTCAATTCCCCAAGCACAAATGACTTTGTATAGTGCAAGAGCCGGAAGTAAATATATTAGTATGTCATTAAATGTGAAAAGAAAAAGAAGGACATATTGTGATACTCTAAGTGTATTCATATACCAGTGAATGGGGACAAAACTTTTATTATTATATTATACTAGTGCAGTGTTTAGTGCATCGGACAAGGTTCTATGCTCACATGATGTGTGGATCTCAAAATCGTTCTGTCAGCCATTTTGAATTTGGAATTTGTTTTTTTTTTTAAGTAAAAAAATTGCTTTTGCTATAACCAATGGCATTTTTTTAAGTGACATATCAAGTCATTTTTATCATTTTGTACGTATGTATTTTATAAATTACTTTCGTATTTTTATCAGTTATTTAATACAACTTTTTTTATGAAAGCTGTTTTAAACTTTTATTTATTATCAATTATAAATAGCACAATTTTTAACATCAATTGTTTGTGTGTGTTTGTTTATATTGTTTATTTAACAATGCTTATTGGTTATACCAATACATCCAATGTAGAATTGTAACTTATATTCTGCTTTTTAGTAAAGTATTTAAATGCTTTTGAAATATTTACACTTCCTTTAATCGAAACTCATATCTTAATGAGATGTACTTATATTGAAATTTTACTACAAAAGGAGCGAATAATGGAATAAAATTATTTTTACCGTTTTATCTAGGTGATAGAAAATATTAATTTATTGGAATTATTAAATGTTTTATGTAAATCTAATGTATGTTGCATTAGCTGGTCTTAGGCTAACTGTCACATTTTGTGCCAATTATATAGTGAATGCCAAACATATTAATTATATTATGATAAAATGTAATCATTTTAAATATCTCATTGTAAATTAAAATTTTAAATAGTTTATTTATATTGTTACACAATAGTGCAGTTTCAATATTTACTTTATATATTTTATGTAAAGGTTGTGTTCTATTTCTTCAATTGGGCCATTTGGAATATGAATTTCAAGCAAAATCCTGCCAACTCCTTCAATATATTAGTTTGTAATACTACTGTAATACAATTACAATATTTGATGCACATTTCATATGATACGCCTAGCTCAATAAGTGTCGTCACTTAAAAATTATTGTGTAAATATCATCAATAAAATATTATGTAAAATGTGTTATATTTGATTATTTTCATCTTATCGTGAATCCCTTTATCAAAATATCAGCTTCACGCTTAATATTCCGCACACAGGGTAGGCAGAGGTAATATAGTGTAATATAGTCTTGTATTATATTATATAGTATATATTATAGTGGTAATATAGTCTTGGTGCCAGAGTGAAGAAATTAAAACGTTAATAAGTAATAATTCAAGCCCTCGAGTGGGATTCGAACTCACCACCGTCTTGTTACCGTCGCATCTTTGTGCCCCTGCGCCACTACGGCGTCAAAATCAAAATAAACTTTGTATTCTATTAAAACAAATAGTAATATAAATATAGTTTAACATTAAAATGTATCTAACATTAATTTAAATAAACAAAAAGAAAGTTACTAATATTGTCCACGAAGTAGGGACGTGATTTATGTTTACAAAACGAAATAAAATTTCGTATTATTTAATTACATTATTTGCATATTAATTAACTATTTACTAAGCAATGTAATGTGTACTACATGTATAATTATATTCTGACGCATGTCATTAAATGAAAACAAACTTACCACTATTAAAAAACTTAATTATAAAAACCAACACAGCGCCAGTTAGGTAGGTATTTAAAATTATATATATATACATATAGATTTTTAAATATATTTCAACAGATTTAGTTTTTTAAATCAATTTCTATATAAACATATAGAATGTATTTGTATCCTTGTATGATACTTTTTTAATAAATATGAGAAGAAATTTACAAAAATAAAAAGAAATGACAACTTAAAATGTTTATTCTAGTTTCACATCGAAAGTATACTTAAGTATGTATACAAATTGAAAACTAAAGAGAACCTTAAAATACTTTGTTTGTATGTTATTTTGTTTTAACTTACTTATTAAAGTAATAACTTTATAAAAGTAATTCCGGTATTTTTCTATAAAAAAATAATATTAAATACCTAATATATTAGGGTAAAATAAAGTAATATCATCCATATAATTAAGAAAGAAGATGCATGTTGCAAAGCTTTTATAGCTATTGTTATAGATTTTCGCAGTAAATCCTTATTTAAAGCATTAAACTTATTATTTAATCACGCGGAATGTAGAACACAATTTTACCTAATGTCGCTAAGAACGAATAATTAAAAATAACAGTAAAAAATTAAACAAAAAAAAACAGCAATAGATACATAACTTGCAAAAATTTAAGTACATATTAATGATGTTAAAAAACTTCTATATCACTTTTATTTGTAATGGCTATAGTATTCAAATGTTTTTGGCATAAAACGGTAGGAACATTAAAAAACTTAAAAATAAACTAAAAGCTGTTTCTGGAATAAAAAACTGGCCTAAGTTAATTAAAAAGAAAAATCATATTTGGCTTAGTGTCACAGCACCCATACCATTAAACATCTTTTAATTGGAATCATCACATTTTTTTGTGTTATTTACATAGACAAGAAAGAAAATTATTTAGAAACAAAAATTTGAACATAGCCTGACTACGAATTATTGAGTTTATGAATAACAACATGTCCAGGGAATGTAATGCTTGCTACAGTCTATTGATATTATAGTGTGAATGTAAATAATTGATTTTAAAAATAACTAAGCGAGTCTCTTGGGTCGGTTCTTCTCAGGTCTGAGGCAGTAACTTACATAAACGAGCTTAGTGTATGGTTAAAAAAATTAAACATGTAACTTATATTTTGAATAAAAATATTTGACTTTGACTTGAACCCAAACTAGTTATCCCTGTGAACCAGTTATGTCGAAATTCTTATTTAATAAACAAGCGTTGTTGCATCATAATTTTGTTTTAGAACACTAATGTGTTTGGTCAACCATATTTATTATACAAAAATCTCTACAAAACTGCTTATATTAAGCTTAAGCCTAATTAAAGTTTTCTTAATATTTTTAAATGTTACTTTATTTTTCTTAAATTACTTAACATTTATGTCTTACTAATATTTACTATATTATAACAAATATTACAATTTACTAATAATATCTAAGGCAGTATATTATTATATCATTTCTTGCTTCTTAGTTATAGCGATTTTGATGACATGAAAACTGAACTAACATAGTTCCTATCATGTCAGTTATAGACTTGAAAAAAAAAGTCACGTTCGCAATGAAATAAATACAAACGATACATTTCCTGCATATCAAAGTTCAATTATTACTCATTACTCAAACTAAAACAAAATATGCGTATAGTACATTTTCAATATTTGTATCGCTTTACTGAGTTTCTTAGAAAGTCTCAAGCGATTTTTATGTTTTTTCGTTTCACGCTATATCCCGGACATATATAGTAGGCAGAGGGAACCTAAGAATCCTCCTTTTGAATGTGTCATGTGACATACAAAATTATAGATTTAGTATCAATTTAAATACACCAAATTAACAATACTCATTTATACATAGAACTGCAAAAATCTCACTTCACTCATCTATTCATATCTTCCATCATCACAATCTAATTACTTACAGCACTAGCACTATTTACGTCAACACTATTTACATCACTATTTAAATCATCGCACACTTTAGCCTTTTTCTTTTGATTTGTCGGTTTTTCAGTCTCCTTTGAGCCCTTATATCGATCTGGTGAAAATGTTTTAAGCATTTCACACTGTTTCACAATGTGATCTTTATAAACTGTAAACGTGTTGGCAGCGATGTGTTGACGCGCGTAAAAGAACATTTGGTCGAAATGGTGTAGGTTGTGGCTGCAATATGTAAAAAAAATATTTATAATGTTAGCGTACAGGTGTATATGTGGGTAGATTTAGATGAAAAAAAGACAACAAAAGCAGTGGAATTGTGTCAAATGGATACAGTTGCTTACAGGCGGAAGCTCTGATTGGAAGTGTGTAGTGTTGTTATTGAGTGATACATGGCACTTATTGTAATTACGTGGAACCTCTATCCGAGTACGTTAAAAACATATAGACGTTATGTATTTTGATCGTGTTTATTTTAAGAACGTTAACCGCTTCCATTTTCTAACAATAAGATCATTGATTTGTGGCCGCCGTGACGCAGAGGCTTTTAAGCATGCTCCTGGTGTCACATACGACGGTTGTGGGTTCCATTCCTACACGGGGAATTAATTATTTAATATTTTAATTTCTTTGCCTAATGCCACTCAATACGCAATGTCTCGAAATTAGTAGAAATCAGTACAGCGTAAAGCTAAAAAAGGTATAGACGTTGCAAGTAGGAAATTTAAAATAAAATTATGCTAACTTTGACGCCATTATAGCGTCGTTCAGACATGTCTGATTGTTCGTTTGAACGTTTCGTCGTTTCTCGTGGATGTTTATATGTAATATATAATATTAGCTTCACGCTGTATCCCGTCCTCAGCAGGATAGGCAGAAGGTAACTCGTGTTAAGACACTCCATTTCCCACTTTCTGCCGAATTCTGAAGGCATTGCTTTGCCTCGACACCAGAGCGAAGAAAGGGATTATTAGATTTAATTTTCTGCATATTTTAAAAATCTATTAATATGAATATCAAATCAAAGTATTACTACAAAATAAGTAAATTGTTATATAAAAACTTACATGCTCAACAACACAGATGCCAACATTTCCCGAGTGTTCAACAAATGGCGTATATAGGCCCGAGTGTGTTTCTTGCACGCTAAACATTCACAGCCCTCCAGTATAGGTGAGAAATCTTCTTTAAATCTGAAAAAAGAAAAACTTTACGTTATATAAATTTAGAAAAGGAAAAACTTTAGGATCCTTTACTGATGAAATGAAATTTGGCAAACTTCAAATTTACATGGAGAAAGAGAGCCAATAACAATATTTTTTTAAATAATGAACTGGAAATATTTAAGTAATTTAATAAAATAAATGCAATATACATTATTATATTGTTTTAATAAAACAGTTGTTGCTTCAAACCTTTTACTACTATCTAAACTATCTTATTCAGTCAGCTTAGCTATATCAGCTTAGCTCTAACACATTAAAATGTGTTAAAAGGTAGGAAATGTTTTTATATAAAATCTAGGCATATAATTACCTCTCATCAATCATATTCAACAAATATTCATCATTATCTTTATTAACATTGAAGCTCAATTTTAATGCAATACCAGCATTAGTTAACTTCACTGGGTATGATCCATCGAAGAAGTCCCAGCCGTATTCTATTGCAGTTAAAATAACAGATGGATTCCAACTTCCTTCTATAATTTTCAAAAAATCTTTAGATACTGCATTCTGAAATATTAGCATATTTTTTTATCTAATCACATTGTCAAATTAAAAAAAATGTGTTTGACACAAAAAAATAAGACAACATATAAATTCATTAAGAAATACATACAAATGATAAAACAATATAAGGATGACTATTAGATTTCTCAATATTTTAATTGTAATTTTCTTGTAGTGTTTCTCTTTTTGTCTCTGCCATGTAGGATTAAAATTATTATTATTATTAATGCTAATCGTAGGTGGTAATCTAATAACTGTAAAATGCTATTACTCCTTTTAGTGGAAATTGAACCTATAACCATTTCTAGACAAACACCTTCTCATGCAATAATGGCCTTGTATGGAAGTATATGAATATAAGGTTTACAATTATTTAAGAAAAACTTACACCAACTTTATGAAAGATTTCACTTAGTTTTTCAATGTTAACATCCATAGATTCTTCTGTCCCATCAGAGATACCTTCAAGTGCAATACCACTTAAACTATCACTATATTTTAATATATTTTCTAAACAAATATCACATTTCTTTGGATTTCCTACACCCACAATGACACCTGAAAATAGTAAGATTAATCCTTAGTATTAAAAAAAAATGTATTTTTTAATTAGCTTTACACTGTATTATATGTAGGCAGGGAAACCTTGTGCTGAAACATTCTGTTCTCTACTCTTGCCCAATTTTTGTGAGATTGCAAGTTGAGTGGAGAAACTCAACACCATGCGTTGTCTTTTTACCAGAGGTGAGGAAATGTAAATAATTGGGAAATTAATTATGACTATTATTTATACAATTATTTGATACTGCAATCAATGCACAAAAGTCACATTTACAGTCTGATGCTGGGCTGTGTATATAATCTAATCTGATCTGATATCAAAGCTACATATATGTACAAGTTACATATATTACTACATATTAATCAAATCTTGCATAGTGTCTTAACACTAGGTTCCCTCTGCCTACCCTGTTGTGTGCGGGATATGCCTACCCTGCTGCGTGATTTCATTAATCAAGTCTAATTCTTAATAAAAATAGTTTTATAACACTGTGCAAAAAAAATATTTTGTAATCATGAATTATATTAAAAATGTAATTTATGATTACAAAATAATAATATTTTATGGTTACAAATTTCTTTTTTTGGTTTAATGTTTTATCCCAGATATTGATGCATAGACAGAGATGACACTAATTCTGGTTTAAAATACAATATACAAACACACCTACAAGAGCACTATTCTGTAACTCCTCAGCTGCCTTGTACCTATCGACACATGTTTTAAGCATGTTAGTAGTTCTATCCACTGACTTCGACAGTCTTTTTAAGCCCTCACTTAGAGTCGTCCGGCCATCTGCAATCGCCAAAATTATGTCTGGTTTAAATATTTCCATAACATCCATATATCTGAAATTTTTTAGCATGTCATATTTAGTATCATTATAATCATATGTTATAAAATAAATATTATTATAAAAATATGAGACAATTGTGGCAAATTAGCAAATTCTCTGACCTTAAATGCAAGGGCTGTGGGCTCAATTTCCACAAGGGGAAATTAAATATTTTCATCTCTTTGTTCTAAAAAGAAAACAAAGTGAAGTATTGAGTTCCACCACTCAACATGAAATGTTTCGAAAATTTATTGCAAAGTGTTTACATATAGGAAAAAAGTATACCTATTTGCAGTTAACATCTTCTTTCCATTCTTTGTCCAAAGGGGAACTTTATCAGCTTCAAAATGTCCTGGTGGAGTAACTTCAGATAAGTTATTTAAAGATACACAGGTAATATGCTCAGGTAATCCTGCAAATTTGGCCACTCCTTCATTCTGGATTTTCACACCATTTTCTAATTGTAAACAATTCATCAATGACATCCATAATGGTTTTGGAGAAGGGAAAACCCATGACAGTACATCTGCAGTCAAATGGACGACACTGCCACCCTATAAACATTAACATATTAAAATGTATTGAAGCAATTAATTGAAAAAGTTAATAAAAATATAACTAATGAGTAGTTTATCTATTTTAGTCACAGGATAGGAACTGTAAAATATTAATGTAAGATGATATAAATGAATATGATATTCATTTTACTTGTTTATCAATTTCCTAATGACCCATAGTCCAGATCATTTAGAGAGATTAGGATTCAGTCACCATGTAACTGGATAGAAAAATGTAAGTACCTACGTTGAAAGGAACGAAAAATGTACTAAATTTTTATTACCTGAGTAAATAAAGCAGCTGTAGGAGTTTCAATTACAATGCCCGGTGATTTTATGAACCCAGTTAAGCTCCCAATACGCTCACTTCCCACTCCCGTTTGTTTTACTATGAAACGCATTGTAATATGAACAATGATTTTGTAAAAGACAAAATATAAAAAAGAACGAAAGGTAACTCTTCTATTAATTGTTTCCAAAATCGCGATATTGGATAACCTCAAAAGTGGAACCAAGTTGTGTCGGTCAAGTGTCAGTGTCACAGTCACACTGACATTTATGCTCGGAAATAAAAACTTATTTATTTATTTTTATTTTAAGCTGAAAAGAACAGATACTACACTTTGATCAAAGCATTTTTCACTCATTTTTATTAGTCGGGTTGAACACATTTACTGACTTATACTCTGTCTTCAGAGGCTCTCTCTCTTCTACGGTTTTCCATATTGACTTGTGCCACGTTCACTATCACAGAACACGAGGTCACTACTAAATATTGTATTAATTTAAATATACAGTTTTATCGTAAGATCTATAATACTCTTATTTCAACAGGTTATGGGCCCAGGCGTGTCATTAAAAGTTATCTTTGTGTTTTGAACAGTATTTATAAAAGTAAAAAGTAAAGTCACGTGTACAACCTCACTAAGTTACCGCGCACGTAAAATAATTTTTACTGCGTCAAATAATTTTCACGTTGAAGATTTAGGCATACTTGCAACATGAAGATTTGGACAATTGTATTTTTAAAGAACCAGTGCCTACTGACTTTAAAACGGTTAAACAAGATACCAAAGCCAAGTCAAAGTTAATATTATTAGTTGACCCAATTTTATTCGTACATATAGAAGAAGCCCAAAATGCAAAACTTGGAAAACAGTTCTTCAGTTGAAGACTATGTAAACAAAATAATGACAGCGGCGCACAAATTAAGAAATATAAAATTTAATGTGGACGATGAGTGGTTGGGCACACTAATGCTGGCAGGATTGTTACAAATGTACAAGCCAATGATAATGGCCTTAGAAAGTTCTGGTATGAATATTAATGCTCATTTAGTAAAAAATAAATTATTACAGGAAGTAAAAATATCAGACACTACTGCACTTTTTACAAACTTTAAAAAACAGCCCATAAGTGATGCTAACGAGGCAAAGCGCAGTTGAGGTCCGCTTTTAGAATTCGGCAGAAAGTAGGGGGGATACTAATCCTGTTATGTGCGCGATACTGCGTGTAACTAAACACCTGTATATTATAAAACTTCCTCAGAATCGTTCTTTTAAAAAACTTTTTAAGATTTTGGTATATTTGTAAACCGTTTAAGCTCTGTTATCCGTTAAGTATTAATTAGTGCAATAGCATCTAACCCTCCTTTCAAAGGAAGGGGTTGTTCTCCCTTCTAAGCTTTATTGTCTTGATGAATATTAACCGAGGCAATAAGCCTAATATTAATTAACTTTATTTATTTAACGACGTTATTAAATATGACATGAGATTGTAAGTATGAGTGCTTTGCAATATTAATCTTCTCCCTGAAACTTAAATATTAAAACATTTAATTAATAAATATTCTTGACAAAATGAAGTTTTGTTTCCAAAATAACCATTGTCGTTTAGTATTCTACCTTAAGGCATTTTCATTGTTTTTTCATTACTTAAGTTGTATTTGAAGTAATCATGGTAATGGGGTTGTAAGTTTATAAAAAAATAAATTGGAAACGTTAGATATCTATGCGTTATAAAACCTATTTCAATGCAAATCAAAATCTGAACGTTTTAAGATAAAATATGGAATCAATAAAGTGCTTACACGACAAACTAAAATTTTATTACACTAAGCAATATTAGTATCGTAATAAAAACATTGTTTTATTACAGAAGTTTTAAAAACCATCAAATTTTACGATGAAAACTTTTATGACAAGAAATTTCGCGAACCAGCAAGGCAGAGCAAAAAAAAATCTCAATTACCAAATGCTAATCGCTATATAATTTTCATTTAAATGCACAGTAGATAATGATGGCTATAAAAATGTTTGAGAATGTAAAGAAAGTTTCTTTTCCTTTCTTGTAAATGTGCTTATTTCGCGTCAGCTAATTACTTAATATTGAATTAAATAAATAGAAAACAAAGAAAAACAACGAAGATTTATTTCAATTCCCAAAAAATATCTCTATTACTACTGTGGAGAATCTGTGGAGAATTAAATATTTGTTCAGTCGTAGTAATGGCTGTTTGTTCTTGATTTTTAATATAGCCCGGGGTCGTTGGCTTGCAAAACAATATACAAACTACAAAGACATTGAAACAAAGCCGTTGTACCACGTATTCTCATAAAGTCCGGCTATTATACATAAAAATTAATTAGTGTGAGTCAGCGTAGGGTTTCGCAGTCTGGAAATATATTCAGTGTGCTAGGAGGGTAGAGGGTAGAGGGTGGAGGGTGGAGGGACTCGCCGTTATAACTTTTTCACATGAGCAGGCGTGGTCATGCCCCTGCGCGCTAGTGCATTAATGCCTTATAGAACTTAATGCGAGCTCGCATGCGGGCCACTCGTGTCCGTAACGAGCCTTGCCAAAGATTATTCTTTAATAATACCAGTAAACAGTACTAGTAAAATGACAGTTTTTATTATTTTTTATGAAATTAGCAATATTTAGAACTATTAATTGATGTAAGGATTTCTCATCCCGGTCATGGAAAAGTTTTTTATGATACTATACAATCTATCTATACTGTTACAATTTAGGAGGGCACTATATAAAAAATCAATATTCAAAACAGAATAAACATTTGACGGAAAACGGAATATTAAATATATATATGTTTTTTCGAACATGAGGCTAATGCTGTTTTAAGCCCTATTGGCTTTTACAGCGACACCGGTTGGGTAGGGAAGAGGGTACTCTGTCCCTGAAGAAATGCAAGCACTAAGTGGCTGCCTGTGAGGAAGTCGACGACTGTAAGGGCGCCCTGCGGGACTCGAACCTCCGCTTGCGGCCGTCGAGCGGACTGGGAATATTAAATATAGAATGTAAAATTCTTCAGAAATCAGCTACACGCTGTATTTCGCACACAGCAGGGTAGGTAACCTAGTATTATAAACACGCCGTTCCCCACTTTTCGTCGACTATTTTTGCGTGTTGAGTGGCGGAACTCGATAACGGGCTAGAGCGAAAAATGAAAATATTAATAATTAAAAATTCATTTCCACGAGTGGGAATTGAGCCTACAACCGTCGCGTTACAGTCACACCCTTGTGCCCCTGCCTCACGATGACCTCAAAAATTCTTAAAATTAAAAATAATAAAATTACTAACTTAGTTCTTATAAAGAGAAATTGTAAAATATTAAAAATTTATAAGATAAAAGCGGCACTCTCATCCCACGTCAGCTTAAAGACATTTTAGATAGTCTTTTCTTTGTATATTCTAATCTATGGCGGTAACTCATCTAGCACCCGGTAGCTAAAAGTCTGAAAGCCTTTTGTGCCGTCTTGGAAATGTGTTCCCAGGCGCACTGTGCACATATTGTGATTTAAATTTACATATGAAATGGTTTAAATTTGGTAGACCAATTAAAAGTATTAAAAGTAGCAGAGTTGTTTGTACACTACAAAGGAAACAAATATATTTTTTTTATATATTTTTTTATTAATAGTACGAATATTATATAACAAATATGATAGATATGCAAAATAACAAAGAAATATAAACGTAAAAAATTAAATAAAAGTTAGCAAAAATAAATACAAAAATGTAAAGAAGAAAACGATAAATAAAGATAAAATGCTGGATTCACGTGACTTTAATTCCAGTAATTGCATAAGTAAACAAGCAAGAAAGAAGAGCGAAAATAACATTTTGTGAACACACTGTATATCATTTCTTTTGTAATCCCGTAATAAAGTCGTAATAAATAGGCGACATTTCTTCATCAAATTGTTCACACTCCGCTATACGAGTATTTACAGTGTATATAATTCCCAACGTTCTCACGAGTCGGCCTCGCTCGTCATATTTACGCAAATTATTTTACTGAAAACATTCATTATTTAGAATTTTTTGTGTTTTCATTTGTTATAATTGTATAAATAGTACTAAAACAATTATTTTATTACTTATGGTACAAGAAATGGAAAATTAGGATTAGAATTTCGATAAAAATGCTTGCTAATATTCTAAAGACAGGTTATAATTTTTATTTTATACTTTAAGAAGGCGTTTTCTGCGTTGGTTGTTAATTTCTAATTTTGCTATTAAATCAACGGTATACTATTAAATATATTTTTCTTAATTATCATCTTTATAATTTTGTGATAAAAGCTAGAATAGTCTTAATTCTTTCAAAAGACGGGACTACAGAAAGAACTTTAGTCTGTACTTTATATTTAGTAGCTACGCTTTTCCAACGTTATTACAATTATATTTCTCAGTTAAAATGACTGCTTCGAGCGATATTCTTACTTTGACATCTAAAAGATACTTATTCGAGACAATTTTAAATATTCTAGTAACTAAAATCTAAATAATCTCGTAAAATGTCCTCTCTCACAACCAATCCCAAGTCGCCGTAATCCAAGTAACTGGATGGTCTGACAATGGACCCAAATTATACAGATGGGAATTAATCAGAGCCAGCAACGACTGTTTCACCAAGTTAAGTTACAGACTGAATGAAGGGTACGCTACGTAGAGGCTTACATTTTAGTGAATGGCAGGATTAATATTGTATACAAATGTTACTATAGATTATAGGAGATTGTTAAGGTTTAGCCTTACTTCTTAGATCGTTAATGGTTTAAAATATTAACATTTGTAATAGGTCGTCGTGTTTCAGAAAGTAGATGATTTTGGATTCGAAACGACGAATTCGGACGATTAAAATTAGGCGAAAAGTGTGGAACGGAGTGTCATGACACTAGATTCCCTCTATATCCTCTGCTTTATTTGAAATGTAGTGTGATGCTGATAATATATCTTTAACATTAAAGATATATAGATATATTTTAATATTAAAGATATATTTAAAGATATATTAAAGATATATTTTAATGGCGTATTTTTATCTGGCTGTTAACATTAACATTTTACAAAATGCATAACAATTTTAATATAAATCAAATAAGTTATGTTTTTAATAAAAAATAAATTGAAGCGAGCTGCTTATTTTCTTCTCGAACAAAAACTCTTCTCGGAGCTACTGAAATATTCCGCAAATCCTTTCTGCACTGGAAATTTAATTTTTTATGAACATGGGGATTTATAGCTTGAGACGATTCTGTTTTAAAAGGTTAAAAGAAACGGTTTTCGTTTAAATAATGTGTATTTATTATTATTATTATTCATGCTTACTTAAGAAATTTTGCATAAGGTAAGGGTATAAAGCGAAATATATTACAGGAGAAATCCTTATTTGTTTATTTGTTTTCTTTCAATTAGAAATTTATCGATTAATTGTTTTAAATGCATAATATAATATATCTACTCTGAAATATTTTGAGTTACTTTGCATGCATAGAATATAATTATGGTTAATATTAATTGAGTGAAAAATTAAAAATATAACTAATTAATAATATTTATGAGTGATATAACACTAAAATCAGTCAATCCATTTAAGGGTTACCATACAAGTAAAATTAATAGTTTTCGCATTGCAGTTCAAAAAGTGAACGATAGAAATCCATACGTATGAAATAACTTGGCTTTTGATAAACATACTAAAATATTAACCTTTCAAAGCGTTAGATATCTTCAAATCATCCAGGTTGAGCTCTGATATTAAATTGAAAAGTGGAAATGGGTCAAGCGTGGAAATAAATTCAGATCGAGCATAATGCGAGTCGACATTATCGTCTGGATGGCAGACCATCGGTTTAGCGGCGTCGTTAGGCGACGGCTTCTAAGCTTTATGAGTTTTTTCGTGTATAGCTCAGTTTAACATATTAGAAAAGGAGAGTAGGTATGTGAAAAGAGGGATTTTGTCATTTAATATAGAAGTACGTTTTAGTACCAAATTTCTTAAGTGAAGTGAATATTAGTTAAAATTTAATGAACATGTAAATTTATTAAAATCACATAAATATGATTTTCTACTTCGAAAAAGCATCGGTTTCTTTTAATAAGGTCGTTAAATATATAATTAAGCAATAATCTACTCAGATTGTTTTATAATAGTAAATAATTATAAAATTAATAAATATATATACATATTTAGGTTTTAGGTAATAAAGAAACAAGTAAAAAAAGTACGAATTTATTATGTCTTTATAGATATTCAATTCATTCTTGTTCCATTATGATAACGTATGAAAAACATGTAAACATTGAATTATTTCAAACAAATTTATTATTTGCCAGAGCTAATAGCTGTCCGAGTCAAACGGTACAACTATTAAGATAAAAGCTAGCTAGCTTCTCTATCTTTTGGATAAACGTGAATTTCACGAGTAAGACACTTATGGCCATACGAACAAGTGCATGTTGGTGATTGAGCTAAGTGTGGTTAAGTGCATGTCGCATTAGCGGCGCGGCGCCGGCGGACGTCCGCGTCTGTTGCGACAACACTCGCAGCTCGACTACGTAAACATTCCGGTGTATTAGCTAGTAGCTATTTAAGTATATTTGAAAGTTTATTCAAAATATTCATCATTTTGTTGTATTTTAACAAAAAAATCTGTTTCACGTTGTCTTCCGTAGTAGGAAAGGCTATTAAGACAATTGCTTCCCGACTTTCTGACGAATTTTTTGAGGCATTGCGTGTTGAGTGATGGGACTCAACTTCTTGATGACAGAGCGAAGAAATGAAAATATTAATAAATCTTAATTCATTCCGTGTGAGGATTGAACCCACTACCGTCGCGTTACAGTCACACCCTTGTCCTCCTACGTCAGAACAGCCTCGAGATAATATAGATTCGCTATTATATGAATTCGCAGAAGAGGAATGCCCTAAACATACACATATAGATATTTGGAAACTTGAAGGATATAAATAAAAAAAGTTAATCTGAGGCCTCACGCGTTGCGGCCGAGGAAAAAAAGATAGATGTCCATGAAGAATGTTCGGTCGCGAACGGTAGTAATGGACAGCACTAAATATTGCACCAAGGGAAAATAAATTACACCACTTTTTCAGAAGCAAAAAAGTTCTCTCCCTTTTCTCTTTCACGGGATCTCAGGAAAAAGTTTAATATGTTACGCCGGACACTGATTATGTAAGTGCCTGGGAAGGTCGGATGTGTACTTTTCCTCTATTACATTTTATTTTATGAGCGCAGGGAGATATACTGTTCAGATTATCTTTAAAATGTATGTAGTTTCGCTTAAATTTTCTTTATTGGATAATTCTTTTACAATATATCCACGTTTTCGGCTTAGTGGAATCCTACAAAAGAATACTAATATATTATATTCTTATATATTTACTTGGACACTGGTTTATCTTCGTAAAAGACAATAATATATAACTTTGTAGAACCCGTGGTGGCGCAGGGAGTACAGGGGTGTGAAAGTAATGTAGGGGTTGTGTGTGCGATTTCCACTCGGGATAATGAATTATTATTGAATAATATTTTCATTTCTTCACTCTAGCACCAAGGTAAAAGCCCGACGATAAGTTCTTGCCCCTCAACAAGCAATACCTCTAAAGTTTGACAGAAAGTGGAGAACGGAGTGTCCTTAACATTAGGTTCCCTCTGCCTACCCTGTTATATGTAGGATACAGCGTGAAGCATCCTTAATACCTCCATTAAATATATCCGGCTATACTGAAGGCAATTTCGGAGGTGGTAATTAAATTACAGGCAGATGCATGCAAGTGAAAAGTTTGAATTGCACGATAAATAGCCTTTACAGCTTTGTACGAAGAATTAGCGCCCCTTCAGGGCTAAATAGATTTATTATCTTTGCCGTTTCGCGTAGATGCTGGTGATTACTCTTATTTACAGCAAATTGTTCATTGTTTGTAGTTGGATGGTACTGAAACTTTATTTTATTTGTTTCATTTACTCGTATGTACTCGTGGTACTTAGGGAACCGTGTGATTTATCAAAACGTGCGGTTTGTTATAAAATTAACCGATAACAGCTTTTTTTTTCAGCGCGGGTTCCCACTAGGGAATTTAGTAATAACTTATAGACTCCGTTCCCAACTTCCTGCCGAATTTCAAAGGCCTTGCATGTTGAGTGGCGAGACTCCACGCTTTGCTAAGGTGGTAAATATAAAATTCTAACAAGTTACCAGAGCGAAGAAATGAAAATATTCATTAATTTATTTATTTAGACACCCCAACAGCATAACATATACTTATAACATTCATAAAAAAAAAACTTAAGCATCTAAATTAAAAACAATATGTAAATTAATAAATTATATCTCCGAGTGGGAATTGAATCCACAATCTTCGCGTTTATAGTCACACGCTAGTGCCACTGCACCAAGACGGCCTCTCAAAATATTAAATAGCTTTATTTTATTATGCAGCATTTTCGGCTACTGTTATAATTCGTGAAAACTTTTCATTATTCCATGCAGATATTTCATTATTACGAACATAGTTTTCCTTATGGAGAAAGTTATTTACAGGATATTCTCTGTTATATATTGTATTCGGGGGCTGTGTGGTTTGTTGAGAATGATAAAACAATTTCTATATAATTGTTAGTGTCTTTTATTATGTTTTTAGTTTTTAATTAAATTTAATTATTTTTTTTATTTAATTAAAAACTATGTGTAGGTTCATCCTCCATATGTATTTGAGAAGGAGAAAGGAAATGATTAAACATTTTATTTCACAGTAGACATATTAGTAGACTATTATATGAGAAACTAGCGGTCCCTATGCGGCTTCTGCCTTCATTTTTTTTATTTATTTTATTTATTTATAGATATTATTTTAGTATATTTAGAAAAGAAAAGGTTGGTTATTATAATTATTTAATAAATCGTTATATAAATGTTATGAGATTTTATTTGATTTCATTTGCAAAAAATGTCTTATTTAATAGAAAAATATGGAAAAGAAATTTCGGGATAACAAGTAGCCTTTATGTTACTCTACCTGTCAATGAAAGTTCCATAAAAACAGGTTCAGCCGTTACGAAGATTAGCCCAGCCAAAAAAAACAAAGAAAAAATAAAAATAAAGACAAAAAAAGGTATGTTTACCTTGTGTCATATGCACTTAAAAATATCACAGACAGACACTTAAATTTTATTCATATGTATAGATTTTGAATTTCTTTAGCATAAAAAAAAAAACAATTACTTTAATAACATTTTTCATATATATATTTAAAAAGTGATTACTTCAAAGCTAGACACACGTACTACACGTACTAGATGTACTCGTAGGTACAAGTCCATTTAAATATCCTAATCCAGGAGTGGCAGCGGTTAGTAATCAGTCAGTAGTGAGCGTTGTCCTGTGGGATTTAGTTTTACACACGGCGGCACACGCTTCATTATTCATCCCCTATATGTATATAAGTTCAGCTTTTTAATACTAGCTATTGTATGTAGTTTTTTTTGTTGTGAAATGTATATTTTTATCTCAGTTTCATATAGTATTTTGTACTCAGCAGGGTAGGTAGACGGAATTTGGTGTTAAAACACTCCGTTCAACATTTTCCGCTGAATTTTGGAGGCACTGTGTGTTTGCAAGTAATTCAGATATTAAATATTTCATTTGCTCCAATGGGAATCGAATACAATATCTGTAGAGTTTACGTTTACACGCTTGTAACTGGCCTCAAAAATGTATTCGTAAAATAAATCTTTTTAATGAAAAAATTACAAATATTAAAATTTATTTATTTTATATTATTTTTCTTAATCCTGATTGTGCGACATTTTTTAAAACTGCTACAAAATTTTTGCTTTTTAAAATTCTTCTCCAGTTTAAAATTTCATATTATAGAATTTTAGAATATTAAAAAAGTAATACCCAATTGTATCAATACACTATTACAGAACAAGAACTAGCTTTTAAATTAATGCAGATTTTTTGTATATTGTAAAAACATCACAAAATATTGATTATTAAAAAAAATATTTTTCTTTGCTATGAGTAATTTTAATTTTATATTTAATGTACAGAATGAATGGAAGAAACGAATGGTTTATACAAAGTTATTAATGAATTCTTCGCAGGTAACCAAAAGGTACGAACACACGAAGTCACCAAAACCTTTGTCCACTTAAACTCCTCAATCCCCACATGATGCTATGGCCAGTAATCAGTGGGCACTAAGCGGTGTCCCGGTGTCCCGTTGGATTTAGTTTCAATCACGCTGGCGACGGCGCGCGTTATTAATGCATACTAAACAGAGCGTGCCTTTGAACAACCTTAGTTCGGTGAGTTTATCCTTTCGTATAGGATCTGGTAAATGAACAATTAATGTTAATGGTTTTGTAACGTTTAGAATGCCGAACATTCTCACTTAATACAAGAAAGACAATAACAATACTTTATTACATTATAAATAAGAATTTCATATAAAACATTTTCTTTTTAATAAACGACTTAATAGAAAATAATTCATATTCCGCTAACGTTGTATACGTTATTAAAAACAGAAATTTCCTCGATCTGCCCTCCCAAATTACTATTAAGAAATTAACTTTTGCTTAAAACAGATTTCATAAGCACAAGTAGACAAATAAAGCGTTGTTCAAGACAAGTGACTGACTGCCGGCAATTAAGAGGCGAAAGCTAAACAAAGGAGCCTCTTAGTTACACTTAATTAAAAAACAGGAAAGAGGCGTGAAAAGTATATTTTTTCTTTAATAAATGGGACGTAGGTTTGGAGTGATGTTGCGGGAACGTGAATAATAGCGTGAAGTGTAAGTTTTGCATTAAGGCACTACGGGCTGACATTACTTGGGCTATAATTAAAATTATACTTCAGCTTTCGAAATATAGTGAAGATACTTCCGTCCCCTTTTTTCACTGAATCTTGAGACATTGCATGTTGAGTAGCGGACCCCAACGGCTGTGTCTCGTTACCAGAACGAGGAAACGAAAATATTAAATATTTCATTCCTTCGAGTCCCCGCAACCGTTGCGTTAACAATAGGAAGCGGCTTCTTACCCCTGTGCCTCGACGGCATCTACGATTTAAATTTACTATGAACACAATACAAAGAATATATTTAATATTACTTTAATATTCTTTTCGACTATCATATAGTAGTTTGTTCAAAAAGCGCAGTTAAGTTTTGAATGCGTTGCATCCACTTTAAAATATACATGTATGAAAATTAAACTGTAGAACTACGCCTATAGCGGAATATCCTCCGAGCCAGGGTTGCCATTTATGAGTTTATTATAGAGACATACTTATATATATATATGTGTATAGTATTTTACTGTACAATTAATTTAATTTTATAGACTGGAGGAAATATATATTTTTTTGTTCATCTTCATGTTAATTTTTATACTTAAGAACTAAAATAAAAATACAAGTTCTCATAAAAAAAGCCTTAGGATCCAAGTCCAAAATAGCAAGTTAGCCCCATTCCCCAGAGCAGTCAGCCTAGTTTCGCCCTAAAGACCAGAATATGAGGTCGCAAACGCAAGACAACCCTACTCCAAGTTTAGTTGGTTTAATTTTCCGGGCGCGCGTCGCACAATGAGATGTGGCCTCCAGCCATCATTACTGAAGGTATGCTGCATCTTTCATCCCCGCATCACCCTGGCCCGCGCTGCCAACTTCGTTGTGAGATATGTGAATGGTTTTGGGATATTAAAAGTCGCGTCTCTATTATGCGAGGATATAGTTTTTGTGCTATTGTTGATAAAAATAATGCTAGAATAATAATTTTGGATTATTATGGCTGTAAGTAATCTATATATGCGTGTCTGCTGTATTAATTTGGCGTAGGATGTACATTCGTTAAGGTCAAATACATCAAATAAAAGAAGAATGCTCATTATTTTACAGATTATGATATTTTTAAAGCTAGAAATGAAGTTCAAAGAGATATAAAAGTCTTATAGATTTAAAAGTCTTAGGTATATCGTCTTCCGTCTTGTCATTTTTAAGTAAAATTTCTGAATGCCTAAGAACAAGAAGAGAAAATTACAAATCCAAATATTTTTTCAGTATCTGTCATGTAATACTAAGTAATTAATTAGGATTACTTTAATTAATTGGTAATTACTTTAATTGCTTATCATTGTAATCACGATTTATTTATATTTATTCTTTCTTAAAATTTTACTCACAAGTTATTAACCTGGCCAACTAGATATTCTTTAAAATTGACAATATTTAATTTTCCTCTCACGCTTGTGTCGGCACGTGACGTGGGCCGCCATCGTTTCTAAAGGTATGCTGCGTTGCGGCTTTCATTCCTCCGCTTTGCAATCTTCGTTGAGCGATGCGTGAATGCTTTTTGGGATATTAAAATTCTATTTCCATTATGAGTGAATACAGTTTTGTATGGGAGTGTAATTTAAAATTTTATTGAATTTCTATTCTTACATTTTGTATGATAAAATGTTCCTTATAGACTATAGTACGTATGTTTTATAAGTTTCTACATATATTTTTTGGTTCAGCAAATTTTTTATATATTTTTTATTATATCCTATTTTTGGTAAGGTAAATAGAGTGATGGGACACAATTCATTCTGTTTCTTTATCTTCAGCCTATTTGAAAATAATTACATACATAATTATTTTGAACTTGCTTAAGCCCAAAAGTTGAGTTGAAATTTTTTTATTGTTTTAAATTAATATTCTAAATTTCATTAAAATCTAAAACAATATTATATACTGATCATTTGTACTATACTTAAAACTAAAAGTAATATAAGATTGCGTATTTTACGGAACTAAGCAACCCTAGTAAGTAGATAGACAGTATTAATTAGTTAAATAACATAACAAGCCCTCATATTTGTAATAAGCTCGTATAATTTTATAAATACAGAGTTAACTGAAGGGATGCAGTAATTAAAGTGACTAATCACTTGTTGCAACTTAAACTAAAAACTATTAAGTACTAATGTCCTTTAATTGAATGCAGTATATAATAGAGGGCGCAGTGAAAAGTTAAATACAAAATTTCTGTGTATATGAAGGCAGAATGGTGGAAAGTAAATTGTCCGATTGCTTTAAAGTAAATTTCATATTTCTCAAAATATTTGGCCTGTGGCCAGGCTCTAGAGACTCTGGATACTACAAATATTACTCAACCGTATTTCTCTTGATTATTTTATTAGTTTACAATATCTTACTTGTTTTCAACTTTCTTTCTACTCCTAGAAAAATTGATTTAGTTATGAACGAGGTTATGTTCTTATTTACGGAAATAGCTGTGTTTAGCAAAGTGTTTTTGATGATTTTCATGCGACAGAAAATTTTTGATGCGTTCGATATTTTGAATTGTGAAGCGTTTAAGGGCCAGGATGATTTTAGTAGACAAATTATTAAAAATCATACACGAAAGTACCAAATCTATTGGAAATCTAATGCAATATTATCAAATTTCGTCCATTTCTCTCAAATTTATATTCCGATATTTCAACATGTGGTATTCAATAAAGATATAGAGTTGCCAGTATGCAAGTATTATTTCTTAGACGATCAGATTATTCGCAACTTCTTTGTATTTTGGTTTATTTATCAGACATTTGGAATATATGCACATATGAATTATAATGTGAACGTTGATGCGTTAATTGCTGGCCTCTTAGTCCATATTATAGCGCAATTGAAGGTAATAAGACATGAAATCGAAAATATAAAAGTCCTTAAAAGTAATAAGAAGTCCTTACAGGAAACGGATCGTTTACAAATATTAACCTTGAATACATATTTAAAACATTATGAAGCTTTGTTAAAGTAAGTTATATGTGAACTTTTTCATAATCATAATAATTTACGTTTTAGATTAATATGAATATAAAATCTATTAATTAAGATTACGTCTAAAAACTTTAGACCAGTCGTGGCGATTCCCACTCGAGGAAATGAAATATTTAATATTCTCACTCGCTTTGGTAACGAGGCAAAGTGCGGCGTTGAGTTCCGCCATTCTACATGCATTGCCTCCAGAATAAAGCGTGAAGCTAAGGAAAAAAAAATATAACTTGGTAATAAACTAATGTTGTTATTTTAGATACTGTTCAATTGTTCAAGATATTATAGGAATAACGATGTTTGTACAGTTTGGGGTATCGTCCGTTATAATTTGTGTTGTTTTATACTGCTTACTTATGGTGAGTTTAATATAGTTTACCATTAATATTATAAGAAACATATTATAAAGTTTTTACGGAAATATGGTAATATTTCCGTATTTGGTGGCTAACAGATAAAGCTATGGTTCTAAGATCGAGGTTATAAAAGTTGAGAAAATGTATTAAAGTTGATGGCAGTGTTTTTCCAATAATTTTGTTTACTCAATCTATTGTAAGTACTAAGTGCAATTCTTAAAGTTTTATAAAATTAAATAGTAAGTCATTAAAAAGCAACATTAAAACTTGAGATTTAACAATAAGTTCGTTATCAATAACATCTTTATCGCTAGTATTATATGTAAAATATATTTATTTCAGCCATTTACAATCCAAGGGCTGATGTTTAAATTAGCTTATTTATTTGCAATGATGTTACAAATTTTCGTGCCAGCATGGCTAGGGACTCAAGTGGAGTATGAGGTTTGAATTAATATTTACATATAGCACATATGTATGTTGTTGTAGAAAATGTTTGTTACATTATCAAATTGCAAAAATAAATAATTGAATTGGATTAAATTGAAATTATTTGTTACAATTTACAAATTTTAACAAAATACGAGGGGCATTCAAAAAGTAAGTTTCGTTGGTCTGGTTTTTTTTAAAATATGGAAACTTACATTTTGACTGCCCCTCGTATTTTAACTAAAAACACTTAAAAATGATTTTTCCTTAAAAAAGATTTTTTATGATTTAGCTTCAACAAACAAAGTGATACTAAAAGTAATTATTAAAGATTTCATCTATTTCAATTGACATTGACAGAATAATAAAAATGATGAATTACAACTGGATATTTCAAAATCTATATATTAAAATATTACTATACTTTTTGCAGAGTCAAAAATTGACTTTTGCTGCGTACAGCTGTGAATGGATTCCGAGATCAGAGATATTCAAGCGAAGTCTTAAGCTTTTTATGGAACGAGGAAATACTAGCATCGTGTTAACAGGATGGAGGATATTTCCTCTGTCACTCGATACGTTCACGTCGGTAAGTGAACATTCATATGTTACATATATTTGATATATGAACATAGGAATATTTAGAGGCGTTTTAGCAATTTATTGCTTTTTCAGCTTCACACTACATCTCGCATATAGCAGGGTAGGCAGAGGCAACCTGGGAACCTAGTGGTAAGATACTTTCCAGTTCCCATTAAGACTTCCGTTCCCCCAGTTTCCGCCAAATTCTGGAGGCGTTTTGAGTGGCGCAACTCAACACCACGCATTGCTTTGTATGAAATTCGCTGCACAATCAAAATCTATAGTGTTAGACTGTACTCAACTTATAAATATTTTATAGAAAAAAAGTATTACAAACTTATATTTGTAATCCATTTCATACAAAATGTGTGCATATGCCCGCAAACTTAAATTGTATCGATGACCTACAATCCTGAAATTGCTATTCAAGCCTCAGTGGTAGCCTCAGTGCGAGTCGGACTCGCATTTTACTGTTTTTTTTCTATCACATCTATGATTTTGTGTCTCTTTCATCTTCCGACATAAACAGAGCAAATATTTTTTCAATTATTATTGTAATTTTTTCTTAACGATTTACAGTAATTTATGGATGGTAGTTTAGTACAAATGCCTAATTTTAATTTTTATTTCAGATTATGAAAACTGCGTATTCTTTTTTCACTCTTTTTCATAACATTCAAGAGTAAGGAAGTTACGTTATTTATGTATTTCTTTATATCATGTATTCATTTATTCTTCAAAGAAGTTATTCATATTTAACCAATAATAAATCTATAGCACGATTGCACCTTTTTCTAGGCTTTAAAAATATTCATTTAACACCTTTGAGATTTTATATTAATTTAGTAGTAAGATATATATATATACATTGTGTAATTTCTTCAAAATAAAAATGTTAGTTAATTGCTGTATACAGTTTTTTTATTCAATTTTCTATTGAGGCAGCCGCGGGGCGTATATGTATTGTAGTATAATTGTTTAATTATTTTATTAAATGAAATTATATTATTATACATAGTCGATGATGAAGAACTTCGCTGAAAATGGCCTTGCTATAATTTTACCGTTATTAAGTTAATTAATTAAAATTAGAATATTAACATATATAATATTTATAAAATACTTATCTATATAATAGTTGTAGGTATAACGTAGTATATATATGTGATTATAACCCTTAAATAAATTCTTAGGGTAGATTTCTATGCTAGTTTACACTTTTCCTAAATAAGTCTTGAACTTAGTCTAATGCAGCTCTACTGGTCTGCTTCTATGCAATCTCGTTACCAACATAGGCTTTGTATGTGGACGCACATCTTTTATTGCAAGATATCGAAATTTACTCCACATAAGTGAAAAACTTACATTAGGTACTTTTTTATCTGTCTATATTATTTTTCTTTACAAACTGTCTTTGTGAGTATGGTAGATAACAGTATTAATAAGAATAAAATTCATTATAGAGATATTTGTATAATACGAACAAATATTTTACATTCCGTTACAAAGAGAGATAATGAGAGATGTGGCGTAATCAACTCTTGTAAAATAGTGTCAATATTCTATATATTTCCACGCAGTAAACATACAAAGACCATCAAAATTTACATTTTTCCATAAATGTATGCCTTTTTGTTGAATATTCTTCATTATTATATAATGAAAACAAAAATATGCATATCTGTATTTTATGCATATTGGAGTCGAAAGCTACCCTACGAAGGAAGCTTAAATTGCGAATGTAGTTAAGGGTTAAATTGTAAAATATGTAGGTATTTATATAAAATAAATTTACTTTATAAAGAATTATTATTATTGCTTATTTTCGCCACTATTCTCCAATTTGGGTTGAAAGCGTAGAACGCCTCGAAATTTGGTTCTCTCCATTTTGAATAATGAACACATGTACAGTATTATTTTAATATAGATATATACTCAATACCTTTATATCTTCAGTGTCTCTAGGTCGAATTTTTAATTCAGATTGAAATAATAAATATTAGTGCTACATGTAGAGCATGATAAGTTTCCTGTACTCTAAAGGATTGAATGATGGAAAACAAAAATTAAAAAGTATGCAAATTAACGCATATCCTTATAATTTATATTGAAATTTAATTCCTATACATATGGTAATTTTTTTTGCTTGTAGAAAATAAGAACGCTGCATTTCCTACATGGCAGGGTAGGCCGAGAAAACCTTAAATGTCGTCCTTTATCTTGAATATAAATAATTCTTTCCCCAAGCGGGGATTCAACCCACAACCATCGAACACACTAGCGTTGCCCCTCTGAGCCATCTAGGCAGACGTGCCTAACTACTCCCACTAGTTTTTGGCAAACAGTCCATTAAGTATAACTTATCCCCTCCATAACAATCCTCATCCTTTGCCAAAGTAATATGTTAGACGTTTAATGTATAATAAAAATTATGCAATCGTGTAAATGGAAAAGAAGTGGCAAGTCTACATTATCTCTGTCTAGCTCTCAAGCGATACGGCGTGAAGCTATTCATTTATTATGTAAAAGTAGAAAATTATTGCGAAAAGTGCATGTGAACGGTACTCGTATTTTATGCTACGATTGTTATATACTTTGACATTTCTGTTTCTCGTATACATGAGAAACAAATGTAATTCGTACCCATCTTCCGAATGATGTCTCTTTACTTAAAAAGCTTGGAAAAACTTTCCTATGTTGGAAATATTTAGGAATATGGTCTGTTGGGATTGGGTGTAAATATTACAATTATTATTCGTTTATGTATTTCCTCTGGACCCTTGTACTGTATAATCCAATGCTCATATAACATTTGTGATATATGCCTGGAGCAATTGAGTTGTTGATTCAAGAGATTACGCTTTTCTTTAACAATATGGCAATTACAATACAAATTATAATGATAATGATAATGATACTGATTTGGATAAAATAAGTTCTGCTAGTACTAGATAGTGAAGAAATGGAAAAGATACACACACGCCATTTTATATACTGATTTGTCGAAATACAATTTATATTAGAAATTTTATTATCGATTGGGTAATTTTACTTTCCTATTTTAATCTTTCATACCTGTCATCGCATATATGACAATGTCCTCCTACGAAGTTCAACCGCCCACGCCGAATTATTACTTATTGAATGACGATTCGAGAAAGGAATATTTTGTACCAATCTCAGGGCTTCGGTATATATGGCCTAATGATGTATGACGTAACGACGGAGGCTTTTCTTATAATTTGGTTTAACTCAAATAAAAATATAGTCATATTCTTTTAGAAATCTAAACAAAAATATTAACATAGAAATGATAAAAGAAGTTTAACAGAAAATATACATATATTTGGAAACATAAGGAATCATTAAAACACTACGATTCTATATTGAGGTATTTTTTTTTAAATATTTATTAAGCACGATTGCTTTTACACAAATAATCATTTATATATATGAAAAAAGGTATTGTATATTATTTAGATAAAGCGGTTGTTTTAACGATACAGTTTTATCAGTAGAGTAGCAGAGTATCAATTAACAATTGTCTGATCACATTTTTTACTCATATATCACCATCATCACCACTAAACATTTTGTATTCCAGAGGCTCTATTCAATAAAAAATGTTTAATGAAGAGCTAATAACTTAACACAAGTACATTATAAGTAGAAATTGATATTATTTTATATTATATCTTAAAAAATATATAATGTTTCACAATTCTTTCGTTTTCAGTTTCGTTAACATCCAAGATGTAATAAACGTAACAATGTTTATTAAATATGCAATGGGATCTCTGGTTATCTGCGTGTTTTTATGTGGATTGCTTTTAGTAAGACTACTTTGCAATATTTTTAAGTGAGTTCAACTACATAATCTTTTCAGTTTGGAGGACGGAGTGTTTTGACACTAGAATCTCTTTGTCTATTCATGAAAAATGGTGGTACTAAAAAAAGAATACCTACAGATATCATCTCCTGTATTATGTATATTTTAATAATAGATTCGTATATTTATCAAAGAAAATGTTCCTTTCATTACGATTTGGGTATAATGGAATATTGTTTGTGTGGGTGGGAGTCTACAAATGTATAATAAGCATTGTGGACATAAATATAATTTCCAGGTCATTCATCGATTTCCAGAGCAGCCTAGATTTTCTTAACTAAACCTTGTGAGTCAAAGATTAATATTAAGAAAATAGACAAATATAAGTGAGCAGGATTCGTATCCTGCTCCTTTGTGTACTCACGAGAGTGTTCTTGTATTTATCTTTATACCAAATATACTCTTCAACTCAGTGAGCCATTAGTATTGCAATATTTTTTATTTTTTTTTAATGGAAAACGAGGCGAACGAGCGTTCGGGTCACCAGATGATGATCACCGCCGACCCCGTGCAACACCAGAGGAGCTACAGGTGCGTTGCCGGCCTTTGAGGTGGAGATAGACGCGCTTTTTGAAGGTACCCATATCGTACCGACCTGGAAACACTGCCGCAGGTAGACCATTCCACAGTTCAGTGGCGCGTGGAAGGAAATTTAAATATAGCCTCTTAAAGCAGACTGAGAGTAAAAAGCCGCCATCCAACACGCAATGCCCCCAGCATACGGCGGGAAATGGGCAACGGAAGCGTCATAATCTCGTGAAATCAAGAATAGAGTCTTAACACTATGTTCTCAGGTTCCCTCTGCCTACCTCTGCTCTGTGTACAATATATACCGTGTTAATTATATCTTCCAGCCTTTGACAATGGAGGCTTCCACGTTCATGTTGTCCTATTTAATGGGAATGATACTACAGTTGTATGTGCCAGGGTGGGTCGGTACACAAATTACTGAACAGGTGATTATAACTCCATATATAGTACGTTTGTTAATACTGAATTGTTTACATTGAAAATGTATGGAAATTGTGAAAATTTACGTAATTCGTGATTTTGATTTCAATTAATTTGTTTTTATTACTGGTGATGGCTTATAGCTAAAACTAACAGTTTTTTAATCAATGCATTGGTACAGAATATGTGGGGTAATGATTAAGTTTCTGAAGAATATTACCCAATCTTTTAATTTTACATTAATATTTTTAATTTTTATTTCAATAAGTTTGGTATTTTATTCGCGTATAAAATGAACGTGCAAAGTCCAAGTCGTTATATCGACAGAAGTTAGCGCTTACGTAAAGAATAGCTGTGTTGACATATTTAATGCTACCTCTACGTGCTCGTCCAACACATAGTCTACTTTGAGAACAATAGAATCGTTTTATTCTTGCATATCGAATGGGTTAGAGTAAAGAATATATATAGCAAATAAAAAATAGTGGTAGGGCGGAGCTGAGGTCAGTCGTAGTGCTGGGGTATACGTGTGATGACTGCAAACGTGACGAATTGTGAGTTCGATTCCCTCTTGAGGAAATTAAATATTTCATATTTTCATTTCTTCGCTCTAGTATCGAGGCAAAGCAGGGTGTTGAGTTCCACCTCAATTCAGTCAACACACAATGCCTCCAAAATTTGAGGAAATGGGGAATGGAAACGCCTTAATAAGAACGGAGTGTCTCTGTCCTCTGCCTACCCTGTAATGCGCGGGGTTTGCCGGTATGAAGCTGAACAAATAAATAAATAAAAAGGCCTCGATATGAAAAAGGTTAATTTTATTTAAATATAATAATACAATCTTAAAGATAGTAACCAAAAACCAATCGGTCATACCATTCATTGAGTAAGTTTCATATTAATAAAAAGCCCAGATTCCAAACTGCTGAGTTCAACGTATCCTTACAGAGTCAAGAGTTAGAGTTTGCGGCGTATAATACCGAATGGGTCTCAAGAACAGAGCCATTTAAAAAGAGTATCACAGTTTTTATGTCACAAACACTCTCATTGTATTGGTGGATTTGAAGCTGTTTCCTTTATCTCTTCAGACCTTACTTCTGTAAGTACTTAAATATACTACTATATATTCTTTTTTTTATGACTTGCTTTGTTTTTAAGTCAGTTCCTTCAGTACTCTAGATCCAACAGTTATAATTAAACAGAGGATATTTAATAAATTGTTAAGTAGAATTAAACTCATTATGTTTTCATAGAATTTATAAAATCTTTTTACTTCCAAAGACTTGAATTTCCAACGCAAAAGAAAGTCAAGAATATTTGAAGCGTCTATGGTCCATCTACGATTACCTAAGAGACTTCTCGGCTTCTAAAGCGGGTCAGGATCCTTTATTCTAAATGGTATTTTTTACTTTTCTCATTATACGTTTATTTAAATATTACAGTTTCTGCAGACATAAATTTCTTTAGTTATGTAAAACCTTGAAATGAGAAAAATTGTATAAATATGAAATATTTAATGTTGACACATTATTTCACTATGTAATTCTTCTGTTTTATTAACGTTTTTATATTATTTTTCTTGTGCTTTGCGTACTAGGTATCATAATTTTATTCTTCATTCCTTGCAAAGTACATATTTAGTAGCGGCACCTAACAAATGCACTTTGCCTTTGTTTCTCAAACACCTAAAGTATAAATCTAAATGTTTTATCGAACATTTGAATTCACAACCATTTTGTTCTTCGACGTACAATCTACCTTAAATACGAAGCGATTTCGTAATTATATTCCTTATCCCAAACAAAATTAAAATTAGTAGCACGCGCCATTTGTGGTATTCACCAGATGAGCTGTTCAGCCAGTTTAAGAGTTAACGCGAAACATTTTCTTCGTGAGCCGACGACCCCTGCAATTAAAACGCACCCGAAGGGTTGCATCGCTTTGGATATTGCGAGCACGTCCATTGTTTTAATCTACTCTGCAATCCAGAAGGATATTATACAGAATGATAATATTCCCCACTTTATCTTGACACTTGACGTTAAATAAAAGTGAACGAGTAGGTTCCCTGGCGGGGGTCAAACGTTGCCGGTCGGTAACCTTCTCGCGGAACATGGTAGCGTTATACTTGATTGAAATATTAATTCGTTGCCCCGTCGCGTCGCGATAACTGTAGAAATAATTTTCTCGTTTAAATCGCTTCGTAGAAAAGAAGCTTACCGCTATGTTCATCTTGAGATTTTTCATAACTATTCCCTTTGTTGAATAAATAATCACATTTTTAATGCATAGAAAATGATATTTATCTTTCTCAGTACTCAGTTAAGTAACTTATTTTAATTTTTTAACTTTTTGAATTTTATTTACCCAAACCAAGACCCAAACGCAGCTTCGCCCGCTTTTACTTATATTATAGCCAATTATAGACCTATTCCGTACTAAGGGATCACAGACATCATCTATTTGTGTTCATGACTGTTTGTAATTTGTATATAAATATAATCGTACCACTCCAGAGAGGCCAATCAGAGTGTGTGATCGTAAACGCGGCAGGTTGTGGATTCGATTCCCACCCGAGAAAATAATATTCTCATTTCTTAGCTCTTATTTCGAGGCAATATCTGTGCCTACTCTCCTGTGTGCGGGATACAGCGTGAAGCAAGGGTATATATGGCTATATACAGCCTATATCATCCAATTGAGAAATTTCAAGAAACTATAAAGGAGCTAAATTTCACGCTCTGCTAATACCCGGTAACACCTGCGAACGTACTCGTTAGCGGCAACTCAGAATTGTCGTCGATTAAAATCACTAACGCCATATCCAACGCTAATTGCTTTGAGTAATGTATACCTCTTATATTAATAGTTATTCTAATTACATTTCCTGTTACGTTTGAAGCTTGTTTATATAGGTATGTATTTAAAAATACCTACATATAATTTTCATGAATTAATACCTAAAAATTCAAAATTATATGTTACCTTGTCCAGACTAGTTACTGTAATATTCATAATATTGAAAAAAAACCAATTCAGTATTTTAAAATAAATTCTAATAAATAGACCCTGTAGGTTTTATATAGGAAATCTAACTTGTAATATATCTTTTCTTTTTTAAACTTCACGCTTTATGTATGTATAGTGTTAACTGGCTACATTTAATAAAAATTATCTACATTAACTTGCTATAGCAACACTACTAACAATAACGTAACTCAACGCCGTGCTTGTCTTGTCGGAGCGGGAAAATTTCATTCCTGAGTTTCATTGTGGGAGGATTGAACTCACAACCAATGAATTTACAATCAACAATATCCTGCTAAATATTTAAATAATTAGTATCATCGTATACATTCTTTCCAGTTAGTTTTCATGCAACTACCTGCATTTTATTCAAATTAAAATTATAAAATGTTAGCAAAATTATGAAACGAAGAAAACTTTGCTATCTACTGTTTATTTAACTGTTTGTAAAATCTTAATGCCGTGGTTCGAGCTTAATGCTAATGAGCCAGCGCATTATACGGTTGTTTCGTTTGAGGATTAAAATTAAAAATTAAATGAGACAATATGAAAATTTTTGATACATTTTTTTTAGCTTCTCGCTGTATTCTGCACTTAACAGGATAGGCAGAGGGGGCCAGGGAAAATGACTATATTTCATTGCCTCGCGTGGGAATCGAAGCCCTACCACATCCTGCGTTTACGTTCGCACTTTGTCCTGATGGCGGGACTGGTCTGGTGGACTACTATTTGTTCATTGGTATAATAATCATTATATACTGTCTGTATAAAAATATAAATCACAGTTAAAAAAATGATTGATGCTATCAGTTGTAATTTACTTTAATACCGAATAATTGTCCGAAGAAGACAAAATTTTTTTACAAGTTTGTAAATTTATAACTTTGTACAGTTGTTACATACAATAATTAGAATAAAATTCATGTAAGGCTTTCAATGCCTTAATTTTTTATATATATATCTAATATCATTAACTAATTTCTTTTCGTAATCTTCTCTCTCAAATGTAAATATCTATTGCAAATAAATATCAAAATGCATTTTTAACTAAATAAAATCTATATTCGAAAAAAAAAGAAAACATAAAGCTTTATTAAAAATTATTGCACAACAGTATGCGAAAGAAGATCCAACTCCACGAGCTCGTTACTAAACTCAAACAATATTTTACTCGAAAAATGTTTTTACAACTTTTAGAATAGAAAGTTCCATTAAAAACTGTGCAGCACTGGAACTTGTTGGATCTGTTGTTACAGTTGTGTACATTGTTAAGTTTGCTAACTGTTAATATGGAGGAGGAGGAGAGCTCTTGAACAGTGCTAATGAGCATAGCCATTACAGTGTGCGTGCCTCAAGTACGGGAGGTAATCTTTGGATAACCTGGAGTGGTCTTAGGACTTTTACGTACGGAGTGTTCATAAATTAAGGTTATTTCAATTTTAATATTTTATTTCATTAATAATAATTAATAAAAATATATTAAAAAATATATATATTTATAATTTTAAATTAAATAATTAATTCGAACAATATGGTAATAATGAAATATTATCATGAAAGTTATATTGCAATATAATGAAACTAATCGTGGCCCAGAAGCACAGATGTGGGACTGTAAGTGGGTTGTGGGTTTAACTCTAAGAAATAAAATATTTACATCTCTTCGCTCCAGAGCGAACTCAACACCGCTCGACACCAGTGTCGAGGTAAAACGCGGCGTTGAATTCCGCCACTCAACACGCTAATAATAAACCAAACTGAAATAGAAAAATGAATTTTTTTCTCAATTTTTCATCAATTTTAGTGTGGCCAAAGCCTTAACCTGCAACACATTTGGATAAACCGAAGTACACTTAGGGAACCTTTAGATGCTTTGTTACAATAACAGGAAAGTTGACTTTTGTTGTTTTTAATCTCGGTTGCGTAGTTCAAGTCATTGTTAACGTAGTGCCTACGTGATAATACTCGTAGTGTTGCTAGTGATAAGTCTCCTCTCCGGGCTATGGACGTGTGGAGGGCACTTCACTGAAAAACCCAGGATGGGGGCTAGTTGCGATACAAACATGGCTATGGTGTTGGGATGTGTAATGTTATATTTACTAATAGTTGCGGGTTCAAATCTTACTGAGGGTAACATTTATATTTATTATTTAGGTGTTTATTTTCGGCATTTGTGCAGTATACTTTTAACTATAGCAATGAATATAGTAGGACGTTGTTTGTGGAAAGTGGAAGAAAAATGTTTATTCGTCTTTTCTTAGTATATGGATACGACTAAATATAAGAGAAATATTGTAAATATTTTAACATTCAATACAATTTTATATTTATGTGTGCCTTAGTAATATTGGTAATCTTTACTCGTATATCAGTTTGTGGTAATTTTAAACTGCTAAGTTAGCTAGTCTATTAGATAGTTTTCTCAGACTAGATGAAATAATACCTAATATTAGGTAATAAAATAAAATTATCTTTTATATTTAAAATATTCGGATTTATTAAAATATTTATTTATTATTATTAGAAATTAGAAAACGCCTAAAAACCTAAAATATACCCAATAATATTTAACGATAACAAAGCAAGAAACCCAAACATGTGCAGAATAAGCAAAAGCAAAAGTTAATTAAACAGAATTTCTATAGCTTTCTCTGTTCTGCAAAAATTACTCCCGTACAATTCACTTTCCAAGTTAAACATTTACATTTCAACATTGTACGAGTATTTGTGAGAAGGCATTGAGTGAAAAGTGCCAGATTTAATCATTAACAAATAATTCCCTACTGTTTTCACGAAGAAACAAAGACGGCTTACATCAAAAGAGATTTCGCAATTAACGATGTGTATTACAAGTTTAATTGAACGCCAATATATTGTGGGATGTTTAAACTGAAATATCGTAATTAATCCTTTATTATGCTGATTTATGATTTTATTGCCTAATTTCTCTTTTTTTGGTTCGCGCTGTATTTTGCATATAGTTAGGTTAGGTAGGCAGAGGAATGTTACTGTTAAGACATTCCGTTCCCAATTTTCTGCAGAATTTTCAGACATTGTCTGCTGAATAGTGTAACTCAACGACGCCCTTGGCCTTTTTATAGAGGAAGCAGGTGCGAGAAATATTAAATAATTCCTTACTAAATATCAAATATTAAATAATTCCTTACTAAATATTAAATAGTACGAATCGAACCCATAACCATTATTTTATTAGTCACACGCTCATACCTCATTTTTTTTATTGGTCTTCTTATTAATTTGAAATTAAAAAAATCGATTAAGTACGAGTCGGAGTCGCTTACCGAGACTTCCATATTATAACTTCAGGATTGTAGGCAAACGGGAAGTACAACTTATAAAAGTTGACAAAGTTTATAGCAGGGCATATGCACCTCGTTTTGTATGAAATGAACTACAAATATAAGTTTGTAATGACTTTTTTAATACCTAGAAATTTTGACTTTATAGATTTTTTTCCTTTATTTGTATTATAACTTCTCACTTCGTGCCAAATTTTAAAACTATACGTCCGAGAGAAATACCTTATAGGTTTTGATTAAGCGTTGAATTTCATACCAAAAGCTAAAAAATTGAAGATTTATTTTGTTTGAAGCACAAAGGAACATAAACTTGAATATTTGATATCAATTTCACGATACCTCCACGCTATCTTGAGATAAATAATCCTGACAGGCGGACAGAGTTATAATTCTATAAGGGTTCCATTTTAACCTTTTAAACGGAACCCTAAAAAGTATAAAAAAATGTATACTTTAAAAAAGCAGTCCAAGAGTTGATGAGGGCGCCCTGGGATGTGATGCGAGTTCGACGTAACGAATGCCCGCGGGCGTGTTTTATCTGCTGAATAAAAGTGTTGTTGCAGTACAGGATCTAATGATGCTACCTGAAAATGTACCTCGAGATCTGTTCCTTTGTTGTATGTTCTCTGAAAATCAAGTGGGACTTGTGTGTCTCATCGCCTTTACACAAAAAAAACAAGCTTGTGTTTAAGCGAGAATAATAGGGATTTTTCATCTAAATTTTAACCCCTTTCACGACCTTCTCGTAGTTAAGGGTGTTTTAAATAGCGGAGTAGAATACTGAAAAGCTATTTTGTCTATGTTGTAATTGTTATCTTACGCTCCTGTATATAATAGTGGTTGGTGAAGTAAATAGTCTTTTTTTAAAACTAATTATATTCAATTTATTTTTATTTTTATAAGTAACTAGCGGACGCGCGCAGCTTCGCTTGCTTATTTAGGGTTACCACGAAACATGTGTTCAATGAAATATTTTTAAGACTCTAAATTTAAAATTTTACAAAAATCGGTGGCGATTTAAAGATTTTTCCATACAAACCTTCAACCCCTTATTTGCACCCTAGTGGGAGAATTCTAGAAAACGATGAAACACGTGGTAAATTAAATACTTTTAAAAATCTAAATATCAAATTTTAACGACTGTGCATCTTACCTCAGTCAGTGAGGGCAAGTCCTTTTATATGTAATTTTATATTGTTTGATTCTCTTTAAGCCGAAATCCTTATAGATTTCTTAATTTTTTAACGGATTAATTTTTTATTAACCACGAACTTAAAGAATATTTGTAAGTAATTAGGTAAATAACATAGTAGTCGATAAGTTGTAATATTTAATTGTAAATTTTAATAATCTCTTCTTTTTTTAACAGACCTTTATTTATCTATTTTATTTTATATACAACATCACGTATTTAATTTAAATACATTAAGGTATTATTTATAGACCATTAGTAAATACGCGGATTTAACAAAAAAAATATTAAATCAAATAAAATATCTGTCTCGAAAGGATAACATTGGTAGTAAATCTATTTTGCGTTGCTATGCACTCGATTCAATAGCAAATATTTGTGAGCGGGGTTGGGCGGCGACTGATTGCAAACCCAAAGCAGACGCTCAAGGCTTTTAAGAAAAATACGTTACAAAATACTACCTATTCCATATGAAAGTATGGAATGAATAATATTTTGCCATTCTAAACTGAATGAATATAGCTATGTTTAGAAACAAATTAAATTAAATCAGCTTCACGCAGTATCCCGCACCTAGCAGGGTAGGCAGAGGGAAACTAATATTAAGACACTCCGTTCCCCAGTTTCTGCCGAATTCTAGACGTATTGCGTGTTAAGTGACACCAGCACCAACACCAGACACCAGAGCTCGACACCAGAGCGAAGAAATGGAAATATAGATTTAAATTAATATTATATCTCCTCGAGTGGGGATTGAACCCACATCCAGTCGGTACAGTAACACTTTGGGCCCCTGGGCCACGACTGGCCTCAGCTAGCTTCTAGTTAGGCATAGATATATCAATTTCAGTAAAAGTCTTGAAGAAAAACTTGGATAGAGGTGAGCAATTAGAGCGTGTCCGTGTTCCATTTTGCGGGTGGGTGACGTCACCTGCACTAATTGCGTCTCATTTAGGAATTACCGGCCCTGCAATTAACCTACATCCGTTTGCATCTTTAAACGTACATATGCAGGGTACTTGTGTATTGAGAACTTCTGCCTTTGAACGGCATGTTGGATGAATTTTTAAATATTCTAAATGACAAGACCGCGCTAGCGAGCTGGTGGCAAGGTGTCATTTCCGCGATGCCATGGCTATTAATTTAAAACTGCATTTTTATTAAAGGCACCTTGTTAATAACATATGTAGCTCTTTATATTTTTTAATTTATAGCCGTAGTCTAGCGTGTAAATGTATGCAATTAAAAGGTTAGTATAAAAAGTTGAAACTAAGACGGAAATATTTATTTTGAAGCGGAATCAACGATAACGACGTAAACTTGGAGAGAGTTATATTTGAAATTACTATGTCACTAAAACAAAGTGATTGCTTTTCTATTAATAAGAAATATTGGAAATTCCTTGGCATCTATTCGACTATAGATTCGAAAATGTATATTTGGTATTCAAGAATTGTCCTATTCATATTTATTTTCTTTTACGATACATTGAGTACTTTAAATTTTTATTACGTACCAAGAGATTTGGATCATTTCATCGAAGAATTGATATTTTACTTTACGGAATTGTCAGTTATATCGAAAGTATTGACATATATTTTGATGCGTGAAAGCATCACTAAAATACTTTGCGTGTTAGACAGTGAAAAGTTTGAACCAGACACAGAAAAAGGAATACAGATTACAACTGCCGCGATGAAATTTAATGTAAAATATTGGAGAATCGTAGCATTCGTTTCGTATTTTTCTCATTTAATTCATATATTATCGCCTCTTGTAGCTCATTTAAGCTTGTCTGTACCACTTGTATTGCCTTTGTGTAGTTACTCCTTTTTAACAGAGAGTTTTAAGGAGAGATTCATTTATCCACTTTACACGTATCAATGTCTGGGTATGCACGCACATATGTTGTGCAATCTAAATATAGACACATTTTTCTTGGGCCTAATGATTTTCACGATAGCTCAGTTGGAAATATTGGAAGATAAACTGGTTACTTTAACTAATATTTCTCGATTACCTAATTCTAAAACAAGCGACAGGAATATTTCAAATAAAAATGAGTTAGAATTTGGAAAAAACTTAAACAAATGTGTTATACAATATACAGAGATCAGCCAGTAAGTATTAGTACATATACATATTAAATGCAATAAATAATACTTTAATAATTATGTAATATATTTCTCCCCTTTTTTAGATTTTGTGATTTAGTTGAAGACGTTTTCAGCATTACTCTGTTTGTACAATTCGGTATAGCTTCATGTATTATTTGTGTATGCTTGTTTCGGTTTACACTGGTCAGTATTTTTTATTTATAATTCTAGATTTTTTAAGCTTAATTTAATTTTAAAACGATTTAGCTATATTACATATTAAATATAATAACTGTTCATCATTGTTTTATGTATAACTGATATTTATACTTACATCGAATACAAAATCCCGACCACGAATTTACATTTTAAATAATATATCTTTCATTCATTCATCCCGTTTACATTCATGTGTATCACGCACATAGCGGGATACAGCGTGAAACGGAATAGCAGGGTAGGCAGGATATAGCAGGGTAGGCAGAGGGAATCTAGTGTTAAGATACTCCGTTTCTTTATTCGTTCCGTTCATTAATTTCCACTTTCCGCCGAATTATGGAGGCTTTGCGTGTTGAGTGGCGGGCTTAACGCTAGTCTATTTTCCTCGACATCAAAGCGAAGAAATGAATGGCCTCAACGGCCACAATAATACTCTCTTCTACTTCTATATAAACTGACAGAACATAATTTTAATAAACTAACGTGCGGCCTTCTTTGTCACAAGATTATAGAAATGGTATCCAAATAAATGAAAAATATACTTATTAACAATTATAACACAACAGTCAATATCAATAGTAAATGTTTACTTTGCAGCCAGCCCCGATCCAGTACTACATGTTCTTAGCGAGTTACATGTTTGTGATGACGATACAAATTGCGGTTCCTTGTTGGTTCGGTACTCGTATTATAGTTAAGGTATTTATGTTTTACCGTTCGAAGTATTCATGAATTATAGTAAAAAGGTAGCAAGTTCGATTCGTACTCGGGGGAATAATAACAGTAACACAGTAGTAACACTCAAAGTCTCGAAATTCGGCAGAGGGTAGGGAAAGAAGAGTCATATCATTAGGTTCTCTCTGGCTATCCTATTTGTTATGCACTGTTTTTTTGTATAAAAAAAAACCATCGCAGTTTAGTAGATAAATGTGTGAAAGCACGTGATGATTGTATATCACATATTAAGTACACGTTTTTATTTAAAAAACAGATTTTTCCTGTTTTCATTACACAAAATATGATTTGGAGTTTCATCAACGAATATAAATATTATCAGAAGACCTGTATTGAATTTATTTTATGAAATAAATTTTTGCAATTAGTTAAAATTTTTCCACTATCTGTCGTTTTAATATTATTCTAAAGTATCGGTATTCTCATTGAATAGCTACAGTTTGAAAAATTTGTTTACACTTACAAATAAATATTTATTTATTTTTCTCATAATTTTGTTTAAAATGTATGTAGAAATTTCCCACATCTACCATCAACCAATTCCACCCCATTTAAACACCAGAATAACGAGACAACCACATTATTTTAAATAACCTTAATAAAGTGCTTACTATAAATTTATTTGAATAAAGAATATTTTTAACCATACGTTTTCCCCGATTAGAAATCGAACCCAATACTACTACAAAGACTATATGTAAAATCTGAACTGAAATAATTTTCAACTGAAAGAAAAAAATATAAATACTTATCTAAAAATATATATTTTATAATAGAACATCGTATTTCAGAGTAGCTTATTATCCCAGGCAATTTACAATTGCGACTGGACGCCTCGACCCCGCCGCTTCAAGAGCACCATGAGACTCTTCGTTGAAAGGGCTAATCGCCCACTCTCTGTTACCGGTTGGAAGATGTTCCCGTTGTCGTTAAATACTTTCACCTCTGTAAGTTTAATAGTTTTTCTTTATTATTATAAGGTTTTTTTATTACTGCTTTCTGGTATTTGTTAATTTAAAATTGGGAAACAAATATATGTTTGTGGTCTTTTTTTTTTAAATTATGTTACGATACGAGAATTCGGCGGAATGGTGGGGAATGGAAGTATTTTAATGGGAACGCAGTGTTCTAATACTAGGTACCCAGGTTCCCTCCTATGTGCAGGATACAGTGTGAAGCTAAAACAAAATAATGTTAAGAAATTACAATATTAAACGTTTTAAGACCATACGATGTTTGGTAATCAAAATACTTTAATCTTTGATTATTTGCGCCTCAAAACTTAATAAATATTCAAATAAAAGCCAAATAAATCCATTTATTCCAATAAAATGTAGAGAATAAATCACACATTCTAATATCAACGATTGTTACAGATAATGAACTCGGCGTATTCATTCTTTACATTGCTACGATATATGCAAACAAGGGAGCACTGAGATTAAAAGGAAATACAATATATCTCACAGTACACATATCTATATACTTTGTATTTGAAAAGGCACAAATATTTTTAGGCTAAATCTATGGTATAAATATCCGAGATTACCGGACATAGACGAGGTATTACCGAGAATCGACAGTCGAGGCACAGGCAAAACTATTGGGCTTAGAATTAAAAAAGAATCAAATTACCTTCACGCCGTATCCCGCACACAGCAGGGTAGGCAGAGGGTTCCCCGAATATTTCGTGGCATTGCGTGTTGTATACAACACTTGTACCTAGAATGTAGAAATTTGCCCTGTAGCCAAGTTAACGAGTATAGGGGAGCACTAAAAGAGGAGGAGTGGATAGGATCTTCTATTTTACGTATTAAATTCCATGTAAACAAAGACACGGGTGACATATAGTATATCACAGGTTTTTCAGTGACCCTTTTACAAATGTTACAATGCTTCGAGACAATAGCGTTGAACAACAGCTCATCAGTTAGCTGTGGCCGTAATAAGGCGTGTTCTTCGGGAACAGCCAAAAGGAAACAATGATTTTCCCGGGACTAGATAAATAAGATGTTCGAACGTGACGAGGGTATCTTTACAGTTTTTATGGAATCTTTTAGTGAGTGTAGCATTGTCCTGGCCGAGGTCCATCTGATACTCTTTGTTTAGGTTGAACGTATTGTTAATGCAAAGGAATGACTGCGGCGTTTTCTTGTTTTCTAAGTTGTGTAGTGTGACGAGGTTAGATATGTAAGGGTTTGTGCTATTTTAGAAAATAGACTTTAGAAAATAGAACAAACAAAAGGATTTATAATTTTAGAACATATAAGTGGAAAAACTCAACATTTACAAGCACCTTGTGTGGATAATTTAGAAAGTTTTGCATAGATTTCATTATTATTACTAGATATATTACTAGATTTGTTACTGAGTATATAATGCTAAATTACACTAAATAAAAATGTGAAAAAAAATAATTCGTTTAATTTTATTATATTGTATAAGCAAAGTATTTAGCCACAATAAAAATAAAATAATGAATTTTCCGCCAACCCAAAGATGATTTAGGAGAGGTACTCGAATTTATAAGGAATGTATGTCGTCAATGAAAAATAAATTTAGGATCCCAGATACTTTGGGCTCCCGTGATGTACGTTCTGCAGAGAGCTGGAACCCTTTTATTAAAGCATATATTACAACGCGTCCCGTCGGTGACACTGAATAATATGCTCTTTGTTGCTACTATTCTTTTGAAATTCGTCCAATTTCAGATTTTATTGCCTTACATTATTTATTACTTTAGTATATATAAATATTATAATATTTTAATATTTGAAGATGATTTGGACGTTTTTTGTTAATCTTTTTCTTGTATCAAAATTTTTAATTATGTCGTTCTGTTCCGATATAATTGAAATTATTAATAACAATTTGTCAGATTAATTATATTCACATATCAAAATAAAAAGCAAAAATCTCGTTAATTTTTGTAGCTATAATTAAACTAAATTTCAAGTATTTGAGATGTTTAAAACAGCTTCGTAGTTGACGGTAAAGTTAAATGAATATTTGTTTTGGAGTGAAGACGGATTGCAGTGCTAATTCCGGAATCTTGAACGTACCTGTTTGTCTTTAAGACACCGTGAAAATTGCTTAACATTTTTAAATATTTTTTCATTTATTTGTAATTAACTAGTATTTCTTCTTTATATCGACAATTAAACAAAATGTGACTGCTACGACTGCTACGACTAGTGCCTAGTTTAAACATTTATTATTATGAAAATAAAGAAAAATCTATTTACTTATTAAGGTGTTCTTTAATGTAAACAAAAAATATAATTTCCATACCATTCCAAACGAAACCCTTCAGGGAAAAGTGCTGAAATTTATATGGGGAAAACCGCAACAACAATTTAAAAAAAAATACACTGGATTACTCGTATATGGTGAAAACGCCTCTGCGACAGAAAACGTAAATAAATGACAGTAGGGTTAAAACTTACCGCATGTGAAATTAGTTAAATAACTCTCGGGAATCTTCGTTCTATATGAAAACACGTCTTTGCTTTAAAACTAAGCGAATTAGACCAGAACTTGGTGGTGTTAAGCACGTAATTTAAATTAATTTATGTTTTAGCTTAATTATGAAAAAACAGGTCAACTATGTTACGTTAATTTTATGAGAAAGGTGGAAGACATGTATAAAATGTACTCTGTGTTAAACAATAAAGGATTATCAAATTTTTACGAGAATGTATGAGTATTGTAAATTTATTGTTGTAAATATGAATTGATTAAGATTATTTAAGTCTAAAAATTGCTTAAATTATTATAAATAAGTAAACTAGTACTACTGTACTACTGTAGTAAAATATTTGAGAACTGCTTACGCTTGTCATTTTTTATTCATAGAGCGAAAACATGAATTCAAATCATATAAAAAAGAGAAATTAAATCTTGAATTTCGTAAAATGTTATGTATATTAACAACTTACGAAAGACCAATAAAATATTTAAAAACATTACTTCTACATTGTCAAGACTGAAAATAGGAAGTTCTTATATGAAGACCTGGGTATAGGTAGAGTCCAGTGGAGACAACCGCAACCAGCTAATCAGCGTTGCTGAATGCTCGTGGAATTGATCGATGAAGTACCTTTAACCTTAGATACTTATATATGTATTAAAGTGAACTTTGTGGCTTTGAATTTTCTATTTGACGTTGTATCAGATTTATAAATGTATACTAATATACTAATATAATAAAGCGGAAGAGTTTGTTTGTTTGTTTGTTTGTTTGAACGCTAAGATCTCTGGATCTACTGGATCGATTTACTTTGTTTTTGTTTTGTATGAAAGCTGCATTCTTCAGAAGTGCTATAGGCTATATAACATTACATTACACATATATACTAATATATTTTAAAGTACATTCTAATTTGACATGCAATTTATTCTGCCATGTTAATAACAACCGTCGTTGCTACGCGACCGCTACCGCGACCGCTACCGCGACGTTTTGATATTCATCCTTATGAAAATAAATATAATAGTCACTTTTAGCATTTTATCTAGATTGAAATTATAGTTTACTATATAACATACTAATAAATAATTAAGGAGATGTCACTGATTCCAAATGACCTAGCCACCTAGCGGGCGACACAGTATGACCGACGCGAACGGGCAGATGACGTTGACGGTTTTATAAATTTTCATACATTTTCGAACTTTATTTGTTGTTTATAATTAATTTAAAATACACTTTGATTCTCTTCTTATTTTATTTGATATTGCCCGCTAAAATTATCCTACTTAATAGAGAGAAATGTTTAGTTATTTCGTAGAGTCGATATCTATGTACGCACGTACGGAAAACTTTAGGTACTTTTTCTAATATTAAGAATACCTATCCTTTAGTTACTTTTAATCCTTTTGTTAGTTCATTTCAATAACTCAGATATTTTTTTCTAATAATGTGTATCTACTTATTATTCTTTTTGATTATTTGAGCTTATATCTTCTTACTAATTCTATTGAGAATTGAAAATAATTTCATGAATATATTTAATAAATATTCTTATAGTTGAAGCAGGCGTAGCCGCGTCCGGGTCCACTAGTAGGCTATATTTAATATAATAAAGCGGAAGAGTTTGTTTGTTTGTTTGTTTGTTTGTTTGTTTGTTTGAACGCTAAGATCTCTGGATCTACTGGTCCGATTTACATTGTTTTTGTTTTGTATGAAAGCTGCATTCTTCAGAAGTGCTATAGGCTATATAACATTACATTACACATATAAACTAATATATTTTAAAGTACTTTCTAATTTGACATGCAATTTATTCTGCCATGTTAATAACAACCGTCGTCGCTACGCGACCGCGTTCGTTACCGCGTCATTTTGATATTCATCCTTATGAAAATAAATATAATAGTCACTTTTAGCATTGCATCTAGATTGAAATTATATTTCTATAGAAATTATATTCTTATATTTCAAGCAGGCGTAGCCGCATCCGGGTCCGCTAGTCTGTAATATATATACAGGGTGGAATTGACGGCACCACTTTAAATGAAACCACAGTTTTAACTACTCTATAAAAGCCTAATATAATTCAGAAAAAAAATAATTCCCAAAAATGAAAAAGTTATTTTTTCAAACAAAATAAATAATAAAATAATCGTTTTAAAAAAAAACGCCATTTGTAAAGTATAATATAAACACGCACACACTTACCTGTCAAAGCGGCAACGTCGCACACGCTTCATTCAAGAAATCGAGTCGCAGCAACTAGCGTAGGTATGTAGGCAACGGCGGCGAGCTGATGTTAAATTAACGCAACACTTAGGAATACACTTTACACACACTTTTATTGAGTTATTTCTATTAGGTTTTTAATTTTACTTTTGTTGCACTACAAACACATTTTTTATGTTCCCGTTTTAAACTAACACTCATTTTTAACATGTTTACAAAATTATTACAATAATAGCATTTTTTTCACTTTTTCTAACAATAAATATTACATTTTCTGTCCACATTACATTCAGCTCGATAATGACCCATATTATTACACTTGAAACAATTAATATTTCTTTTAATTGTAGCATTTCTTTTTACAATAAATGCAGATGATGATGACACAATTTCCCCCCGTAGTAGTATTATGGTTTGGAACTTCCAAGCATTCCAATTTTTTACTCCTTCCAGTTTTATTACTGTGCTGTTTCCTTTCCATTGTGATTGTTTATTTTGCTTGTTTTTCTTTTTTATTCCTTCCCGGCAACTTAACCTCCAAATTTCAATACCAACGCCGAAGCGTCGCGTGAAGTAACGCTGTTTTAATCTCGCCAGTATTTCTAATTTTCTACGATTGATGCAATCTTCTTTATTATTGTTACGACGTGGTCTGGGCCCATAACCCGTTGTATTTATATGGTTTAGTAAATAGCATTCAGCTATAGTCCGACCCAACTTCTATTGCGCAGAATGTACGCGCCGCACCGATTCTATGGGAATCCCCGGTAATCGGTGCGGCGTGAGCGGGGTGTCTTTGTACAGATAACAAAATTCATTTTTAATATTGATTGATTGTGCAATATAACACTATAATTCATAATAAATGTAGATTATACTTTTTACGCATGATTTGATATTAAAATAATTAATAAAATTATCAATACTATTTACAAATAATTACTAAATATTAATTTATTTCGTATTGAGTTTTCGCAGGTCCTCGTGTAACATTATAAAACTCGTTTAATATTTAATTTTTATACGATTTTCTATCAAAATAATCATACAAATATAAATAATAATGAAAATCTTAATAAAAAATTTAATAGTATATTCGATAAGTATTTTAGTTAATGGCAACTATTACAATGTTTTTAATTATCTGTGTGAGAACGGAACTTAGCCGCGGAACGGCTAAGTTCTGTTGTATTTACATTATTTTGTTCGACTTTATACGTTGAATAATTATTAAGTGTTTTAAATTATTTGGATGTTGTTTAATATTAATTTTATCATTAATCGGATTTCTAAAATCGTGATGAATGTTTCGTGATCGTGATGATGTGATTACTGAGTATTTTTCTCAAATGTGAAACTATTGTGTCAGTATTTGAGTGTACTATCAAAACATACATTTTTTTAAGACATTTCAAACAAATGTTGAGTTTTAATATTACTTATGATGTAAATATTAGTGATAGTAAAAGGAGAATGCGACAACGACGATGTAAAACTAATGTTAAATGTAAGTACCTATCTATCGTAGTTCAATATCATTTTGTGTTAAAAATGTTGAATATAACTTTGTGGGTGGTTCAATAACCATGCAGTATTTCTAAATAATTTCATAATAAAGGTGATATAATAAATTGACTTAAAGTAGGATTTTGTTAAACAATTTTAATAAGAGGTTTGAATGTTATTTAGATTTATAATAAATAGGTAATTGCGTGAAAAAGAACGCGAGATATCGTTCTTTCTCGTTCGGTTTTGTTTTGACGAATGAAAAGTAGAAGTTTGGCAACGCTTAGTAGTATTTTTGTAGTAGTATGTGTATGTGTGCGTCACACGAAATACAGGTATGGAGAAAAATCGTGAAATGAAAAAAAAATCCTACGTCCAAACTGTTGAGGCATCTTGATTAATTTCTTTAGCTTCGGGTTTGAAATTTTTTACCCTTTATGCAGTTTCAATTAAAGAAGCGCAGCCTCTTCCACCCTGTATATATATATATATATATATATTAATAACAGTAATATATATATATTACTGTTGAGTATTGAATTCGGAGGTTACAAGTTTGCATCTTGGTTTTTTTTATTAAAGACATTTTGCATTTTATTATGAAAAGCTGCTCCTCTTTCACTATTAATGGGGGTTTTTTCTTCACGTTCTATCTCCCACGCAGCAGGGTAGATAGAGGGAAACTAGTGTTAAGACACTCCATTCCTCATTTTCCGCCGAATTTTGAATTCTAGATTGCGTGTTGAAATGTGGGGCTTAACGCCGTACTTTGGCTCGACATCAGAGCGAAGAAATAAAAATTTTGAAAATTTAATTTCCTCGGGTGGGAATCGAACCCACAACTTGTCACGTCTACAATCACATGCAGGTGCCCCTGCGCCACGACTGGCCTTCTATTAAAAGACATTTTAAAGAAGCAATCTACTAAAAATGCAATTTTAAAAAAAAACTTTAGAATAGATCCCATGGAATCGTAAAATTGTCTTATTCATTGTTTTAGGACATGTGCTCTTAAAGCAATTGGAGATAGAAGAAAAGCTTTGAGTAGCGCCATTGAACTAAAAGTTTTCAACAACAGTTCAAACATTTTGTGGCGCGACGTACAACGTTCCCCTTTCAGCCACACCGAGCCGAGGCTACGAGGTTACTATTAAATGCAGCCCACTGTTTTATACATTAAGAAACGACTGGGAGATGAAAACAAATGGAAATGTAATAAAAATATGGTAAATTTCAAAATGATGGTTTATAGGATACCTACGATTTAGGTTTAGGTTGTATATAGGAGGAAAGATAGAGGGAACCTAGTGTTGAAATACTCGGCTCCTCTCTTTCCAATAAATTTTCAAGACATTGCGTTATTGAGCGACGTTGCTAAACGCCGCAGTTTGTCAGAGTGTTATTACTAGAGTAAAGTAATGAAAATATTATATTATTCATTATTTCGAGTGGGAATAAGGCTTAATTAATAATTGAGTGTACTCTCACTATAATGAAGTCTAACAATTACGTGCTGGAATGGAGTTGATGTTTGTTGCTTTAAATCCCACACCCGGGAATATAATATACAACTTAGCTTTTTAGCTAAATAAATGAGATAACCTTCTACGTTAATGGACGGAGAATGGTCGAACTAATAAACAATTTTTACTTTTTACATCACAATTTTTTTCAAAAAAATGCATTTCAATTGACATTAAAGTTTCTTAAATTCCTATATCGAGAATTCTTAAAAATTAATTAAACTAATTAACCCCCGAAAGTATACTCAATAAACACAAAATATAATGGACTTTCGTAAATATAATTTCTACTATTGAACAATTTATACCCAAGAATTAACTTAAATTATTCAATAAATTTAAACAACCCTTACATAATTAGCATTCATGTCGCAACTACATCCTACCCTGGAATAAAAGGGTCCAAATATTTCAGGTCAACTTAATTTCTTGCAGTTAAGAGTTCATTTCGCTTGCTACATTCTGTCGTCCGCTTCGTCTAATTAATTTAGTGTAAGGAAATCTCCGTTTGTGACAATGTTACAGTATTTTGCCTCACCTAGTGACTTTTGTTCATATTTCAAAGAAATAGGAGAAATAAGTGTTTTGCGGAATCCTATGAGCACTCTATAATTCATTCTTAAGCACCTTTACTTTGTTGTTTATTACGTCCGCAGTGCTTTTAAATATACTTATAAAGATTTTATTAGGGAGTTGTAAATTTTATGAACGGTGTAAATTTTTAAAATTAAATGTTATTCTTATTATTTTTTAAGGTTCAGTACCTCAAAAGGTAAAAACGGAACCCATATAGGATCATTTTGTTGTTTGCCGTAAGATTACATGGAGGTAGCTGAAATTATTATTAAATATTCAGGTCTATGGTTCCCATCATGCTATATCCTGCACGCTGTAGGGAAGGCAGAGGGAACCTGGTGCTAATACCACACCGTTCCCCATTTTCCGCCGAATTATGGAGGCATTGCGAGTTGAGTGGCGGAACTTATTATGCTTTGCCTCGACACCAGAGTGAAGAAAATGGAAATATTAAATATTTCATTTCTTCGAGTGGGAATTGAACCCACTAACAGTTACTAATTCTATGTAGGGGACATAGAATTCGTTTTTACAAGCAACCTCCGTAACATTTAGTTAGAGCCTACGAAATCCTTGTAAAAACATACATACATCTTTCCTAACGTATCTTTTTCAACGTAATGCGACGTTGAAGCGACACCCGCGGGAGTGATTCATCAGGCCGGACGCTTGAGCGTTGCTTTATCTGCTTTTGATGCAGTGGAAAATAATATAGTTTTAATGGGAACTTCTGATGGTTCCTAACTTCATTATTATTTCGTTTAGCTTATTTCGCTTATTCTTGAATATAAAAAGTCATAATAATTTATCTTTTAATATAAAACAAAGTCAGTTCAGGCCAGTCGCGGCACAGGAGCACAAGCGTGCCATTGTAAGCGACTGGTTGTAGGTTCGATTCCTAGTCGAGGACATGAAATATTTATAATATTTTAATTCTCTCGTTTTGGTAGCATGACAAAGCGCGGCGTTGAATTCCGCCACTCAACACGTCGTGCGTCCAGAACTCGCGGGAAAGGGGGGAACGGGTCCCAGGCCTAAGTCAGTTTACAACGATGTACGCTTAAATCAATCATATTACGCAATGGATTTTAATGCAGTTTTTACCACTACACAGTGAATCGTACTATAAGTAGATCTTTTACACGTATCTATAACACACTCATATCAAGTAACTTCAAGAAGTGAGAGAAAACACTAGTTGAGGTTAGTTCTTAAACAATTTTAAATTACCGTTTGTATAATTTTCAACAAAAATAACAATTTTATTGTGCAATTGTAAGTTATAGTCGTATTGTAAAATCAAAATAAGTAACAAGAAAACAATGTATATTGGAGTTGTACAACAAAATGGGGGAAAGACTCGAAAGAACAAGGAATATTTGTCCTAATGAAGCGCGATTGTTTCCACTAGCACACCTGATGTCGCAGCGAATTTTTCTTTACGCTCGTTTTCCTTGACAAAGAGGGGTGGAATGTTGGAATTGAATGTTTTGTGTTGGAACTATTCAGTACAGTTAAGGTTTTTTTTAGAATAGTACCTTTAATGTTATAAAATTAATTTAATAAATAATCGAGGCCAGGCGTGGCCTGGGTATAAATGTGAGACGGTAAACGCAACATGTTGTGGATTCGGTTCCCACTCGATGAAATTTAATATTAGGTTAACTAGGTCTACCCTAAAAATAATTATGAAATTTAATAAAGTTATTAGCTTATCTCAAAATCTTATTATTCTTTCAAATGTATGATGTCTCATTTTATAACTATGTTTGTACCTACCTACATATATTTCATAGCAACACTTGCACATGATTGATATTTTCCTCTTGCAAAATAAAATAAATAAGTATGATATATGAGTGAGTTACATTATTTGTTTTAGTGGTTGGAAACGTGGTTTGCGATTGGACATTGCCCGTTGGAGCGTCGTTTTTTTCTTTTCCCTTATAATAAATTGTACATAAAGGCACGCGAGCGAGTCACGCATAACATCTCTTGGATTTATACCCCACACTACTGTCGAAATTTAGATTTAGTACTCCAGAAGCCAGTAACTTACAGCGGCCCTTCGAGTTTTTCATTTGATTTGATAGAAATTTGGTAATACTATAAAGTATCCACGAAGTATCAACGAAATTCGTTTTGTGAATTATGATTTGTCTAATAATTAATTTATTAGCTAAATAAAATTAGTTTTTTTTCAGTTTCTCGCTGTATCCTGCACATAGTAGAATTATTCTCGTTCTCATTAAGACACTTCCGTTCCCCCATTATTGAAGCATTGCGTTTTGTACGGTGGAACTTAACCCTTAGCCTCACCTGGTTATCATAGCGAAGAAATGAAAATATGAAAAAGTAATTCCCTCGAGTGAAAATCGAATCCCTAACCTACCGCGCTAACAGTCACATACTTGGGTTCCTGTGCCACTACTGGCCTCAGAAATGTATATATTTTTAATTAAACAGAACATATTAATATAATTAGTCCGTTCAAATGAATGTGTATTCATTTTGAAAAGTCTAAATAACATCGCGTGCGATCTAAAATTGCGCAATTATCGCACATTCCAGACCGACGCGGACGCTAGCGCTTAATAAACTGGGGGCTGAGGGCCCCACAGTATTTATTTCGTACTCCTCTCTCATATGAGTTTTACGTCATTATTTCTGCAAATTTTTCAAAGCACGTTTTTTTTTACGAAACGAGTTTTTTTTTTACGAAACGGGCGAACTCCCACCAGTTTAAATAACACTCGTTAACTTTCGCGCGGCCACGGGCAAGGCAATTATTTTTAACATATCATTTTAAATGGCCCGATTAAAATGAAAAACGTAAATACCGTGGTTCAAAGCAAATTTAATTTGAATCATTAAAACGTCTATTTTTCATATTTAGATAACTGGACAGATAGGGCTATGTAGGCTTTTATGTGTGGTGCAGGAAATAAAAACGATGTCTGTTGGAAAATGTTATTTGAATATTTTCTTTTTGTATACACAAAAAAGTAATTTCAAAGTCATCCACGTTACTATAAAAGTTTAAATAAAATATTAATAATATTATTCAGTAATACATGCCAGTCCTGGAGTAGACGTAAAAGCGTGTGACTGTAAATACAACAGGTTGTGGGTTTGATTCCCACTAGAAGGAATGAAATTTTTAAAATTTTCTTTACTCTGGTGTCGAGGCAAAGCGTGGTAATCATAGGTAATGTTCCCTTTCTATCCTTTGGGATTAATATTCATTATTTGTAAAAACAACATTTTTCATACAAATCTCGTCAATATATATTTATCTACAGTCAGCGAATGAACACTGGATAGAAAATTTTAATATCACAACCAATAATAAGGCTTTTAATATAAAAAAAAAATTAACGCATGAAATGTCTTAAGCTATCATTATACCAGGAAGTTGTTCTATCCGATATCTTACAAAGAAAGCGGCGGCTCCATGAAATATGCATTAAATATTTACACAGTCGCCGACCAAGTCCCTTGAAGTCTTCTGGAAAAGATTTGCAATTCACCGAACATCCTTTAAGAAAAAAAGGCTACGGCATGGAACAAAGGGAAGGAGGGATCGAAATGAACGTCTAAATACTGACCCTATATCAAATGAGCGTTTTGATTGTGAAGTACGGTCTAATTTCGCTTTTAGTATAAATTACTTTATATATGTATATATAAGACATGTATATATTTATTGAGATAAGTCGTGGTGCAGTAGGAACAAGCATGGGTTCGATTCCCATTCGAGGAAGTGAAATATTTAATTAATAATTTCATTTCCCCGCTCTGGTAACTAGAATTCGGCGGAAAGTGGGTAACGAAAATGTCTTAATGAATGAGTGAGTTGAGTTCCTCTACTCAATAACCAATATCCCGAAAAATTTGGAACTAAGTAGGGAACAGAGTGTCTTACTATCAGATACATACAGGATACAGCGAGAAGCTGATTTTATATTTTTTTGGAGCCATTGATTATTTTTTTCAGTATGTACTTAAGTTGTCACTGTTACGTAACATTGTTCATTTATCTTATTCAACCTCGTTCATAAAAAGTTATCATCAAAATGTTTCTTGAGGCTGATAAAAAATTACAGTCTTTAAATGGAAACAATTTACTGAAAATCTACAGCTGAGCCCTAAGGCGTTACGTCAATGATTTCAAAGGCAATAGAAAAATAGAAAAAAAAAATTGAAGTAGCATTTAAGAAATTATATTAAGCAGCGGTGTTGAGTTCCGCCACTCAACATGCAATGTCTCGGAAATTCAGCGGAAAGTGGAGAACGGAGTGTTTCAACTAGATTTTCTCTGCCTTCGATATCGCGTGAAAAAAAAAGAAATGCATGACAATGGCGCGTATATTTATATTTTATAGCATTAGTTTATCAAAAACCTTACTGCGTAAAGATCGATATCATCGTTTCCACTAATCATTTTCGACATTTACTGAAAGCCTAACTTCGTAGTTAGCGTGTTTTAATTTATTGCTCTACCATTAATATTATTACTTAATAATTAACTTAATTATAGTACTTCATTTAATTGGTAGATCCTGATTGAGGCCTTCGTGGCTCTGGGTGTGATTGTAACGCGACGGTTGGGGGTTCGATGCCTACTTGAGGGAATGAATTATTATTTATTTTCATTTCTTCACTCTGGTACCAAGGCAAAAGCAACGCTAACGCAATTTTTTAAACTATTTAAATAGTATGACAATGTATACAGAGTCTACTTACAAGCTTTGATTGACTTCCTCGCGATATATGTAGGGTAGCTATATATTAAATTTCATTTAGTATAGATTAGTTGGTCCATTCAAGTGTCTCAAAGAATGCGATTATAACATACAACTACATAACGAGGGTCAAAAAGGCCTAGGATTAAAAGCTATTGGCTGACTGCCCATCCAATTTTCTTTGTTGACGGTCCCCGGGGAGCCGCACTAAGATTATCTTAACAAAGCTAAGACGCGCCAACCTCGCACACCCTTAGAAACAATATAATCTACTAAAGGATCTGGAAAGATACACAATGCTTTTCTTTTCATCACCGCCGTATTTTTATCTCGGTTAAGCGTTACATTTCATTACCTAATTAACTGAAATAATCTTATTTGATAATGAAAACAATTGTTTTAATTTTTGGTAGGAATATTTCGAATTAAAATAGAAAGAAAAGAAGTTGTTTTCTTATTATATGACAGTTTGAGATTGACATATTGATAAGCGAGTACGGAATGTAGGTGAAAATTTTCCATTTCATATTTACTTTATATACCTTTTGTGCTAGTTCCTGAAGCAAAATACTTGACTAATTTAGTTAAACGATAAAAAAAATTAAAATTTTCACCTAACAACCCTAGCGTGACTGTTGACACTTGTAGCGTGAGGTAACGTTATAATTTGAATTTTTATTTAATATATAATTAACTAGTTGAAAATATTTCATAGTTTATTTCTTAATTTTGTATGTACAATCCTGTGTTGATATTAGGATATTATAGCATTAGAACGATTAAATTAATGACCGGCGGGTTATTCGAATGGGTTTAATATGGCTATATCGCTTTGAGGATCATCCCACAAACTACAGCAGTCCGTTAACGGATCCGTTTAAATACCAGGCATTGTATCCCGTCTAACTTGAAGGCGAGGGAAAATTCCGTTGCTGAACGATTAAACAAATTTCATTTAAATTTTAGATGTGGTTTTTTTTCAACCTACGTGTGATCTATAGTCACAGGTTCGGGTGGATCTAAGGGATAAGTAAAAGTCGTTTTCTTTGCTTATGGGCTTTTTTTTCTATTATGTATGTATCTAGCTAGTTATTTCGGCTTCACGTTTTTTCCCGCATTTATCAGGGTAGGCAGGAGTCTTGTGTTAGGACACTCCGTTCCCATTAAAATACTTCCGTTCTCCACTTTTTGCCGAATTTTCGGGGCATTGCATGTTGAGTGGCGGAATGTAACGCCGCTCCATTACATGGTGATTTAGTTATAATTATGTTATTTATGCTTCACGCTATATTATATATATTATAGTGAAAAGTTCTTAATATTACAAAATTACTTTTGAAATAATAATAGTGATATTAATAACATAATTATGACCTACATGATTTAGATAAAAATAAAAAAAACTTAAAAACTTAAGCCAAAACAGAATAAGAATAAACAAACAGAATAAAATAATATTTCATTTAGTATATAAGTCATACTGTCACATTTGATATTTTCTTATCTTCCTACAGATGCCGAAAGATTAATGCTTTGAATTATTTCGAAAGCGTATCAAGTAAGATTTAGAGAAGTTACTAAATGGTATTACTATAAATATATGCTAAGATTTAAAAAGAAGAATATAAATTTTATAGTCTTCTTTTTAGATCTACGAGTATGACGTCCTAGTAGGGTTACCTAGCCAACGACTTAAAGCGCGGCGCTAAGTTCCGCCATTCAACACGCAATACCTCGAGATCTCGACGGAAGTCATAATGGGAACGGAGTATCTTAGTACTGGGTTCCCATGCTCCAGATGGATGGTCTTTTCGTTTCACCTCCGAAAATCATGTGGAAATGGTCTTAGCAATGGGTTGCCTTTGTCTACTTGAATAATAAGGCTATGTCGACTAGCCTTAATGACGTCTTTACACCAATCAAATGAACATACGTTTGAGACAGGTTGACCAATTAATAAACAGATGGAATTATAATAAACTTGACTATATATAATCCCGAGCCATTACCTTCCGCAAACAGTGTATCGTCAACTATAATTAATACATTATAATTATATGCATTATATAACAATGCAATAATTTAGACAGATTAATCATTCTATTCTATAGTTGGGCGTTTGATTGATAATAATTGAACAATGAAGTATTTGCTAGTGTTTTCCCATAGGATGCGTAGCTGGGATATGAGGTTTTGGTCGTAGAGTGGCTATATACATTCTTTTATATAAGTATAGATAAGAATTGGTAAGCTGAAGTGGCAATGGGCGGGACATATCTGTCGTAGAGCCGACGGCCGCTGGGGCAGACGTCTCGTAGAATGGAGACCCCGTACAAAGCGACCGGTGGGACGACCCCCTGCCAGATGGGCTGACGATATGAAGAGGTTGGCGGGAAGCGGATGGGTCCGAAAAGCTGAGGATCGAGTGTGGTGGCGAGAATTGGGGAAGACCTATGTCCAACAGTGGACAAAAGATAGCTGTTGATGATGATGAAGTATAGATAGACAGTACATGGTTGGTTACACCTTGCTGTGAGGTGCTCAAATGTTAATTAAATAAAGAAAATACATTTTTTTTCTTTCTCTCGTATCTCGTATCTCGATGTACTTGTATGTACATGCGTATATACAGTCAGCAAGGTCTAAGCTGAGCTCTTCATTTGTGTGAGATTGATATTTCATTTTTTTATTTGATATACTAGAAATTAAAGGTAAAGTTGGTAATATTACTTACTGTTACGTGACCAAGCGTTAAAAAAGAAAACAACGCTGTTCTTAATGATAGAACGGAACGATTCATTACTTACCCTAATGTCACATAAGACGAGACAAAAAAATATAAGGAAATTGCGACCGGCGTAGAGGAATTGATATAATTTATTTATTTTTAGTTTTTTTTATTGGTTTTATAAGAAATAGAGAACAGAATAATATTTTATTATCCTTTGTCCTACTTAATGCAGGTAAGTATTAGCGTTTTATTGATATAAGTTATAAACCGTAAAAGCATGATATAGTTGAAGTATTTAAAGTTGAACATTAAAATTAATAGTTTTACAAAACACGTGAAGTTTAGAAGCTTAGAGAAAGTTTATACAAAATTCTAATACAATTCAAATGATGTGAGGATCCCACAATTTGGAGCGGTCACCTCGAAATGCATGAGAAACACGTTTACATTTCAAAACATAGCGATTAAACTTGCAAGGAAATTCAAATAGTCATTTGCATATCCGTTACGGTCCGGCCATTACAGATGCTGTCCCTTCCCCTAGTTTCCCAGTTTTTGGGGTAAACTTCACAAATATGTGCCTTGCAGATAAGGGTCGAGCACCTGCATCATCGCCTAATGGCACCTTATTGTAGATAGTTTGAAAGAACACTGGTTAAACAGATGTTGCTCGGGTCGGATGAAGATTTAGTATTTAATTAATCTCCTTATATTTTGACATTTTTCATTCATTACATGAAAATATTGTATTGAAAATTGATTACTTAAGTATTTTTTTAAACAGATACGTATGAAACGTTTGGAAATTTGAACGTAGTGAGTATATTTACTAGTTTTCTAAAAAAGTTAATATTTTTCTACCCTTACGTATACTCTTACACATAAAAAAACGTAAAAAATATTATTTTTTATAATTCTACTATTGATATTATTATTGAACTACTGTTTTTTGTACGTATACCTATATTGAACAATCACCTGCTCCGTAGTAACGTAATTAACTATCGATGTTTATATAACTGTAACTCCTGTCTGTTCACTGATTTTATTAAGTTTACAATCAATCGATTAATTTTATTCGCAATCGTCGCCCTTTGAGCTAATTGCAATATGTACAATATTGTGTATCTTCCATAAATAGAAACAGTAAGTTTTATATCCAAATATTATTAAAGTAAAACATAAATTCAAAAATATATTTTATAAACAAGCTTTCTATATTATTTCTTAAAGGTGAATTGTATTATACGAATCTCACATTTCATACTCATATTAGGTGGTTTGTGCCGCAATTTGTAATCCGCCATTTTGTTGCAGCGGCCATTTTGGATGATTATATGTAATTTTATTGTCATCAAAACTGAAGTCGTAATAAATTTCACCTGAAAGAGGGAAGTAGGTCAAATTAAGTTTGCAACAATTTACATACAATCCAACACACTAACACGGCAAGTTAATTAAATGATTGTAAAAAAGATATATTTAACTTAAATAACATTAAGGCTTTCACGACGCAGTTTCCCTTTGACTATACTACACTATAACTTTGTCTGCCTACCCTGCAGCTGAACAAATTAAAAGATGAAGCTAAAATATATGCTTTATTTTCACCTGGACTTGGATTTTTTATTTTCTTTCTTTTTATCGATACTTTTAAAAGTCAAGTAACAGTATATCTTGGTGGCTGGCAATAAATAAAAAATGAGAGCGGTGTCGTGATGGATACTGCCCCTGGGCATTAGCTCTAGATGTTATAAGTGTAAAAGCTTGTATTACTCTAAATTATTTATAATTTACTTGCCACAAAATATGAAAATGTATAATTGATGAATATTTTTGACGTAGTAGTAGTTTGTGTAGAATTGTATAATAAAGAAAATAAGATCTTCTTTAAGAGTAGAATAACTACAGAACTGTCATCATTCTGTCTTAATTCTTCTTTGTAATTTTAAAGTTAAATTTCATACATATGTAATTCTTCAGCTTGATATTAACAGAAATATTAGCTAAAGTGTTATTTGAACCAATAACTAACACTCATTTATATTAGTTCAACCTATAACATCTACAAAATTGCGTCGAATTTTTATATATATAAATCTTCATAAAACCTAATTAATTAAATGTAGTACTTACCTACATATACAAACATAAATATTAAAATTATATATAGTTTTTAAAGAAAAATATAAAATGAATATTTTGCTCTATATAAAAAACTAATTGAGTAAAATGTTCCGCATTCCGCTTAATTCGCAATCTACCACAAGTCTTTTCATGCTGTGAAATTTTATCCATATTTATGTTCTCTTTATGCATATATTAAAATCAGAAGAGCTAATTGCCGTGTACATTAAAAGTTTTATATTTAAATTATAATGAAAATCTAGTACTATTTTATTCTTGGACTAAGTGCGTTTAACCAAATATTTAATTATTTTAATGTTTGTTTAACAGTATGATACTGCCATAAAAAAATAACATAAGATACGAAACCAAATATAAAAATGAAATATATATTTCTTAAAAGTAATTTCTGTAGTATTTTTTATTATAATAAAAAGATATGAATAGTAATAAAAAAACTAAAACCAAGTGAAACTTAATTACATAATAACAACAATAAATAAATACTCAAATTATCTCCAAAATAACAATTCACGTTCACCAATTTAGATACTAACGAAGTATGTCAGTATTTCGTAAACTATTAATTAAGAGCCCCCGGTCATCATCATCCAACAAGACAGCTGTCTCACCCCACCTCCTGGGGATGACGGGTGGTTTTTTTGGCATTCCTACGTTCGGACCTTCGTCCAACAATTTACTGAACTGTACTTCACCCACTGTTAATGTTCTGTTGATGAATGGTTTTGCTAATACAAATGTTTTATTTACTCGTACTGTTTTTTTTGTTAAACATCATTATATATTTTTTTACGAAAACGGAAACAGATCGAAATTAGTGTTAAAACACTCCATTCTCCACTCCACCAAACTTTCGGGGTATGAGTGGTGAGAGGAGCAACTTTGCTTCACGTGTTACCTTGTTGCCAGAGTGAAGAAATGAAAATATTAGGAAATAATAATTCAATGCCCCGAGTAGGAATCGAACCCACAACCGTCGTTACAGTCAAACGTTTACGCCCCAGCACCACGACGGCTTTATGTTAAAGAGAAATTATATTTTATAATATTCTGAATAAACTTTATGAAGTGCAAAATGTAGTTACCAATAAAATTTTCCTATTCCCACAGAAAAAAAAATCTAAAAATACCTGAAATATAAAATACAGTAAAGACCTCGTCTTGCCACTTTTACATTCAATGCCTATTGTGTACCAAAAGTTTGAACGAAATTTCACGTTGTAAATGCTCATACGAACGTGGCTGTTTAACATTACATTTTCGTTCTTCTTTTACGTTTATTGTAACTCTTTTGCATACGTAACATCTATTATTTAGTTATTACTTCATGCATACGTATGAATAAACTATTTATTTATTTATTTATTTTCACCTTCCCGCCGTATCCCGCATGTAGACAGACAGAGCCTAGTGTTAAGACACTCCGCTCTCCACTTTTCGTCTAATTCTGGAGACATTGAGTGTTGATTGGTATAACTTAATGCGGCGTATTGCTTCGACACCAGCGAAGAAGAGAGTTTCCTTGAGTGGGAATCGAATCAAGTCAAAGTGTGACTGTAAAACCAACTGGTTGTGGGATCGATCCCCATTCGAGAAGATGAAATATTTATTTCTATTTATATTTCCATTCCACACAATCACTACCGTATTCATAGTCCAACCTAGATAACACTGCTTCTTACTGTAATATTGAACACCATTATCCAGAAAAATACTTCCAATATGATAAGTAATATCCTCCACCAATTCTCCTACTAACACCCAATCAGATAATTTGTTCCCACATTGCAATACCATGTTACACCCGACTTACTCTATAATAAAAGTTCAAACAGGGCTATTTTGCGGCTGACTTCCTCTGTCTAGTACCCACTTTTGCTCTTATTTATTACTGGGAGCGAACGTGCTCAACGCGAATTTGTTTTCATAATATTTCTCACGAGTACCGCTTCAGCATTATGTTAAATAAATACACGGCATTATATACTTTGTTCGCTTAATATAAGATTTAAATTCACTCGTTCATTGGCTCGTAAGCGCGTTTGTCTACTTATTTGCTTTATTGCGACATTTTATAATATTCTACGTTTGTAAGATAAGATGCAGGGCTCATCTGTTACGGGGAAGTGCTTTTTGAAATCGTAAAAATGTCGCCTCGCATATCGTTTTATTTTGGTATATTTTTATTTGTATTAGAAATACTTTTCTCATTTTATCTAATTAAAAAAAAGATGTCTGACAGCTTTTCAATAAAATAAAAATCAGTTTTTAAAAGAAAAGAACGAAATAGATAAAATTTTCATAGTTCAGGTACGTTTGTTGCTCAAGGACCTGAATTGATTATAAAAGAAGGGCTGGAGTCACATTACACAAAACAGAATTTTAAGTTAAATTGTATTTGTTGAATTGAAGTCCGTGTAAGGCACCTGCTGCATCCCGTCGCCGGTCGCGTCCTCTACGACCCAACTTTCAATTTCAATGAATGTTTCAAAGTCGTTTTCGTTTGTTATTGTTTTCCATTACCAAAGTTCAATGGCTGGGACGCGGTCGACTGGAATTGGTCTCCAAATATCGAGAGACCAACTTTCTGTCATATAAATGTAAAATAATATTTTAATATATTCCTGCAAGCTAAATAAATATAATTTTCATAAAGCAATTGAAAATAATTTTACAATATTCAATTTTGAATTATATTTAAATATGTAGGTCAACATAAACTACAGGCACTTGTAAAATCACCTAACGAACCGAAAGGAATAACGTGCGAAGCGATTTCTTGTTTAAAGTACCCATATTTATGTAGTACATTGTTCCGGCGACTTACAATATTTTCCATTAGCAATATATTATTCATATCTGCAAAATCTTAATCATGGATAAACAAGAAAAAATAATTAAAAACGCCAGTGTCGAGCGATGGAAATTCACTATTATAAATTCTACGGGAAATGTGAAAGATGCCGCAATATTTCAAAAGGCTTGTTAAAGAATTATGTACACGGCAGGACTTTTGGCTTAAGAGCGAGTACATGAAAGGAATTTAATAATAATGGAACATTTTTATTCCTGTGCTGTGCCGTATTTCAGCGTCACTCTGTGCATTATTAATACTTTAGTTCTGTGCATTTTGGGGCTTTATTGATTTTAATGTAGTGAAAATCGTTTTTCATAAATTTTAGAGTACCTAATATACTGAAAAATATATAAAAAAAACTGTATGTGTATTTAGCACTAACAAATATTACAATTTTAAGAAATTGTCATCGTAGCTAATTCTAATTTAAAAACAAGGTCGCAAAAGGGCATAGATAATAAAAAAAATAGTTGTCACGAATCTTAACTGTAAATAGAAGACCCGAAATTGAAAACAATTTAGGCCCTAAAATGTCAGATTCTTGTCAGTTGGATTAATTCTGTTTAACAACTAAAGTAAATCCAGTTCACCAGATAAGGGCCCCGGAAATTGCTTTAGAGTAGGAACCGAGTGGCCATAGCCAGTGGCGCAGGCCAAATGGGTGATCGATTGGGGCTTCGCATGACCATGTAATTGTGACCTCAGGTAAACTCGAGCGGCCGATCGCGTGCCGCAGCTTTCTTTTAAACTAATCTTGCAACTTTTATTGTGACACCTTAAGTGAGTCATAGGCTTTTTAAGGTTTTGAATTTATTAGCTTATTATATAGGAATATCGTGTATATAAGAAACGTGATTATAATATTTTCATTGCCATAGTTTGACGTGACAATTGTGGATTATGTAAGGCTTAATTGTAAAAGTATGTAGGTAAGGTCGTTATATTTTAATGTGCAAGTACTTAATTCGAACATAAAAACACAAAGAAATTAGTCCACATATGTTTATATTATTTAGGAATATTAATTAAAGAATGACCAGTAATTTCACTATTGCGATTCAGATTTATATCTATTCGTTAAAAAATTTTCGAAATATTAGAAGACAACACACAAGACAACACACAATCTGACTAAAATTTATTTTTTTAACTTAGCCAAACAAAACCTATTAATAACTCATTATTTTGTCAAATATTTCATTTTCTCGAATGGGATTCGAATTCACAACCAGTTACACCTTTACAGTCACATCTCTATAATAATTATACCCACAATTATTAATATTATTATAAAACATGTTTTGTGAGAGTTTAGTATACGAAATATATCAATAATGTAGGCAACGCCATTCAAGTTTGTTTTTGATTTTGCGCAACAAAGCGAACTGTTTGATGCTGGCTCGTACCACCGCATTTGTGACACATCGTTGGGTTGGCCAACTAATGTATTTTGTATGAAAAGTTGTATGATTTTTTATATTATTTGCAGGAAATTTGTGTCAGTGTATACTTTAATAGTCCTAGTTATTTTTACCGATGTACACTGTGATCGTTAGGCTTATTTTACTTGTTGCGTAGTAAATAATCCTTGTTTTAATTAAATTACATAATATTATAATGACTCTTTTACAATTTTTTACTAATAAAAACATTTTACAAAAGTAAACCGAAACTGTAAAGCATCTAGACGCGCGGTAGCACGTCCAGCTAAGTTCAGTAAAACAGAACTGGCAAGCAGCACCGTGTGTAATTTTACATGAAACATTTGAAGTCCCTTTTGACCCTTTCGTAACTCAAAAACTATACCAACTGAAATGTCAAATTTCATAAACATAACTCAAACGGTTATTTACATAATAAGGTCCAAAATCGTCAATTTTAACACGTATTGACTGACTAAAACCCAGTTCCAGATGACCTATAACGATAAAATTTTGCATCCAGTTAAGTAATTGGTATAAAGGAAAAACTCCGTAATTTTTAATCATTTTCTTATAATGTTTCAATAAATAGATTCTATTACGAATATTTAAACTATATGAAATCCACAATATAATTAATAAATCTAAACAACAATAGATGAATATAACTTTATTGTTTCATTTATAGCACATCCATATAAAGTTATCTAGTGCAGTTCAATGTAGTGGATGCACGCGATGGCCGCACTCGCCCGCGCGCGCGCCCGCGTCCACACTCCGCTACCGGATGACACGATTGTGCACATCAGTGACGATTTATTTCATTTATTATTGTTTCGCTGTGCTGTTGCTGATGTAAGCCAGATATGAGTGTGTGGATGTGTGGTCATTGAAAATTTAAGGGATGGAGATTTTGTAATGGTTGAAAGCTATATTTGAATTGCACTTCTATTAATATATAAGTCTATGATTTTTTTTTGGTGTTTCGTCTATATTCTGGCAGAGGCAGAGGAAAGCTAGAGTTAGGTCACTTCGTTGTCTGATATCTGCTTGGATTCGAGAAATGACGTTTTGAGTGACATAACTCAATGCAGAATTTTATCTTGTCAGAGCAGGCAATAAAAATAATTGAAATATTCTCCCGAGTGTAAGTTAAATTCACAACTTCGAACACTGTCAGTTTTATTATATACAAATATCGAGGTTCAAATCTTGTAAAATTAAAAAAACAATAATAAATTTAATTCCACAAAGAAAGTAATTACAGAGACAAAGAGCATTACGTGAAAAAAGCTTGTATAAATTACACAGTTATAAAATGTTTTCCTATCCCCTAAGCTAGGGACAAAACTCTCACTTCTCCCTAAAAATGAGTCTCGTGAAGTTTATGTTTGAGAAAAATTATACAAGCCAAGAATTTTATATTTTTATAGTAGAAGCATTATAAAGGTTGTAGCTTTTATGTGTTGACACTGCAATATGAGTAATACGCAATGTTATCTTGAATAATGACCACGTCACAACTTCCGTGGAAATAAACAAAATCACATATTGGCTGGGGAGTGGGGAGCTCGCGGATTATTACTTACGTCATGTATGCATTATTCATAGGTCTATTGGTACTGCGATATTTCAACACCCTATATACGAGTAAAGAGGGAAACGGAATAGGTTAGAGCTGTATAAGCTTTTATTTTATCTGGCAGAAATTGATATACATATGTTCGTGTCATGTTGTTTAGTAGTTACTTTTTTTATTTGTTACCAAATTGTTAAAAAATGTAGTTATTTTTTGCCTTTATTTGCACATTCTTAATAATGATTAAGCACGTAGGGATTTAATTGTCCAGTTTCTAATTATTGGTGATTATTTCTGATTATTTCTAGGATCAAATATCTAAATTGTTATAAAAAATTCTAATTTACTAAAATTAACCCTTATTTGTTTTTCTTCACGCTGTATCCCGCAGGTAGTAGGAGCCTACAGATAAGAAGAGATCTCATACAGTAAATCACAAATTAGAAATACCACTGTCGACTGCTAAGACTTTCCAAGATTATACGACGATAAAAATGGAAATATATTTCCTTATTTAAATTTAAAAACAGGGCGGGCGGCACAGTAATAAAGTAAACAAGCTCTAACAATTTTATTTCACTATTTTAAACTGCTTAAGCACGTCATTGTAATTACTCTTATAAGTACTTAACATTATGAAATGGGTAAATTTCTTCGTTTTAAATGAGAATTAAGCGTGCATAGTCACACAAGTAAAAAAGCTAGAGCTATTGTTTACTTTAGAAATTAAAATATTGCTTTTAACGTTATTTTTTTTACATTATTTTACAAGAATATCTTTAATTTCCAAGATCTTTGTCGCATATACCCTATATTATGCTCCTTTTCCTCCTCAGTACCAATCTGAGGAATATATAATAACTTCACGCCTTTTTTCACGTAATACAATAAGCAAAAAGTTAATTAAAACAAAATCGAGATAATTCTAACGACATATAATTTGTCCAAATCGGTTCACTGGTTTAGTAGTTACAAGGGAAGAAATGATCGGACATACAAATATAAGCCTCGGATAAAAAAATTACAGTCAAGACACTCAGTTTTTCGTTTTCCGGATTTGACACTATCGGATATATGATTTTTCAGTTACGCAAAAGTGGTTGATTTTATGGCAAAGGGCAGCTGCTGAGTAATATTCTAGATCAAAAACTTAACTTAAGTTTTCTATATTATTTTTATGTCGCCTGAGAATTATTCTTACGGATAATTATATATTTTTTATTAACACAATATCTTTTCAATTTATTATAGAAACAAATTCCATGCCGAAGCTACTAAATAAAAAATGAAAAAAGTAGAAAAAATGTTACTTTATTAAAGTTCGTTTGCAATTTGCCAGTACAAAGTAATTTAGTTGTCATCAAGCGGCACCGCCCTACTTTTATTTATCATTGAATTTCTATTGTTTTTATTCTGTAAGGTACAGTACGATCGACGAGTAGTGGCCGCCTTGAAGTTAATTTTTATGAAATTTCTGGCATTGTTCTCGGCCTCGGGAAAAAAATAATCAAAATTAAGAAAAATCTTAAAATGTAATCTGCGCAGCCATCTACAATTTGCTTCAGGTCGGCCAAGACTCGTCGACCGCACTGTACCTACTAGATAATAAAATAACACCGCAACAAAGGATTTTTGCTATTTGGAGACAACGACATTTGGACATCGTGTGGCTAAATTCACTTACTGAAAAATCGGTTTCCTTTCTCATGACTGTTACATTGGCTTGAAAGATTCACAAATTACATAATAACATTTTTGGAAATATCTTTCTAGTGAAGTTGAAATAATTTATATAGATTGTTAACATAAAATATTTCTAAATATTTTTATAATTTAGAAATAAATTTTCATCAAATGATTAAAGTCATTAAAATTATTTTCACCCACGTACATTGCATACATCTATTAAACACTTAGGCAAGGTCCAATGTTAATTTTTCCGTGTAGCCACTACCCACGCTTGTGGGTTCGATTACACTCGAGAAAATATTTAATATTTTCATATGTTTGCTCTTGTAACGAAGAAAATAACAAGAAAAGGCGAAGAGAACGGAAGAACACCACATACTAAAAGGAGCAAAGACAACCAAAATTATTTTTCACGGTTTGATTTTATTTAATTGACTATTGCGTGACTGCTAATGCAAGCTCACAGTAATGGTAATTGGGCTGTAAGATAAGAGGGTTGTTAAAATAAATGGAATGAATTGCACAAGGAATGAATTGTAATACTTGATATTGGCCATTTAATATTGAAGGCCATCGAGGCGCAGGTTCAGAAAGGTGTGACTATAATGCGACGATTGTGGGTTCGATCCTCACTTGGGGGAATGCATTATTATTTATTTGTTCGCCACTCAATAAGCAATGCCTCGAATATTCGGCGGAAAGGGGGGAACGGAGTGTAGGTTCTCTCTGGCTATCAGGACAGATTTTTTAATTTTAAATTTATTGAATTTAAGATTTTCTTGTAAGATATTTCAATATATCCCTAAAAAAGTGTTTTTAAATCTATATATATCTATATATATAAAATCGAAAGGTCACTCACTCATCACGAAATCTCAGAAACTACATGTGCTAGGACTCTCAAATTTTACATAGGAGTTATTTATAGGACGTAGGTGCTCGCTAAGACGGGAATTTGCAATATTCGACTTCTAAGGGGTTGTTTTTGGGGTTGAAAGTTTGTATGAAATTTCGTTACTACAAATGCTAGGAGTCTCAAATTTTACATGGACGTCACTTATAGGACGTAGGTACTCATGGAAACAGAAATTAATAATAACATAGTTCACGCAGGCGAAGCCGCGAGCGGGCCGCTAGTAGAATTATAAAACTATACAATAATTCGGCCTAAAAGTCAAACAACCTACAAATTGACTCTGGCGACTGCATGCAAGCTTCTCCACTTTTTATCCAGATCGTTGCATTGCAGTGTTTTTCATTTCCTGTGGCTTAGTTTATATTTTTTTCACTGTGAAACTTTTTATGTCAACTGCGCGACAGCGATGACAGTTAGATATTTGCCGCGTGTCTTTGTTTACTGAGGCGTATGCGGTATGCATCGTTTTGTGAAGCCCATTTTGCATTTTTTTACAACTTCACACCTTTTCCTATAGCGAGGTGCATAATAACGTATCTACAAACGTGATAGTTGTTGGTTTGATCCCCACTGGGTGAAATTATTTCAATTTTAGTTATTTTTATTGTCCCATTGTAATAGACATATAGCGGCGTTGAGTACCGCCATTCAACACATAATATTTCGAAAATTGGCCGAAAAATAGGAAATGGAGTATCTAAATACTAAGTTATTATTTCTAAATGAGGTAGTGATTGAGTATAAAAAAAACAACTATGTATTTATAATAAGACTTGTATGGGGGAGACCAAGTGGGAAGCGGAGAGTCTAAGCACTAGGCTCTCTTCGCTGCTACATGCGAATGTATTTATTGTTAGTGGAATTGAATCATAGGCCACAGAGTATTTGTCAGCGTCAATCACCCTCCAATTACATTCTATGTATGCAAATGACTTCATTGGTATAAGCCGCGTTCAGATAATGACGTCCATAAAAGTTAACTTACCATTACCGTATTATGGAAGTGCCATAAGCTATATTTTGATGACTTTGAAATTGGGTCATACGTTTTATAATATTTCTAAGTTAAATGCTATTGTAGCCTATTTTTCATATGGTGTACCTAGGGTTCAAAGCCAACAGTGCTGCTGGATAAAGAAAATGGAAATCAATAAAATAGCACTAGATTTTCTCCGCCTACACGAAAAATTAGCAAGCAAGGAGATAATTCCTCCCGTGGAGAGTTTCGCCTATTTTTACTGGAGATAAGGGGCTATATTATTAAGACTTTCTAAATAACACTTAATATTATAAATAAAATTTTGGGCTTAAATATTTAATTTTAAATTTAATTTTTAATATGTAAGAAAAAATACTATGAAACTTAAAGACAGGTGAGATAAATTATTTATGAGAAATCCTATCCTATCCTATCCTATATCTTATAAAACAAAGTCGCTTTTTGTGTCTGTCTGAACTTTCTAACTCTTCTTCTTCTAAACCACCCAACGGATTTGGATGCGGTTTTCACCATTAGGTCGAGTATTTCTCAGGGAAGGTTTATTTATAGTTTATTATTTGTACATTCTTATGTAAATTAACATAAATACGATAAATGTGTATAAAGTCCTACCCGCTGAGACACTTTGTCGCATGCGCTGCTTTAATGGTAAATACTACATGAAAAAAATATACTGGAGTATTGTTCCTCTTAATAAGATCTATAAAAAAGTCCGCGATGGCAAATTCGTATCTTTTAAGAATAACGTGTAGTGATCATATTTCTGTCTAAAAATAGTAATTTCAATATATTTTTTATTGTGAGGGATATTTTTCCATAATGGTATTAATCCTTATCCTTTAAAATACTTTATTAAATTTCTACGTTAAACGAAGATAAAATTTGCTTTTTAAACTATTTCGAAATTGCGAATAGTTTTAGAGAAAAACGCATTTAATTATTGACACATCACGCCGTTCACACATCAAATGTATCGAGTCAAGTTTCACTTATCCTTTACTCTCAGCATATAAATAAGTATATTAGTTACGTTGGCCATTTAATGTAGATCAAAACTGTCTTTTCTGTTTTTCATTTTAATAAGTACTTTAGAAGTTGTTACAATATCAAAAAATCCTTGCTGCGAAACGCGCCTCGCGACGTTATGCTTATACAAGCGAGTCCGCCGCGCCCGCCTGCCTAACACGCATCGGTGGTTCAGTGGTAGAATGCTCGCCTGCCACGCGGGCAGCCCGGGTTCAATTCTCGGCCGATGCATTCTATTTAATTTTCGTCACATGCAGCCACGTAGTGCTTGCTTTTCATCAGAGACAGAATACCCTCTTCAGCATTAACCACAGGTTCGAAAAAAAAAACCCGCCTGTCTTTATAGCAACGAAGATTTAGATGCGTTTGCACGTATTGGATAATTCGAGTTGAATGTATTATTTAATGTCATTTAACTATCTAAAAATAGTAATTTAAATATATTTTAATAAGTACTTGAAAAGATTAGTAGCACAGATTTAAAATTACGGTACCTACTAAAAAATCCTTGCTGTGTAAAACAATTGGAAAATCCTTATTGAAACTACGAAAATGCGGGTTGCATTAGGGTTTAATTAATTTTCACATTATCTTAAGTGCTTTGCAAACATACATTATATGAATAATCCAGTAGTAAAAGCGGGCGAAGCCGCAATAGGGTCGCTAGTATCTTATAAAACAAAGTCGCTTTTCGTGTCTGTCTGAACTTTCTAACTCTTCTTCTTCTAAACCACCCAACGGATTTTTATGCGGTTTTCACCATTAGGTCGAGTATTTCTCAGGGAAGGTTTATATATGGTTTATTATTTGTACATTCTTATGTAAATTAACATAAATACGATAAATGTGTCTAAAGTCCTACCCGTTGAGACACTCTCGCGCATGCGCTGCTTTAATGGTAAGTACTACATGAAAAAAATGTACTGGAGTATTGTTCCTCTTAATAAGATCTACAAAAAAGTCCGCGAGGGCATATTTTTATCTTTTAAGGATAACGTGCAGTGATCATATTTCTGTCTAAAATTAGTAATTTCAATATATTTTTTATTGTGAGGGATATTTTTCCATAATGGTATTAATCCTTATCCTTTAAAATACTTTATTAATTTTCTACGTTAAACGAAGATAAAATTTGCTTTTCACACTGTTTCGAAATTGCGAATAGTTTTAGAGAAAAACGCATTTAATTGTTGACACATCCCGCCGTTGACACATCAGCTGTGCCGACTCAAGTTTTACTTATCCCTTACTCTCAGCATATAAATAAGTATATTAGTTACGTTGGCCATTTAATGTAGATCAAAACTGTCTTTTACTGTTTTTTTCATTTTAATAAGTACTTTAGAAGTTGTTACAATATCAAAACATCCTTGCTGCGAAACGCGCCCCATCGGTGGTTCAGTGGTAAGAATGCTCGCCTGCCACGCGGGCGGCCCGTGTTCGATTCCCGGCCAATGCATTCTATTTAATTTTCCTCACAGGCAGCCACGTAGTGCTTGCTTTTCATCAGGGACAGAATACCCTTTTCAGCATTAACCACAAGCTCGAAAAAAAAAACCCGCCCGCTATAGAGGCATAGCAACGAAGATTTAGATGCGTTTGCACGTATTGGATAATTGGAGTTGAATGTATTATTTCAGCGCGATATATTTGGTTTCATATTTTTTTTGTAGTTATTAGTAGGTAGGCTTTTGTTTATAATTTCTTCCGTTTAAAAATAGTCATTTAACTATCTAAAAATAGTCATTTAAATATATTTTAATAAGTACTTGAAAAGATTAGTAGCACAGATTTAAAATTACGGTACCTACTAAAAATCCTTGCTGTGTAAAACAATTGGAAAATCCTTATTGAAACTACGAAAATGCGGGTTGCATTAGGGTTTAAATAATTTTCACATTATCTTAAGTGCTTTGCAAACATACATTATATGAATAATCCGGTAGTAAAAGCGGGCGAAGCCGCAAGGGGGCGCTAGTTTTTAATATATAATTGAATTTAGTTCTTGTATGGCTATTACGGCTTTTAAGCTAGTTAGTGGAGTCACTTCATCAATGTCATCTAGAACGAACATATGCTATATATGTTATGAAATTAATACGTTTAAAATTTTGCAGTCAAACTGCAGGAAAAGTAAGCTTTATATTTCACTAGCGACCCAAACGCGGCTTCGCCCGCTTAAGATGATTGTTATATTATAACCAAATTATACAAAGTCTTTCTACAAAAATTGAAACCTATGTGCCATTTTGACAACAAAATAAGCTTAAGCTATACCTATTACTGTAAAGTTTCATCTAAATTCGTTCCATTTTGCGTGAAAGTGGGAAAAATATCCATCTTCACAAATTTGCACATTTATAATATTAGTAGGACGTAAGTTCGAGTTTCATTGAATGGACCAAACAATCATTAAATGAATCGGGGATATGTAAAACACACGTAAAACTGAGCGACGAATTCCGTTCTGTCACTAAATAAGAATGTATTTTAAAGAGCGGTAAGCGGAGAAAAATAATTAATATATTTTTTTTACCAAAATTGGGGAAATTCATCAATAACAACAAAAAATATATATAGTAAACTGAACTAACTGGGGTAACTGAAACAACTGGGGTTATAACTTTCCAACAGTCAGCTTGTATAATTACCCAGTTTGTTATCGGGCTGTGTCGGCGTTTGTGTAAACAAAATATTGCGAAATTTGCATTACACTAGTAGTAGAGAAAAGGCGGGGCAAGGGATTGTCATTAATAATATAGCGTAGAGTTAGAGGGCGGCCCCGCCCTACAGACGGGGTTAATAACCCTAGTTGAAATGTAGGGGCAAACTATAGTTTTCTAACTATTATAACTGCGTTTGCTTATATTCACAATGATTATGTCATTATCAGTTTATTATTTATTATTGGTAATCTATCTAACCTAGAACGTTTATATAAACGGAACCCTTTTCCTTCCTGTGGCAGTACTTCTCGCATTTGGTCGGGTTTTTTCTATTAAATATTTGATTAATATACTTGTACTGAAAATATTCAATACGTCAATAACAATATTAAAATCTAATATTAAACTATAAAATAGAACAAGATATATTATATTAACGTATAGAAAATACAGTTTCAGCAATTTATAAGTCATTTATTACAAAGTCATTTTCCTAAAAGATGCGTAGATAATGCTTTCTTCCATTTTGAGATGATAAATTGGTATCAGGGATGGCGTACTTGCCATAATTCAGTTCTGGTTTGGTCGTCTAAGCGCCAACCAGGGCGCCTGCCGTGAAATTGACTGCACATATTTTAAAATCATTTTAACGTTTGTCGACGCTTCCTTTTTAAGAAATATATTATAATATAGTGTTATTTAAAATATAGCCAGTTGTTTGGTTTATATAATTGTATCAAGAATAAAAGGAATTTTGTACGTTCGGAAACAATTTTTAAAATCAAAAGAGTAGAAGTAAGAGATAGTTTTAAAAATATTTTTACTATAGTAAAAAAATATATTACGATATATTATAATTTTTTTAAATTTTATTCTAATAACTTTTATTTTTACTTTCTGTAAACGTGACAGTTGTGGGTTATCAGATAACTAAACAAAGCTCGGCGTTAAGTTCCGTACAACGGAGTGTCGTAACTCTACGTTTTCTACACTGCTACATGCTGTATACAGAGTGAAGAGTAAATCTCTATTTGCTTAAAATTTACAAAAGGTAAAATAGCGTATTCATATTTCGTCTTTACCTCAAACATTGTGAATTTATATATATTTGTGATATCGCTAAGCAGGTGTTTTATTTGTAAGTTACTAATTCATAGCACTCAGAGCTTAGCAAAACAAACTATATCCATTCTAATTGGATTTTCATGATTCATGTTTATTTATTAACAGCGATATATGCTAAATGGATGTTGTAGTTTTATCTGGACGAGTGTGTGCAGTTCGATTTTATTTATTTTATAGTCTAAAGCGATCAATTGATACGTTTGAATGATGCGTTTTGGTTTCAATAGATATGTACAGTGTACGAGTGTCGTTCAATTTGAATGCATTATGTATATGCATTTTTTTATCTAGTTCATGGTGTATTTTATTTTATTTAGAAACTCCAGTACTAAATTTGAGTTCGATATCAAAATAAAAAATATATATGTAGATTCCATTTTACATAGAATCTAAATTTAAATAGGCAAAAATAAAATAGTTGTTTAAAACTCTTATTGTAAAACTAAGTAAATATTTGTCAGCCCACGGCTACGTCAATAATAAGTAAAACAAGCCGTGTTCACTCGAATTTCTTTTTAGTCTAGACAATGACTGTTTTATTAAACGAATTCCTTTTGAACACGAAGAAAAAGCGAATAAGTCATTAAAACTGTCGGCGGAGCGTGAGAGGGCGGAGTTGAGTAAAAATGGTAGAACAGTGCTGAAGCGGCTTCTTATCGAAAACTTGAAACTACCATGATATCTGCCCGAGCACTTATTAAACTTTCTTTCTCTCCCGAACGTCAAATTCATTGAATAGTTCCAATTGTATTTATATTACAGGATTCCCTCTGTGAAATTGGCAGATCTGTAGATTGTAGTATAGAGAGATGACTGGATCTGAATTGGTAAAGGATACTTGCGTTTAAATATTATACTTATATTATTAATAATCGTATGTTTATTTGAAAATTAGGATTTATTAAATTTCGTATTTAAGTCTAAGTTTCCAAGGTAATATTTTGTTAATGGAATATATGTAATAGTTTTCGTATCTTGGGGAGTGGGTTGAAAAAACGTTTTACCACTCAACATCCCTTGCAAATTCTTTTAGAAAAAGCCCAGGATGTCTAGAAAGCGGACAGAAACATTAGAGTGAAAAAGCTTAACACTTACATAGAATTTTACATAGAAAAACAAACCGTGTACCAAATATTTACTTTATTTTTGTAACGTAGTGAAAATGTCACAAACCCTTATTAAGTGATACCAGCGTTTAGTGAACATAGAGTGGGCATCTAATGAGTTCTCTCATCCCATCGATAGACCGCCTCTTCCATTCTCGGACCAGTTCAATTGCTTTCGTACCCTTTACGTTCCTTTTTCTCGGTTTTTTAAGCAACTTAGGCGGCTTTATCGACGCTCTGAATATAAAGTTGGTTGTGTTTACACGTCCACTGAATTTCGGTTTTAGTCGTTCTCAACAGCGACAGTTCTACGTGTTTGTGATTAAAACTTCGTATATTAACATTTTATTGTAGTTATTTTAACTTTTTACAAAGAGAAAAGTAAATATTAGTTAGACTTATATTTAAATATGATGAAAAGCCAGTTATGTCCGAGATATTTCGAAAACAATTTACATTTTATTTTCAAATGCTCGTCAACAAAAGTGCTGTATGTGCAATATCATTTATCGCCAGTATTTAAATTCCGTAATTTTCGCAATTTTTGCAAAATTTTAAACAACTTAAAAAAACAAATTATGTTTTAAACATATTCGTTAAAAAAACATTTACAATTAATTCTAAATCAACTTCGAATCAACTTTGAACGATTCTTTGTGAAACTTAAGCTTCCCCTACCTCCATAATTTCAACGAACTTTATCATTAATTACTTTTTTCTTTTGATATAAAATTTTGTCCTTTATACTTCAATAATTGTTTTTGATTTTCAAAAAAATCATTTTATAATTTTATATACTCGTCTAAGAACATAGATTTCGTTATATTTCTATAAACCCTGAGTATTTAAGTGACATTTATGCAAAAAAAAACAGCATAAAAATAAACTGTTAAAAAAAACATCAATCTTAAAAATAAATGTCCACGTTTAATTAAAAAATATAATTTCAAAATGTTCTCGAGAGCAACCTAAATGCTTTGACTCGCACTGAAACTCAGTGAAAAGCTAGTCAAAATATTTTATGAAATATCATGTTACCGTTGAAATAAACACGAGAAATGCAACGGGTAAATGTATACAAAGTAAACGAGTTGCCAACTCATAAAAAAATTATACGCATGTTTATAATTTAGGGTAAGTGGCACGAACGGGGCTTTAACTTTATTAAATACGGAAACAGAATTACCGGCAGTGCAATAAGTAATTAATTTTGGGGCTACCGCCTGAGTTTATATGCGATGGATGACATGTGAGAGATTATAAGTAAAGTAAAGAATCATTATTGTACACCGATTATTACATTACAAGGAGGCAAAAGCGCGGCGTTAAGCTCCGCCACTCAACACGCCACGTTTCCAGAATTTGGCGGAAAACAGGGAAGACACTTAATCTCTCTCTGAGACAATCAAAGACATTCTGGTCTTAACCCCAGGTTCCTTCTGCCTACTGTTAAAAAAAAGGAAGTTGTTTATTATATTCCGAAAAACATTAAACAGCCGTAGCAAAATGGAGCCGCCATTACCTAGGTCGGTACTGGAGCAATGATTATTTTCATTACACCTAATAGCCAGGACGGACAGTTAACAGAGTGTAAGCTATTGTTTCGAACGTGAAACGAGCGTGCGAATAAATTATATTATATCTATTACTTACTGTATATAGATATTGTACAGTGATACACTGTTCTACTATTTGAATGTATTAATGAAATGATTTTTGACTGATATATTTTTTAGCTCTATGTTGTATCGCGCACACAATACATAGTGTTAAGACACTCCGCTCCCCACTTTTTACCGAAATCAGGGGGCACCAAACAAGAAATTTCATAATTAAATATCCAAACGCTAAACGAATGAAATTGAGACTTTATGATTGAATAAATTTGAGACTTTATATTTATTTTATATATTAATATAATTAATTTATTATTATCTATGTAAATAAATATTTAAGTTCACAAGTAAGGGTATATGTACAAGAAAGAGTCTCTCCTTTCTCCATTTTCTACATAGTTTCGAAGAGATTACACTCTTGATTTGTGGTACTACAATGCAAATAATCTCAATAAAGTAATTTCCATTCAATAAAAAAATGGAAATCGAATTCATAACCATCACGCGTACAATCAAACACTGTTTAAATCATAAATTCTATTATGCATTTTTGTAGACATTTCTGACCCTAGCCCTAACGAGGGCTATTTAGATTATAATATATGCATTTCTATTTAGGAAAATTCCTAACCCTGTGTACAAGTTTTTTTTATAGCCTCAAACCCCGACCTCGTTAGGAAAGTTGAAAATGTTTTGTTTTAATATTAAGTGCAGTAAATTATTACACATAAAAGGGCGAAGCTAATAACGCCAACTGCTACGTTTATAACTGAGGAAATTAATAGAGACATTAGTGATGTGAGAGAATGTTTGAATGGATTAAAATTAAATTTTACCTATATTGTTCTGGTTATTAAAATTTGGATTTTTGATGTTATTTGGAAAAATATATATTTTTCGTAAAAAGCTATTTAAATTACAGTGTCGGCTATAGCTTGTGTAGGTGTAGCTATAACTTAACTTTTATGCGTTTAGTTACTTAAAATAACTTCTAATAGATAAAAACCATTATAATTGTATATATACCATTGTTCATCAACAGCCTGTCTTCATCTTATTCAAGACATAGTCCTCTCTAATGGCACTCCATGCAATATATAATTACAAATGTAATATTTAATATATTAATTATTAATTTATTTTTAAGGTTTGCATATAAGTTACATGCTGACTATTTTTCGTCTATTTCTTATATATTAATAAATTTCATTCATCATGCTGTTTCCAAAAAAAGAACATAACAAACAAAAGTAAGCAGACCTACACAGTATATCGACAAACTATTTTCCCTTTACTAAATATGTTTTAGAGGCCACAGAGGGCCTCCCGACTCTTCCCTCTACTAATGCCGTCACTCGAGGCTATGTCACCGCTAGTACGAGTAAAACGTAAAACTCATTAAAATTACCTCACCCACAAAAGGATACGCAGTGTTCACGTTCCCGCGGCACTCTTGATCAAAATGAAAATCTACGCTTTGGACAGAGTTGGGATAAACAAATTTTTAATACCTGGTCGACGCGCGTTGGAAATGCCTCGATGGCTTTTGTAAACGTTAAAGTACTAAAACTATGAGTTTTTTGGTTAATACAGCAATTTGTGAAGTATAGTGGCGTATATTTAAATGAAAATTTGTATGTTTACCAAATAAATGGCTTGCCAAAATGTATGACAATTTGTTAAAATAACATATTTTTATTATTTTTTCGTGAAACATACTTTAATAAGAAAATATTTTCATTTTCATATTTGTTTTGGTCAAGAGTACTAAAACAGTCATTCAATTCTGTCTATACATTTTGCAAGTTTAACGGAGAGAAAATGATTAAAAGAAACATAAATCGCCTCATATATATTTTTAAAACTAACATTTCTTCACGAGAATAACATAAAAGTTATACTTTGTGAAATTAAAGTTTTAAGTTGTGTTTTATACAACTTAAAACTTTAATTTCAAAGTGTAACTTAAAAATTACAGTCAACACCACAACGAAAACGCAACCAATATATAAGATTTATTCGTCACACATGTCCTTAACGACCTGCAAAGCGAGTATAAATCTATCTGGCTTTCGAAAGCGTAGTAATTAACGGGTACGTGACGCTACCAAAGCATCACCCGGGACATAATTAACATGTTCTACGTTCACGTAGTGTTCACGTAGAACACAATGCCGGGCTGGTGCCGGTGCCGGTGGGCCTGACCGATAACTGCGTAGCACAACCGACAAATTGATGTTCATTGTTTTACTCTTCATGTCTGTTGAAAAGCTAAAATTATATTTTGTTATATTATTAAAACATATTTTTTTAAAATTATATTTTCTAAATCAGTGAGAGTAGAGAGATATTTAGGTCAATGTCTTGGTCCATTTTCCACCACCATTAATACGCTTGTATATGAATCTCTTACTGAGCGATTAACAGACAACACGTCGAAACTAAGGAGTGGAGAAACCTTAAATTTTGCATGTAAGGTTAGACTTAAAAAAATCTTGATTTTATTACTAGAACGAGAAAGAACGGGATTTTATGTTTTACAGTCTACGTAAACGAAATTGCGGGCTAAAACTCTTTAAAAAAAAATATGAAAAAATATTACTTTAGTAAGTAATACTGATTTACTATGAACAAAAAAAAAAAGACGGATAGAAAAGATTTTTTTTGCGATTTCGTAAAGATATACAGAAATTCGTCCTAATTAAATTCAGTATAATAATATTACTCTATTGTCATTGTTATAGCCAAAATTCAGTTCCCCAAAACCACGTCGCCTCTTAGACATATCATCTCAGGTCGTTAAAGATAATGACTGCGCTCGGTAATAGAGACTGAGTGATAATTTACTTTGCCCTCTCGTAGTAAAAGATAAGTATAATAGATAAATGAAAATATTTAAATATGTAGATGTAAAATTAGTAGGTCATTAGGAAATAATAGTATAAAACAAAAAATCTTGCAATGTTTAAAAAATGGATGAAATTAGCAAAAATTTTTTGAGCTTTTTGGCTTCTTAGCAAAAAGCTCTTAGTTCCACGCCGCACCCCTAGCATTTACTTTAATAAATGTTCGTACATAAACATTTACCTACATTTAAACTTAAAACGTAATATCTAACAAATAAACAGATTATATGTAATAAACACACAGACAGTACCCCTATATATATATATAAGTACACTTCTCATATATTGCTCTATAAATTCCAGCAGTTGTGGAAACGTCTCGAATAGACAAATTATTTAGAAATCAATTTGAGGCGCACAGAGCGCCGGCAATCGAATCGCGCCTCGCCTCGCCGCGATATTGCGAACGTAATAAACTGCTTCTCCGCAAGATTATTTCCACTTCAGCCAATACTATGAGAATTCTTAGCTACATGTGACATGCTCGTACGTAAAAACTGCATAATTTTTTTATTAATATATTCAGATTGTTTATTAAAATTGTTGAGGCTAGTCTTGGCAGGGGAATAAGTTTGGGAATGCAATAGGTTGTAGGTTCTATTCCCACTTAAGCAAAGTATTTAATATTTTCATTTAATCGGCCTTTTGGAGGTAGGGCGTGAATTTCAGAGTTTGGCGGCGGACGAGTGTCTTAACTCTAGGTTCCCTTTGCCTATCCTGCTGTGTGCGGGATACAGCGAGAAGTTATTTTTTGTTAGAAAGTAAGGTTTATACATTTTTATTATTTGGTCAGTTTTTTAATTCGTATTTTTTGTTTTCCTGTAAAGAAATTGGATTTCTCCATAAAACAGCCAAACCAGGGCTTTTATATTTTAAAAAAAAAATACAATTTTTCTATTTAATTTTTGTACTCACGGTGAAGCCAGGGGAAGCCAGGTCTTACCTAAATATTATGAACATGTATTCCAAATGGAACCTCCATTTAGACGAATTAAGTCAACGTCCCCAGTATTCGTGTAGATTTTAGGGGAGTATTAATTTGAATATATGCAAATACTGGAATTGACTTATGATAATAAAGTATCACGGCACCCTGCAACCTATACAACATATATATATATCTACATTTCACTTTATGTTATGTATTTTTATTGAATGTGTACATTTAACTTTCAATCGTAATTATCGACAAGCTATTTTGACACGTCACATTTACAACATAAGGACTACATTCGAATAAGTAAATTTTAAGGCTTACAAGGCCGAAACCGTCGAAACCAACTATCTAACGTAACAGGCTATTTAAATGCTGGACGAGGGAGGCCCGTGGCAGCTACTTATATCATAATCGCTTTCTGCCATTTACCTCCGTAGAACGTATTCACTGTACGCCCAAATTGATATGAATATTTAGTGTGAAATATTGGTATTTCATAGTACTCGCTTCGTTCAATAAAATGCTTACAATTGAAATCGAAATATTTCATATTGCGCAATCTTTTATTGGGCTAACAATGAGGGACGGGAACGGGAACGCATCACTCAACGTCACCGTTAGATGTATTTTTGCATCCTCATAATACTTAGGGGAATAATATCTATTGTCCGTAAACACACGCCAACGCTTTGAGCGATGGCGTGTGGGCTTTCGCTTTGTCTATGTTATTTTTATTTACCAAAAGGCAATATAAAACATACCTGAATTCGTATCCGACCGAAAACAGTCGTATGAAACTGTAAATATTCTCTTTTTACTATAAAACCCGTTTGTTTCGAACGAAAAGTTTCACGAAACTAATGAGTTTCCTCGTATATTATAACGGAGAAGAAAAATGGGAACGCCAACGAATATTTCAAAAATGACTAAAAATGATCCATTTCTTGGACCAGATTAATCAAATATCAAGCAATCGTAGCAGAAATAAAATATGGCGATTCTCAGTCGGCAGAACTGTGCTGTCACCGGCGATGATGTATTTGAACGTTTTCACGAGAGCCGCCGAACGCTTTGTCAACGTCCGACATTAGAGGTCATCGCTCATGGCGGAACAACCGGCCGTATTAGGACCCTAACTTGAAATATTTTCATTTATCTAACTCAGTTATAAATTACTAATAGCTTTGTGTTGCAATGACGTATGTTTTATGAAATATTAAATTATTTTATTAGTTCCAATGTGTATGAAATATATACTTATTACTTTTTTCAACAATACCACGGCGTTCAGCTCCGGTACTCAACACGCAATGTGTCCAGAAATCAGCAAAAAATGTGCGTGGCGGTGATCACCATCAGGTGACGATTGAACGCACGTTTGCCTTTTCCTTTTTCAATAAAAAAATAAATAAAAAAAAAAACGAAATGTCTTAATGGCTTCCAGGTTCTCTACCTGCCTTCTCTGCCTACCCTGCTGAATATGGGATACACCGTAATGCTAGAAAAATCAATATACAAATATTAAGAAACTTATATATACGATTCATCTAATATTTATTAAGGAATTCTAAAAATAAAAACATTCGGATATATATTTTTTAATGGAATAACACATTTATAAGTTTAATTTTTTTACGTAATATCTAAGCTAGTAGGACTTTTATCATTAACTTGTTAAGAAGTCAAAGTCCAGCTACAAAAGCTGTGTAGAATGGCAATCGGTTATATTATTCTTGATACTTTGAGCTTTTCAACCGTTACCAACGCGACGCTTAAAACTTTAAGAGATAGTTTTAGCTCAGATGTTTTAAATGGTCCATATTAAATCCATTGCACATAATCTATGGTCAAAGTGTGATATGAATATATGTATTTGAACAGCTGCTACATTTAAAATTTCGCGATTAAGTCAGTATATTTGTCGTTATTATATTTCGTATATTTTTAAGGTTTCCTACCTCAGATGGTATGTAGCATGCGCTCGTAGCAGGGTAGGCAGAGCGAGCCTAGAGTTGAGACACTGCGCTACCCACTTTCTGCTGAGTCCTAGAGGTTTTATGTGTTGAGTGGCGGAACTCAACGCATCGCTTTGCCAATACCAGAGCGAAGAAATGGAAATATTAAATATTTCATGAGTGGGAATCGAATCTACAACCTGTTGCGTTTATAGTTACACGCTTGTGCCCTCCGTCACGACTGGCTTTATGCTACAGCATATTGGTAACTTATATTACTTTCATTAAAAAAAAATCTTATTTTAAAATCTTGCGATAAAATGCCTTACAAATGATATAACATGACAAAATGATATAATATGTATGTGTGTAGATAGATATATCGATTTAATAGTTAACGTTCATCGATTGACTTTCAAATCGGATTAGATAGAACGGATTATTAAGACAAGATTACATATTACTGAGATATATACACTATACATATTGATAAAGTTAAATGGATTTATTTATATTGTAATAAACTGGTTAAGTACGAGTCGGACTCGCCTACCGAAATTTCCGTATCAAATTCAGGACTGTAGATATTTAAAAAAGTAGACAAACTCGAGGTTGCTGGCATATGCATTCATTTTATGTGAAATGAACTATAAATATAAGTTTGTAATATTTTTTCTATGAAACACCAAAATAATTAAATCATTTTGTCAAGGAAAATCGTTTTAAATTTCAGTCAAAATGATCTTTAACTTACTTCCTATTTTAATTCTCGCAAATTAATATTTTCAGGTGCGTTATATTACAACAAGAAAATAATATACAAAACCATTGAAACGTTAAAGCAATAATTACTCGGTTAAACGTATACAAGCCGCTGAGGAGGTACAATAGAAAAGTTTATTACAGCACATACGAAGTCAGGCTTCTCGTCAAGAGGTAAATATTTGTCGAGCGACGCAACGTGTGAGGCGAGGGTAAATAATGACTACGAATTCGTAACCAGATGAATGTTTGCGGACTACCAGCGGAAGTAATTTAGAGTTAAACAACAGGCCGTTATCGTGCAGACGGTTGTGGATTCGATTCCCATTCATAGCAATTATTATTTATCAAGGTTCTTATTTCTACGCTCTAGTACTAAGGCAAAAACGCAGCGTTACGCTGAAGAGGTTAACTTCCTTGACTTCCGATATTTATAATTATATGGATATAACATCATTAATTAGATGACAGACCCTCGAACTGCCTGAGTCCTCAAGTGTCAGTGTAATATGTATTTCATATACAACCTAAGTTAATCTTAATTAATAAATGTTAACTGGAATAGAATAATTGGAGTGTGTGATTATAATTCGTGTATGTTGAAGTAAATACTTGTATAATTGTTTATTTTTAATTATAGTTGTTACTAATTTCGGTGTTTTCTGTATTTACTTACTTTATGTAGGTAAATTGATATAATTTAGAGGTAATATTTTTTTTATGAGACTTCTGTACATATATGAGTATATGATGTTTACTTCATATAATAGGATACTAAGAAAATTAATAACAAACAAATTATACTCTAAAGCAAGAAAATCACACTGTACTTAAATTCATTATTTACCTATGTTTTATCACTTTACACTTCTTCTTCTTCTATACACTTGTATTGGCGTTGAGGCTATCCACTCAACACGGAATGCCTTCAGGATTCGGTGAAAAGAGGAGAACGGAGTGTCTTAACACTAAGCTCAATCTACCTACCCTGCTGAAAAAGAAAAAAATTACAATTAAATCTTTCCACATTCTTACTATAATACAAATTAAATACCAAATAAATATATATTAAACGTAATAAAGTTTCCTTGTAAATTTTAAGCGTCAAAGGATTTATTAGAGCGGTAGAGCGAATTTTCTAAAGCGTTCCGAACACGTTCGTTAATCCCGGCTAGGTCGTCGAAGGGACAGTGACGGAGTGCGGGTTGCGGGATTAGTATCGGCGGGTCACTGGGCCATATGTTGTTTATTAACACCCATATATCTGAGGTAGTTTAAATAAATGAAAATAAATAAATATATGGAGGGGATGCTGTGGATATATTAGATTGGGACGTTTTAGGTATGTTATTTGGACGTGAGTTTATAAGATTATTATAAGGGAAACTAGTTTAAAGGATTGCCTATATTTTTCACTCCAACTTTTATCGTAAGTGTACTTTTGTGATATACTTACTGTATAATGGTTATCCCGGCGCAAGCGTGTGGCTGAATACAGGTTCTGGGTTCGATTCCCACTCGAGGAAATAAAGTATTTAATATTTTTATTTCTTCTCTCTGGTGTTGAGGCAAAGCGTGGCGTTGAGTCCTGCTACTCAAAACGCAATGCATCGAGAATTCGACGAAAAATGACGAACGGAGTGTTTGAACACTAGGTTCAGTTGGAACTTATATACTGCTATGTGCGGGATACAGCGTGAAGCTAAAAAACATAATAAATAAATAAATATATATATATATATATATATATATATATATATAAAATAAACTCAAAATGTATTTTGATATATTTGGTACATGTGTCTTTCAATCCCGGCTATCGGATACTTGGGCAACCAGAGCGTGCGACCGCGACGGTGACTGCGGGTCTGTCACGGATTAGCATGGTTGCTGCCTGACAATTTAGCTGTAGGGAATATTTTATATATATACATTTTCTTTATATTTATGTATTTATTAATATATATATTTTTTGAAGAAGTATTAAATTAAAACGATAAAATTTTAGTTGCTTTAGTTACTAAAGTAAGAAATGTGGTCAATTTATCTCAACCAAGCACCAATTTATAAGCAACATAAATATAGCATTTTATCATGAATTGTTTTGTATCTAAAATTTATAGTTATTCTAATTTTTGAACAAAATAAAATATGCAATACTATTAAAATTTTTAAAAATTAGTTTTAATTTCTTCTTAAGTCAAAAATCTATATATATAAAAGGACTTGTCCTCACTGACTGAGGTAAGACGCACGCACAGCCGTAACCGCTGTGCGTAGAAACTTGAAATTTGGACAGGTATTTACTTTTGTAATCTGGACATCCACTAAGAAGGGATTTTGAAAAATTTTAACTCTAAAGGGATGAAATAGGGGTTGCAAATTTGTATGGAATTTTTTTTAAATCGGCTCCAATTTTTATAAAATTTGAAATTCAGACTCTTAAAAGTATTTAATTGAATACATGTTTCATGATTTTCTAGAGTTCTCCTCCTAAGGGTGCAAATGCAAAAAAAAAGGGTTGAAAGTTTGTATGAAAAAATCTTTAAATCGACATCGATTTTTATAAAATTTTAAATTCAGACCCTTAAAAATATTTAATTGAATACGTGTTTCATAGTTTATTAGAATTCATCCCTAAGGGTGCAAATAAGCACGCGAAGCTGCGCGCGTCCGCTAGTTATAATATAAAAATATATAAGTCAAGCTGGTTCCTTTTAATTCCGCCTATCGCGCACAGGGGTATGACAGCGTGCGGCCGCGACATTGACTAAGGATTCGCTTAGGATTAGTATCGGCGACGGTCCAACGATTTTGTTTTATTAAGACAAATAGTCCACTAAATCGCAACTAAACACGTTTCTTTGGGTTAAACGGAAAATATTCCTAGCTAGCTTTTTCGAGCATGTGCGGAATTTAAGATAACTTTATTGCTAGTACAAATGTGTTTTTCCTATTGCTTTTATTATCATTTTCTTGTATTTACATTACTCGATTGCGCGATGCAAAGGAGGGTAATGTGTTTAGTTTTAGGTTCAGTTCTTGTTTTCTTCGTATTATATACAAATAACACACAATTATACCAATAGAGGATCTAAAGAAAAATTTCGCTATTTAACTATTAAAAAAAAAATACATTTCGGTTTTATAATTGTTTTTGTCAATTGAAAATAATAAAACAATGTTTAATATAATAAATAAATATTCTACAAAAATCTGAAAAAGACATAATTTTCCATATACAAAAAAACGCGATAAAAACACACTTTTAGACTACATTTTTAGACACGCCCCGTGCCCGCCGTAGCGTGAACCTGCCTTCAGAACGCGGCGACAGTGCGCGCGACTGATCTACTACAAATTAGGTGACCGTAAGTAATTGACTTGATTTCACGAATAGCTCGAAATGGACATTATTATATTTTTAGTAAATTCTTTTCCTTTTTTTTGTTTCTTTTTTTTTATTAACGTGATAGCTAAATTTTCAAGTTTAGTTTTTTTCGTTTAGAGAAATTGTTTTCCCGATAATAGAATAGACACTACGCCACCGTTTGTGTAAATTTAGCAAGTAAACGCGTTTTTACAAATATAAACATACCGTTAATTAAGATTTGTAGTTTTGACCCTATAATACAGGTCATACAGGTCTCTAATCTACCATGAACGTGTATAAGTATAGAAAACCTGGTTGTGACGGACGCCATACCCATTTTAGAGATGTGTTTTCAAATTCAAATTAATTATTGTATAATTATTGTATAATTGGTATTTTCACCCGAAGAGAATGTCAACCTACAATCGTCAGTATGTCAAATAAATTTTAACTTCGTTACAATCGTGCAAAATTTATTTCAGACGATTTCAATCATGTTCGCCAATTGTCTTCGAAAAATCTAATAACTCTTGACCTATTAAAGATTTTAAAAGTTTTAAAATTAAATTTTATTATAATTGTTAGCTGTTCAAACCACAAAAATATTAGTCTTAAAATGAATTCTTGTAGATCGTTGTGATGATATTTAATTAGAAGATAAGAATTATTAGTGTTACGATGTCAACTTTACGTCATTCATTTATTTAATTATTTTCTTCTTTTAGGGAAATGAAAATAATTTAAAGAAAACTATGTAATTATTTTCCAAGAAACGTTTATAAAATTCGATTTTATACGTAGTTTATAGTGTAGTGTGGGAACGCCGACTCATCCAATAGATTAGGTGACCGTAAGTAATAGAGAACTTGAGTTCGCCTCGAGTGAGCACTTGACGAATTTCTTTCGTACATTTTTACAAATATTTTTAGTGACAAATATTTTTCATGAAACGAGATCGTTATTTAATAGAGTACTTATATCTAATTTATATAGTTAAAAATATATGAAAATTGGAATTCTTGTCGAATTTTCTTGCCTTTTCACATAAGAACAAAAAAACAAAACGTATAAGAATAAAAAACTGAATTATGAACAAATTAAACATTACCAACATAATATAACTTACAGCAACATGTTCTGTCGTACCAAATCAAAAAGTAATAACCCCAAAAGAAATAAAATGCCCCCCTTCCATTTAAAAGTTCACTTCATATCATGCACCTGGACACTACGAGTGGCGAAGTAGCGAAATTAGGGTAGCGGGTGAAATAATTCGAGTCATAAATTCAACTTTTATTACAGTGAAATGACTGCGGTCGTCTCTCGGTCTGCGACTCTACATCGACATAATTTAACTTTTTCTTATTATCTTTAGCCCTGATGCCGTTAACTGCTTCCATCACATATTGCTGCATTTTAAAGACAGTTCTTTAATATTTCTTAGGAGCACCATTTCGACTTACATCAAATATTAGCTCTACAGTTTTAATTATAAATGCAAATTGCTAGCACTTGGTGAAACTTTTCGAAATGAATAGATAATAAAACTCTTTGGTAAGTCAGAAAATTATAGGACCTCTGCAAAAGTTTATTGGGTGGAAAATATCGCGTTTCTCATTCGGAATTAGCCCAACAACTCCCTAGACGTTGTCGCCGACCGTTCTGTTATTTTGTACGCCTCGTGACTTTTAAAGGGTTATGAACTGATCGAGTTGTAACATAGCAATGGAATTTCAATTTGTGTTTCTTGAAATGGAGATAGTTTTATCCCAAAGCAATTGATGTCATGTTTGCTTTAGTTGTTTATTTAATATTATTGTTTTCATTCATTCAGGATGAGTTTTTAAGCTACTTTATCACATATGAACATAAATAGGGTTAAATTTAATATGTTAACTTGGAGAAAAAAAACATGGAGAAGTCTAAGGACACGATTTGAAACTTTTTAAATCTACTTAAGCGTGTTCATTTCGATTAGCTAAATAATTTATGCAAAATACTAATAACCTGTCTAAATGTAATTTGAAATTCCTGAATTTTCATTTTATATAATATCTAAGTACAAATAAATAACTAACAACATACTCATCAACTATAGCCATGTTAGAGTTTTATTTATACAGATTAAAACACCCAAAGCATAAAATACTTGCTTCATCACCCGCCGCATTACAATTTAATTAAAATAGTTCCTACAAGTGTGCAATAGCCCAGAAACCTTTCGGCTATATTGCTTACATGCACATCTAAGCAGCATCCGAACATCGTTTTGCTCTTAAATACATTGCAACGTTCCACCAGCGACTGTTAGATACAACTCAAGTCAAACTTCCCTCGGGCAAAATCTATAAGAGTGTTTTGCCACATGATCGCTTTCACGATTTGCCGAGAAAATAGAGTCAAACAAGAAAACTACTTCCGACCGCAGCGGACTGATAAAAGAATGGAGAATATTCCCCTCCACCTAACTTTACTAGTGAATATTAAACAGATGGTCCAAAGTAAGAACTTTTAGCATCTATACGTGCTCTTTGATATTTCTTCTGAGTATACAAGTATTCAATATTATTATAATGCAAATATTCAAAAGTTTGTATTAAATATCATTTAATCGCGTTTGAGAAACTGTTCATGATTTCAAAGTTTGAAGTGCTTTTGTCTTCCGCTCAGCAGAAGTATAATGAAATTTGATATGTATTTTGTGAATTAATTCTGTTTTAACGTATTATGTAATGTATATTGTCTTTGAATATGTATGTACGTTTATAGAAGCACTCCCGTAGACCTACGAGAGTGCTTCCTTCTTATAGAACCCTATAGGATTTATTTTCTTTTAAAATATATTCTTATATACATTCAAATATATAACATACTAGCGGATCCGGTCGCGGCTACGCCTGCTTGAAATATTAGAATACAATTTCTATAGAAATATAATTTCAATCTAGATAAAATGTTAAAAGTGACTATTATATTTATTTTCATAAGGATGAATATCAAAATGTCGCGGTAACGGTTGCGTAGCGACGCGATGGTTGTTATTAACATGGCAGAATAAATTGCATGTCAAATTAGAAAGTACTTTAAAATATATTAGTTTATATGTGTAATGTAATGTTATATAGCCTATAGCACTTCTGAAGAATGCAGCTTTCATACAAAACAAAAACATAGTAAATCGGACCAGTAGATCCAGAGATCTTAGCGTTCAAACAAACAAACAAACAAACAAACAAACAAACAAACAAACAAACAAACAAACAAATAAACAAACAAATAAACAAACAAACAAACAAACAAACAAACAAACAAACTCTTCAGCTTTATTATATTAATATAGATAAAAGTATATTATGCAATATAATAAAATATTTAAAGCCATATAATATTTCGCACACGTAATCAGTCTAATGTGATGTAACGTTAAAGTAGGTAGTAGTAGTAGTAGTCACGGCCAACGACCGCCTGAATGATGGATGGAAGTCGTCGAACAGATTTCCTCGCTGTTAATAGCTATAATGTTATATTTAAAGTATTTATATTAAATAATATTTATGTATGGATGTATGTTTTTATTGGGAAATTTTTATGTATATATTTTTTATGTTTGCTTTTTTTTGAATTCACGGTTACCCCCCAATCACAGGGTAGCCAGAGGGAAGCCTCCTTGTTCCAAAGCCGTTCTCCACATTTTTTGTAGCGTAGATTCTAATTAATAATCTAATTAATGTCTTATATATGTAGATTTCACTATAAAACCCAATATTAGAAAAATAGTATATTTTTGTATAATGTCCCTGTCTCTCTATTTATAAAGTATGTTAAAGAGCCTTATCCAACTCTATAGACTTTAATATTAGTAATTTGAATTGTTATCAAATATTTAAATATAAAAATAATACTTCTTTATTCCAGTCACATAAAAAAACTAGAGGTCATTGATTACTGCATTGAATGTCATATATTAATAAATAAGTAATATATCTATCATAAAGTGCAAGAATGTTGCAAAGGCCAACATCTACATAAATAAGATATTCTATTAATTATTAGTGTATATATACATATTATACCGGTTTATACTGTTGTTCCACTCGCGGCTTCGCCCGTTTGGACTACGTCAACATAAAATAAAAATATTATACATAAAAAAATAAAATTAAATCAACTTCACGCTGTATCCCGCTCACAACAGAGTGGGCAAAGAGAACCCTAGTGGTATAACACTCCGTTCCTCATTTTCCTACAAGTTGAGTGGGAGAACTCAATACCTCGTTTTGCCTCGGCACCAGAGCGAAGAAATGGAAATATAAATTTAAATAAATATTTTATCTCCTCGAGTTGAGATTGAACCCATAGCCAGTCGCATTTACAGTCGTATGCTTGAGCCTCTGAATCACGACTGGCCTCATGAAACTTGAAACTATAGCGACCTATATTAAAACTGTTTATTATTATTTTTTATGTAAATAGAAGGAGAGCAAGAGTGTTGATAAATAGTTTCGATTGTTTCTTTCTATGTAAATTATTGTTTTGGATTTTCACTTATTGTTAAATTTAATAAAATTCTTTATATTGTATATTATTAGCAATTATTGAATAAATAAAAAGATTAATACATTTTAAAAACTACTATAATTTAACCAAACTTGTTTGCATTATACATACATATATGACGTATATCTAGTACGTAAAAGCAACTTTAAAACACATTTTACACTGAAAGCTTTATATGGCCCATTCTGTACATCATATCATTAAATTAGCCGTGAAGTAATTAAACTGTTATAAAATATAGTTAGCACAGCGGGTTGGAAGAAAATTAAGTAAACTGTTTTGTTACAAGCATATATATATTCCTGCGTATTGAGGTAGGTAGAGGGAACCTAAAATTAAAACAATCCGTTACTCAGTTCCTTCTTCGTGTTGAAAGGTGGAACTGAACGCTGCGCTTTTTCTATGAGAGCGGGGGACAAGACTCACCATTAATATTATTTTGCAGGATAGGCAGAGAGAATCTGGTGTTCCCCAACCTCCGCCGAATTTTAGGTATTGCATGTGGGGTGATGGAAGCCGAGGTTTTGCCTTGGTGGGTCGTATTACAGTTACTCCCGCTACGACAGCCTCGAAAAGAAATTTTCTGTAGAACAAATTTTATGAAATAATAGTTGGCTATTGCTATCTTATATAAAGCACTAACAATTTATAATTAAAGAATTAAATGAAAAATTCTAAAAATAATAACCTAAATTCGAAGTTTATTAAGGCAGCTTTGAGATATTGCAATATGTCAACCGACTTGCCTACATTGTGAAAGCTGCGGCGCCGCACTGTCAACCTGACAGGTGTAAAGGGTGCCCCTTTGTCGTGTTCTATACGAATGTTACTATTTTGGCTACGTACCAACGAAATCATTTGGTTTTAGGATGAACTTTTTTATATTTTTGTTTCATTATAATGAAATTTTACGAGGTAATTGTTATTTGTAAGTATGGGATAACTTCTTTGTTCAGAAAACGTTTTTTCAAGTTAATATGTAACATTATTTAGGTCGCCATAGTGGCTCAGTGAGTAGGTAGTAAAATTATTAAAAAAATATGATTTCAATTTATTTGCTTAATATTATCTATATTATTCAAAACATTTAATTTAGAAAAAAACAATGACAAAATGCATTCTTAACAGAATTAATTGAAGCTACAGTGATAATAGTAATTACTTGTTTACCTTCCTATTTATAATAACTTATTACAAACAAAATACCAACCTGACGTACATAAATCATGTATTCATGTTTTACTAATATTTTAAGGCATATAGATACTTATTATTTTAACATAGATTACATTTTTCCTTTAGTTAAAGCTAGCCATACTACAGATACTATGAATATAAAGAAATTAAATTGAAAATGAAAAATTAAAGTGTTTAAACGGCAACGGAGTTTTAACATTAGGTTCCCAGGTTCCCTCTGCCTACTCTGATGGTTGGGATACACCGTGAAGTTAAAAAACATTTTATATAGGCTAAGTCGGGAACTGGAAAAGGACCATAATAGAAATTACAAGCGTAGAAAAATGAAAATATTTTTTATGGGGCCGCGAAACTCAACGCTGCCTTTTTTCTTCTTACCAGATCAAGGAAATGAATAGGACGTTCCCTGTGTTGGAATCGAATTCGCAATCGTCGTGCTTACAGTTACTCCACCACGTGCACCATGACGATCCCTTACAAAATAAATATATTTATATGTATTGTACATATAGTTTTACGAAGCATAATTAACAATTCTATCTTGTTAACTTTTATTTGGTCTCGAAAGTTCAAAGTTTAGCGAGATTGTGTTTTAGACGCGCTCTCTGTGAATGGTTCTGAAGACATTTGCTCCTTCGTCTACTGTTAGTCGGTACTAAAGTTTCTTACTCTAACTGGCTGCTGAAATTGACAGTCAAGACAATTCACTATATTTCATTATTTAGTTTAGTATAAATTAAATTAGTTTTTTTTGTTATAGTTGTTCTGAATAAATGTAAAATGAAATATAAAAAAAATATTGAAGTAAAATATTTAACATTTTGCATATATAACTACTATCTATAGGGTAACTATTTTTTTTACCCTAAACCCCAACAAATCGTTTTTCACAGAAGGCGTTATAAAAACAAAGGAACTCGTAACGAGTACTGCATTACATTGTACTTAATATTCACCCGCGAAGTTCCACCATTACAGAATAAATGTATGATTTACATCCGAATTTCGCTCTCGCTATCAGTTAAGGAGGGGCGGTTGATTTATAGAACGTCTGATAAGCTATCAGAATCTCTCTGCCTATCTGGAAGAATACAAAACAGCTCGAGTAATTGTCTTAACTATACTTCGCAAGGCCATTAGTAACGGCCAATGCTAGGAAACTTAATTGTGAACAAAATAGACATCCTTTTTGGGTTAATTCAGAAGTATCGTAATATTATTTTCTGTTTTATCTAAGCTTTTCCTTTGTGGTACAGTTGACAGGAACTAATTTAACTTGAGATACTATCGTGGGTTCAATTACATGTTGAGTTAATAAATATATTTGTTACTACTGTCTGAGTTTTTTGAGAATAAATGGTCTCATAACGTAATTAAATACTCATGGCCAAATTAAGCGGAAACTGGGAAACAGAGAAGTGTATTACTATTTATGTTAGATAGCGGGAAAGTTGTGTAAAAATATGCCTTCCAGCAAAGGTCTTTCTTAATCCATTCTTATACGAAAGATCAGGATTCTGGTATACATTCAGAACCACGACCACAACATCTACATTGCTAAAGATCTTACTAAGTATATATATCATGAGGCAGCCGGTTGTAAAAATATTGGTAAAGCATCTGTCTATCTTCATTAATCTTAACAGAAAAATTGAAAATCAGGATTTCTTCTTTCTACAACGCCGAAAGAAAAAAGACATTTTCCACGACGAATTAATTACTAAGACGGGCGGACTCTATGAAGTATATTTAACTTTTTTTAACTTTACGATACTTGTATGAAAGATTGATCCGTTCACTCGAGAATATTAGAAACTTTCTACTTGACTTTTTTATTCAGGTTTTGTTTATTAAAAACGTTATGGAAAATAAAATATACCACCAATTATTATATTTCTTTTTTCTATATTATATTTAGTAATAGTTTTACATTCTTAAAATTAATATTAATAGACACCGCTAGATTACCACTCAAGAAGATGATTCATACCTAATAAACACTTTACTTTTTCTACACTTTACTCTGGTTAGGAAAACTCCATTCCACCTCTTAAAACGTAATGTATCTAAGATAGTGACTAATCACTACTCTCCACCTACCAACTGTACCTACCAAACAAGCAACACCAAACACAATCCTCCCAGTATAAATACATCCACCGGTTGTAAAACTTTTATTACAATGTCATTAAACAGTCTCGCAAATCCAATCGAAGTGAAAAATAGGTTTTGTGGAGCTCCACCGAGCTCGAGGCTGATAGCGATATTAATGCGTAATGTTATCAATACTAACCCGGACGACCTCTAACATTCATCAATCAGGGAGCCGCTCAACTCGTTACCGAGTTTCAAACAAACGCCGATGTGGCACGCCCGTTTAGTTTGGTACACGTTCGACTTTTGTCTGTTTTGTTGATTTTTTTTAACAATATGTATTTATTATTTATAACACTAAAAAAAAATTAAGAGTATTTTATCAATAGTAAAAATATGTAGAAAAGTAAAAAATCTTTTATTCGAGGTTTCATATGAGCAGTATAAGAAAAGATACCAAGATTGTAAGCTCAAATCATACATTACAACTTAGAAGTCGTACGTTATGTTACTGCCTCTTTTTACATTATGTAAGTTTTCCCAAATCATATAGCCTTCAACGGTGTGGTGGCGAAATAAACGGGAAATTAAGCACATAATAATGCTTTTAGTTACTAACTTTGCCGAAAAATTAAATCAATAGAAAAATGAACAGAGTCTACTAGTATTTTGAAAAAATAATTATGATGAGTCTTTTTCCGAATCAGACAAGTATTCTCCGAATCATTTTTAACGTTAGGCAACTATTATACCTTCTAGAGATCAAATAAAAAAGAAATTACTCACAATAATTAATCGTAATGTTCCCAAAAATAGGCTTACACAATAAATAATGAGGTATGAAAAGACTTATGTTTTCATACATATGCTGAAAAAATATGTTTTTTTAATATTTCCATTATATTCACTTAAAAGTATGGGAACTATTCAGGCTTACATTATATGAAAAAAAATATCATGAATATAAAAAATATATATAAAATAAACGTCGTACATGGAAAAATAAAATATAAACTCACGTTCAATATGTTCAGAGAACGTTTATTATGTTTTACAAAGTTTTTAGATCATTCACTCTCGCTTCAAAGGCTCCTTCGGCTTTAAGAAAACTATTACTCCAGTTTAGTGCTTAGTTTTTCATGTAAGAGTATAATATCTGTAATAAAATTTTTGTATTTCGAGGTCAGTCGTGGCGCAGGGGAGCGAGCAAGCGAGCGATTGTAAACGCGACAGGTAGTGGATTCGATTCCTATTAAAGGATATATTTATTACATTAATCTCCTCGCTCTTTTAACGAGCCAAGCGCGGTGTTGAGTTCTGCTCCTCAATACGCAATGCCTCCAGAATGCAGCGGAAAGTTGGTGACGGATATGTTGCACTAGGTTCCCATGTTCCCTCTGCCTACCCTGCATAAAGCTAATAAAGATGAATTCAAAATTGTAAAACATACAAATCGATGACTAAACGATGTAGATAATAAAAAGATGTCTAGACTGTGTTTTGCATAAAAGAAAATGACGAATTCTGGCTATGACAGACAAGATATAAATTTTGTTCTTCAAAGGTTAAGAGGATTACTTGAAATAAATGTTTAATTAAAAATATCTCATCTGAAACGAGTGAAAAAAAAGAAAAATATTATAAAATTTTGAAATTTACTCTTATAATAGCGCATAATTTTAGATTTTCATAAAGATAATGAAATTAAAAATTATTAAATTATATTTAAATGCTAAGACAAATGCTATAAGCTGTTACTAATTTAATCAATCTAAAATGAAAAGAAAAAAGTTTAGATTAATTTAAATATTACATATGCATATTTAAATACATTCATTAATAAATTGAAATCAACGATAAATGTCATTCAATATGTTTTTTGTAATGGAAATAATGTTATTTGATATTGATATTTTCTAATTTACATAATATAAAATGTATCTAACGTATTCCATTTATTCTGATTTAAATAATCTGGAAAACAATTTAATTAAGAAACGAGAAGTATCTATGCTTTTTAAATAAAATAAAAAGCTTTAGATTGTGTGTAAGACAAAGCACTGTTCCTCATATACTCCTTTATCTTTAAGACACTTCTTAACATTCGGTTTCCTAGCGCCTGGTGGCGCAGTGATAGTGTAGTTTAACTGTATACGGGCAATTGTGGATTCGATGCCCACTCGAAGTAAATTCGAACAACACATGAGACGAAAGTGAAAATTACGAGAACGCAATATCTGTTGTAGAAAAAGTGTGGTGTTCGATTTTTTTATTAATCTCTAAAAATAAAAGTTATTTCTTAAAACTTTATCTGGCTCTACTTTTAGAGTCTCACACAAATGCCTCGCGTACTGTATGTAAAGTGTATTACTAACTTATATAAATAAACCATTAATAGATAGAGGGAACCTATTTTAAGTTAAGATTAAAACACTCCATTCTCCATTTTCCGCCGAACTTAATAAAACAGTATAAATTTAATAAGAAACAAAGATATACATAATTGTATCGACAGTAAGGAAAGTTAATAGAAATTTGAAACAGGATGTTAATCAGAGGATGCAGCAGACGGCGCCGTCAAATTAAACGGGTCAGGCGCGTCTTGAGTCACAATTGCTCTGAATTAGGTAAATAGGCGCTTATTGTCTCCGCTTCGCTTGTTGAAAGTGGATTTTATTTACTTTCACTGAGTTTATTATTATTTTCTCTCTCTATTTATTTCTATGTTTTTATTATGTTATCGAAATAAAAAAATAATGGAGAAACTGAATATTAAGTTCTAAAAGTAAAAGTACCAAAAAATATTTTAAATGTTACCTTACCTACCCAGCTATTTGAGGAATAGTTTAAAGCTTTAAGCTTATAAAAATCCAAAAAAAAAATATTTCTTCAGTATTTGCATAACTCACTCGATATTTGTAACAAAAACCAAATAAACTATACTTGTTTTTTCTTATTCTTTACTTGTAGTTGCATCTCTTACTCACTTTTCTCATAGCAAACATACTTATCACGCATAATATCAAACCACAAACTTCACGAAGCACAAACACTTACTTATACAAGTAATTAATAATTGTAATTAATATCGCGTCCTTCGTCAAGACGCACCCGGATCTCCTACTATTTATTGGATAACGGAGTTATGAACAAACTTTGCGCCGTTAACTTTCCTCGTCATCAATGCACGAGGTGTTTAGACGTTCCAAATATTTTATACTCATTAATTATTCCCTTGAGAGAAGCTATGTCTTCGTATTATTCACTTCTTATAAATTTATGATACTAATGTAAATACTTCACACAACTTCCCTTAACTTCCCCATGATCAACTTAACAAGCTGAGTTGGGAGATAATTAAGCAAAGTGTGTATATTAAAAGTTTAGAACAACTTTTGTTGTTGGAACATGATGCATTGGGTGGGTGTGCTTGTCTCTCATATTTTATCAGGATTAAAGTTGAGTACTTATTTCTGAATAGTTTAAAACATGTGGGATGTGGTATCGTATAATAATTACAAGATATAAATTAGATTATAATTATAATAATTATATGAGTATGGCATATAAAGTCCTACATAAGTTGAGTATTATCAACTATTTATTATTTGCAAAAGAATGTAATCTTTGATTTTACAGGATCATGAAGTATCGCGCGAAAGACACTTAGTTCCCATTAAGACATTTCTGTTTCCTACCTCAATTCTTGAGGAATTATATATTAAATGGCGGAACTCGAGCCACGCTCTACCTCGTGCACCAGAGCGAGGAAATATCAGACCCCCGAGTGGGAATCAAACTCACAATCGTCACGTTTACAGTTGCACGCAGAAGATTGAGATCCTCCTTCCAATGATCTTTGAAGCTTTACTTGATGTGCCTAACTGAGGATATACTGTATTTTTAATTTAAATTAATGATAATGCATATATTTGCTAGACAAATTGTCGATTAAAGTTTAATCGTTTTAATATTTACCGATCAAGGCGATACATTTCACATAAGCCACGGCACGTAAATACAGCAGTTCGGTTGCTAAGTAAATTCTCGCCAGACGGCAGGCTCTAGTGAATTGAGCAGTGCATGTGCAAGTCTCACAATGTGGTCCATTTCAATGATTATTCAACCATCTAAAGCAGCTTATACGTCGTACTAAATTTCCTTGGTCATCAGTGACCAAGTTCCAGTACAGTTCTGAATCGTCCATAATACATGTTGGCATTAAAGCCAGTATATTGCATAAGTGCTTTGTCTCCCATGAATTGTTGAACAGAATTTATGCTGCATAGTTTTAAAATCGTATAATATGCTACCAAATTCTACTAGATTTATCATACAGGTAAGCTGGTCTAGTGAAGTCCTGAAGTGTGGAATATAATATTTTATGAAAATAAGAATAATAATGCTCTTTCAGACCCAGCTTGCCGAGAAGTTCAGTCATTTGTTATATTTTTAAAAAATGGTAAAACTAATGTGAAAATATTTCTGCATTTCAATTTATTATGTAAACTACATAAAACATTTTGACATCGCTAATTGGTTGATTACTGAAAAAGTAATATTTTAAGCTACAATGTAGAAAAAAGTTAAAAATATGTTTGTACATTTAATATGTTTACTGTTCATATAGTCATAACCTAATTAGAGCTTAAAGGATTATTATAATACGATTAAATAATAATATTGAGTTAATTTTTTTGTATCAACCGTGTGGTGTAGTATTGATGACCATCTGAACTGGTACTTGGAATTTCTGATAAAGAACCATAATAGCGCAGCTATAATTTTTTAGATTTTCCTTTTTATATATTTCAATAATAACGGGTAGTACGGAAATAGTCATAAAGATTACGCAAACGAAGTGGCGCGCGACCACTATTACATAATAAACCTAATTACATTTTTTTGAGGAAAGAGGGATTGCTAATATGGAGCAAAGAATAAATCGCCAAATCTGGGACGGCATTGAACGCTCCAAGGCAACTTCAAAGCGAATTAGATGCTTTGAAAATTTAAATAATTAATTGAATAAAAATTGGAAATAAAGACATAAATCAAGTAATGGTAAACAGGCGGGCAACCCAAAGGGTATTCCATATTAATTAACGTCGGCAGCGAAGGCGACGAAGACAAATGCTGATACCCTCGTAATGTATTTTTCCGAGCCCTTCCCGGATAAAACAAATGATAATCGGGAAAGAATGAAGTCAACGGTAATGAGTTTCAATTAATTATAGTGCTACAACACTGCTTTATAGACTGTGTAATATGATTGAGTTATCAATCTCTTTCTTAATAAGTATCTAAGTATCGTGGAAGTGGATTGAAAAATGAAAAACTTTAAAGTTAGTGTTGTCTACTTTTTATCATATTGTTTTGTACTATGTATAGCAAAAAACTATTTTATTTTCTTAGCGTATGTATTTGGCGATTGATTATATCTGGGTAATGTACACATACTATACTCTGTATATCGTAAACAGGAGGTAGACAGAGGGAACCTAGTGTTAAGAAATTCCGTATCCCACTTTCCACCGGGTTCTGAACGTATTGTGTGTTGGGTGGCGGTTCTCGTCGTCTTACTATGCTTTGATACCAGAGCGAAGAAATGAAAATATAAATGTAAATAAATATTTAATTTCCTTGAGACAACAGTCACACAGTCACACTTTTTGCCCCTGCACTACGACGATCGGCCTCGTTATTAGTTATAATTATAATTTAGAACTCTACTTTTTTATAAAGAGACAGAATTGTGAATATCGATTATATTATATTGGGAGTGATGGAGGTGCAGGTGATCAACTGAAAATAAATACTTATTTCTTTTTAAGAGTAAATTAAGGATATTTTAAAAATTTTTAAACTTTTTTTCATATAAAAAGTGAAGAGGATATGACATATAAGACTAATTTAGTTTAAATCGTTTTTTTGGAACAACAAACAAAGCTTCATTAGCAAGGAAACATAAATATGAGGCAACATGAATAATAAACGCATAAATCAAATAAGTTAAATGTAGATATAAGAATAATTAACATTATAAAATATTTATGATGATTTTTTATGAAAGAGCTTTGTATTCATATTATTATTTAAGTTTTGTTTGAGCACCTGCTCAAAATAAAAAGCAAGATTTATTACGAGAATTTAGTTATTTTTTTTTCTAAAGGGAATATTAATGTTGTAAATTGAATTAAATTTTTCTATAACAAAAATATGTATAAGTATGTGTTTATTTTTCTGGTCACCAGCGGTGTTACCTTTTTTTGTCGCAGTGGCACAGGCGTGGGTTTGATTCCCACTCAGGAAAATTAATTATTATTTATTAATAGATTTGATTTCTTTGCTTCACTATTTTAGTAACAGTTCAGGCTCCGCCACTTAACTCGAAAATTCGATGGAATGAGAAACAGAATGTTCTAACATGAAGTTCCCTCTGCCTAATCTATATATATAAAAGGACTTGTCCACACTGACTGAGGTAAGACGCACGCACAGCCGTAACCGCTGATGGTAGAAACGAGAAATTTGGACAAAAGTTTTCTTTTGATTTTGAAAAATTTTAACCCTAAAGGGGTGAAATAGGGGTTCAAAGTTTGTATGGAAAAATAATTAAATCGGCACCGATTTTTATAAAATTTGAAATTTAGATTTTTAAAAGTATTTAATTGAACACGTGTTTCATCGTTTCCTAGAATTCTCCCCTAAGGGTGCAAATAAGGGGTTGAAAGTTTGTATAGATTTTTTTTAAATTGGCACCAGTTTCTATAAAATTTGAAATTCAGACTCTTAAAAGTATTTAATTGAACACATGTTTTATGGTTTTCTAGAATTCTTCCCCTAAGGGTGCAAAAAGGGGTCGAAAGTTTGTATGGAAAAATCTTTAAATCGCCACTGATTTATATAAAATTTTAAATGTAGACTCTTAAAAATATTTCATTCAACACATGTTTCGTGGTTTATTAGAATTCACCCCTAAATAAGCATGCTAAGCTGCGCGCGTCCGCTAGTATATTATATGCGGGATAGAGTATGGAGCTGAAAAAAAAGTGGACAAAATATGTATAACTTTTTAGGTATATGCTACAATTGAAGTAAATTTGAAACCACAACCTTCACATATAGAAAAAACACAGTAAAAATGCGTAAAAAATTCAAATTCAACGTAAACACATCAACAAAACCTTACAAAGAAATATAAAGTATTACAATTATACATAAGCACTCAATGTTTTGGTTTGTTCTATCCCATAAGCATCAAATACGCAACACTTTATAAAGACAACAATTGAAATAAAATAAATGGTCTCGTAAAAGCCTATTCGTGTCGTCTCTCGGATGTATTTTTTAAGCAACCGCAGGCTCGCTCTGTTCCCACATGGATGTGTGTATGGAGCACCATATTTTGTCCCGGGTTTGCCCTGTTAATTTCCTGATTAAACTTCCAAAGGTATTTTATTAGGGTTTTCCTTTTTTGTGTACTGCCTTTTTAAAGAGATGGTTGGATTTTTTTTTGTGTATTATTTTCTTGTTGTTATGTTTAAATTTATATTAATATTTTTATACATTTTACTTTTTTTTTTAATTTACTAATTTTAAACTTAGGTATATTATGCGGAATTGACAGAGACAGGAATAAACGATTAGCGACTTTGTTCTAAATTTTTCGCCCATTTCTATCGATCTGGGGAATTTAAATAGATAAAAGAGAGGTTTTTAGAAACGATGCAGTTAGTCACTTCTCTACCGCCGGGATGATATAATTATTAAATCTAGAAACAATAACCAAAATAAGTAATGCTATACTAAAATGAACACAAACGAGTATGTTAAAAATAACACACACAATGAAAAACTACACAAAAATACTTTACTTCTTACCTTTTAGGTATTTTAAAGAACAAACACTGAAAATAATATATACCTAACATCCATCTTTTTATATACATTCTCAGTATTTTCTCTTGAAACAATCGCAAATCTGCGCTGGGTTCGTGCAAAAAGCTAATTGAAGAAAAAACACTTCGTACAAATTTGCATAACATTTTTCTCAGTCTACTACCAAAATTAAGGCTCTACGACTTTGTAATTTGTAATATTTGGTTCTGTTCCTTTTGGTGCTTCGTAATTTTAGGGAAAATGTAATTTAGTATTGGGGCATAAATATACTTGTATATATACGTAATAGCTAATTTTATCAAACGTGGGTTTTATAAAATATAATAAAAAGAAGACAACTCATTTATCATTTAAGCAGTTTTCTGAAGTGATAAGACTGCTTGGTGATTTTTTTACATAATGAAATCAGTCGTGGTGGTGGAGCACGAGATGATTGGGCACAAGAGTGCAACTGTAAACGCGACAGGTTGTGGGTTCGATTTCCATTCGAGGAAATTAAATATTTAAACACGAGGTTTCCAGGTTCCGTTTGAGTAGTCTGTTATGTGCGGGATACAGCGTGAAGCTAAAAGAGGCGACTTAATTTACAAGTAAATAGAGAGATGAGGTAAGTGTGGTGAGAGAGATAAACTTTCTTGAGACTATTCTTCTGGAAATAATAATTATATTTGTATGTACAAAGTACATATAATAAAAATACAAATAACTTAAACTATTATAGAATCAAAACTAACTAACTATAATATTCTGAAAGTTTATACATCGCTTACCACTGACTGAATGATGAATTGACTTCCTGCAAAGTGCGGTTTGCTTAGTTACTCGTAAATTTTAGTACAACTATTCACCACTCAACTATTATTTAAATACTCATATACAGAAATTATGTACCGATGATGTGGCCGACGTGGCGTGCCATTGGAGAGGCCTATGTCCAGCAGTGGACGAGGACAGGCTGATGATGATGATGATGATGATGATGATGATGATGTGGCCGACGTGGTACAGGGTTACAAGAGTATGACTGTAACTCGACCATTGCGAGTTCGATCCTCACCAAAAATTGGGTGAAAAGAGGGGAACGGAGTTAATACTAGGTTCCTTATGTCTACCCTGCTGTCGGGATACAGGGTGAAGCTGTATGTTGATATTTTTATCTACAGATAATTATCTACGCTGTATGAAACTAATTATGTGAAGTGGTATTTAAGTTCATTGGAGCCCCCTTATTGATATGATTTCCATATATAGAGCTCCATTCACATTAGCATATTGTTTTATATGTTAAGCTTATCGCTCCTACTGGAATTGCAAAAGTAAAATGGCAATGCCTTCTTGCTAATTAAAATTGGCATTCCTTGTCTCATCAATTCTTTATGTTTTAAGTATTTATACTCATATATTACTATTATTTTCTAATTATAAATTTATATATAGATTTGATAAAATATATCTTTTTTTAGATAGTCCAAGCGAGCGAGGGAGTTTTGGTTTCTTCATCTAATTCACTGTCTCTGTGATGAGAGGTAAACGAAGATTTTTTTAATGCTATTCTTATCTCGATTGAAGAGATGCTTAAAGATAAGACTAATATAATAATTATTGAGACATTTACGTCAGCGATATTATCATTCAACCTACGTAATGGGAATAGTCGGTGTAATTAAATATTTGATATAAATATAATATTTAGGAGATAACACCCGACCTCGCAGTACCAACGCAATCTACATTCCTATGCTAATAACGTTATAAAGCCAGTAATATTAAAGTTTTATCATATTTACGTTACATACGTAATTAAAATTCATTCGTTCTACGTTTACCCACGCGGTGTAAATAGTAAATTGTCTTGTTTATTATATGTAATACATTTTGTATTGATACTTGAAAATCGAGAAATTACGGATATCCTATCATATAGTATGAAATTTATAGTTTTAAACCCATTAGTGCTAAAATATGATCTAGACTTTGCAGGACGTTTTAATTGTAGAGCATTATTATAATAGGCAATAAAACGAACGTTATATGGTGAGATAAAGAATACTGTTCTCACTCGAAGTCATTTTTTATACTTAGTAGGTTTATTCTTAGTACCTTACAGATTTCTTTGCTATAGTTGTGTCAGTGGGTTCGATTTTTTTCTAATCTGTAATTATTCGAATATGATGTTAGCCCTATTGTTTACTTCCACAACGTCACTGGGTTTTATAGGAGGCCGAGCTAGAAGAATCCTGATCTCAGCTTGGTCACCTTTGGAGCCAATGGTTTGTGTCTCCTGAAATATAAAAAAAGTGCAAATACAAGTACATGACGTATTTGCAATGAGCCACATATCAGCCTAATTATTATAGTATTTTATAATTAAATTACATAAAATTATAATTAAAAAATCTTTTTCTAGAATATTCTAGTTTAAAAGCTAATGAAATAAATATTAACATTTCTAAGTGATGATAAATATCTAAGCGGGCGTCAGAGGAAGTTACCGATATAGTCTGCAAGTAGAAACTGGTTTAGGTCCGATGGGAAATTTGCAATCTTGGCCTCCCGCTAACAAAGTTTTCAACTAAAATCCTATTGTGCTTTGTGTCATGGGAAGCCGAGAACACTTGATTAGTACGAACTTCCTCAAAACTTTTTATTTCATAATATTGTAGACATTTGAAAGAAATAATATGAAATATGATCTAATTAATTATTATTATACAAATTCGGTACAGTGTGTGACTGTTAACGCGATGATTGTGGGTTCGATTCCGACTTGGGGGAATGTATTAATTAGTATTTTTATTTTCTTGCTCTGATAGAGAAATAAATTTAATGTATTCTACACATTGAAATACTTTCCTTTTTAAATATGGAATATTGAATATTTTTTAAATAAAATATTAAAAAAATTAACCTTTTCTGCAATTACAACTATAAAAATTAGTTATAACAATAATTCGTTTCACAATATTCCTAGAAATTGAAGCGACGCTACGTGGCAATATCTAGAAAATCTCGATGAATATTTATTTAACAAAAGACATTCCGAGATGCGGTCTGTTTGTTATAAATGTAAATTACTTTATATAATCCTGTCAGATAAACGAACTACGGGCACGAAATAAACCTAATGAATATACTTTTGTTGCTTTGTTTCTTTGAGGGTTAACTATTATTTTACATAATTAGGTATAATAATTGAAATATTCTGTAAACGTTTAACTTTATTCTTTACAAATTCATATTTTAATTTTGATTTGACCCAATGGTGCAATGGGGAAAGCGACTATTAACGCGTCGGTTGATTATTTTTATTTTATACGCAATATCTTATTAAAAAGGGGGAACATAATGTCTTATTATTAGGTTCTCTTCCTACACTGTATCCTGTTGACAAATTAAAAATGAAAAGAACTGTCAACGAAAATGTTTGTCATGTCACACACAAACTTTGTCTTGTATAGAGATATATTAACCATTAAGTTGCAAAGTAGAAGAAGTTAGATATAAAAAAATAATATAAAATAATATATAAGACTAGCGGACGCGCGCAGCTTCGCTTGCGTAATTAGGGATGAATTCTAATAAACCACGAAACATGTGTTCAATGAAATATTTTGAAGAGTCTAAATTTCAAATTTTATAAAAATCGGTGACGATTTAAAGATTTTTCCATACAAACTTTGAACCCCTTATTTGCACCCTTAGGGGGTGAATTCTAGAAAACCATGAAACACATGTTCAATTAAATATTTTTAGGAGTCTAAATTAAAAATTTTATAATAATCGATGGCGTTTTAAAATTTTTCCCATACAAACTTTCAACCCCTATATCACCCCTTTAGGGTTAAAATTTTACAAAATCCCTTCTTAGTGGATGTCCAGATTACAAAAGTAAACATCTGTCCAAATTTTACGTTTCTATCATCAACAGTTACGGCTGTGCGTGCGTCTTACCTCAGTCAGTGAGGACAAGTCCTTTTATATATATAGATAACCTTTATTAAAGCTGAAACATGCTAATTTTTATATAAAGTTTTATATCTATAACCCGAGGGAATTTCTCGAAACTAAGGCACTCTAAATATTCTTAGAAATATATAATACAAAAATAACATTATAAATATTATATTTTCATTTAGACTTTATTTGGATCCTGCATAAGTAGCTTATCTCGACAACTTAGGAATTAAGAATTTATTATCACATGTTGCTAATGATGTTAACATTTTTCGAATAAGTATCAAAATTGACATAAAACTATTTTATGTTAATATTTAATTCTGATTAATATTTAATTATTCACTCCGGTAACGAGGCAACACGCGGTGTTGAGTTCCGTTCCGCAATGCTCCAACAAGAAAACGGCGGAGAGCGGAGAGCAAAGTGTCTTAATGGGGAACGGCGTATCTTAACACTAGGTTTCTAGGGTGGCTACGTATCTTCTCTGTCTACCTGCTATGTGTGGGACAAACCGTGAAGCTAAAAAAATGATTTTATGCTTCTCTTTTCTTTCTGTTCTTTATTCTCTGCAAACCTTCCGAAATATAATTCGTTCCATCAGATTGGGGAAGACGAAAATAATTGCTAACACCATTATTCTCCCCAGTGGTGAACATCATTCATCATCGATACTATAAAGTTAAGGCAAAACTCCCTTGAAACTGTTACGATGTTTTAAGTATCAATGCTAACAAAAGCCTGAAGATTGAAATCCCAGTTTATTCATATCTATATTTGTCGTCTAGTTTAACTGAGTGTGTTATTAGATTCCTCTATCTAAGACATAACATCTCGAACATCTTCTGTTTGCACAGGCGAATTTGAAATTGTGTTCAGATATTCAATTATCGAATATCCTATTATAAATTTATATCTCAATCATAAATGTATATAAAGGGATTTTCTAATGTAAGATATGGTGATAATGCTACTTACCGCATTTTCTTCCATTTGATAGGTATAGCTTCCATATAATATTCACCCTGTATCCCGCATATTGTAAGGTAGGCAGAGGGAACCTAATGTTAAAACACTCCGTTCCCCGCGTTCTGCAGAGTTTTCGTGACATTGTGAGTGGCGGAACTTAACGTCGCGCCTTTGCCTTGATACCAGAGCGCCGCAATGAAAATCTTAAAAAAATAACAATTCATGCCCCTGATTGGGAATGAACCCACAACTGACGCGTTCCAGTCGCAAGCTACGCCACTGTGGCCTCTTCATATTATAAAATACTAGCGACCCCCTTGCGGCTTCGCCCGCTTTTACTACTGGATTATTCATATAATGTATGTTTGCGAAGCACTTAAGATAATGTGAAAATTAATTAAACTCTAATGCAACCCGCATTTTCGTAGTTCCAATAAGGATTTTCCAATTGTTTTACACAGCAAGGATTTTTTAGTAGGTATCGTAATTTTAAACCTGTGCTTCTAATCTTTTCAAGTACTTATTAAAATATATTTAAATGACTATTTTTAGATAGTTAAATGACTATTTTTAAACGGAAGAAATTATAAACAAAAGCCTTCCTACTAATAACTACTCCAAAAAATATGAAACCAAATATATCGCGCTGAAATAATACATTCAACTCCAATTATCCAATACGTGCAAACGCATCTAAATCTTCGTTTCTATGCCTCTATAGCGGGCGGGTTTTTTTTTCGAGCTTGTGGTTAATGCTGAAGAGGATATTCTGTCCCTGATGAAAAGCAAGCACTACGTGGCTGCCTGTGAGGAAAATTAAATTAAATTGGCCGGGAATCGAACCCGGGCTGCCCGCGTGGCAGGCGAGCATTCTACCACGGAACCACCGATGACTGCTCATGACGCGCTTGTATAAGCAAAACGTCGCGGGGCGCGTTTCGCAGCAAGGATGTTTTGATATTGTAACAACTTCTAAAGTACTTATTAAAATGAAAAAACAGTAAAAGACAGTTTTGATCTACATTAAATGGCCAACGTAACTAATATACTTATTTATATGCTGAGAGTAAGGGATAAGTAAAACTTGAGTCGGCACAGCTGATGAGTCAACGGCGTGATGTGTCAATAATTAAATGCGTTTTTCTCTAAAACTATTCGCAATTTCGAAATAGTGTAAACAGCAAATTTTATCTTCGTTTAACGTAGAAAATTAATAAAGTATTTTAAAGGATAAGGATTAATACCATTATGGAAAAATATCCCTCACAATAAAAAATATATTGAAATTACTATTTTTAGACAGAAATATGATCACTACACGTTATCCTTAAAAGATAAAAATATGCTCTCGCGAACTTTTTTGTAGATCTTATTAAAAGGAACAATACTCCAGTACATTTTTTTCATGTAGTACTTACCATTAGAGCAGCGCATGCGCGAAAGTGTCTCAACGGGTAGGACTTTAGACACATTTATCGTATTTATGTTAATTTACATAAGAATGTACAAATAATAAACTATATATAAACCTTCCCTGAAAAATACTCGACCTAATGGTGAAAACCGCATAAAAATCCGTTGGGTGGTTTAGAAGAAGAAGAGTTAGAAAGTTCAGACAGACACGAAAAGCGACTTTGTTTTATAAGATACTAGCGACCCCCTTGCGGCTTCGCCCGCTTTTACTACTGGATTATTCATATAATGTATGTTTGCAAAGCACTTAAGATAATGTGAAAATTAATTAAACTCTAATGCAACCCGCATTTTCGTAGTTCCAATAAGGATTTTCCAATTGTTTTACTCGGCAAGGATTTTTTAGTAGGTATCGTAATTTTAAATCTGTGCTACTAAGCTTTTCAAGTACTTATTAAAATATATTTAAATGACTATTTTTAGATAGTTAAATGACTATTTTTAAACGGAAGAAATTATAAACAAAAGCCTTCCTACTAATAACTACTACAAAAAATATGAAACCAAATATATCGCGCTGAAATAATACATTCAACTCCAATTATCCAATACGTGCAAACGCATCTAAATCTTCGTTGCTATGCCTCTATAGCGGGCGGGTTTTTTTTTTCGAGCTTGTGGTTAATGCTGAAGAGGGTATTCTGTCCCTGATGAAAAGCAAGCACTACGTGGCTGCCTGTGAGGAAAATTAAATAGAATGCATTGGCCGGGAATCGAACCCGGGCCACCCGCGTGGCGGGCGAGCATTCTACCACGGAACCACCGATGACTGCTCATGACGCGCTTGTATAAGCAAAACGTCGCGGGGCGCGTTTCGCAACAAGGATGTTTTGATATTGTAACAACTTCTAAAGTACTTATTAAAATGAAAAAACAGTAAAAGACAGTTTTGATCTACATTAAATGGCCAACGTAACTAATATACTTATTTATATGCTGAGAGTAAGGGATAAGTAAAACTTAAGTCGGCACAGCTGATGAGTCAACGGCGTGATGTGTCAACAATTAAATGCGTTTTTCTCTAAAACTATTCGCAATTTCGAAATAGTGTGAATAGCAAATTTTATCCTCGTTTAACGTAGAAAATTAATAAAGTATTTTAAAGGATAAGGATTAATACCATTATGGAAAAATATTCCTCACAATAAAAAATATATTGAAATTACTATTTTTAGACAGAAATATGATCACTACACGTTATCCTTAAAAGATAAAAATATGCTCTCGCGGACTTTTTTGTAGATCTTATTAAGAGGAACAATACTCCAGTACATTATTTTCATGTAGTACTTACCATTAAAGCAGCGCATGCGCGAAAGTGTCTCAATGGGTAGGACTTTAGACACATTTATCGTATTTATGTTAATTTACATAGAAATATACAAATAATAAACTATATATAAACCTTTCCTGAGAAATACTCGACCTAATGGTGAAAACCGCATAAAAATCCGTTGGGCGGTTTAGAAGAAGAAGAGTTAGAAAGTTCAGACAGACACGAAAAGCGACTTTGTTTTATAAGATATAGGATAGGATAGGATTATTAATATTATAAAATATTTGTATGGTTGAAATAGTATACAAATTTGCCTGAAAATTGTATACTATGTCATTAATATTTAGATAATTACTTTAGCAATAAGCTGTCACAGCTTAATTGATAACCGATTCAAGTTGAATTGAAATTTATTAATTGAGTGCAATCATCAATCTTCTGTTGTAAAATTATTATGACGTCTTTGTGTTGTTGTTCCATCAACCCTGTGCTAGTATGGCGCGGATTTTGTAGGTTCGATTTTCTTTAAATATTGTTTTTTGTCATTTAAATTATTTTAACGTATCTACATTTCTAATTAGTAAAGGATAAGATGAGACGGTAAGAGAGTTAGCCATTCCTACCGTTCCTCCTTCTGAAGTCGGTTAAAAACTATTTTTAATATTTACCAATTGCTACAGTAAAATTTTATTATGAACGGTTTTCGTTTCCTATTTTATTAACACCTACAAATCAGTGTAGTAGTGAAGTGTTGTGTAGCGCGGTCGGATTGTTTCGTAAAAAAAGTGTGAGATTTCATGTCTTAAATCGAACATATTTGCTGAAGAAAAACGTGAAATTTCAATAATGTAGGTGCTTGGGGAACCTACCAATCACGGATGTTTTTTCTGTGAAATATTAAAATTATTAATTGAATATCAATACAGACAGATACAAATTTCCATAAACATATCTTCGCAATGGCGGAATTATCTCGAATATTATACAGAAATAATTTACGCGAAAATCTCATATGGGGAGCATGTATAATAATCATGTTGTTTCAGTTGCGTTAACCCAAACACTCCCCCAAGAACCGATTGAGGGCATTGAATGAAAATATTGTACACTGTTCGAACACGTTTACAATTCACTTGGGAATTTCTCAGGTTCCCACCACATATAAAACTCATTCGAGATCCTCTTAAATAAATTGATACTTGTGAAACGATTTGTTATGTTACTTTTATACTGTATAGAGTGTTGTATGGATTTTTGTTGAAAAAACTAGTACAAAGTAATAAATGGTGGAGGAGATGAAAATCTGTAAATATATTTTTAAATATTATAAGACATAGAAATATGTACTTCACTAGAATAATATGCTAATTCGAAAAATATATTTTTATACATGTTTATTTAATTTATTTCATATAACTGGGTGTTAATTTTTATATCGATTTCATAATGGAAATTATTTCGGTAAGAGAGCGAGAAAAATGGAAATATTAAATTCAGTTCTTCGAGTGGGACTCGACCCCACAACCTGTCGCATCGACAAACACACTTTGTTCCCACGATTGGCCCTAAACAAGAAATCTATATATAAATGTTTTAATTAGAATTCACCTCTTACAATATTATTTGCATTAATATAATAATTATTGATAATAGCAATATTGCATACCTAAGAGACAGTAGACGATGAATGATGCGGAACGATGCTTATATGTAAGCGCGTTATAAATACCAATATACGAGTATGTACGGTAATGCAGCCCGATGCATTATGCATCTCTATAGTGCAGTTAAAGCTGTTTCAAAGCAAAACATTAATTGCAGTTGAGCTAACATGTTCTATGAATAGGGTTTTTTTTCTTATTTACCCATATTATATGCCTTTTATATATTTGACACTAATCCACAGTTTAGATATTATTATTATATATCGATTTTAGCTTTTGTCTGGTACAATTTATATAAATACAGTTCATGAGGCTTAGGTTGAGCTTTATGTTTGTGATCACTAAAAGTAGAACCAGGAAATATCTTTTTATAAATAAATTATTAAAGAAAAATAATAAAAAAATCAATTCTTATACATTGGACATTGTTTTGTCGTTTGTGTTAATAATTAATCGTCCTATTTTATCATCATGAATAGGCTCATTACCTCGAAACTTTATTTAATCTTTATTGCATGTTCACATACATTTTTTCTATTCTTACACAGTGATAATGCCAATCTTATCTTTCATTTTTAATAAAAATAAAATATTAAGAAATAAATATGTGATGCTGCTACAAGAGGTGTAGTTCGGTTGTTAAAAGCAGTAAAAACCGGTTTAGGCCAATCTAGATATGTACTGCGTTTCACGACCGATACAGTATATATGAACACTCACACAAACGCAAAGCTCAGCATAGACCTCGCGGACTATACAATGAACATACGAGTATATGTAGGAGACTCAGTGCCAGACAGACGATGTAATTGCATGTAGGACGTCGGCGAATATGAATATTTAATTAATATGTCTGTAATACCCTACCTAGCTGTTTCTATATAATTTTCGAATGGTAGCATCAAGTTAACCCGCTTTATGGTGATTATCTGTAAATATTTAATACGTGATTGCACTCAGTGATAACTGTTCTAACCACTGGATGGGTCTCTAGGGCTAGATAGCACACGCTCCTTGTAAATTACTACCGACTAACTTGGAGTAGACTGGAATACGACCAGTGAAAATGTATACATTTGTGTGTAGGTGTGTAGGTTTTAAAAGCAATTGTTTTTTGTGTAAGCTGAATAAGTCAAAAGTTATTTATTATTACTGATGTAATACCGAAAATGGAATATACATTTCATTTACTATAATATATTTTTTTTGATGTCTTATTGTTCATATTTTAAAGTCCAGTTGACTATAAAGCCAAACAAAGGTCTTGCTTGGTTCGTTTCTTTACAAAACAGAGTATGGCATAGTATGTCTATGTTATCAGTAACATTGCAGATGATGGTAAAGTAAAATTTATAAAAGATAAGATATCTAAATCTATCTAGAATCTTTCGACTTTAATTTTTATTTGTTATACAACACTGTATAGTGTATTTGCTCGTACATTTTTACAGTCACTCTTGTTATTTACCATGTTGACCATTCAATGAATTATTAGTACTAAACTTGATTAAATATAGTTTTAATATTTATGTACTTAAGTATTTACGTCGCTAATGCAACGTCCGTATATGGTGAATCAATTATGATGCTTCACCCTTACTACGGTTTCTGTAGTAAAGTGATAGTGGAAGTATAAGTTGGGCTACCGTCGTATACGTGTTATAGTTGTCGTAGTAGTAGTACTTTCTACAATAGAAAGCCAATGCGCGGCGTTGAGTTCCGCCAATCAGGGAAATGGAATCAGGAAATCAGAAGAGAATCAAGAAAATGAAGTGTCTGAACATCAAGCTATGCGTATCTTATTCTTTTTTTTTTACAAAATTTGAGAATATCATGAAATATAGCCAATTCTTTTTTAATATTGATTAATAAAGTTAAGTGACATTCGTTGATCGATTTTTACTTCAATCGAAAATAATATTTACGATTAATTATTGAAGTTTTAATTCATGTCTACATTAAATAATAATTTAAAAGTCATATTTACGTTAGAAACAATCAAATATTATAAATTTGATCAAAATAATTATTTTATTATCATTCTAAACGAATTACTCGTTCACGATTAAGAACACAAAGAGACTCGTAGTAAGAGACCTTATTTTGAATTTGACTTGGGTCCTAAAGTTATTGCTGTCCCGCTAGAGGGCAAAGACCACTAAGTTTGTCGCTTTTTTACGCAGGGGTGATTGGCCCTCTCACTACGTCGAACCGGGACCTAAGTAGAGTAAAAGTTGACACTACAACTCATATAAAAAGAATCTTAATCTCATTACTTTTTTTTTATTTTTAGAAAAGTATTAAAGGAAACTTGTAGAAACACCTATGATTGTGTAGTTTTCATAAATTTTCCTTTTAGCTTTAATTAAGAGAAATGTTATCTTGAGCCAGTTTAGATATAGTTGTCGTATATGGAGTTGTTTTCGCTTAATAATAACAGCCTAATAGATTATATAGCGTAATTTACATGAAGTGTATGAGGCAACGGTTGTGAGATCGTCTGCGACGCGAGGAAATAAATATTAAGTATTTTTATTTCCGCGCTCTTACGAGGAAAAGTGCGGCGTTAAGTTCCGTCATTCAACACGCAATGTATCGAGAATTTGGCGGAAAGTGGTGATCCTTAACGGGATCAAAACGTGTTAAAAATAGGTTCTCTGCTATGTGCAGAATCCAGTGTAAAGCTATAAAAAACCGAATTTATACAAAAAAACAAATTAAAAATAAACTCTTCAAGAATTTGCTAAAAAAACCAAATGGACAAAAACCAGAATTTGCGAATTTTGTCATATTATTTTTACTTAACCTTAATTTAATCGAAATTGATTGATCTCGTGACTTTGAGAAATAATGTTACTATTAATTAAAAATAATATATGAAATTTTATTTTTTTTAATTATACGATACCACGCTTATTATAATAATTATGTTGTAAATGACAGATTAATTCTGTTATATATAGTGTTTGTTTATTACAATATTATGAATATATTATTTTTATTATATTTATAGTCGATCAAAAATTCCACAAGGTCATCTGATAATATTTTGCTAAAGTTCTTAAATACGATCAAAAATCAATTCTACTAGGAAAAAAATTAAAATGGCACACGACGCTTCTCTCCATCAAGAAGTACAAGTGCTATAGTAGATATGTGCTCCAAGCTATAAATGATATAGACTTTATTCGAGTAGTATAAGGAGGTTTATGTGAGTGGAGATAATTTCAGTTTCTTAGATCTTAGATTACATAGTAACAAGTCGGACCTATTAAATAATAAAATTAAAAATAATTACAGTAGTAGTAGTAATAGTAGTAATAAGTGTTTTTATTTTTATTTTTGAAAAAAAGAAAGACATGAAATGGCTTCATTTAGCAGTTCAATTGTTTAAAATTTAGTTTTAATTTTAATCTACTTACTATTAATTTTACTACTACTTTACTATTAATTTTAATCTAAAAAAATCTAATCTGAACTTATCCAAAATTATTAAGCATTGTCGTTGATCTTTAAAATTGAAAAATTTTATTTTTATTTCCTCGTTTTAGTAAAATATTTCGCAGAGTTCAAAGCCGGCACGGCGCCCAAAATTGGACGGAAAGTAGGAAACGGAGTGTCTTGTCACTAGGTTCCCTCTGCCTACCCAGCTATACACGGGATACAGTGGGAACTTAAAATTCCATTGCACACACAACATAAATAACTTAATTTAAGTACCCAACTATTTTAAAATTACTCAAAATTTCAGGACATAGCCTTTTCAATACAAGTTCAAATTTTAGTGCTGCCATTAATGAGATCCCATTTTATGACGGATACGAGCGAGGTATTCGCGGAATCTCGTCACAGACGACCTTGCCACGCTCTGATTATAATAGATCACCGAATTTTAATGGCACCTTAATAAGAAGGCATCAAACCAGCTGGACAGGACCTGGTCTCCATATTAAATGTTTATGGACGATGCGTCGCGTTGCCATGTCGTTTTTTATGTATCGTAAATAAATAACTATATTATATATATTTATATTCTTTATGTAATGATGGGAGTTGATTTAAAAATGTTGTATCTGTGAATAAGGGTTGTGAGTTCGATGCTCAAGCGTGGGAATAAATAAATTTAAACATTCATATGTAATAAATGTAAGAGAAAAAAAAATATTCGTAATGAATTTTGCTGTACCAATTTAGACAATAATTTTAAGTTATTTCAACAATGGAATAGCTCAAAAAATATAAATAATCCCTAAAACAAATTATATTTAGAGCTAAGTATATAGACAAGGACGTTACATATATAACGAATGTTCTTATTTAAATTTTTTAGCACTAAACCTACACATAAAGGTGATTTACATTGTAATTTTAATATGAAAAATTCAATTTTGGCGTCCTGCGGTTCAATTAGGCTTTGACTCTGATATCTGATTATTCAGATCAGAATCAGAATGGAACGTGATAATATATGCATTACGTATTAATTTTTGACAAATATTATTATTAAAATGAATTTTGTTATCATGAAAGATATTTTATTCGAGAAATCTTTATTTCCGTCGTTTGAGGTCGTCATGGCGGAATGGCACAAGCGTAACTGTTATGGGTTCAAATCCCACCCGGGGGATAAAATATTTAATATTTTCATTTTCTCGCTCTGGTAACGTGCAAAGTGCGGCGTTGAGTTCCGCTACTCAACAAGTAATGCCTCGAGAATTTGGCGGAAAATGGGGTGCGGGAGTGTCTTAATGGGAACAGAGTGTGTCTTAACACTACGTTCAGGTTCCTTCTACCTACTCTGCTATAAAGGAAGGATACAGCATGAAGCTGAAAGAAAAGAGAAGAAATTGATAAGATAATTAATGCAAAATATTTAGTATAGTATTAGTATTTGCAGATATCTATTATGAAGTCCGCCATTACGACGCCATTTTGATTTATTAAAATGATTTTTATTATACAGTGAATTTAATTAAATTATAGACTAATGTTTTGCTAAAATTATGTGGAACCTACACGGATGCGCGAGTGGCGACTCTAATCTAAGCCAAATTAGGAATGGGTCTACACCACATAACTAAGTCGTTCGACGTTATTGTTTTTTTTATTAATTTATCGATTTATATGAATGTTCTAGATATCTCAGCCAAGTTTAGAAATATTAAATTTACAATTTATAACCTTTGAATGTTTACTATGGCTCCGTTTACCTACTATATTGGGTTTTGTTTGTTCAGTATTTAACAGAGGCCGGTCGTCTCGCAAGGAGCACAAGGGTGTGACTGGAAACGCGGCAGGTTGTCGGTTCGTTTCCCGCTCTTGGAAATAAAATATCTAATATTTTCATTTGGTGTCGTGACGAGCGTAGCGTTGTGTTCCGCCACTCAACACGCAATGCTTCAAAAATGGGAAACGGAGTATGTTAACAGCAGGTTACCTCTGCCTACCATGCTTTGAACGGGAAAAAACATGAAACTAAAACAATTGTTCAATATTTAATTGCTGTGAGTGTGGGTTGAAATCAAACAAATATCGAGATGAAAGAAAAAAAATAACAAGATAAATGGAAAAAGGCCAACGTTTTTACTATATTTTTCTTTACTGATTTCTAAAAGATACGGTAAGAAAGTACATACATACGTCTTGTCAGTCTCATACCACAAGAATGTGTATATAAATTTATACTTCAATAAAAAATCGATATAAATAATAATCGAAACAAGCTTAAAATGTCTAAGCTGTAAAATTATGTAAGTAGGCAATTAAATCAAGAGAAATTAAAAGAGAAAAGAAACATAAAAGTCTTTCATAACAAAGCATATTTTATGTTTAATTTTTTGATCCCTAAAGTATACTTTTGCTCGTAAAATTAAATTTTAATGAGGTTAATACTTAACAATTTCTTAACTACCCACAATATTGAGGTAGCTCGACCTCAATTAAATACAACACTCGACGAGATTTATTGACGTACCAGTGGTCTGGAAAGTGCTATATGGGACATGTATGTAAATTATGTTATATTAGATTATGTGTCGATTACGACAATATGGCGCAGTTGAAAATTGTTTGATTTTACGTTGTGCTTGTGGGTTTGATTCCTATTTGGGTGAGATGATTTTAATTTAATTTTTGTTGAGTTTCTTGCCGGCTCTTCTCAGAAGAACTGCCTTCCGGTGGTAGCTTTTCGTTCATTTGTTCATTCGACGATTAAAAAGTGCTTATAATAAGTTTATTTGAATAAAGAATATTTTGAATTTTGATTTTTTTTTAAATAAAACGTTTTTCTTGCTTTTGTTGAGAGTATTTTAGTTTTGCGTTTTATTCAATGTAACATTTTGTTTTCAATGAAATATATTACATATTTATACATTATTCTGTTCTACAGTTAAAATAGAAAAGTACGCCTCAAAATATTTTTCTTTACAGAAATTTTACTCAAAATTGTCTTATTTGGATATGTTCCTGCTGTGCTAAAAAGGTGTCCAATGTATATTTTGTAACATAACACGAATATAAGTACAAGAAACAATAAATTTTATATAATATTATTATGGGTTTTATATTTCATTTTTATGATTAGTTATGGTTTGACTGGTACATCATTTTGGATGGATATTATTTCATACGACTGTTTTGGTATTGAATTGCATATAAAAGAATGTTTTTATTTGTTATATATAGGAAAAATTAAATCAGTTTTACACTGTATCTCACGCACAGTAGGGTAGGCAGAGGGAACCTAGTGTTAAGACACTCCGTTTCCCAATTTTCGCCAAATTCTGGAAGCATTGCATGTTGACGCCGCCCTTTGCCTCGACACCACAGCGAAGAAATGGAAAATATAAATTTATTATAAATATTTCATTTAATATACGAACTTTAAAATATATTAAAACATCTTAGAAGCTATCACCCAACACGCAATTACCATAAATAGCCGGAAAGTAGAGATCAAAGCAATATATCACCTATTAGGTAAGCTCATCATGTTACACGCGGATAATAAATAAAGGAAAAAGAAAGATTTATAGACATTCATTTAAAAGTAAATCAATAAATTCTTATAAAATAACAGTAATATATAACAAACCTGTCAATATTCTTTGCTATATGTAATCGTGTACCTATTGTATGTAAAATCCACTTCATGAAATAAACAATTCTTGTTAATAGCTACGTATATAAGATTTATTGGCAATTCGGCGTAGTAATTGCGGTAAGCAACCGTAATTCTGGAATATATAACGTCAGTTACAATTAGACTACGTGTTACTGGAATTTGAGTATTATCTGGAATATTTGGTACAAACAAACAAAAAGTTTTTATATTTTTGAAAATTAATCATAAAATAAAGCACTAATATAATATATAAATTATCATCCCAAATTAAATTACATACGTGCTACCAACATTCAACCACTACACGGAGTCCTTTGAAGAAATCAAAGCCAGGATAGCTGCTATATTAGCCAGTCGGATGTGGTGTTAATTGGATATGTCAGATGCCACTGGCTTCCACGCCTAGAGATAGTTCCGACTTGCGCTTACAAGACATTAATTATTAGGGTCTCTATGCTCTGAAACTAGAATAATAATGCTAAAACGGTAATGTTAAGTTGGTTAGTATTATAATTAGTTTGGGAAGTTAAGTGAATGGGTCCCAATGCGCCAATATGGCTTCTGTTCATTATTTTATTAAATATATTTAAATATCTATTTAATTAAAACTAAATACGTATACTAGCTAAATATACGACATGGAATACTTTGATGAAAAGGCAAAAATCCATAAATATAGTTTTTTTTAAATAAATTGTGCCATTAAATATATTTTTTAAAACAATAATGTTGGTATCCAAATCGTATTTTTAAACTTTAGAATGATTTAGGTTTTTTTATAGCTTTTGGTTATTTAAAAAAAAAAATTTTTTTTTTCGTGATGGCAACATTTTTGAGCTCCTTTACAAGGTTTTATGGGTAATAAAATCTTCTGTAAATTATTGGTAGTGATTTATGGCATATTTAAAATGGAACTGGTCTAGTGATCCTTTTTAAGGCAATCAGACTAATTTAAAGTTGAACCGAAATTATATTTGTATACATTTTCTTAGAAGTAGACTATATTATAAAATTTTTAATTATAAAAATAGATGTAGTACGAAGTGAACATATAATATGTCCTTATTTGTTTAAATTTTTTATATTGACAACGATATACCCAAATGCCATTTCATATTATATAGTTCAGAATAATTTGCAAGAAATCGTGTGATAAATCGACTTTTTTGTTGTATCTATACCTAGACATGTAAGTATATATAGTATATGTATATTTTGCTTCACGAGCAACATAGGTTTTTATTTTTTTAAACAGTCAGGTATTCTTATATCTTTAAGAGATATAAAAAAAACAACAAATCATTACAAATGCGCTTAAAAAAAATGTATATTGTTATTAATTATTTTTATTTTTTTTAGCTTCACGCTATATTCGCATATATCAGACGATCCTTTCCCCATTTTTCGGTAAATTTTCGAGGCACTGCTAGAGGCTTAACTCAACACCGCGGTTTCCATTGTTACCAGATCGAAAAAATAATAAAATTGAACCTTGATTATAGATTTGTGATTTGATAGCTTACATATTATATAAGTAATTTATATTCGGGGCTAATGCAGGCAAAACCACGCCGTGCAACTAGTACTTACTGCATATATTCGTTGTACGACTGCACCAGACATACTGGTTATGATAGACGCATATTCTAAGACGAGTTCATTACATTAACGCGAATTAATTATTATTATTATCTTGCGTAATATTGCATTTAGTATGTAGCTAACATTAAAATGTAATAGTTCACTCAGTCACTTACAATAACCAATAATTTCCTATACCCACATCTTCATACTAATAATATAAATGGCAGCTTCACGCTGTATCCCGCATACAGCAGGTTAAGCAGAGGGAACCTGTTAAGACACTCAGTTCCCCACTTTCCGCCGTATTCTGGAGGCATTGCGTGTTGGGTGGCGGAACTTGCCTCGACACCAGAGCGAAGGAATGAAAATATAAATGTACTATAAATGATAGGAAGTAATATTATAAGTATATACCAACCTTATAACAAATAATTGGCACAAGTTTCTTAAAAAAACTTCACTGCTGGGTTATAAAATCTTAGCATATACCTACTTTAACAATATCCATTAGAGCGGAATTTTATTGCTTAACAAAGTTATTTTTCACATTTTTAATATCTAATTACTTTTCCTTACATAAAATATATTATTTCAAATTTATTTACATTTTTTTATTGTAAAAATCATTCCAGAATTCTAATATTTTATTAACTGCCACGCAAAATACGAATCTTTTCAATATATTATTAATAATATGTTAAAAATTACTATATATGCATAACTATTTAAATAGTCAAAAAATATCGGAACGACAAATTTAATTAATTGGTAAAAAATAGAATTTATAGTATGTTTATATTTTAATCAGATTCTTGTAGTAGCTACACGCTGTCACGTGTCACCTTCACAAATAAAAAATGGTTTATCTATTCAGAATATGAAACTCCTTCCGCTACTGAGTGCAAACAGACAAGATGCAGACGAAACTACTGGATTTAGAAAGTTGAAATTTGGCATGTAGGAAGGTTAGGGGGTGCACTAAGAAAGGATTTCCCGAAATTCCTATGGAAACCGAAAAAATGTCTTAAAGTTCACACAAACAAAGCTGCGAGCAACAATTAGTTTTTATACAAATATATTAATACTAATTTTGAAAATAAATATTAACATACCTAGCCTCTTTTTTAAAAACGATAAAATTTAAAAATATATTTAATTATAATAATAAAAACTTCCGCTGTATAATAATAATATAAATTTGTCGCTTCTTGTATGGTTTCCGGCTAACTGTGTATTTTAGTTATAATTAATACGGCACTATTTTATGATTTAATTAATTGCTAATGTCATTGTTATACAACATAGATATGGAATGCTTTATTTTATATAATATATTGAAAATTAATATATTAAATAAAATAATTAATATATTAAAGAGAGCTAAATTCAAATTCAAATAAAAAACTTGACACCCTCATAGATCTAATTCTTTTTTGACGATATAAGAAACCAGAAAGTTGCCAGTTGATTCTAGAAGAAAATATCATAATGTCATTTTTTGTATTCACATATTTATTATCTTTTTTTCAAATTTCACAAAACATAAAGTTATGGACTTTGTTTCACAGCCAACATTATATATTAATTTTTTAAAAATATTTGTTGAATATATATTTTTTCTTAAATTGTAAAGTAAAATATATATTATTTAAATTTTAATGATAATATAAAAATATATATATAATTTAGGTGTAGATACCGCATTTGTTATAAGAAACATGTATTTTTTAAACTGATAACTGATCGTCTAGACACAGACAGTAACACTACTGTAGCTTGCAGCTCCACTAGGTGTAGGTTCTAAAATAAATACCTGTGGGCCTACGTGACCGGGAGCCGATTACACGGATAACCTTAAAATGGAATTTCCTTTAGTGAACAATATTGCTTGGGGAAAATCTAAACAAACGTTTTTATAATATTAGCAATGTTATGTATTTAAGAGCTTGGTTATTTTCAACCCAAAATTAATTTAGTCAATTTCTTTGGATAGAATTACTTCAGGCAATGTGCCATACACAACTCTTAGTTATTTCCAATTGACCATGCAGCAATAAAAGCAATAAAAGCTAATAAATTATAAAGCTACGAATAATAGTTATGAATATATGAAATGGAGAAAGCCTTATTATATAATGCAAATTACAACGAAATATATATATTACATATATTAATTTTTGTGAAAATAATATTTTAAAAAATCTTCATTTTTTTCATAAGAATTATAATATCCTTCAGAGACATACTCGAACATATAAAATTAAACGAATTCAGATCGAAAGTGACGTTAAAGAGATACAAAAATCAGGTCATTATAAGAAAAACCGTTTACATCCAACCATTCGCAAAGGAAATGAACTCTGCAACTTCGCTATATACATAGCTAAAAGCTGAATGAGGTAATATTTCAGGCACATCTCAAAAAGATCTGATATAAAAGTAATTCTGTCGCTTAAGCGTCCCGACTGGCTGGATTGATTGATGAAGGTGGAGGTGCTGCCGACAAATTCTCTCGAAATACGGAACTTAGGAAACCCTTATCGTGGCAGTTCTTGTATCAGCAAGTTGAAATAATCGTCTTATAGGTAAATTAGTTTTATATTATAGTCCATTAACTCAATATACTCTATTTAGGTACATACATACAATGTGTCGGCTTGACGGTGTGCGGAGAGCCTACTGTCAAGACACTATTCTCTATTTCAAAGAGAACATAAACGAGTGTGCGAACCTGATGGCATGGTGGAAGCTGAGGTCTTATAAGATCATGTTTTTTTTGTATAAATCTAAATACTACATATGTATGATTGTGGTGATAAATTAAAACTAAAAACAGATTGATTTAAAGTATTTTTTAAATTTCATTGACTATAGCTAAATAGTTATCTTATATAATATTCTATACATTTTTGTTCGCGCAACAGAAGAGATCAAAATAATTGTGTTTTACTTGTAAATACGTTTTTAAATAAATATATGTAAAAAGGAATTAATTTAAATAAAAAACGATGACAACATTACAAGGCAGGTAGTAATGCAAATAAAAATAAAAACAAAAAATACTTTCAATTTTAATTATGAAATTAAAATCTTGTCACCCATTACACAAATTAAATGCTGTAATTAAGATTGTAGATAAGTTTAAGATATATAGACGTTATTAAATATTATTTACAATATTATACATATTGTAAGGCTGCCCTTCCTGCTTCTTTATAATAAATTCATTTTGTAATGTAAACTTTATGCAAAAAGGTATTGCGAATTCCGAATGAATTAGAAAAGATTTTTCAAAGAATGTGTCATTGTTTGAATCACGAATGCTTCTGTGTACTGTTGGAGAATATTCTTTACATACATTTTAATTGATTTTACTTTTTACCCATTGTGGCGCAGGGCCACGAGCATGTGATTACAAATGCGACAGGTTGTGGATTCAATTCCCAGTCGAGGAAATGAAATATTCAATATTTTAATTTCTTTTCTGTTGTCAAAATAAAGCCTGGCGTTGAATTTGCCAATGCCTCCAGTATTCGATGGAAAGTAGGGAGCGGAGAGTCTTAACACTAGGCTCCCTTTGCCCACTTTGCTACATGCGGGATACAGCGTGAAGCAGGAAAAAATATTATGATAACATTATTTACTTGATATCTATAAACAACATTTTAAAGCAGTCAATATAAATTTATATACATACATACAAACATACATTAGACACAAATAAAAATAATACACCAACAGTTAAAACATATATCGTGGATTTTACCGACTTTAAGAGTATTTATACGGCTATATATTTCAAAATGAATGATCATTTCAAATCGATGAAGAAAGTATTTATTGCGGGACTCGAGTTTGCGATCGAATTGGGCGCGAGTAAGTTATGTTTATTACAGTACATTCTGTCCTTTATTGGGCGAAATCTCAGGAACAGTTAATTTTGGCATTGTCAGGAGAGGTTATAAAGGTTTCATCTCAACCCGGATATGAATTCTTTGGCTTGGTGCAAATTGTACACATTTCATATGCGATTGACTCACTGAACTGATATTTATATTAAAATTGTTAAGATTATCGTCATGTAAGAAATTAGCTTCTTTGATAACACATGAAAAACATTTTCTTATGAACTAAGATACATTTGTGGTAAATGATTTCGTTAATCTTTTATTTTTTTTTAATTTCACGTTGTATCACGTATATAGGTAGGCAGAAGGAACATAGTGTTAAAACACTCCGTTCCCCACTATCCGCCAAATTTTCAAGGCATTGTTAAGTGGCTTCTAATAATATTAAAACACTAGCGGCCCGCCTGCGGCTTCCCCCGCGTGAATTACGTTATTATTAATTTCTGTCTCCCTGAGTACCTACGTCCTATAAATGACGTTCATGCAAAATTTGAGACTCCTAGCATTTAATAACGAATGACAAAGACAAATGTCATTAGTAACGAAGTTTCATACAAACTTTCAACCCCAAAAACAAACCCTTAGAAGTTGTATATTGCAAATTCCCGTCTTAGCGAGCACCTACGTCCTATAAGTAACTCCTATGCAAAATTTGAGATTCCTAGCATTTGTAATTCCTGAGATTTCGTGATGAGTGAGTGACCTTTCGATTTTATATATATAGATTTTTGTGGGTAGTTTCTAAAATCTGTTAATACAAATACCCCTATTGGTTACAATCTATATAATCTAATTTACTTAACATTGATTTGAACTGGCAATCTAAATTCATTAAGAATACTCCACTATGCTCCCAAATTTTGTATCGCAATTTCAACCGGTATGTATATTATACACTAAAATCATAAATCACGCATTTATTTCGTGAAGCACGGCGCACTGTGGCCACGCTACGTGCTTATCTGTTATTTGCAGTGGAACGCAGCTATGCCAGCGGTTTTGGTAACATGTTGATAAATATTTGGGGGGATTCCCTCGTCCCGTAATATGATAGTGGAGGCTTCCGTTAAGTCTTTTTAATTTTCTTGGTTTAGTTTGAGGGTGTTGTGGAGTAGTTGTGATGTGTTGGATGGTAATTGGGGTGTGAGTTCGAATTCAACTTTTCTGATGAGTAGAGAAGCAGTGTTGGATTCGGAAGTTGAGGTGTCAGAATACACTAGGTTTTCTCTTTCAACTTCCTAATGAATAAAGTTATTTAAAAATAACAAACGCCAAGTCATTTACTTCAACATAGGGTGCTTAAACTTCGAACAGCATCTACTATAAAATTTATATGGAAAATCCCTGAAAATAAGTATAATTTATACTACACACAAAAATCATTCATGAGCTAAATCCAATCATAATTGGCGGAGTATTTCACAAATAAAAAAATATATACTCAAATTAAAAACCTCCTTCTTAAAAGGGGATCCTGTGACACTAAAAGAAAAAATATTTTAAATACGTAGTAAATATTCCTTTGACCTGAATTTGAAATTACAATTACTTGCAAATACAGTACGGTTAATGAGTCGTGCCCTCCATGAAGTTAGTTGTAGATAGAGATGGCTGCACAGATTTGATTTAAAATTTTTCTTTTTATTATTATTTCCTTACCGAGAGAACTAACTTAGACTAACTTTAAGGCGAACATGACTCTTGCTGTGAAATTCTTTTCTCAGCCCCCCGTGGAGGGAGAGGGGAGACGGTTCCAGGACTGAGCCCTCCGACCGTGGTGGTCTTTCTCTGCCCATGGCTATGAGCGCGTTGTTGGGGTGGACCAAGGCCCTGTAATTGTGTCCATAGGAACTGGGGGAAAGTGAAGCGGGATAGGAGGAGCTATATACCATGACTCGTCAACCGTACTATCAGTGCTATATGGCTACGACAACGTCGAATGATAACACCATACTGTGAAATTGTAAGTTGATTGGTTTTTAGGATTGCATTTAGTAAGAAATGTAATAATTACCCTTACGGTTTCGTCCAGCTGTCTCCAGTATCCACCATACACTTTCAAGTGAATATGTAGGTATTAAGGTCTCAGTAACTTTACGGTACACTGATTAGTATGCCGTTCAATTAAATTGATTGTTGGAACGCCCTTCGATATTTTGAATTTCTTCGATTACTTCTCATTTATTTTATTAATTTATGTAACGGTTTACGCGGGTTGCCAATTAATTTTGTAGTTAACATTTTTGTGTTGTTATAATATAAGAATTTATTGAAAGAGTGTATTCCTTATATATAAACAGCTTACTGTCGGATGAAACATGGACCTAAGATCTATCTGGATAATAAAGATTTAGATAGTTGCACAAGATATTGTGCAGCTATGCTATCATAGGGATTTTAGGATAATCATTCCCCGGAATCGGGGATCGAACCCACAAACATCACGTTTACAGCCAGTCCAGCTTTGGGTACCTTGACAATGCTGGTACCCCGTTCCCCATTAAGGCATTGTTCAGTTTCTGCCGAATTCTTGATGCCTTGCATCTTAAGTGGCGGAACCTAACGTTGAGCTTTGCTACTTAACGCTGAGCTGATAGCATTGCGAAGAAATGAAAATTAATAAATATAAATTAATATAATTATATTGGATTATAAAACAAGTAGGTACATCCCGAGTTCTATATCTCTAAACACCGACAAAGCATACATCAAAGCGGCTTATTGGCTTATCAAAATCAATTAGAAACTCGAACGTTGTTGTTAGTTGTTACGTATATAATATTAGTAGATGTATCTAGATATATATAATGCATTTATAATATACGAATATATAACATTATTAGTGGACCCGGACGCGGCTACACCCGCTTGAACTATATGAATATTTATTAAATATATTTATGAAATTATTTTCAGTTTTCAATAGAGAGATGCATTAAGCTAGCTCATTTTGGGTGACGTTTTCTAACAACAAACTTTGCAAATTGTTGCCTAGCAACGGTCGCACAGCGACGGACATTGCTATTAACATGGCGGAATAAATTGCATGTCAAATTAATAAATATTTTAATATAATGGTATATATCGAAAATATTACAAATATGAGAAAAAAAAGTATCCTATGTTCACCCTGAGACCCTCAAGTATCTCTATATGAGTATTTTATCACAATTAAATTAGCGGTTTGGCCCTGATTGCGTAAAAGACAGACAGACAGACAGAGTTACTTTCGAATTTATAATATAGGTAAGGATAAATGCATTATCACTCTTTTCCACGTTCATCTCAATTTGCTTAGTTTTCCAGAAGGTGGAATATACAAGTAAATGAAAATAATTTAAACATAATTACAATACATTTCCCCGAGTGGAGATAGAACCCACAACCATCATGTTTACAGTAATTAACTACGCAATACACTCGTAGAATGGTTAATTTTATTACTAGTAATATATTTAGTACATATGAACTATGGGACGGGAGGAACAGGCTCTAGAGCAGTAACAGTTTCGTTTGTGAATACTTAATGTAATGTGAAATGTGATTATAACTTTAAATAATAATAACTTTTGAATATAAAATGAGTGATATGTCACTAGTAATTTAGTTCATTATAATTTAAAGTTGATTTCAATGTATTTTCAACCACTGATGTAAATTAGGGTTGTTATAAGTTTATAGAGTATATACATGCTTTTTTGTTTTTCTCTGTTGCTTCGAGGCGTATGAAACGAATAAACTTACTATATATTTTTTAAATGTAATTCTTGTTTATCGACATGATCCTAAAATCCTTTAATACTTTAACTTTGAATGGTGACAGAATATTAATCTGTCTAAATATTTCAATTGTGGCAGAGCGCGGCCATGACTTCCTACACCCAGCTTGTAATGTCTCGAATTTATATAAATTTTGCTCTTTACATATGGTGTTCATCGTATCGTGATTTCAATTAAGACCAACAATACAAGATAAGCTGAAGTCTTGACAAATCATGCTGATTTGAGTTGATAGGATCTAAATTTTAGATATCATAAAAGGATTATTAGAAAACTGACATTATAATTTAAGGATAAGAGTGTCAATATAGTAGTGCAGTGGAACCGCGGCTGATCGTAGACGCGAAGGCCGTAGGTTCTATATAAAATATTTTATTTTCTCCGCTTTATTAGCAGCGCAAAGTGGAGAGCCTCCGTTCTCTCAGATACTTCTTCCTATCTTGATATTAAATTCTCTCTGCTTACTTCAAGGGAAAACGTAAGGCTAGAATTTTTCTCCAGCTTCACGATATATCTCGGACCTAGCAAGTTAGGCAGCGGGAACATGGGATCATGATGTTAAGATATTCCATTCTCATTAATAGATTCGGCACATCGCATGTGGAGTGGCGGAATCTAACACCGTGCTGGGTCTTGTTATCAAAGCGAAGAAATTTTCATTTCTTAACATTAATGAACTCTCTTGAATGGGGATCAAACTCACAACCATCGCTTTTACAGTCGCACGCTTTCGATCACGAAGCCACAACGGCCTTAAAGAATACGAAATAAAGGTATTTATTTAAAGATTTAACTTATTGAAATGTTTACTCAACTTGTGATTGTTTTCTCTTACATTCATAAATAACACTATAATCTCGGCAGTTGACCGGTCAAGTGGACAACCTTCGGGAGCGCAAGTAATGTTACTAAAATACATAACGATTTTATTTTCATTATTCTTAAAAAGTAATTCTTATAAATGGCTTTTTTGGTGATATCCTCATATTTTGATTTGTGTAAACAGTGGTTTTGAAATTGTGTTAATAGTAGAGCTTTTGCTTACTTTTGAAATAGAATTCGATGTTAGAATACAATCTTTCTTTAATTATAAGATGTAGATTTAAGAAAATGGAAATCAAATAAAAAAATAGAAACCAGCCTTAAAAAGGGAAATGTAACAATATCACACAATTGCAAATTAACTTTGTGGGTTACAAGAAACAATCTCACTTATAATTACGAAAAAAAATCAACTTCAAGCTGTACTCAGTAAGCACACGACGACTCCTAACATATTATAATTATAATTACATTCAAAATTATATTTGTAATTATTTTATTCCTTTTTTCTAATGAATAATATATTATCCTACTTCATTAGATAAGACCATGGGCCAACTGTAGAATAAGAGACCGGTAGACTTCGTTAGAGCCTTAAAATAAAAAGGCTATAGCTATTCATTAAAAGAACAAAAGCTGTGGGTAGGTTAATGAGCTATAAAAATAAGTGCTTCTATAAGTGCTTCTCCATACAATTTATATTCTTTTTTGTTTACATTTGAGTTAATTGGAGTATTTATATACATATGAATGTATACCTAAAAAATATATTTAATTTTTTTAGCTTCGCTTCGCTCACTCTGTATCTCGCACGTATAGCCAGAAGAAACCTAGTGTTAAGACACTCCATTCTTATTAAGAGATTTAAGTTTCCCACTTTCCGCCGAAACCTGAGGCATTGCCTATTGATCGGTTCTACCGGTTCGACAACCTCGACATAATAATAAAATAATGCTTATTGTATAAAATAGTAAAATTCTAATTTAGCCAATGGTTAAGGTATTTTATTTTTATTAAATGAGAGAGATATATCATTACACTGAACGCTCTACGGCTACCTTGCCGCTTATCCCGCTTAGTAGAGTAGGTAGAGAGTAACGAAAATTTACGTTTTGTATAACAAGAACGCGGTATAAAAAAATGTCATCATTCCCCGAGTTATATCGAACCTACAACCATCATGTTTATAATGTCTAAATAAAAATAATGTTTCTTATTATCTCCATTTATAATCAACTTGTTAGGTACGCGCTTAAGGACTTATGTATACAAAATTAAAGAGATTTTAAATTAGATTAGCTCTCGAAATATCACGACACCCACGATTAAAAACAAAATAAATGAGTTCTAGTTCTAACCTACTTTATATTTACTTTTAGTTATCTTCTCATGTTTTTATAATTACATTGTTACATTATTATTATTTAATTAATACCATTGAGATTATGAATTAGTTGATTAATGATTAAATTAGTTGAAATAAAAAAAAAAAAAAAAAATAAATAAATATTGTGTAGAGAACAAACTTTGCCTAGCGGTCGTGACGGTTGTAGATTCGATTCCCATAAAAAAAATGAATTAGCATTTTGCAATCACCATGTGGGAAGCATGACTTAGCAGCTTCGAAGCAGTGCTTGGGAACAGAGTCCCTATACTTTAGATGTAAACTGATAATAGTTCTTTCATTATCGTTAATTTTTAGATTAGTTTCATGCTAAATTCGGCACATTGCAGGATAGGCAGAGGGATCCTGAGAGCCTAGTGTTAAAACACTCTGTTCGCATTAAGATACTTCCGTTTTCCACTTACCATCGTATAACTTGTCGTTTTTACAGTCGTACGCGTCTGTCCCTGTGTTAAATATTTAATTTATTTTTAGATATAGTCAATATTGTCTATATGATAAAATGAAACCACACCCACTGCTTTGCTTTTGAACTATATTAAAAGGACAAGAATTCTATAACATTTTTTAACAGATACCATCAATATAAAGTTTACAGATTATTAAATTATGATAAAAATATTAATTAACGCGAAAATATTTTGGCTATCAGTAAATCGTTTGTTCCGAATTCGTCCTCGTTTCAAATAGTTACATGTTATTATTGTTCCTACTATACTCGTATATATAAAACTGAGACTAGGTTAAGAAGACTAAGGTCAGTATAAAATTAACGATACTAACTTAATTATTTTGAATGTATTAACAATTAATATTGCTGTCAAGATTGTATTCAAACAAATAATGTTTTATTTTAATTTAATAAAGAACCAATTTGTATGTATGTGGTTTTACAAGGATTTAGATAAATCAATTTTCGCTGTTTTTTTTTTAAATGTTATTATGGAGATGGAAATGCCTTTTTGGTTTTCATATTAATAGAAATATCAATTAAAATAGTCAGTATGATATTTTTTTTTCAGTTTCACGCTGTATACCGCACACAGCAGGGTAGGCAGGTTTCGCCTTATTCTGGAGGCATAGCGTGTTATGTCGCGGAAGTCAACGCCGCGTTTTGTCTCGACACCAGAGCGAAGAAATGGGAATATAAATTTATATAAATATTTCATCTCCTCAAGTGGGTGTCGACCCAAAAGCCACCTTGTTTACAATCAGACTCTTTATAATAAAACTACGATGGCGTCTAAATAATGAAAGTTAAATTCTGTAATCATCTAAGAAAAAAAAAAAACTTTACGAACTTAAGCCTCCTTTTTGGAAAAGAAGTCGGTTAAAAAATATCCAAGTCAATTACGTTGCAAAAAAATTAATTGGATTTTTTGAAAATTATTTTATTTATTTTGTCTTGACGCTGAATTTCGCACATAGTAGAGTAGACAGAGGAAATTTGAGGACTTGGTGTTAAGGCACTCTGTTCCCATTAAGACACTGCCTTTGAAGGCGTTGCATATTGAGTGGCGGAACACAACACCGCTAATTTAATAATCAATAATGTATTAATTTTAAAATATATTCCTTATACTCTATAAGCAAATTATTTAAAACATAATAATGACGGTAAAGTGCAAAAAATATTTCAAATCTTTTGATTCTAATAAATAAAAAAAATAGTAAGTATATCCAAGAAATCATTATAAGAGATAAACCATTCCGTTAGAATGTCATTCTTAGAAAAAATCGATTTTGTACACAGCCTTCGATTATATTTATACATCCTGAATGTTTGGGGAAAATTACTGATTCACACTGACCTTACAATAAATACCTTCTTGTAGATGCAATGGAGTCTGTATCACTCATTTTCTTTCTTAAAACATAATAAAATGTTTAATTTATGAATCGAATATGTTAATACAATACTGTTTCTGGTGAGCGGTGAGGAAAAACGAAGTTATTGACGTATAAAAAATTATACCAATAAGAACTTTGGAATTTCATTTATGATGCTTTTATTATATTTGTTTATCGCTATTTAAATATTAAGGTGTTGGTTTTTATGTATTTTTATATAGATATCATTATTTATTTGTTTTTGTCTACAAAAATACATTAGTCACCATAAATGTACACTATCAGTTGCTTTACTACTTTACTAAGATAAAATTCATTTACTTTCTACGCAGTTATTATAAGCTAATAAACTTAAGTTTTTTTTTCTAGCATTTGCTATCGATATGTTACTGGAAACAAATACCTATTAAATATATTTATTTAAATCATTTATAGATTGTGGGTGAAATCCCCACTATAAGAAATAAAATATGAAATAAACAAACCATTCACAATGAATTTGTATCGCAGTAAACTATGAAAACTAAGAAAAGATGAATTCAACTGATATCTAAAACAAACATATCTCTAATATGTGATCTAATTTGTTATTTATTATATATTTATTATAATAATTCATATTTAATCAAATATTTTTCCTTGACCAATATAAAATATATCAGCCAGATGAGCACGAGGTACAAAGGCACCGGTTTGCGTCAGATTAAGATTTCAAATTAACCTATTGATTAAACGTCACTAAATTAATTTTAATTTAAGTTTTGATGAGATTTAGTCGGTTTTTTTTTAATTTTTAATATCGTAAATCATAAATATTACGATTTTTTGTGTTATTTATGGGCGATCTGACACAATTCTTCAAATATGCTTATTTTATTTTAATTTCATACAGGAAGGACTACATATTTTTATTTTTTAATTCTCATATTGTTTTGCTGCGTGGATTGCGGCGTACGAACGGACTGACTAGGAGAGTAGAAACGTACTATTTAGTTTTCTCTTTTAAATTATTAATAAGACTCCTCGGTCTGTCTATCTGTCCGTGTATCTATATCTAATGGACCCTGACAGTTAGACAATATTTCTGTTGTTCTGTATAACAAATACTTAAAAACAGAAAAAAAAAATTGCAGGATACGCTCATACAAACATGATTTTTTACAATTTTTATAGATAATCGTAAGGAACCTTTCGTGCGCGAGTTCGACTCGCACCTGTTAATATGTTTTACCATAGCGAATCGAATCCGACGAAAACAATGACTGAAATTACGAATTTATTTAATTAACGATTTAAAGATTCTTTTGGGTATGCAGGAAGAACATTATTGTAATGATAACACTGCATTCTCCATTTCAAATTTTTGCTTGTTAGTTAGAGGAATTTTGTATGACAACACCGCTATTGAATTTACAGTCATATGTTCCACGATGGCGTCCAAAATAATTTGATACTGGAAACAATCTGATATGGCGAAAAAAATGCGGAATTTCGATAATAAACCGGCGCCCACCTTTGAATATATTAACTTTGTTTTGAAACAACTGCTCCAATTTTTATATTTCTATAATTTTAAGCAGCCATATTATATTTTATTGTGGAAAAATCTCGAACTTAATTATATTATAATGGAATTCAATAATAACATTTGCTTGCCTATTGTAGCCAAAATAAAAGGTTATTCAAATTTTATGTTATTTTAATAAAATTAAACCATTACGTCTTAATATATGATAGGAACAAACACATATCGTAAAACTTGATTAATTTTGTAATATAGTGTGTAATATAATAAAACATAAGATGCTCAAATTTTATAGTAAAAAAAAAATACTTCTTTTAATTAATAAAAAAAAATATTTTTTTGTCCATTTATAGCAGTCTAGATAAAGACAATGTAATGTTAACACACTTCATTCGTCTTTCTCCACTCCAATTTGAGAAATTGCCTTTAATTTATACAAAAATAGCCTAGATTTTGCCTTGCTACAGTAAGAAAATGAAAATACTTGGGGGGTCCCCCAGGTATACCGCCACAATACCATCCTGATAATGTAAAATTGATTATATTTATATTATTTTAATATGAATATTTTGAAAGTGTCCTGGAGTGTCCAGGAAGAACTGTAATCCATAAAACGAGTTGTGACATTTTATTTAAACAAAGAGAAGTAAAGATCATAGCACGTGTTATTGATACAAAGTATAAAACGTATAAGTAATGAAAACAAAAAATTCCTCATGTATAATAAAATTTACTCTACAATTATGAACAACATAAAATTGTATTTAAATACAAAGAATATTTATATCGCTAAAATACAATAAATAAATAACTAGTTGCATTTTTTAATTTTCATTATTTATATTTCTAGTATATAAATACAATATTAAATATATCATTCTATAGGATATATATAAAACTATATTTAAGCATAAGTTATTTCGCTTTGTAACTTCACGTGTTGGCTTGAGGTCATCGGATCTGCGCGGCCTTGCCCGGTCGCCGACCAAAATGACACTGCCATATCTCGAATTCCTCTCCGCGTAATCTAAATTATTCGATAATGGCGCCACCAAAATATATATCGTATTTACATATAATAAAGTATGTTTTTATATATTGGAACGTATTTTATATTTACTTGCCAAACATGTGGTTTTCGCGCGATAGAAACAACTAAATTGGAGCAAAACAAGACAATTTCGAGAATCTTGTATTTATTTGACACTTATTAACTTGATTGTTTTATAAGTTATTTGATAAATAATACAAATATATTTGTTTTCAATAGCAAATTGTTTAAATGAAGAAAAATAAAGAACAAAGTGATTATTAAACTTTATAGTGGGTATTGTACCTAGAATGACACATCATTCTGTCCATATAAGAGCCTTAAGTATAAAGTAGAGGCCGTCATGTGCAAACCTGCGACTGCAAACGTAACGTAACTTATGGGTTCTATTCTCACTCAAAAACAAACTAATATTTCCTTTCCAAGGAAAAGCGCGACATCGAGTTCCGCCACTCAACAAGCTCCAGAATTAATTGGAAAGTTGGGAAAGGAAGTTACTTAATGGGAAGAGAGTGTCTTAAAGTTAGGTTCCCTTTTCGTAACCTTCTATTTGCGGGATATAGTAAAAAAAATCAATAAAAATTATAAAAATAAATAAAAAAAACGAGGCCGTGGACTTAATAATTGTACAGTTCTCAATCCTCAACCTACACTCCACGAATATGATTGATATCTCAATTTCATCTAACACTTGCTATTAAAGTGTCTTCAAAGATTTAAACGTTTTAATAGATTACATTTACCGTTGTCTTATAAAAAGCCTGTGGTTATTGATTCATAATGACCAGCAATAAATATTTGAACCTGTAATTAATGATTACTTTTAAAAGTAAGCTCATTGTTTATTATATGAAGTAAATCACGTCGATAGCTGTTTCTCGCTTTGCGTGTTTATATCTACATTGTGTCATTGTTTGTGGATTATCATGGCTAATAAAATATTTTTTTACTTTTGGTATTTTTAAGGTTACTTACGCTGAAAGTGAGACAGGATTCTATTACTAAGTCTCCGTCTCTCACCAGCTTCGGGAATTATCTCTTTTCAGAACGGAAACATTAAAGAACTGTTTCATTCACTCGAATGGGAATGGAATCGACAACCATTCCGTTCACAGACATCATGAGTTTCATCATCATCCGTACCACCACCCAATCAATAATATATTGCTGTCCTAAAGAAACCTTCCTACATTTTCAATCAAAGTTTTCGATAATAGAGATATAACGACAAAGCACTCTACACCGAGTCCGATACATCAATTTGTATGTCAAAGAGCTTTTAAACTCTTGTCAACAAAAAGAGACTGGGATGGTTGGTTGTCAATACCGTTATTAAAGGTCATTTTGAAGACCTCTGATCCTCTACTTGTATACAGTCGTGAAAAAAATCCTGATATTTTTACGTGTAATAGAACCCGATTTACGTATAAATCATAATTATTATGAGACATAAAAGTGTGAACCTGTATTGAAATTACTAAGATGCAGATTTAAAGTAACAGTTAAGTTTATTTTTATTTGTACTTATTTAATGGTTACTAAATATTCAAACCTGTAGTGTTGTTCACGTTTTTTCCCGTATATGATATGGTAAGCATAGAAAATCTAATCTAGAAAATCTAAAAACTCTCCGTTCTCGATTTTCCGCCCTGTTTAGAGACATTTTTTGGTAAATCAAACTTAGCACCTTGGTTTATGTTACTAGAGCATTCCCCTGTCTTTGAGTCGAACCGGCAATCATCGCGTTTACAGTCAAATGCTGTCTAAGAACGATCAAAGCTTAAATGTATGTACGTTTATTTTATTTTGTTTGAATTAACAAAACAAGGATTCTTTAGAATAAGGTACCTGTTAGAGCAGATATAAATAAATATATTATAATTAAGTTTAGTAAATTAAATTAACTTAACCTGTTCTTTTATCGTAACCTAATGCTTTTCATTAAAATATATTTTTATGTATTATATACATATATTATCTATTTTTTATATAATAAGTAGAATAACAAAATAAAGATTGGAGAAATATGTGTTTGTTTATGTTATTTTCAAATTTTGCGCATACGAATACCTTAAAACGGTGGAGCATCGTATATTAGGCAAATGGGACAAATATCAGGTAGAAGTGTACATAAAAATTATAAACCGCGGCTTATTACGAAAGCACAACATAAATTATTAAAAATATAAGTTTTACTATTTTTAAATTTAAGTAATAAAGCGTAGTATTTAATAAATTTAAATTAATGAGCCTGACAACGCCCACTGCTCTGGACATGCACCTCAACTAAGAACCACTAAAACGACCGCTCTTGCGTCAAAACATTAAAAATGTTGAAAACTTTATATACGTACATGCATACAAATCAATTAATATCCATATATCAATTTCCTTAACAACCACAATGCTTAATACGAAATAATCCCCGAACCACATCATTCAGTTTTACTGTCAAAAACCACCCGTGACTTCACAAAAAATCATTGTCGAAATCACAAAGAGCTGACCTCGAAAGTTCCCAATAAAGACGTTATAACCCTCGAAGTTGATACATATTTAACGATCAACAGTTCGGCGCCGTTCTCGATAACCGAATCTTAAAAACAGGAATTCTAAAGGAATGCACGGTATGTACTCGTACAGCTACGCCATTTTAATGTTTTGGCGGATGTCGCAGGCGCCGGCGCCGACCGACGACCGTAAATAAATACCATATTGTTGCACCCTGTATAAGCATACCCAATTTATGTAAATTTGGTATTTCGGTGACATACATTATTTTTTTATATATATATCATTTTAAAGTTGGGGTTTTTCTTTTCGATCATGAGGTTAATGGTGTTAGCCCTATTAACTTTTACAGCGACACCGGGGGGAGGGGGAGGGGGAAGAGGGTATTCTGTCCCTGAAGAAATGCAAGCACTAAGTGGCTGCCTGTGAGGAAGTCGAGCGAACTAGGCTTAAGTTGGGTCAATTCAATATGTTTATAGTATTGAATTCATTTGTTAGAATTATATTGGCGTTTTTTATACTTAAAACTTACTTTGCTTTTTTATAGTAGGTGATTAGTATGCAGATATGTGTTTTTAGTGTTAGAAATTAGATTAAATGCGTTTGTATTACAGATTTATTGTCTGCATTTAAATTTTCTATTAATTATTTTAATGGTATTTTAATTTAGAGAACTTTCTTAAAAATAATAGTAGTATTTAAATGATAATTTATATTCTGCCAATAACACTAAATTGATATAGTATTCTAGTTTCTACGCTTAGAGTCAATACAATGACGCAAAAATGGCCAGCTATTTTTCAAATGTTTCTAGAAGTATTTTAAATTAATAATCAATTTAAAATATATATATTATTATTATCTGGGTTAACTATATTAATATCTTTTAATTTAAATCCTCCTAAAGTTGCAGGCTAAAACGAAGCATTGTGGTAAAAAACTATTTGATTTTTGAATGATTATGATTTATTGCTTATAATTTATATTATATACTATTGCATTATTGTATGCAGTTTCGTATGAATTTAATTTACAATGCCTTTCGAAATGTAGAATAAATTTTAAACTGCCGGATGTCACGAGTTCTGTATCAAGGTTGTTTAGCAAAAGGTGATATCCAGAAATGATTGATATTCTTTGAAAATTCTTGGTAAAAATTAGAGAAAAGTGCGATCTGATCAGGTTCTATAAATCTGGTGGTTACTCAGTGACACGATATTCTTTCTTAATTTATAGTGTTTTCATCCCTCAGTATTTTATTGAAATTCGAATACGGGAGGCTAAGGCCGTCGCTGACGTTAATATCTTTTGTACTTAAATAAATAAAGGTTAACGCAATACGGCTTAGTAGTTCTCGTTAAATGGGACACTATAAAAATTATCAGACGTTTATAGCCAATTTTCAAGTATACGATTTTTGAATACGCTTTAGTTGAGAGCAGTTGTGGCGCAGGGGCACAAGCTTGCGGCTTGCGGGTGTTGGGTTCGTTTTTCACTCGAGGAAATGAAATATTTAATATTTTCATTTCTTTGCTCTGATGTTGAAGCGCGGCGTTGAGTTCCACTACTAAACACTCATATATATGCTTTATATAAAATGTAAATAAGATTTGGCTGTAAGCAGAAAATTCTTAAAATTCTCGTCCCCAAGAATGGTAAGGAGTGTTACTACAGAAATCAGAATCAAATATGAGGGATAACTCACAATAAATTTTAGACTTTGAAAAAAATTGTGGTCATATATACGTTAAAAATTGGAGGTAGTTAGTTATAGTCAAATTACATTAAAGTGAAGCCCCAAAATAATGAAAGTTTTGTAAGAAATTAATATATATTTTATTTTTATTTTATACACAAATATTATCTTCATTTTCAGAACGTCAAAATAATTGTATTATTCTTCACTTGCCCTGAAGTGATCTTGAACTTATAAGAGTACAAGGTAATAACAAACCTCTTTAACTTTTAATAAGAGCGTGGATATTGTTCGCGACAACCGACGCGCATCATCGGCTGTGAACTCGTCACAACATGTTAGAGACTGTTTAGTTTGGCAAAAAGTGACGTCATACCACTCTCGTAATTTTGAATGTTATTATTAGTGTCTTTTCTAAATTAATAGTGTTTTTTCCTTTGTAAATAAGTAATTACATTAAATAATAAATATAAATAGATTTGGGTTCCGTTTTAGATAATAATTTTCGACTTTATATCTTATTTGTATAGTTGTACTATGATTTGCCGCATTAATCGCTTTTTATATAATAGTAACTTCCGTATAGTAAATTTTATTATTAATTATTGTTTGTCATAGTTTTCTGTAACAAAATAACAGATTTGTATATTCCTAATGTGTGTAATTAATTTTAGAGAGAATTTTCATTGTAAAAACTCATGTAAAATTCGTCATCGTAACAGCATTTTTCGTAATTTAATAATAGATAATACTTAAATAGTATAATGTTTTATACATAGATAGATAGATATTTTTATGTTCTTTTAATATGTATAAATTGTAAAAACATCCGATTTTTAGTTATTAAAATATAAATGTAAATGTGTGATAATCATAGTAAAAATATTGTTGTAAATAAAGATAAAACGGCTCGGTGGCTCGCGGCTCTCGTTACCGTTTAGCTCCGCGCAACGGAGGTGCGCGTCGGGCGAGACAGAGACAGTCGGCAATCAACGGTGAGCACAACAGGAAGAAGATAGAATCGGAACAAGACACGAATAGAGCCGACAGTCACCGACCGTTATACAGTGATCAACATCTTGTTTCAATATCCTGTTTCAACATCCTGTTTCAGTATCTTGTTTCAATGTATAGCAAGAACGTCTCGCAAGAACGTCTCACAAGAAGGACTCACAAGAACGTCTCACAAGAAGGACTCCCAAGAACGTCTCACAAGAACGTCTCACAAGAACGTCTCACAAGAACGTCTCACAAGAAGGACTCACAAGAACGTCTCACAAGAACGACTCACAAGAACGTCTCACAAGAAGGACTCCCAAGAACGTCTCACAAGAACGTCTCACAAGAACGTCTCACAAGAACGACTCACAAGAACGTCTCACAAGAACGACTCACAAGAACGTCTTGGGGTCTCAGCATACTCCGTGTTCCCATGATCTGGAACCTATAGTGTGCAGGGCGTCAGCGGCTCATTCACTTGAGTTCCGCCCGTCCGGTACAACGTGCTGGTCCTTCGAGCCGGATCTGGGGACTCCTCACCGAAGCTGAAGCATCATCCGTCATCGTGCAAGTTATCGCAGTGCTCCGTCGCGCAAGTGCTCCGTCGCGCAGTACTCTATCGCGCAGTGTTTTCCGTCGCGCTCGCAAACGCATTCGCCGTCGCGTTTCGCATCCGTATCGACTGTCGCGCTCGCAACTGCGCTGACGTCGCATATCCCGTCACGTCGTGAGTGTTTTGTGCATCCGCCTTCGTGAGTCTTCGTAAGTGCTCCATCGCGCAGTATATTCCGTCGCGCTCGCAAACGCATTCGCCGTCGCGTTTCGCATCCGTATTGACTGTCGCGCTCGCAACGGTGCTGAAGTCGCCTTACTCGGCGTTAGTCTTCGTGAGTGTTCGTGCATCAGACTCTGACATCCGCCTTCGAGTGTTATCGTGAGTCTTCGTGAGTGTTCGTGCATCAGCCTCCGACATCCGCCTTCGAGTGTTATCGTGAGTGTTCGAGAACCTTCGTGCATCCGCCTTCGAGTATTATCGTACTACATCGCGCAGTGCTCTCCGTCGCGCAGTGTTCTCCGTCGCATAGCGCTCTCCGCTGCGCTCTCCGCCGCCTCCGTTGGCGTCCGCATTGACTGTCGTGCTCGCTACTGCGCTGACATCTATCGCGCCGTAAGTCACGTCGTGAGTGTTCGTGCATCCGCCTTCGAGTATTATCGTAAGTCTTCGTGAGTGTTCGTGCATCATCCTCCGACATCCGCCTTCGTGTGTCGTCGTTCGTCTCCGAGAATCTTCGTGCTTCCGCCTTCGAGTGTCGTCGTTCGTCTCCGAGAATCTTCGTGCATCCGCCTTCGAGTATTATCGTTTCGTCTTGGTGAGTTTTACCAATTATCGTAGGTTTTTACTAAGATGCCTATCACAAGATCAAGAGGTCGATCCGAGGGATTGAGATATGAAGCCGACCCTTCATCTAGTCACACAGAGGTGACACACCCGCCTACGAATACACAAGAGGATTCCGAAATAGAAAAGAACTTAATAGTACCAAGTGACGAAAAGGAAGACTCAAGAATTATTTCAATTAACAAGGAGGAACAATTTGAAGGCACACAAATAAAGTCGACAACTTCGAAACGTGCAAACTCGAAGAAGTCTACGAAATCCAGACGTAGAGCAAGAAATGCTCGTGAAGAAATACTTCGCATCAAGCTTGAACTCGCGCAAATAGCTCTGGAAGATGCTGAATCAGATAGTTCAGAATCCCAGGAAGATAATATATCGAAAACCGACTACGTTAGCTCCTGGATTGAAGATAATGCACAAATCGTACAAAAATCACTTACACCATGTGCAGATGTTCCGAGGCAACCACATCCAGTGCCGTCATGCTATAGAATGCCTCAACATCCGAATATCGGCAACAATTCCGAAAATCAACAAGCAATACAGAGAGATTCAACAAAGGAAATAGAGGAGCTAAAAAAGGAAATAGAAAATTTGAAGAAAAGATGCGAAAAAGCCGAAACCGCTCCTACATCGTTGTGTATGAAAACAGAGGTACCTAAACCTACAATGTTACCTCCATCATCGTCATACAATTTTCCCGTCGCGTCCAAAGTCATCATGGATCTTCCTACATATAGTGGAGTGTTAAATGAATGGCTATCATACAGGGCCATATATGAAAACACTAAGGGATACTTCAATGAAGTTGAAAATACAGCCAGAATTCGAAGAAGCCTAACTGGAAAAGCATTGGAAGTCGTCGACACACAACTCATAGCTCATTCAAAACCGGATGCCATCATAGAAGAGCTTGAAATGAATTTCGGTCGTCCAGATGCAATCGCATATAGTGAATATGACAAGCTTCGATCTCTACCTCGTTGTGCTGACAATCCAAAGGAGATACATGCATTCGCCAGTAAGGTAAGAAGCAGTGTCAATCTGTTTCGCGCCCTCGATTTACACAACTTTATCACTGCGCCAGATATAACGAGGGCCCTTCGCGAAAAGCTACCATCGTCGTTATGTACCAGGTGGTACGAGGAACAAGCATCTATATTCAAACCAGACCTGACGCACTTCAGCGAGTTTCTCACCAAACAAGCAGCATGTCGCACACCTTATTCAACAGAGATCCCGCACTCAGAGCCTACTCGTCGTGTGATACATAGAACGCACAATACTACCGAAGAAAGGAAAACTAATAGATTTCATGGAATGGTGAAAAGTACGTGCAAAATTTGTAACAAAGAAGGTCATCACAGTATTAGCTGCAAGAAATTTCAAGATGCCAACTCAGATAAAAGATGGGAACTCGCCAAAGAACACCGACTGTGCTTCAGATGCCTGCGGTTCCGACAATCAGGACATTCCTGTAAACCACAGAAGTGCAATATTAAGGGATGCATCGGTACTCATCATCGATTACTACACTATGATAAAAAGGAGAAATCAGAAATTCGAAATCAACAAGAAGAAAAGGAAACCGTGGCCAACGCATGGGTACCGTCAAAGGCGCATGCTTATCTTAAAATCATACCAGTCAGAGTTCATGGACCGGCGGGAGAAACCTCCGCATACGCTCTATTAGACGACGGATCAACTGTATCTCTCATAGATGAAGCTTTGGCAAAGGAAGTCGGTGCTGAGGGACGGCTGGATCCTTTAAAGATGGAAGCAATCGGGGATATAGTTATTGAAACGCCGGGATCAAGGCGTGTTACCGTGACACTTGCTAATTCACAGAAAAAGAAGATTAGCTTTACAGCTCGTACCGTTCCGCATCTTAATCTTTCCCCGCAAACAATTCGTGAAGAAGACTTAGCTGCCTGCGATCATCTAATAGATTTGAAGAACCAGCTCACCTACGACTCAGCCACGCCTAAAATTCTAATTGGTCAAGACAATTGGAATTTACTACTCGCCGAAGATGTCCGTATAGGACCGAAGAACCAACCAATCGCTTCACTCACGTCGCTCGGGTGGGTGCTACATGGTGCGCACAATAGGACATTGGGTCAGAAAATCCATTTCGTCAATCAAGTTACTGCTATTGAAGATAGAATGGATGAACAACTGAGAGATTACTTTGCCTTGGAATCTCTTATCATTAATCCGCGTCGGCCAGACTCTGATCCAGAAATAAAGGCTGAAAACATTTTGAAGAAACACACACACCGTTTACAAGATGGGCATGTTGAAACCACACTTTTATGGAAATCAGAGAACAGCATCATGGTTAATAATTATGAGTCGGCGCTGAAGAGGCTCATATCAATAGAGAGAAAAATTGATCGTGATCCTGAACTGAAAAGGAGATACACCGAACAAATGGAATCACTCGTCCAGAAGGGCTACGCTGAGGTGGCACCTAAAAGTATCTCTCCAGGCAGAACATGGTACCTGCCACACTTCGACGTGCAAAACCCGGCTAAACCAGAGAAGCTTCGCATTGTTCACGACGCCGCTGCTAAAACCAAAGGTATGTCACTAAACGATTTCCTCTTGACTGGACCAGACCTTCTTCAATCGCTTCCTGGAGTCATGATGAGATTTCGCCGTCATGCTTTCGCTGTATCAGCCGACATAGCCGAAATGTTTATGCAAGTCAAAGTAAGACCTCAAGATAGGGATGCCCTTCGCTACCTGTGGAGAGGACACCGGCGGGAGGGAACTCCTGAAGAATATCGCATGACGTCGCTTATATTTGGAGCTGCGAGTTCACCATGCACCGCGATATTCGCTAAAGATTGGAACGCAAAAAGGTACATCGACACGCATCCAGAAGCAGTGGAAGCTATCATCCACAACCACTATATGGATGACTACCTAGACAGTTTCCGAAGTATAGAAGAAGCTATAGAAACTTCCAAAAAGGTCCAACATATCCACGGAGAAGCTTGTTTCAAACTCTGCAAGTGGGTTTCAAATATCCCGAAAATAATAAATGAACTTGAAAAACAATCAAATATGACAGAAACTATTAACCTGGGTACCAAAGAAGAAAAGATTTTGGGTTTAATGTGGAGACCGTCAACCGATGAATTACGATTCAATTTAAAACTAGCAAGATTACCGCCCAGTTTATTAAAGAAAACAGCTCCTACGAAGAGAGAAGCTCTGAAGATAGTTATGTCACTCTATGACCCACTTGGTTTCGCTTCACCCGTTACTATTCGTGCTAAACAAATTCTTCAAGAATCTTGGCGAAGAATTATAGATTGGGATCAACATCTGGATGAAGATCTTTCCAAGCAGTGGGCAGAATGGATGCTACACCTTCAGAAATTGAAAAATGTGAGCTTACCTCGATGCTACTCTGGTTATAGTGATGCCACATCTGTACAACTACATATATTCAGCGACGCCAGTGAAACAGCCTACGCAGCAGCTGCCTACTGGAGGGTGGTTGCTCCGGATGGAAAAGTCCAAGTCAACATGATCATGGCTAAAGCGAAAGTAGCCCCGCTCAAGGTTATGTCAATTCCTCGTTTAGAACTACAAGCAGCCGTCATGGGAGTTCGCATAGCAGAAGCTGTCATAAAAGAACATCGTATTGCGCCGGAATGCAAAATCTTTTGGACAGACAGTAAGACAGTTCTGACGTGGATAAGAAATGGAGCCAGGTCTTATAAGCCATTTGTCGCACATAGACTAGCAGCCATTGAAGAATATACCAAAGTTGAAGAATGGCGTTGGGTACCTTCTAAGCTCAATGTCGCCGATATAGCCACCAGAGAAGTACCATCTGATTTTGGAGCTGATCATGAATGGTATCACGGGCCTGCCTTCTTGAAAGAAAATCCGAGTACCTGGCCTATCGAAAAACCGGTCGTGTCAAATAATACTGGTGAAGAACATACTTTTACCGTTAAAGAACTCCAGCTGAAGACAAAATTACGTGAAGCAATTCCTGATCCACAACGCTTCTCAAAATGGGAGCGACTACTTCGTGCCACAGCTAGAGTCTTGCAATTTTTAGATATTTGCAGAAATAAAAAAGAGAAGATCTTTTATAAGCGAACACGTAGAAATATGGAATCAGATCCTACGTGGAACAAACGAAGAGAAACATTGCAAAAGAAATCTACTACTCTACATAGCAAGAAATCTATGGATTCCAACAATTTTCTGATATTGGATTCGAAGTACATTACAAAAGCAGAAAATCTTCTCATCCGAACATCTCAAGAAGAATCTTTCAATGAAGATATCACAGACTTAAGATACAACAGGACTATTGCCAAACAAAGTCGCCTTCATTCATTACCCGTAGAACTCCGAGATGACATTGTCGTTCTTCGCAGCCGTATAGCCGCCGCCGAGGGAATAAAAGACGAAACAAAGAAACCACAAGTCTTAGATGGAGATAACTACATCACACAGTTATATATTGATTGGACCCACCGTTGTCTTCACCACAGCAGCACCGAAATAATAGTAAATGAAGTACGTCAACATTTTTGGGTAATTCGTCTTCGTCCCACCGTGAAAAGGATAGTTCATCAGTGCCTCAAGTGTCGTATTCGCAAGGCACAACCCCCACAGCCTTCTACGGGTGATCATCCTAAATCCCGTCTCGCTCATCATCGAAGACCATTTACATACACCGGCTTAGATTATTTTGGCCCTCTCACAGTAGTCGTCGGCAGACAACACGTGAAACGTTACGTCGCACTCTTCACGTGTCTTACCACTAGAGCAGTTCACCTGGAAATCGCCGCCAGCCTAAGCGCAGACTCTGCCATACTTGCATTGCGAAGATTCGCTGCACGTCGAGGATGTCCTTCCGAAATTTACTCAGATAATGGTACAAACATGCATGGAGCAGACAAAGAACTTCGAGAAGCATTCAAAGAAGAAGCCAGTCGTCGAGGCATCGCATGGCGTTTCATAACACCATCTGCACCATTCATGGGAGGCGCATGGGAACGTCTTGTTCGCTGCGTGAAAACAGCTCTATACACTATTCTTCGTGAGAGATACCCCCGAGAAGAAATTTTGGCTACATTACTCTGCGAAGTAGAATATACTGTGAATAGTCGTCCCCTCACACATGTTTCTGTAAACAATGACGACGAAGAATCTATAACACCCAATCACTTTTTACTTGGGGGTTCAGCTCGTCTACCTGTACCTGGCACATTTAGTGAGGACGACATCGATAGCAAAAAGCAGTGGAGACGCTCACAGATATTAGCGGACATGTTTTGGAGACGCTGGGTTCGCGAATATCTCCCTGAACTTCAACACCGGCGGGAGCCTCATGGTCGAGGCCCTACTTATGAAATAGGTGACCCGGTACTTATAGCCGACTCACAACTTCCAAGAAATACGTGGCCAAGAGGACGCATAGAAAAAGTATATCCAGGTGCAGATGGACAAGTGCGAATAGTTGAAGTACGCACTAAGGGTGGTCTTCTGAAAAGGCCAACCAAAAAACTCGTTCCGCTTCCAAAGTAAGAAGACGTCGTCGCTCACCGCGGGAAAGATGCAGCATCACATCGAGACCTGATTCTGCACGGCGGGAGAAATGTTCGCGACAACCGACGCGCATCATCGGCTGTGAACTCGTCACAACATGTTAGAGACTGTTTAGTTTGGCAAAAAGTGACGTCATACCACTCTCGTAATTTTGAATGTTATTATTAGTGTCTTTTCTAAATTAATAGTGTTTTTTCCTTTGTAAATAAGTAATTACATTAAATAATAAATATAAATAGATTTGGGTTCCGTTTTAGATAATAATTTTCGACTTTATATCTTATTTGTATAGTTGTACTATGATTTGCCGCATTAATCGCTTTTTATATAATAGTAACTTCCGTATAGTAAATTTTATTATTAATTATTGTTTGTCATAGTTTTCTGTAACAAAATAACAGATTTGTATATTCCTAATGTGTGTAATTAATTTTAGAGAGAATTTTCATTGTAAAAACTCATGTAAAATTCGTCATCGTAACAGCATTTTTCGTAATTTAATAATAGATAATACTTAAATAGTATAATGTTTTATACATAGATAGATAGATATTTTTATGTTCTTTTAATATGTATAAATTGTAAAAACATCCGATTTTTAGTTATTAAAATATAAATGTAAATGTGTGATAATCATAGTAAAAATATTGTTGTAAATAAAGATAAAACGGCTCGGTGGCTCGCGGCTCTCGTTACCGTTTAGCTCCGCGCAACGGAGGTGCGCGTCGGGCGAGACAGAGACAGTCGGCAATCAACGGTGAGCACAACAGGAAGAAGATAGAATCGGAACAAGACACGAATAGAGCCGACAGTCACCGACCGTTATACAGTGATCAACATCTTGTTTCAATATCCTGTTTCAACATCCTGTTTCAGTATCTTGTTTCAATGTATAGCAAGAACGTCTCGCAAGAACGTCTCACAAGAAGGACTCACAAGAACGTCTCACAAGAAGGACTCCCAAGAACGTCTCACAAGAACGTCTCACAAGAACGTCTCACAAGAACGTCTCACAAGAAGGACTCACAAGAACGTCTCACAAGAACGACTCACAAGAACGTCTCACAAGAAGGACTCCCAAGAACGTCTCACAAGAACGTCTCACAAGAACGTCTCACAAGAACGACTCACAAGAACGTCTCACAAGAACGACTCACAAGAACGTCTTGGGGTCTCAGCATACTCCGTGTTCCCATGATCTGGAACCTATAGTGTGCAGGGCGTCAGCGGCTCATTCACTTGAGTTCCGCCCGTCCGGTACAGATATTCTAATACCGAATTCTTAGTAATACAAAAACACAATTTTCATCCATTCTAACTTATACTAAAATATCTATATTTTCGTTTTTAGCGTCACGTAATTCATTGATTTTGGTTTATATTTATTTTTATAATTTTATATTTTAATTTTTTTTCCTTCTCTTGACTATTACATATCATGATAAAGATTTATCGCAACGAAGAAATAAAAATGGATTATCAACCAAATGTAAATAAATACGAGTAGGTACATATTATTATTGATTACTCAATAAAATATAACCCTATAAGGAAGAATTTAATTAAATAGAATAGATGAAGCGGTACTAATGATTTCATAATAATCAATTAATTTTATAATATTATTATAGCATGATTCTAACGAGAGGTCGTTGATTGTACTAGATATTGGCCGACATTGTGAGGTTACCGATGCAGGAAGAGTACGTACGTAAAACGCTATTCACAAATGACCTCGATCTTTCATATTATTAACGGGATGGTTTAGGATTAAATATATAATGTACGATTTCTATAGAAACTTTTTTATCACAATATTTCTTATATATATACAGCCTACGTCTATTGTTAGTTTGTTTAACTTTATGTTGTATTATAAATTCAACGTAGGTATAGATAAATACGTGGTCGCTTGCAATTTTGTTTCTGTAGACGTAAAATGGAAAATCCCGTTTTCCGTTTCCGTAAGAATTTCTAATAACTCTCTATTAGTGCTCTGCTACACTGCCTAATCTACCTATGGTACATATTAATTTAACTTTGTAAGTCCAATAGTTTCATCTGTAACTTAGTAAAAGAAGACACATTGATAAACGGGAAGTACACCCTAGAAAAATTTAATAAGCTTAATTTTGTTGCGTTTGCTTGCATTCAGTCATATAATAGTCGGTAGTATATATGTAGTACTAGTACGTACAGTTGTATGTGTAGTTGTACGTATGGCTGTAAACAAAACACTTTTAGTACCGACGCTGTTTCGGCACCGAAACGAGGACAGCCAAAGGATAATAGACTAATTATAAAGTTTTCCACATCATCACAGCAAATTATGTGAAAAATATCGCCTAAAAACGATAAAAATTTTACAATTAATAACCAGAGTTCAATTGATAACAATTTTTTATCTATAAACAGAATTAAAGGTTAGTAAGCTTTCATCGATTTAAAATTAATTTAATAATTGATAACAGCGAGCAATAATCATTTATCTTATGACAAATTTTCTGAAAACAATTGTTTACTTATTTTACAATGAAGAACAAAAAAGGTGGTCTCTCTGGCACGAAATGTCATGGTTGGTGGGCGATACGACACCAAAATATGTCGAGTAGGGACGCTCAAGGTTAAATTCCTGATTGGTAGATATAGACCCTTTATTTAGTATAGAGAATGAAAATATATTTATATTTTAGATGTTTATTTATTATCTTCCTTCAATTTAATTCAAAATATATATGAATGTATTGTAATAAAGATGAAATGGTTAATGTTGAGAATAAAAATTAATGAAACAGATAAATATTAATTAAGGAATATATTCGAAAATATAAATATTAGTAATAAAAGTGTTGTATTTGGAAGTCTTATAGTCTTAACCAGGTCACGAATTGAGCAGGACGTTAAAATTCACAGACCTTTTAACACGCGTATCGCTTACAAAAAAAACGTAAAAAATTACAGCCTACGGTCTAGCCTAGGTCCGTTAAAAGATTTTTTATGAAAATTTATAGATTAATCTATGAATTCTCTAAATAAGTACGTAGGTGCTACATTACTCGCTCCGCTCTCTGCATATTATTAAAAACTATAAAAAAATAAAAATACTTGCTTTTAATAAATTACAAACATCGTTAGCACAAAACTATTTTCTTTACTAGAAAGATAAATAAATATATTGTGTTAAAAGGGGAACGTAGAAAGTCATATCAAATTATATTTAAGTACACTTCCAATTAATTTCCGCAATGATAAATTGAATTCTAGTAGCTACTATGTTCTTTTGAATATTTATACTTATTTATTAATTACTTACGACGTTCCTTTAGACAGATTTTGAATATGTAACGAATGTCAACACGATAACGCCTAAATTTGGTGTTTTAAGTTATTATAAACGTATAATTAATAACTGTGTCACATTTAATGACCCCCATTAGAACTTATAGGGGAGTGTTAAAGGCGGACTTGTTTTAATTATTGTTTAAATAACACATACAGATTAATATTCTGCTAAGTCACTAAAAACAATCCGCAATACAAATATTATGATGATAAGCTCTATCGTTGCTGAGTGATAGATGTGTGAAAGACAACACATAGGCGTAAATTAATATTCTTAGAAAGTAGAAGTAAGAAGGCCTAGAAATTTGCAATATAGATAGATAAGTTAAAGTAAGAGAGCACAAAAAAAGAATTTACCGAATTTTTCACGGCAATGATAAAAAAAATAATAGTTTAAAAAACTAAAAACACGCTTTTTTCCAAATGAAATGATGATGATGAAATGAAATGAGCATATAGTCAATATGTTTACTAGTAGGCAGTGCAATGATCCAGCCATCTTCTAATTCCATCTTCAGGTAAAATTTAATTACGTCCTCAAATCTAAGAATATGAATGAATCAAATAATTTAAAAAAAAAATCCTGACCTCAGATTCCCAAACAGGACCTTAAATCCATCCAGATCTGAGGTCCTGTTTGAGAATCTGAAGACCTGTTTATTTAGTTTCTATTAATAAATCACTATCAACTTATGTTATCATAATCTTAAATCGGTGATAACTGGCATAGTAGAGAAAGCTTATTCCACGCTTATTCCACTGCGCCATTAGATTGTCATCTACGTATACATATTTTAGCACAATTTAGATGAAGCAGCGAACAATAAAGTGTTTACAACTTCCTACATTATATAAGGCATAAATTAGCAACCGGTGTAGTTTGTATGTTAATTTGGAAATTTATGAGTTCGTAACAAACGATTGAAGATATCGACGAGTTCTGCTGAAGTTCGAGTACGTGAATTTCGCCTAAGGAATTTGTATCCGCCAAATAAATTAAGCCTTGTATCTAACTTTGGATAGCAGTACCATTAGCAATTTTTATTGTGTTTTCGCTCTAATAAATATGACATTTGGAATCCAAATGATAGCACAAAAAATATTTATGATTATTTGGTAAAAGCTTCTTGTATGGCATCTTGTTTGTGTTTTTTTTATTTGTAGTGTGAAACGTAACATATATTGACTACAATATTTGCGTATTGCTTTCTAAAGAATAGTTGAGTGAAAAATTGTAGGGCGAGCTCCAATTTTAATTAATTAGCCCCGTGTTTTTTGTAATATTTTTAATTCGAGATCGAATATATATTCGGAGAAACTAAAAAAAACTTAAGTTAAAGTGAAATCTGAGACAGAAAATATTGCATTAAAATTGCACAATGATTTGAATTTAAGTGAAAAAACACTTCCATATCGTTAAACAAAGCATCAAAGCTAAATAAACCTTAAAGTTAATTGTGATAAATTAGTCACCCTACAAAATACAACCTCTCGATTTTTAATTCTAACAATCATATTGATCCAAAAAGATGATGCAAATCAATATCTGAATGTATAAGAAATTGTTATTGCCCTCATAAATAAATTACCGTCTTTACATGAAATAAAAGTTTTTACTCAAATTAATCATCAGTCTTAGGGTTCCGTGTCTTCAAATAAAGAAATGGAATTGTTATAAGACTACTTTGTTGTCCGTCTGTCCCTTAAACCTTAGGTCTCTTTTAGGACCTTAGGTCCCTTGCAGCACAGAAAAAATGTAACTTTCTAACTCACCGCAATTAAAAGATGCGAACATTTTATGCATCATTTTTCTGCATTTTGTATGAAATTTGCCGAATATATGGTACTTTCCTTGGACATTTATGAAATGGCATGAAGTTAGAACTTACAAAACACATAAAGAGAAAAATTAAAATCATAGGAAAAACATATTACAAACTTATATTTATAATTCATTTCATATAAAATAAGTGCATACGCCTGCAAACTTAAGTATGTCTACTTTTATGATTTGAACATTCAGTTGAAATACAGTGCTGATAGTGATTTGGAACCCTCGGTCGCGAGTCCGACTCGCACTTGACCAGTTTTTTTATATTATTTGTAACAAAATTGATTGTAAGATTATTTCCCGATAAGTATTTTTATGGTTAGTGTAAATTAATAAAATTTTATTAAATTTTCGCTGCCGTTACATTATCCGGGTTAAGTAACCGTATTGTGATTAACATGCATGTTTTTTGTGCATCTTTTGCTGTTTATAGAATTTAATTTAGCAAAAAGTCATAAAAGATCTAAAATATGTGATTATACCTATATACATATAAACATATAAACATAAATGTACCGAAATTGTTGTCATAGTGACGTAGTTAGGACATTACTGACAACGCGGTGGTTAGGAGTTGAAATTCCATTTATCAATAAATATGAATGCTTATATAGGTAGAATTCGACTAGATAGATGAAAATGGGCAGAAAATGAAGAAGTAACGATAATAATAGCGCACTAGGATAATTTTACATATTTGGTTCTAATTAAAAAAAATAATAATAATTTTGTCTAAAAAAATAGTGACATGGATAGTAAAAATAATGTATGGTCACTTTGTGATATTTCTATTTATAGCATGTATGTTGGAATTATATGTAGAGATCATATAGATTTTGTATATTATATTAATAATTCTTTATAAGATACAAATATGTAGATTAAGATTTTAACCAACACTATTCATCTCACAACTAGGCGGAAGACTCTAAGGAATTTTTATTGTTATTATTATTAATGTTAAATAATTGCCAAGAATTATATGAATGTGTTAATGTTTTTATTAATATATGAAAAAAATGCGTAGGTGTTTAATAGGTTGTCTTAATGAGGAGTATGAATTAGCGTCTAGACTAAATGCAAAATTATACATTCTATTATTAGTAAATATTATTTGTTTACTTTAAATATTGTTTATAAAAACAACACAATTTAAAGCGTCAAATGTTCCTTAAATTTTGAAATCTTAATAATTTTCTACTGCGCCACACTCGGGAGACTATATTATACTCATATTATATTTGCTTAACTGGCCCTAGTTGTTTTGAATGCACTCAATGAAAATAAAGTCTAGAAATATGCATTTTTTGTGATGGAATTCTTTAATTTTCCTCAAAACGCGGCTGATAATCAAAAATATTATTAAAACAAAAACAACTGTACCTATCTACTTATAAAAAATAATCTATTTGACATCGTATCGGCCGTTGCGGCGCAGCGGCACAGCGTTTATCAGTAAACGCGAGGGCTGTATGTTCGATTCCTATTCCGGGAAATGAATTATTTTATGAAAATTTTAGGAAATCTGTAACAGAGTGTCTCTACGCTAAATTTCCTCTGCCTACTAAATTTTAAAGTAGCGTAAAGCTAAAAATGTTAAAATTCATGAGGATATACGCATGATGGAGATGACTCATGCAGTTCTAAGTATTAACATGATATTTAGAAGTAAACTCTTAAAGTATGAGATTTTATTTTTAGAACAGATTGTACCGTATGCCGTTAAGCGACTGCTTTTTCACACAAAAAAAGGTTTAAATCTTCATTGTTACGATGATACACCATAAAGCTATCATAAAATTATAAGGATGCAGGATGTATTTTTAACGAACCTAACGAGTCTTTTGTTACAGGTACTTAAATATTTTTTCTCGAGACCAGAGCGAAGAAATGAATAAATAAATTTAAATAAATATTTAATTTTCTTGCGTGAGGATCGAACTTACAGCCACAACCAGTCGCGTTTACTATAACAAACTTCTGCCTCTGCGCCACGACTGGCCTCAGTCCTTTTTTTAGTTGAACCACATTTTAATCATATTTTGTCTTAAAATAAATAAATAAAACAGCTCTCTCTATACCTTATTAACCGTTTGTTCCGTAAATTACTTCAGTTAATCCCAAATTTCTTTCCTCGCAATATTCTAAATTAGAAAACAACGGTATTTACTTGACAAAGAATTGCATGGAGGATTTTAATGTGATTTCTGTTATAGCTTTTGCGAATATCTGACTAACCGTGTTAAATTTACCTTAGCGAATGTTTACGACACTTATCCATATTGGTATTTAGGTAATGCATTGAAATACGTGGGCGCTTGTACGTGAGGGTTCCGTGACAGTGTGGAGTGGATTTGTTTGTATAGTTGTTTGGTATTGCTAATATATGTGTAAATATTAGAATTTTTATTGTTAATAGCAAATATATAAAAAATCTATATTAAGTTAAAATTTATAATAATCTGGTTTACTGTACAAAATACATATAAAATATCATCAATTATGATGAATATATTTTTTTCATAATTATTTTAATAAATATGGCAATGGTCCTTTAACAAAAAAAAACATAAGAGACTAAATTAAACTACAAAAGCCTTATATCTGTACTTTCTCATTCTCATGTATAATATAGTACATGGCCAATATAATATTTACTGCAATTTTTAACTAACAAATGTATTTTACTATTACTACTTATACTTAATTTAAAGTTTTTATAGTCACTCATCAAATTATGTTTTTCTTTTATTTTATTTTTCTAACGCTATATCCTGCGCATGGCAGAGTTGGCAGAGGGAATCTGAAATCTAGTGTTTAGACACTACGTCCTCATTAAAACACTTCCCTTGCCCACTTTCTGCCAAACTTAGGACATGAAAACGTTAAATATTTCATTTCCTGGAGTGGAAATCGAACCCACAATCTTTCACATTTACACTGCCATGACTGGCCTCTAAATATAAATAACCAGTAAATAATATAAGTAGTTTATTGTAATACGTTCACATTTCACAATTATGCGTCACACTGTTAATGTACGAGATGAGTTAGCAGTTAGATTTCCCAGTGAATAGGATAAAAACCTTTTTATGTGTTTAATAATAATAATAATATTATATATGCGTGATAAAAGCTCTATAAGAAATCATAAATAGATACTTAACTAGGCTTTGCCCATTTGGAATACACTAATGTCTTTTTATATGTTTAATGTAGCAGCGTGTGACTGTAAACGCGACGGTTGTGGGTTCGATTCTCACTCGGGGGAATGAATTATTTTCATTTATGCCACCATGTAACTTGCATCGTCTCCACAAATGAACGAAAAGTGGGAAACGGCAAATTTGGTACTAGGTTCCTTATCCTTACCTTGCTATATGTACGTAATAATACATATTAATCGATTCGATTGCTCAAAACACGCTGTAAATTAGTGAAAACCACATCAAAAACCGTTCTCAATATTGAAAAATTGAGCATACCTACTTCAAAGGAAAGATAAGACAAAGATTTTGTTTTATATACCTAATGCAAAAAATATATATTTATAATTAATTCTAATAGCTATAAAATTGTGTTATTAACTTCTTAAATTGTAAAAAAAATGTTATAAATATTAAAAATAACGTTAAAAAAGCATTGTTCAAATATAGTAGCGGAACCAAAAGGGTAAAAATAACGCATACTCAAGTATTTGCTTTGTTCATAAAAATAAGATATATTAGTTGATGACTTTAAAGAGCTTTATCGTCACGAGTGTTCCTTATGAAGGTTGTATTATGATCTTATTTCAAATCAATTTGCTGTTTCGACTCACCCCTTATTTGTTGAGTTAATATTTCATGAATTGGGGTGCATAAAGTTTGCTTATCGTATTCATATTTGACTAGCTGTTCTTGTTATAAAGGAACCTTTTACATTTTTTCTTTTTTTTTAGCTTCATGCTGTATCCCGCACACTGCAGAATAGGGGGAGGGAATCCAATGTTAAGACACTCCGTATCCCCTTTTCCGCCGAAGTTTGGAGACATTGCGTTTTGGAGACACAAGCTCATTTCCTCGAGTCACACGCCGTGAGCTGGCCTCCTTTCTTACATTTTGTAGTAACAAAAGCTTAAAAACTATATTCTAAATTTATTTTAGGCAAATCGTTATCTAGATTTAGACAGGTAATCCGTCATGCGTGATTCCATTAGTTATTTATATAAACGTCAGATTAAGAAATGTAAATACAGCTAATAAATCCAACAGATAATAATAAAATTTTAGAACGTCTATCAGAAAGAAAGAAAAGAGAAAAGCTATAAAATAAAAAAAGACTATAATATATTTTAATGTCATATTTTGACAGACAAAAATCAAAATCTAAATGATACGTTTATTATATTAAAATTCCACTTGAGCTTTACATGATTAATTAGGAGCTTATGCCATTTATTCGTCATCATGTTCGTTTATTTTTTTATTAGAAGCACTAATAAAACTATATCTGACCTAGGTCAGATCTGATAGACTAGTCTTGTTTTAAGCCATATTGAAAATAATACCGTGTTTTAACCATTTGTTCACCGCTATCGGTCGAAATGACTTTTTATCACTTTAGCTGCATGCTATATCCTACGTAAACTAGACAGAACAGAATAAATATTTAAAATTAAAAAAAATATATTGATATGGAAAATGAGAGTACAGATCAATCGATCGATAAGTCAGTAGAGTTATCAGAATTAAAAAGAATATATAAATTAAATATCAATTAGAAAATGTGTGTTTTAACACTCCGTTACCCATTTTTCGCCTAATTTTCGGGGCACTGCGTGTCCAAGGCGAAGATTGAAGAAAAGATTGAAGATTGAGAAAGAGAAAACAAAATTCATCTCCTGAATGGGAATCGAATCTACAATCATCATGTACGTTGCATACACACAGGTACGTTGCACCGCTGCACTACGACAGACAACCTTAAATGATCATATAGACAAAAAAGAGAGCATTAACTATGTAAATAAGCATCTGATTACAAACTTTATCGATGAAAGTTCGCAGAGCTCTGCCGCTGTGGCAATTTTACATTACCAAAACGTGTGCCGTTTGGGGCTCGCCGCAACGCTTTATGGTCGATTACTTCGCTCATTGAACAATTTTGATTTTTAACTGCGTTAACTTACATATATTTGAAGTTAATGTATGAAATATTACAATATTGCAGTTAAGAGGAGAACCTCACGCTTTATCCCGCATATAGCGGGATAGGCGGAAGGGATCCAATGCTAAGAAACTACGCTCCCCACTTTCCGCCGATTTGTTTTATTGTATTTTGAGATAATATAAGATCATCATCATCATCATCATCAACAGCCATCTTTTGTCCACTGTTGGACATAGGCCTTCCCCAATTCTCGCCACCACACTCGATCCTCAGCTTTTTGGACCCATCCGCTTCCCGCCAACCTCTTTATGTCGTCGGCCCATCTGGCAGGGGGTCGTCCCACCGGTCGTTTTGTACGGGGTCTCCATTCTACGAGACGACTGCCCCAGCGGCCGTCGGCTCTACGACAGATTTGCCCCGCCCATTGCCACTTCAGCTTACCAATTCTTTGGGCTATGTCGGTAACCTTGGTTCTCCTACGGATTTCCTCGTTTCGGATTTTATCCTTAAGAGATACACCGAGCATAGCCCTCTCCATGGCGCGCTGAGCGACTTGAAATGTGTGGACGAGGCCTTTCGTTAGAGTCCATGTCTCCGCCCCATACGTCATGACCGGAAGAACGCACTGGTCGAATGCCCGAGATTTCAGGCAATATAAGATACCTAATATATATTTCATTTAATAAATTGTTAAATTCTAAATAAATATATCAAACTATCATGTTCTAAATAATTTACGTTTGAATTAAAATCTTTCTATTAATTAATATAAAACTCCGTCAGACAACACTATTTAATCAGTAAATACCTTTAGACAGGTGTCTTAGAAGGGATTATCCTAGAAACTTTATAACTGTTTAGTTGGGCAAGCACAATTTAAATTGAATTTTACAGTCTAAAGTGAAATTTGATTAACTGTATAAAAATATCTAACTTTTATATTACTTACAAGTGCTGGAGGGTTAGTGTCGGCAGTCCAAGATCGGAATGGTTAGAATTCATTCAGCAGAGGATTCCAAAAAACTAAAAAAAATTGTTGTCCCCCAATATCGATTGCGTGATCCCTTGAGTTAGTTCTCCCCTAAATTCCCCAAGGAACGTATATGCAATAAAAATAATACATAGATTTACATATTCTAAATCGCGTAGTATATGTGTGTTAGCCACTCAGTTGCTACCTAAAGCGTTTTATAATATGCTTTGTATCTATACGAGTATTAAAAAGATTAATACTTATATCTATCTATATATATCTAATATTTTAATTTCTTCGCTCAGGTCTTGAGGCAGGCTGTGGCCTCCAGAATTCTGCGAAAAGTGGGGAGCGTAGTGGTTTACACCTAGTGTCCCTCTGCTACCAAGCTACTTGTGGAATCCAGCGAAAGAAGAAGCTGAAAAAATACATTCTATAGTGAAAATAAACATAATAGTTTTATATCTTTAATAAAAATCTTTTTATGTAACAGGAATTTACATAAAAAATAAGAAATAAAAAGGACTACCCGCACTCATGTGACACCAATAAACCTAAATTCCTTTTACACATAAGACAAAGTAAACAGTCTTAATTAAATAAAGCGATAACATCTTGATAAGGGTAGTATGGAATTCGAATATCCGGATTTATAACAGGATTGTAAGAAAAAAACTAAACCACTAAAATGTGTGAACGAACATGCGCATTATTTATTTTATATCGAAAGTTATCTCTGTTAAAGAATTATTGTGTCAAATGTGTTTTATTTTTGTAGAAAAAAAAAATATTATTAATCATTATATTTTTTGGGCTAGTGTAGTACAGAGGAATGAATTATTTATTTAATTCGTTCATCCTTGTTCATCATAATAAGACACGCGGCGTTGTGTTCCGCCACTTAACTCACAAAAGCGGGGAACGGAGAGTCATGTCTTCAGCTCGTCGGTCGTGGGTTCAATGTTCACTTGGGGGAATTAATTATTTTCATATTCTCTAGCTCCTGAAAGAAAGATATTGTCAAATCCTCCCACCCAACACGTAGTGTCTAAGAACTACTCCGTCGTAACATTTATGGCCTCTATCTCTCCTTCTATGAGATTATAAAGGCAATAAGATGAGATAAAGCGACAAGCATTTATTTTAACAAATCATATAATAAATACTATATTATTTTTTAAAAAATTACTTAACACACATGCCATTCAAAATGTAAAATAAAGAGAGATAAAAAGTAAAATAATACCAATTTGCCTTTATTGTTACCAAACTTGGCAGTTACTATGCCATTGTATTGAAAATTCATTTCAATTTATCAAACACCTACATACTTACGTATTGCGTATTATTTATACTTATAATAAAAATGTAACGGTTGGTCTGTTCATGGAAGATATATAAGAAAAAAAATATTGATGGCTGATACTTTACTTTTCAATATAGGTGTTTAAATTATTTCTGAAATGATATTTTTTTAAAACTTCAATTATTATTTAGTTCAAGCGGGCGAAGCCGTAATTGGGTTGCTAGTAAATAATAAATATTGGTATTTCACAAAGGTTATTCAACAAAATTTATGTATTATACATGATTTTAAAGAAATCTTAATGACGTTATAACTAAAAGGGCACAGAATAATTCTCTTCCTCAAAATTAGGAAATCTCGTTTGATGACCAGTCTCGTTCTCAGTGACGTCGATATGACGCATCCGCACACCCATGTCCACCTTCACCATTCCGATTAATCAGTGGATAAATTTTAATATTTATTAGAAGATAACGTAATTATATATTTTTTTATTTTTACAAATGTTAATAGTAACTAGAGTGGAATTGATTAATACAACTTGTAGCCATATCCAGAGGACCGCAATAGTGTATCTTTTCTTGAAGCCTAAATTTAATTTTAATTTATATGAAATAAAAAAATATTAATATAAATAAATATTTTGTATTTAAAACTACATTTAAAACTATATTAACTAGTTTATAAAAAAATATGTGCCTATAAATTATTAGATCTTGTTTTATTGTAAGAATTTTTAAAGCACCGTGATGGTGACCTTTAGCACGTCTAATGTCGATGTTAAAATCGTATCGATCTATGTTTTATCACTGTCTAGTGATGCGTTTGGAAAAAAAATGGAAGACAAGTAGGCTGAAGTTATTAATGATAATGAATTTAAAAATTGAGGCCATAGCATAGTTGTGGGTTCAAGTCCCATTTATTAAGTATGTTTTTTTTTATCATTTAAGTGATTTCACGTTCTAGTTAGTTAGGTGTGATGCAAAGTTTCATAAGGTACGAAAACAGGTCGGTAGAAAAACTTATAAAAAAATTGAAAAGGCTTAAGTGTCTTCTGAGTTGTTAAATATAAGTACTATCAGCTTCACGCTACATCCTGCAGATAGCAGGGTAGGCAGAGGGTCTGTCTGGGAGGTTTGTCTCGGTACCAGAGCGAGCAAAATGAAAATAGTAAATATTTTATTTCCTTCACTAGGAATCGAATTCACAACTTGTCGCGCTTACAGTCACACGCTTGGACCCTTGCGCCTGAACTGGCCTCGAATAGCTTATTTTTTATGATTTAAATATCTAGATATAATAAATAAAAACAATCTCCTGTTAAATTCCTTCTACATTCTCATATTATATTATAGTAAATTGAAATTAGGCGCCACATCAAGTTACTGCTAGGATTGTAATGACGTGTGAATAATACTTTTTTATTCTCACAAGAATTAAGATCTATTCATCTTATGTCCCAAATCAATCAATAACTTATAAATGAGCTATCGGTAAAAAATACAACGGTAATGCCACGAACTGATGATGTACACAGTAGGTCACTTTGATTGTAATGTACGACTATCATCATCACTTTTTGTTGACCTCTATTCCTTTTGTTGGTGATATGCCAAATGCTATGTTATAGAGAGAACGGTGTAATTAAAATTATTAAATAGGTGCTGAAGAACTTTTTTTTTTCTTTTTGGAAATGTATTGTTTTTTTACAAATTAATTAAGTTACATCTTCTATTTATTAAATGGCGAATTAAACATTACTTCCAATTTTTTTATAAATATTATTAAGCCCAATATAAGTACACCTAAGACCGTACGGCAATGAGCAAAGCTATCATTGAAGTATACGATGATGCGTTTACAAGCGTTTGATGGTATGCTTATTAAAAAAAAAACCTTTTGATTTTCATTAATATCTCTACAAAAATTCTAAAGGCCTAAGATCGGCACGATAATTTGACAGACTATTTATGATTGCTATGCAAAGAGATAATTTTTTTATCAACATTTTATTGAGGAAACTTCGTTAAAGTGAACAATCGTATCAAAGGATATGGGATTTGTCATACTGCCTTATTAAAACCTAAGTCATTTTTAACCAGAATTGGGAAAAACCAATTTGGCTGGTTTCTTTAACGGTCACTGTTCACGGCAGTTCTAATGTCATGGATGAGTTAGTCAGAAATCATCTGCCCATCACAAAATAAGCCTCCACTAATAAAATTTATTTAGCAATAAATATAGATAGAATATATGGTATATTTACATAACAAGAAAGCAGAAAATGATGTATCTTATCAATTAGCTGATAATTGTAAAATTTATGAAGATGTGAATAAGAAAATATTCGAAATAATTTAAAGCAGACAGAAGCTGACTGTAAAGACGACCACACGAAATGCCTTCAAATTTCGGCTAAAAATGGGTAACGGAGTATCTCAACACTAGGTTTCGGGCGGAATACACCATGAAGCAAAAAAAAGAAAGAAAAACTTATGGTGGGGTTTTCTTATGTATTTATGATGAATAATCGAGAACTTTACAAAATGAAGTCAATATATTATGTATATAATTACATGGGAGACTAACTCGAATATCCGGCTTAAAACTAATACCTTACATAACTAACTTGTTACCTATGCATTTAAATAAAGTTATATATAAATTAAAAGTATAATTCTCCATTATTCTTTCATACACGTTGCATTGAACTATAATATTTAATGTTTATCACCGACAGCGTCGGGAGGCGCCACAGTGATGCGTCACAACATAAAATCCGTATAATGGAAACTTCCTAGAAATTAAATTAATTTATTTACTTAATTTTATAATTTTGTCACAACAACACGTTATAATAACCGAATTCCATTGAATATTTGGTTAATAAACCTAAAAGTGATTCATTAATATTCCTTGTATAATAATATTGGAGATAAGAGCTCGAGACAAATACGCAATACAGTAGCGGATACTGTTTTATTAAATATAACGTTATTTATTGTTATGATAACGACTGTTTGTCTTCTTTGGGTGATTAACGAGAATTTCCTTAATTTTGCAGAAGTTATCAAAATATTCAAAGGTTCAAATTCGAATAATATTTTTGTTATGTTATGTTTATTCCGGTAATTTGGACAGGATATATATTTATATTAATTTCATGAAAATACATATAAAATGAAAATACATATAAATAAGCTTTCGAGAAGAAGCTTTTGAAGATTTTGGCGAATATTAATTTTGACTGTTGAGTCTTATAAACATTATATGACAAAAAAAGAATTATCATAAGATGTGTTTCAGAACAATTGTAATGAAAAATTGTACATCGTAAAAAATAAAATATATAATTAAATATATATATTTGTAGCATTTGTTTCTTTTTTTTTTTGCCTGTGAATAAATAATTCCTTTGCTATAAATAAACTGGAACTATTAAAAATAAATGCCTACGTCAAATAATAAGCAATAATATAAATGTTCCAAAAATTAATAAAATAATAATAAATCATACTAAATATTATTATGATAATATACTGCAGAGCGTTGGACTGTGAACCTGATGGTTGTAGATTCCAATCCCTATCCCAGAAAGCCCCGGGATGATTATAATATTTATATTATAATAAAAAGCACGGAATTGAACTCCGCCAATAAAATACGGCAAGAAAGTAGAAAATGGAGTGCCTTGGAAAAAAAATATTAATTTATAATTTGTTCCTAATATATGACAAACTCATTAATTTGCTTACTAACTAACATACATTCTTGTATTGGAGAGAGTCTTACATACTTGGGTGGGCAATCCCGATCATTAGGAAATTTTGTCAACCTGTTTCCTAAAACGGATGTAATTTCAAGTGAAATTTTACAAGGCCAAATTTTAAGAAGAAGAATTAAGAATACTTAGAATAATAAACTTTATTAGTTCCATAGAAAGTGTTAATTTTCACATTCTTTTACTATGCGATTATTATTTCTGGCATGTTATAAAACATTCAAATTTCACCTTAAATTTATCATTTGTTATGAATTCAAAAGACTTTTATGATAAAAAGATGTTAAAAGATTATTCTAACTTGGAATCTAGAATATTAATGTATCATATTATTTTCATTTGAAAACTTAATTTGCAATTATAATATACCTACTTAATTGATAACTACAAAAATTAAGATAACTATGTGATAAACATCTTGGCGCCAAAGAGACCGGAAGTGGGGTACCATAATATTTTCAGAGCTATTAAACATTTATTTTTTCCAATATCCTTCTATTATCCAATTATATTTTAATATTTCATCATAAGAACGAATTTGTTATTTTAAAAAATATATATTGATGAATTTAAAAAAAATCCCTACAATATCGTTGATATTATCTTACTGAGATATATATTTAGTATTAACTTAAATTCCAAAAACAGAATCCAGCATAAAATGTAAACATAATAAATTTTTCCGTACAAAAATATACAGTAAACTATAAATAATAAAAAAAAACTGAAAGAAAGGACATACTTGTGTCTCCAAAATATACAATGTATGAGATAGTCGTAAATAAGAAAGAATGTGTGGTGGGAAACCACACCCCCACGACCAGAAATCATAACACCTTATTAAAAAAGTTATATACAAAATATATGGTATATCTGTGTGTGCGTGTGTGTGTACGACGAAGATGACACGTGTGCGTGAGTAAGTTCCCGCAAAGATGAGCTGATGTAGCAAATGTATAAAAGCAAGCGCCGATTTCGAAATCAACATATTGTTTTGATATTCTCTAAGGAGTGTACACGGGTTAGTGGATAGATCTCCGCGTAGTGTTCTGTTGCAGTGTAGTGACGTACGAGTAATACGTAGTGTTTTACTATTACTATCTGGAGTAATATAAAGTAGTGCATACAGGATGAACAGCTTTGCGGTATATATTTTTTTTATTTCGGATATAATTTATTTTGGTCTATAATTTAAGAATATTTAATTTTAATTTAATTTCTATTATTTATTTAAAAATTTAAGTAAAGGTTATAATATTTATCAAATATATTTAAATGTTAACAAAAGAAATTATACTTCTTTATATATTATTAATTTATGCAATTAAATAAATAATAAATGTTGTTGTTTACAGTTTGTCGTTGCATTCTGCGTGTGCGCAGCCAGCGCCTCACCTATAGAAGACGGCCGATGGAATCCATATAAATATGGCGATAATGGCAAGTAAGTAAATGTCACTTGTATAGGTATTTTATAATTAATTCTATACTTCCAGGTCTATTTATTTTATAAACTTAGATATTAATAACTAGATGAAACTTAATATATCTTATAGACTGTTTTAATTGAACGCTCAAACGAATGCTTGTATATAATGCGGAATATACTGAAAAGAAAAAATTTAAAAAAAATATATAAAATAAAAATAAAATTTTTATCGAACTTAGTTTCGGACTAGTTCGGTATTTGTATTTAATACTTAAATAAAATAAAATAAATTATAGTAGCTTCATAAAAAGCGAATATACTTACATAGTTAGTAGAGCTTTTTGGAAGCTTTTTTGTCAGCTTAAAGAGGTTTTTGTTCTATAAAAGAAATTAACTGACATTTTTTTAGTAAAAATAACTAATGTCAGCAAATTCTTAAATTATTCAACTCCATCTAAAAGCAAGATTTTAAAATAAAAAAGGCTTATAACGTTTGCGCTGTTACTTTGGTAATAGTCCCTCGAGTAAATAAGATTTTATGAAATAATAGAAGAAACTGAATAAATGTATTAAAGATTTATACTATGCAGCATGGCATAATTTTTATCTGATTATTTTTCTTTTTATTATTGTACAGTTCGTACTGAATTTGATTCGAGAATCATCAAACACTTGTACGAGTATTTTACAGAACCATAAAAACGGACTTGAAGAAACAAATTTTTAAATCATCTAAAACCATAAATTATTTTATTACTTATAAAAATTTTATAAGTGTTACATACATAGTTAAACTTGAACTTGTTCCACCTAGATCGAACCATAAAATTGAGTTAAGCTAAAAATACTTACGAAACTATGATACGGTTATTAGCATCGACCTTGACGGACGAACAGACTTTAAAATATTATAAAAAATATAAATTATTATTATTAATATTTTTTTTTCTATCAGGTACATACCGTCAGACGAAGGCAAATACATACACATACCGAATCCATACATCCACCTTGACAACCCCTATGACGGAGGCTATGGACCGTATGCGCACGAGTATGAGCCCTACGAAGAGTCAGCCTCGCAAGATGTTTACAGGCTTGTCAAGCAACCTCCCCAAGAATACAATCCTTACTACAAGGATGGATATTACAAAAATAATGGTATCAAGATTTTAAATCAAAAACACAATTACAACGAGGACAAATATGATTTTGTGTAAGTATTAAATAGTAGTATAATTAGTTGTACGAGGTTTAGACTGTAACGCGGTGGTTATGGGTTCGATTCCCACTCGGGAAATATTTAATATTTTTATTTCTTTGCTCTGGCGACGAGGTAAAGCGTAACATTGAGCTCCGCTTGTCAACACGCAATACGCGAAAAGTGGGGAACAGAATTGCCTTAAAAGGAACGGAGTGTGTTAACACAACTAAAACTTATCAAGTTATATTAATCTTATGTAATAATTGATTTATGGGTTAACACATATGAAATAAGTCACATCAATGTCAGTTTTGACATAAAATGATTCGATGTACTTAAATTTCCTATTTCCTTATGACTATTATGAAATGTAGATATTATCTTTGACGCCAACAAAAATATTAATATATATATTTTTTAATATTTTATATATTTATTTTTATATGATTTGTCGCCATCTGAACAATATCGACCTTGCATATCTGAATAGAACTTATTGTAATATTTGCATATAAGATAGCTGAGAAGAGTCGTTATGCTAATTCTTCTGGTAGAATTTGGCAGTTTGATAAAATTAATGATTTAAGTAAGGCAGAAGAGACTTTAAATGATGACAGTTGTCTCTCAAAGACGACAGCAAATTACAAACTTCCTGATTAATCAACGATCAACATTCCTATCAATCATTCAATTCAGTTATGACTATTTCAAATTGAAAATAAATAAATATAAATGGAAATTTCAATTCAATTTAGCAATAGATGTATAAAAATTATATAAATAAGTCAGAATGGGATGTCATTAAAATAATTAATATAGAAGATGATCTAAACCTGCCTTATATTTTTTAAATTAATCGAATCTTTATTATATAATGATATAAAAGCAACAAAATACAATAATTATTTCATTTAATGATTGACAAAAAATTTATAAAAATTGGGTCACAACAGTATTGCTCAGATATGCGTAGTATTGTGGTCAAAGTTCATCACATTTAAATACGTGACATATAACCTTAATTTGCATAATGAGCTATTTAATAAAATAATTAACTAGTATAAAAATTTCATTAAGATAAAACTAAAATATTCGATTTATTCCAGTTTCGAAACGGAAAACAAAATTCGTGCAAAGGAAAATGCCGTATTGAAGAACGCAAATACAATCGATGAAGGAATAGCGTCAAAAGGTTTTTACGAATACATAGGTCCTGATGGCTTTATGTACAGAGTGGACTACACCGCCGACGAGAACGGTTTCCGTCCCAAACTGAAGAGGTTGGAGACTCCTTACTCCGGAAAATGGGTACTGGAAAAGGTCAACTAGAAAAATTGCCGCTCAAATTGAATATGAAAATATTTCCTAACAATTTCCTCATACAAATCAGTATTTTGAAATAAGTAGATATACATATAAATATGCGACAAGCTTATGTTTAATCGTAATACATAAGTCATGAACAGTCTCTCACGACTATGGCATTTTGATATGGTTTTACCTAAAATTCTTTTGAAAATTCCGAATCCGTTTACATTAGGACGAAATTATTCATACATTTTAAAACATTTGTACAAACATCGATAACAAGACAGAAGTGTGTCCTGAAAAGGAATCTCTTGTCTCGTTTAGATTAAAATATTAATTTATATTTTAGATGTAAGCACTAGAATCGAATTTAGATACCTATTTATGAATTGTGATAATAAATTTATATTTCTTTAATTTTTTTTCTTTTATTTATCCTTCTTACAAAATGAAAAACGAATATTATTTTATTTTGCAATTTAATAATCACTTCAATATCGAAAAATAAAAAAAAATTACAAAGTTTCACACACTCAATCAAATTTAAATTACTTTTATTAATAATCAAATGATTAACAAAATATTATTAAAATTATTGATTTTTTCCATAAAATATTTCCTATAATATATAAAACAACATTTAAAATACCATCGACATCAAATGACATAATACGTACACATATATTTTGAAATATATTTAAATTAGATAACCTTTTCGTTGTAACTCTGGCATTGTAACAAATACCGAGGCACTTCACAAACGAATACCATTAAAATATCAACTATCAACAGATCTTTATTAAATAAAACAAGTGTCAAATAAGAGCAAAAGAAGATCGTAAAGTCATGCGTATTGGGGCACTGGCAAGGAATTTGGTGAAATTGTTTTGGCTCAAGCTTTCGGAGGCTTTTATGGTAGCGGGGACGTTGACCGAAGGCAGTGCCAAGTGGCCGGCGCCGCCTTGCCCGACGCAATGCGATCCGCGCGGCTGCTGCACTGCGTAGCCTGGTCTCCTTCGCCTCTTTTCCTCACCCAGATAAGTTACGACTGTAACGATACATTCTATTGCCAAATAGGTTCAACCTATTATTTATTATTATCCCAATACTTCCCTGAAGTTTTTATGTTGCAATGAAATCAAGGAATTAGGTTTCGTCCAGATGATATAATTCATTTAAGCCTCAATAATTCGTTTAACTGTGTCATTCACAAGGAGTCATGAGTGTAATATAACAAATATATTATTTTTTTATTACGTATGTAACAGGGTAGGCAGAGGGAGCTTAATGTTAAAACACTCCGTTCCCCATTTTGCGTCAAATTTGAGGTATTTCGGGGTATTGCGTGGTTAGCGGAAGAACTCAACCATGCGCTTGGCCTCGACACCAGAGCGAAGAAATGAAAATATTAAATATTTTATTTCCTCGAGTGGGAATCGAATCCACAACTTGTTGCGCTAAAACTCACACACTTGTGACGTTGCGCCACGACTGGCCTAAAGGAAACATACTAAGGCTTAATTCTAATATAACAGCATATGGTACGCCAATAAAAGGTAATTTTGATTATATTGAACAACGTTAACTGTTAAGCACGAAGTTACGCACATTTTAAATTACATGTACAATATAATGTTTTTAAATTTGTAAGCAACGGTAGAGAGTTGTAAAATCAGCTATTATTATAAAATATTAATGTTTTTTTTTTACTTCTTATATTATAACAACAACACGCATTTTATCTTAATAACGTTTCCTTTTTTACTTTTTAACGATTTTTGCAGCAGTCATCTGAATAGTGGCTTCTGTATAATTAGACTAAAAGTAGTACATTTTTAGGGTCTAAAATATATCTAAGACATAAAAACATTCGTCGTTCAACTATCATACTCTAGGTATATAATGGTAACTACAAAAGCTGTTAAAGAAGCAATTAAAGATATTTTAAATATCCTAGGCCCTCGGGGCTATAAATCATTTAACAATTTTTAACTTTTTTAAAGTGTTATTCCACACTTCGGAAAATATTTATTTAGAAAACGTATAAAAATGTAACTTAGCAGGACTCGAACCTGCGCTTCCTGGAAATCGACCAGGCGCTCTGCCTAAGCCATAAGTTGTCATCAAGCTACGTCGAAATTATTATACGCTTGTTAAAATGTTATTTTAATAGATTTTTCTATTTTGATGTTACAAAAACAATGTATAACGTATGTATAACAAGATATGTCAGCCAATTTTTTATTCAAAAACTGTCCAAATCTTGCATCAGCTCTACACATCAGCTCCAGTAGAAGATGAGCGTTAACTAGCTTAGCCACAAAGCCTTGCAGAACGATTTAACGGTGGCGAACGCAGGAAGAAGGGCGGACGTCGGCGCCTGTTGGCTTAATTGGCCTCCGACCAACTTTCTAAAAAGAACCTTTACGAGAACGTGATGCGGTTAAACGAGAAAGGATAGAGAACGAAACTACATAATTTTCGGAACTGCTTTTTTTTTCTCATTCGCCATTTCGTTATCTACTTTTTGGGTTTATCTACCCTCACGTAACTATTATGAGCTCTTTTGGAAACTTTTTTGGTTGTTAGACTGAATGTTAAGCTAAATTTTAACTAATATGTATGAAACGGATGATGTGTTTCTATATTATATTTGCTTTTTTTTAAATTATAATAAAAGATCAGTGAATTGTCACAAAGAATTGAAGAAATTAAAAAACATATTATTATTTATAACAGGCAAACCCTAAGCTTTTAATTTTTTATTGTAAGCATAAGGTAAATTAGGTATTTTTTTATCGACATATCGTAGATCATCCTAGTGTTACTCCACTCCATTTCCATTAAAACACTTCCATTTCCCACGTTCCGCTGTATTCTGGAGGCAATGCGTGGTGAGTGGCAGAACTTCGGCGTTGAGGTTTGCCATGACGCCAGAGCGAAGAAATGAAAATATTAAATAATTTCCTCTCCTGGAAATGGGAATCGAACCCACAACCTGTGGCATTTATACGCTTGAGCCCCTGCGGCACGACTGTATCAAACTTGTAGAATTTATTTTTATGGAAATTTGTATTGATACCTAAAATTAACCTTTAGCGACACACCTATGTTATAATATGACAAGCGCATTCATTTCTGCATGTCGATACACCTACTACACTGCTCTCGTCACCTTGACAGGATTTTAAAATGTTTAATAATAATTTCACAAGTTATAAGTGATTTTGATCAATGAAATAATAATGATATTAACAATTACATATTTTTATCTAATAAATTAATTATAGATAAACATATTTGGCCAGGTCAGTTGCCCTGGTGTCGAGGCAAAGGGCGGCGTTGAGTTCAGCCCCTCAAACCTCCTCCATTTACGAAGTCGGTTAAGCAAAGCATATTTATCCCACTGTACAATAAACATAGTAGTGTAGATATGTAATAATATGGTGTGAAAAAGCACTGAGCTCAGTTCTATTTACTTACAGATCGACCATAGAAAAACAATTCTTCCACTTCAACCACATTGAAATAACATAAAAGTTTGCCCCCGAGTCTGGACCGAGTCCAAATAAGGTAACTGTCGCCGACATCCGCCGGGACAACTATATACAAAACATGTTACATATGCTGCTCGCAAAGCATTTAAGTCCAAGATATAAGGTTTGGAATTCCTTGGTCAGGCAGACAGGAAGTAAGGTGAGACCAAATGCTCAATTCCGGAGTCAGTGGCTACTCTGGAATTTTATAGGTAATGGATTAAATTTGTAAGTGATTATTTGATATATTTCCAACATATTTCTGTACTTGAAACTTATCTTTAAAACGTTTTTGACATCAATATGTTGCGGATGGATTGCTTAGATATATTATGCTGGCAGAACGTTTCTACTAAATAATGCATTAGAAATAAATAATGTATTAGAAGTAATATTATTTATAGAATTTTGGCACAGTGGCTCAAGCGTGCGACTGTAAGTGCGAAAGATTTTGGGTTCTATTCCCACTCGAGAAAATTAAATATTTCATATATTTATTTCTTGACTCTGGCAATGAGGTAAAGTACAGCGTTAAGTTTCAGCACGTCCTGAATTCGGCGGAAAGTGTTCTCCTCTCCTTTAAATGATGGTTTCTTCTTCTCTTTCAAAACTTGGTCACGATATCGTGATGGTAATACAAGCAGTCACTTTCTTATTTTAAAAAGATAAATTTGAACTGACCTTCAAAAGTTTCCTGAGAACTTAACTTATCGTATATTGTTCAACTAAAGCCTATATGGCATTCACGAGGATTCTACCTACACGAAAATTCTTTTATAGTCCAAAATATCGTTATTTATATGTCTTTAAACAAGCTATGAATCAGAATGTATTTTTGAATACAGCTTTTTACAATTACCTTATATTATATTTTATTTGTTAAAATGTTCTGATCACATTGTCTGAATACACATGCTATTTGGTTGTAGGTCAACAGAAATTTAAATCAATGTTAATATAATTAAAGGGTCTTCATTTCTTTGGTCTGGTTAGGAAATGTAAGCAATATCTGTTAACAAGAGAAACATGAAGAAACTTATAGTGGACAAGAGAACTTCACCACTCATTTCGTTTGTTACTCTGCTCGCTTGCTCTTAATGTTTTTTATAAATAAAGCAAATACTTTTTAATTTACATTCTTTTCTCACAATAATCAAAATACAATACAATAAATATACCTACTTTTAATAAAAGAATAGAACAAAGCTAAAAGAAACAAACATACAAACAAGTAAAATACAATCTTGTAAATCAATTCACTTAAGAACAACACATTCACAGCGCGGGTGTCGTAAGGAAACCGCTCCCCTAAAACTACAATCGTAACACTGATCTCACCCCGTCTTGAGGGTAGCGTATGCTTAAATATGCAAAGAGAAAAAAATTAATGGCACGTGAAGTATTCCAGCTAGCAGTAAAAGTAGGTTCCCGGGATTGCCTTCCATATATTATGGTGTTACCACCGTTTATAATGGAATAATACAAGTTTTATTATTTTAGTTTTTGTTTATAGAATTTTAATAATGGATTTAATATTGGATTTTGTAATTAGTTTAATTATATTTTATAGTTTAATATGTACTGAATTTGAATATGATAATATATGATTATAGGCTTATATTTTTCACTTAATTAAACACAGTTTGAATACAGTTGGGATTTTATTTAGTAGCATTTTCTACATATATTTTAAAAATACTTTTAAAATATTGTGTTAATATAAAATTAAATTAAAGTTACTGAAGCCGCCGCTATTGAGCTGAGAGTTACATCGTGTCAAAATAGGGCGAAAAAAATCTTCTACATATGGGCTTTAGCGTAAAAACAATAAAAAACAATATTAAACAAACACACATATGCTACTTATTATATCACATAATATGTTAACAAAATTCTATAACGTTCGAACTAAAACAATTTCGAAGAATGATCGACTTATAAATTACGAGCGAGTTCAAGTCAAAACGTTTTGAGGAGTTCAAAGTTTACAGTGTAATAAATTTCCTGACCAATAATACAATCTGGAATATGTCCAACTTCGCTAAGCTGCGGCAAAACTAAACAATGCCCCAACTTCAACAGTGGACTCGTAAGTAACAAAATGTTAGTAGAATAAAATCGAGGATATCATGGCCCAGGGGCAAGTATGTGGCTGAAACGTGACGATTGCGGGTTCGATTCCCCACTCAACGGAATGAATTAATATTTTCATTTCTTCGCTCTGGTAGGTACCAAAGCAAAAAACCAGCGTTGAATTCCACCACTAAACACGCACTGGAAAAATAAATTCGGTGAAAAGTAGAGAACGGAGTGATTTAACGCTAAATTCTCTCTGCCTACCCTGCTGCGTTATTTTTATTTTTTGAATAAAATCGAGATTCAGATGAGAAACCGACTAATGGTTATGAAAGGGGCCTATTATATACAGTTCTTGAATATTACTCACTATCACTTATTATTCTAAGCTATTGACTCGAACACGAAAATTGCGTTTAGTTTTGTTTATGTAGGGGAAAATGAGATGATCGATGTTAGTATTTTGCAAGGGTGTGAGTGGCTAAAATTGTATTTATATGTAGTTTCTTATACAAATAAAAGAATTTAAATAAATATAAACTGCATAACATAATAAACAAAGCAATATAAGAAGCAAGCAAGGTCGTCGTGGCGCAAGGGCACAAGGATGTAACGACTGTAAGGTGATAGTTGTGGATTCAATCCCCAGTCGGGGGAATGGATTATTGTTTATTAATTCTCTGGCATCAAAGCAAAAATCCGGCGTTTAGCTCCGCCACTGAAAACGCAATGCCTCGAAAAAATCGGCAGAAAGTGGAAAACGGAGTATCTTGTCACTAAATTATACTACTAATTATACTGTATGCAGGGTACAGCATGAAGCTGAAAAATAATGTAAGAAGCATATAGCGACGAAGGGGAAGTTTGTAAATGGCATTTAAAAAGGTAAAAAAACCAAGTTTTCCTTGGCGTATTCTTGAATGTAATGGAAAAACTATCCCGAGACTACTTGACCCATTAGCCATTAATGGTTCTAGACCAAAGAGAAAATAGGTCTCATTTAAATTTCTATTGCACCACTTGGAAATAATTAATAAACACAAAACACAGAACGACGAGGAGGCTCTCTTGTTGGACACGCTGTTAGGTGAGTGTCACTTCAGTATTTAATTAAACGAAAGCGAAAAAGAAACTGAGAAGGTAGGGTAATTTGTCAAAATTAATTAAAAAGAAAACGAAGGAACTGACGAATTACCGTTTCCCTAACAAGATGACGGGGACTCAAGTACTCGGTAAGTCGCCAACGTTTGTTTTTCGACTAATTCCATTGTTTGATGAGACATTGATGAGTTTTGAGAACGGCAAATTGTCTAACAGGTATGGACGTACGGTGAACTTGAAAACTTTAAGTGAAGTTTCTTGGCTTCCTTTCAGCGCCGAATGAACCTTTAAAATAACTTTCTAGTATCGTTCTATCGTATGATGATAATATACCTAGTTAATAAAATTTTGTTAGCATGTGTTTTTAAACTTCACAATGTATCTTCCATAGCATAGTAGGCAGAGGGAACGTGAGGACTTAGTTTTGAGACATTCTACTCCCATCATTGCGTGTTGAGCGGCGGAATTCAACGCCGCTTTTTGCCTCATTACCAGCCAGAAAATTAAAATATAACCTATTTCATTTCCTCGAGTGGGAACCTAACCCATAACACTTGCATCATCAGTTGCACCTTTGTGCCCCTGCGCTACAACTGGTCTCAAGTTAACATATTCTTTATTCTCACGTTACGTATAATTATTTTCAAAACTAATAATTTAAGAAGCGACCTAAATTTTAAGATAAACCAGGTTTTCTTTTTATCAAATATCTCCAACAAAAAAAACCATACCATACATACTTCCCACGCAGTATCTAACTAATTACGCTAAAAGCATATATAGATAACAGATTCTCTTATTATATAGATCAAGATAAAATAAGACAAAGTAAAAGATATAGATTTGTATAAATAGTTTGATCATCCTCGGGCTCCAGCTTCCGGGAGCGGTTTGTACACAAAAGACCGAATTGCCTTCTCTGATTGAATTATGTCTCCCCTTTCCGTTTTGGACGGGCTATGACTTGTGCTGTATTTATGTTAAATTGTTAGTAATAATATATATGTATGGTTGCAATTGTAAGCTTTTAACCAAAAATATATAAAAAATTGGTTATTATATACATTTGTAATATACATTAGTAATAGGTTCATATTTTTCATGGGATTTTGTTTTAATGAGATCGACGATCGTGGCGCAGGCTAAAAGCGTGTGACTTTAATTGCGGTAGATGTGGGTTCGATTCCCATTCTGGGGGTATGAAATATTAAATATTTTAATTTCCTCGCTCTGGTAACGGGTAAAGCATGGCGTTTAGTTCCGCCACTTAACACGCAATGTTTCCAGAATTCAACGGAAAGTGGAGAACAAAATATCTTAATGGAGAACGGAGTGCCTTAACAGTACATTTCCCTGTCCCCTCTGCATTACCCTGCTTCAGGCATAATTTTTATAATTAACCATGTTACCTAAAACCATGGCGTTTAAACTCACTATTACACTCACTTAAATATTACGCTATCAATAGATATCTAATATAACAAAACTACAACGCTTTAGGCAATATAGCTTTTAATAAAATATTGTATTTTTTTATAATAAAATCGGTAAGAAACCTATTGAAGACATATAACTAAAACTTTATTGTTTTATATTTCTTTGAGCATGTTTTTTTCAACACAAAAAATATATTAAAAAAACATAATTAGTGTAAAAAATAATAATTAAATGTTATACGATAAAAATATATAATAAATTAAATAATATTTAAATAAATACTCAAAAAGACAGCAGACATGAAACAAGACAGTAAAAAGCTTTGGCCACTTCAGTCGTGACCTAAGTGTCTTATAATTACCATAAAGTATTTCGATAGCCAATTATGTGTAGCTCGAACTATTTTTCGGTCACTTTTTTGCAAACGTTCGTGCTCACAAATTTTACGCTAAATTCCTGTCAAAATTAGGATTTCAAAGAAATCAATGGCTTTTTATTTTATTTCCGGGATGATAAAATAATTGTTATAATCGGCAATTATTAATTAACTAATTTGTCTTTGAGATGTTTAAACATACATCTTAAGTGCAATATAAGATTTTGAATTAATTTGTGTTGTTTAGAAAATCAATGTCACGCAGAGGGAACCTAGTGTTAAAACACTCCGTTCCAGATTTACCGTCGAATTTTTCGAGGGCTTGTGTGTTGAGTGGCGGAACTCAACGCCGGACTTTTGTCTTGATGCCAGAGCGAAGAAATTAAAAATATGTATCAGTAAATAATAATTCATCGCCCCGAGTGGGAGTCGAACCGACTACCGTCGCGGTCACATCACAACAGCCTCTGTTTTGTTTAGAATTGCATAATTACTCACATTACAAAGCTAAGCCTACTTGAAATTAACTTAAAAGACACTTCAACGCTTCGAAACGCACAAATTAAATTATCGCAGTGGGAAAAGTGAATTTAGAAGGGTCGTCATGGAAATCAGGGTTAGTCAAAAGAGTTCCATAGACAAAAAATGAAAAAAAAAAATCTTAATAAAAAAAGAAGAAAGAAACTCGTCAGCAATGTGTCGACCTCGAAATCAATTGAATTTCAAAGCTGACAAGCGCCTACCGCAAAATTTATTCAAAGAATAAATCTGAAAATTTGTAGATCTAAAGGCATAAAAGCAAAATGGGTGCCGACGACTCGACACAAAGGGATTCCTAAATTTCACGGCTTCCGCCTCGAGTGTTTGTGTTTATGTGAGGAGGCAGTGTAAGAAATGACAAACGACTGTGGGGAAATAACGAAAACTGCAGGAGCTAGTGGAGACAAGCAGCCAATGTCGCACGTCGTCGCTGCGGGGGCTTTACCGGCATATATACATAATAAGAATATTTATCTGTCTATGCATTTTGTTTTAAAGTCTTATATATAAACACAAAGAATAGGTAATATATAAACACAAAGAATTGTGGAAAGTTTTACGGAGATAATTTTTTTGCGGTCAACCAATAAATAGGCTTTCTTCCAGTTTACTTTTTTATCTGATAAATGTAATATGCTTATTTTGAGCCCGCTGTGGCACAGAGGACACAAGCGCGTGACTTTAAACGTGAAGGTTGTCGATTCGATTCCAACTCGGGGGAATAAATTATTATTAATTAATATTTTAATTTCTTCGCGTTGGTATTAAGGCAAAGTGTTGAGTTGCGCCGTTCAACACGCAATGTAATATTTATTTATTTAAATAAATATTTGCGTTTCATTTTAACGTTGTCTAACTATTCTAATTTAGGTTACTGAATAATGCTATATAAATTATTTTTATTTCCTTGGTTTCTTAAGTACCATTAGATCACCCCCAAGATGCTTAAGAAGTGTTCTTTCCAAACTTTTAAGTTTTACTTTAGTGTTAGAGATTTTTCAAGTATACTTATGTAGTTTTTTTAACATATAAGATTTATACATACAAATATTTGAGTATAACAAATTTAATATTTCGTTATCAGTTGCTGTCGTAGCTCAGTGGTTCAGCACCTGTCTGACTGTGAACATGGGGTAGTAGGTTTGATACATACTCAGGCAAATTATTATATTTAGCGGAGTCTCGCCACATAACAGGCAATGTTGGCAATTTAAATGTAATTAAATAAGTGAAATATTAAATCATAGTCATACATACCAAGCCCATAAATCCAAGAAAAATGTAAATCTTTGAAGTTCTATAATCTGTATATGTGTCTATATTATATATAAAGCAATAAAAATATTCATCGAGTCTGTTTGTTCGTCAATTAAGGAAAAAAAATCGATTGAGGCTATATTATATATTTTTACTTGTTCTATGTAAATTTCCATTATACAAAAATAAATAAATCGTTAACAAAATAAAGAAAAAATAATCAATAAAGAGAAGAAATTATTATTAAATTACAGCAACCAACGACATTAACGAAAAGACATTAAATTATCAATATTATAATGATTAAGCGGCGCGGTTGCCAACTGTTACAACCCTTTGACGTATGTATGCAATTAATATATTACATTACCTTAATTTCCTTGTGCATATGTCGAAATATGCAATGTTATTTTAATCATTTTCCGATAATAATTTGTATAATTTTCTTAAGTGACCAAATAACCATGTTTATAGAAAATTTATCTATAAGTAGTTACATATACCCTACGACCCCTACAATCATGGCGACCACAAGCAAAGTAGTAAATTACTCATATTTCTTTTAATAAATTTTGCTATTTTAAACTATATGCCAGAGCGTTGTCATGGTTCGCAGTCGACATGGTCATTGTGCACAACCGGCACAGTCGGAACTCACTCGGAAGTGAACCCGCACTACTGTTGTTGTTTTTGACCTTTATTTATGGCGTTCCGAGCGTGCCAGTTCAGCACTAATCACTTCGCCTATGTCACGTTGAACCCGCACTACTGACGTACGTCATTTATACTGTATATATCTTCCAATAATCTATTCTCAAGTACCGTCATTAAACTACCCACCATATTATATGAAAAACGTCATATATGAAACATATTTGAAAAACGTCAACGTCAACATATAAATATAACAAAATAACAGAACAACATACCCATCGCATCGAAACTTTTGTTATAAGAGATATAATATAAATTTATTCCCAAAGCAGGTATATGATATAGCTATTGTTTGTTAGCAATTTTAGATACATATTAGAACTTTCATAAACTAAAATCTCCAGGTATTTACTCCGATCAATACCACAGTTACAGGGGGGCTTAAAGTTTTCCGAAATGCTTCAACAAAGGGGCAGGTAATGCTGTGCTCGCTAAATTCGTATAATGTAGGTATAGTAATAACACTCTACGTCTTATATTATTTTTGTAAAATTCATATATCATAATATTGTGATGAAAATTCAAAATAATTAAATTACGTAGAAAAATACTATATATTCAAATCAATTCGATTCTATTTTAAGGAAAAATTTTCAGCAGTTTGCTTTTCGTATATTGTATTTCATATATTTCCAATTACTAAACTACTCTTTATGGAAAATAAAAAAAAAACATAAAATAGCTGTCATGGTAAAATTTTAAGTATCATTAAGACTAGACAAACGTAAAGTAAATGAAAAAAAAAATGAAAATAATTTTCATTTCAGCTTTAAACTTCTCTATTTGTATTTGAAGTGAAGACCACATTTATAATTAACGTCGAATTAACTTCACACAAAGAATAAAAGGGGTGAAAAATATTACAGTAGATACAACACTAATGACTGCATTCATTCAAAAAATAAATTACATGATTAAAGGATTTTTTAAGCAAATTAATGACGTGGGTCTTATAAATTGTGAATGTCTAGGGTTCCGTAGAATGTTTTTTATTTTATTTTAATTGTTTCCATTTTATCAGATGTAACTGCTTATTGTCATAGTTTCAAAACAGGTCTGAGAAATCAATCCTTGTAGCGAAACAAGAAAATATTTTTTTGACTGTCATCTTAAACATACTTGTATGTTACACTATCATAATGGAAATGTCTCGAAAATTGGGACAAAAGTAGGGAATAGAATGTCCTAACACTAGGTTCCCTCTGCCTATTCTCTTATAATTATGAGGAATAAAGCTTACAACTGCAATAAGAATGTAAGTAATAAGTCTAGTTTATCTCCTACAGTATAATAGGGCTGTAGAACCCTAAATTTTCTATACTCTGTTTAAGCATTTACATTTTACGTTATACAAAAACTTTTAATTAACGGAATCCTCTTTTGGTATTTATTTATGTTTAAGTTCCGTTATAAATAGTGTTGGAGTGTCTACGAACTATTTTCAGGTGCAAACGCCTAGCACTTTACAAAGAGCAAAGTATTATTCTCTCAGATAAAGTTCACCGTGCCGTTAGGAACAAGTTTTACTTAAAGTTGCATCCGAAAATGCGTTTTAGTGTTCTACGTTTTTATTATATTTATTATATAGGTACTTAAGAGATCTTATATTGTAATACACTATTGTTTAATAATAACATTATATAATTAAATGTAATAGGGCTTTTTTGTACAAAAATGTCTAAAACTTATGAATGTAATTAGAAATTCAAAAACTGATTCAATATTTGTAAAACTTAATTAATAAATTAATTCAATACTTGTTAGTGTTGTGTTAGTGTTGAAGCTGTACAAAACCACAGTGCTATGACCTTTTTTGCTGTGGTGGCTATCGTAATTTCTCATATTGCTTTTTTTACCTAAATTGTTCTTTTTTACCTAATTTTTTTTATATATAAATTGAGTATCTGATTACATTGACTACACGAGCAAAGAAAAAAAGAATGGAAAAAACGTAATATTTTTTAAATAAAACTAAAACTAAACTATAACTAAAACTAATAACTAACTAACTAACTATAACTTAAAATTAATATCCACTTAAGAGAAAACCTAACATAATAAATTTACGTAGGAATATTCTACAAGAGCTGGTACTCTAGGAACGTCTTGCTCCTTTGTTTTTACTTCACAAAGCTAGAGCTAACCACCAGCTCAGCTATCGCAGTAACACAACACTATTGAATATGGGCTGCAACATTCTAAGTAAATTGTTGTCCATTCCTTTGAGGTTAGTAAACGTTTAATGTCCAAGTAAAAAGGTGTCCTGGAAATGGCACAGTGTTATGGCGGCCGTACGCTGTAAAACGACATAGTTAACTTTCATGGTTTTTATTATGGAATATAGAGACAGAATGTAAGTTGTGAATATTTTTTTAATATATACATATAGTATGATAAATTAATTATTTATATTAATTCATTCATCGATTTTTAATATATTAATGTAGATTTCATAAATATTGTAATTAAAATGTACACAACATAACTAAAAAATAATCATATTTAAAAGTAATATTACAATTATTGTGAATTCAGATACATATACCTAATAGTTATTTTCAAAAAATATAAAGAAACATTGTATTTTATTTAGGAGATTGTATATATCATACTATATCTATAGAAAGTAAAATTTTTGCTCTAAGATTTAGTTAATTCATTAAGTCGGCAACTTAAGCTTTACGCTTGTGAAAAGAGCATTAAGTAAAAAATGGAGACGATCACATAAAGTTGCCACAGTGGTGGAAAATCCGAGAATAATAGAATCAACTTAGTTTGAACAGAATTTTCTGTACCTAAATTTAACGCTTTCGTCTGGCTTGTGCTCATCTAGTGTGCGAGAGATTCTTACAGCTTCATCCCAGCGCAGATTTTTAATTTCTTTCTTCAAATTAAAATTCTGCGCTCAGTGAATACGTAATTTTGATCGCTCACTTGAATTATATAAAATAAAAAATATAAAAATTTCACAGCCAACTAATCTTAAATAGATAATTTAATTAAAAATTTCGCTTCGCTTTTATTTAACCACAATAGAACTTGTTTACAATACAATATGTATACGGCAAGTTTTAAACTCGCGCTAAATAAAGCTAACTAAACTGTACGTCTGCGGAGAGAACTCGATTAACTACAAGAAATAAAAGTTTGAAAACAATACAAAATGAATTTACTGAACATTAACCATCGAAGGTAAACGAAATGGAAAAAATTAAGAATATGTCGAGAGCAGAGCACAGTTTTCCAGGTGAATAGCAAACAGAAACACACCAACTTTAAACAATTTACGGTGAGCGCCACTCGGAAGTACCTACACTTTGGAAATTTCAGGCGAAACGTCACGAGGTATCCGAATTGAGTCAAACAAAACTCATCGACACAATTCTATCTGTGAGTTCGAGAGCAATTTTTCTCTTAAAGCCATACAAATGAGACACCATTAGACGGAGAGAGCTCTTAATCTATTTCTGACGAGTTCAGTGACGCGGACAGAGACAAATCGACATTAGCCTACCCACACGGCGCGAAGGCACCAATTCTGTTTCAATTCCACTTTTATTTGCGGATTAACTTCTTATTAGTCATTGTGCCGCGATGAGGCCCTAGCCCGATATCGCAAGCCTTATGAATGACTCAATTATTTTGCAGACGCAAACGCAGTACGTTACCATCTAGGGAATTTAAGTACACTCGCAGGAAGCGAGATAATTATTTGCACGCCATTGAATATACGTTTTTTGTTCATTATTGGGCATGAATCAGGAGTAGGTGCTTACAGTATTATATTTTTTTTTTCATTTTAAGTAAATGTTTTTATATTCGTTGTTTCGTTTATATATAAGAAATAAATGCTGCAATATAGACTGAACTATTCCTAATAGAAGTGTCTAAAGGCTTCTTTCTTAATATTTCTTATTAAAAAGAAAGTCTCGTGTGATTTCAAAATATTATTCTATGTATAACGTTCAAATCCACATAATTATTATATATGAATAATGACAAATAAATTTTATATCTACCTATATTTTACTTATTAATAAGAAAAAATTATGTACACATTTAATAATCACAAGTAATTCAAACACCCGCTAATTTGTTGTTTAACCAAAAGCAGATACATTAGTTAGTTCTAAAATATCACACGGTGACTGTCTGTTCTCATTAAAATCGATTGTGTTTTGTTAAGTATAAATAATTATTGCAGGCCACACTCGATACTTACTTCTAAGGATGTTACATAAAATTCATATTAGTTTGTCCCAAATGATACAAGATTTCAAATAGCTTTGGAAGAGAATAAATAACGAAGTGAAGAACATATATCTGAAACAAGTTGAAAAATGTAGAAATGTGTCACCTGTCAGTTGGTGTTTAGCGTGATATGTTTTTGTTGGGAGTAGGTGGCTCCGTCTCTCGTCAAAGTGCAGCTGTCTAATTGGAAAGATTGGGCATGTTCCACCGATGGATTCTTGATGTTTTTGTTTAGTTTACATAGGAAAATTTCTAAAAGTAGCAAGTTTCAAAGAAAATAAAAAACTAAATTAAAAATTCTATAAATTAAATCAGCTTCCCGATGTATCCCGCACACAATAGGGTACGCAAAGGGAACCTTGTGTTAAGACACTCTGTTCTCCACCTTTCATAAAATTCTGGAGGCATTGCGTGTCAAGTGGCGGTACTTGACACCGCGCTTTACCTCAATACCAGAATAATAAAAAAATATATATATTTCATTTCTTCGAGTGGGAATCGAACTCATAACCAGTCGATTTTACAGTTACACTTTGTGCCAATGCGTCACTACTTCAAAGAAAAATGGGTACTATAGTGTTATAGTTAAGATGATCTAAGGTAAGTCGTTTTACTAAATAAATTCTGTTGTCGTACAATTCTGAAATATGTTTCAAAATAGAAAAAGAATTCACTAAGAATTTAAAATATGAAATTAATAAATTAACAGTTTATTGTTAATATTCATAGTCAACTTATAAGAAAAACATAAACCTTACAAGATAAGTTAAATCTGTTACCAGTAGGTACAACAAACTAGTTGTACTAGATAGTAAACGCGCGGCCTGAGACAGAGCAATTACTTCACTGATTGAATTTTTCTAGCTTGACTGATTGACTTATTGCTTTTTTTTAAAGAGTACTGTAGTTACTCGTTTTCTAAATTGCGTATAAAATCTGAATATAGAAGGAATATAAGTGAAGATACCAAATGCTTATGTAATATTAGGTATGTTGCGAATGGTAATGCTGAAATGGAATGGTAAGGCTGAAAAAGACAAAATGGCTAGCTGGTTTGACCTAATTTATTTGGTTATCAACCCCATGATCATCGCGTTTCGGATAGACGCTGTGTGGTGCTGAATAAAGAATACTCTAAAGTGTATTATAAATGTGAAAATTTATAAGGATGAATGTTTGTTCCACTTTAACACAAAAACTACTTAACAGATTTGGATGAAACTTTACTGTTATATAGCTTATTTATGTAAAGACCCTGTTTGTGGGCGAAGACGCGCGTGGGTTGCTAGTATCCAATAAGACCACCTCATACTGATTACATTCTCTTTTACATCGACTAATAGATATTATATTTGTTTTAGCAAATGAAAAAAGTAAATAAACAGTACGAGTTACAAACAATTAATGAATTCCTCGGGGTCCCTACTCTCTTATTGAACATTTCAACCAACTATTTAGCCCTAGTGACGCCTTGACACGGGTAAAACGATGTCGGCTGCTACCCAACAAAGAATATATTTCCTTTCGTATTTTGTTAATAGATACAAGGATCGGTGATACTGAATGTCTTTTTTCCTTTTTTATAAGTCTTAATATTTGTTCTATAATGAGAAAATTTTAAACTATCTAATCTTTAAAATATAGAAATAACCTATATAATATAGAGGCCATTGTAGCGCAGTGGCGTTTTACATGTGTGGATTCGATAGTCACCCTATCTTAATTTTTTCATTAAATTTTCATTTTCCTCGCTCCGGTAACAAGGCAATGGCGCGACGTTGAGTTACGCTAATAAATATGCAATGTTATTGAAATAGAATTATAACACTGATGTTTACTGATTAAGGACGCCCAACTAAAGCCCAATAAAAATGTGATACTTAATAAAACTTCCGATAAACACCAAAATTAAAGTATTTACTAAAATCTAATTATTTTAATGAACCCACAAACATCGCTTTATTACGAGACACTATCACTACGATAGGATAGGATTGTGCCATTCCATATCAATATAATATGCATCTATGCCCGTTGTTACAGGATAATCATGGAAAAGTGAATTCTATGTATTTTGGGCGGTACAGTGAAACCGTACAAACAAAATGTATATATATTTATTTGCATGCGGTCGGTGAGCGTAATTGTAATTAAATAATTTTAGCAATGAGCCAAAATTTGATTGAAGCCTATTTTATGTTCATATGTAGATATTGGCGTATAATTTATATATTGGAGAATACAATTAACCAATTAACAGTTTTGGATTTTGTTCGTATAATACGTTTGTATACGTGTATAGGATTATAATAGAGTCCTGTTCCTACATGATACGGCTGGGTTGGCAGTGGAAACCTCGTGTTTAGACATTCCGGTCGCCACTTTTCCCCAATTTTCAAGAAGTCGTGTTAAGTGGTGGACTCCAACGTCACGCTGTATCTTGTTACCCAAGTGAGAAAAAACAATAATTTATTCCCTCGAGTGGGAATCGAACCCACAATGGTCGCGATTACAGTTAGATATCAGTAGTTAGAGTTGTAAATGTAATCAGAGTCGGGCATTCTTCAATTACATCCTAACAATTAATTATTAAAAGAAATATAGTTACATAATAATAAATTCTCGTGCAAAACCGCTATAACATTGAACGATTTTTAGTTACTTCATTTATTTATTTCACAGAAATACTAAAGACAAAAATATATCAACTAATTATAAAAAATATTTTATTATCTATATAATAAAAATACGCTATAGCAATGTAGCACAAAATACTTCAACCTCAAACAACTAAATAAGTTTTTATCTAACTGAATAGTATGTAAGGAAAGGGAGAAAGCCGAGACTTTAGTCCTATCGAGCTTGTCTCTGTCAGTGGTCGAAGTTCAGGATTTCAACTATTTATTGCAATCCCATAGGATCCAAGAATTTACGCGTTGAAAGATAAAATATCCCAGCTTCAAGCTGAGGCTGATAGTTCACGAAGTAGAAAAAGCAATAAGTATATGCGAATATGAGTAATTTAAATAATGTAATTAAAATGGATATACGAAGAATAAAGTCAACCTATAAGGGTTCTGCATTTACTTTTTTACGTAAAATTGAGAATGTTTTTAAGTAAATTAAATGTGACCTAGATACTGAAATAAAAAAAAAAACTAAAAAAGTATATTTTTAAATATTAAATAAAGAATTACCTATCTTTTATAATTAATTAAAACGTCATATGATATGAGTCAAACCATAATCGTCCAGCTAAAAAATAGTATTAAAGCATTTTACAATAGACTAGCCATTTAAATTTTATCATTAAAAATCAACCCTTCCATGTTGATCTATCTGAACACGCTAATTTCCATACAACACTGCCTACAGTCCACACTTGTTCAAATACAATTTTAAAACAAAAGCAAAGTAAGCAGGAAAGCACGCGTTATGGGGTAAGAATATTATGATTTCATTATTACAGGGGGTTGAAATAATTAAATGAAAATCCACAATGTTTGCTTGCCTTTGCCATACAACGGTATCTGGCTATAGCTAATAAATCACGGCACGCGACTACCCCCTGGACAATAGTGAAAACAAAATGCAACGTCGACTCCCATACTGTATTACGAGTTGAGATATAGATAAACAATTTGTTTTAAATTAATTTCGTATTAATTATAATTGTTTATTTTATTATAATGTTTTGGTTTTTGGACTTATTTTAACTATATTATTATGTTAGTTTACTGTTGCGGCACCGGCAAGATAGAGTCTGATTGTAAAAGCGACAGCTGTGAGTTCGATTCTTACTTAGAGGAATGAATAATTTTCATGTTTTCGCTCTGGTAAAAAGACATTGTGTGACGTTAAGTTTCATCACTTATTATGCTATTTTAATTAGATTTCTTGTTTTGGAAGTTTGAAGTGAAGAATGGAGTGTTTTGACACTACGTTCTCTTTTTATACAGTGTGAAGGTGTAATCTGCTTTTTACTATGTTTGTAGTATTTAATTAAAAATTATAGTACTTAATTTCAAATAATCGATATTGATATGTGTAATACGAGTATGTATAGATTGATCTTATTATGGTGCTTTGAAGCTATGGTGACGCGTTTGGGATGAGGAGGACGAGGATACTCTATTGAGCTTGAGGATTGGAGATTCAAATTACATGAATTTAATTATTTTAAATTTGAAAATTGAAATTATTATTGTTTCACAGTCCTCCATAAAATTCAGAATTTTTTGGAGTATTTTACTTCAATATATTAAGTAAAATTAAGAATTATTAAAAGTATTATATTCAATAAGTTATTCAATAATGCTTATAATAATTCTTAATTTTACTAAGAAAAAAAAATCAATTCAATTATAACAAGATCCTAACGAAACTTCAATACTACATTGAAATTATGTAACGAATTTAAAACAACATTGATATATCACACACTTACCTTTCCTAATAAATGCATATAAAATGCATTTATTTTTCATAATAAACCATAACAATCCTTTGTTTAGTATTTAAATACAATACATATATCATATTAAAATACACACATGAAATTAAAAAATAAAGCATTCATTAAACATAAAGAAGAGAGTGCATTCAGCTATTATTGCAGAGTACTTTGTACTTCAAAGGAGGACTTTTGTTTGTAATCACAAATTACGTCGGCGACAAAAGGATTACGGAGCCTAGCGAGGATGCGTTGAACCAAAAAATACGTTCAAACCAGAGAATGACCAAGAGATGAAGAGACTAAATAAGATAAATTGTAAGTCGAAGTAAAGGTTTCTATACACTTGTAAAGGATATTGAAAATATTTTCAATTGTTATTAGTTATCTTATAAATTTTTAATAATGGACCATGACTGACTGACTGTTTTTCATGGAGCTTTTCATGGTTTTTTAGTTTCATGCTGTATCCCGCGCATAGCGGGGTAGACAAAGGGAACCTGGGAAGCGCCGTTCCCATTAAGACACTTTAGTTTTCCACTTTCCGCCGAATTCTGGAGATATTGCGTGTTATGTGGCGGAACTTCCTCGAGTGGGAATCGAAACTATATCCTGCCGTATGTAGACACACGTTTGTGCCTCTACGCCACGACTGGCCTCACAAGTATTTTTATTATATAAAATTAATGAATATTATTAACTCTACTCTCATGATTGCATCTCACGCAGTGTATCACAAGTATCAAAAGACAATAGAGGGCGAGTGTCGTTTGAGTAAATAATTTTAGACCAGAATACCATAGGCGCGACTAATATATGGCTCGGAGAAGTAAATTAATTGAGGAAGCGACACGAATGCAATTTTGTTGTTGGACGATCTAAAGGAATTTTAATTTATATAACATACATACATATTATATAAACTAGAACTATAAATAGAATTTTAAAATATTTAAGCTGATGCGCTAATGGCTTTTTTAAATATCTATCAAATTTGTTTGTAAAATTGTAAAATACACCGGAAATTGTTGAAATTTTTAAAAGTCTGTATTTTAGTTTATTTAAACTAAACTGAACTATGCCGCTCCATTTATTTTATTTTAACACATTTCAATATACGGCTTATGAAAATGAAAATGTTTCGAATAAAAATAAATTTCATACGAGTAACGCATCCAGCTTATTTTTGTGAATCTTTGATTGTGCAATATCTTTGGCACCCTCAGGGGAAATAACACACTGTCACGCAGAATATACCGTTCGCTACAATTAGAGATGGCCAGATATTGCGTAATTAGACCTCTAATCGATCTTATATGGTCATGAATACTTCCCTCTTTGTACTCGTAAGTACTTCCCTCTTTGCACTCGGTTATTTCTAATTTTAGATATGAAATTCATTATGACAGGAGTCACTTCTGAACAATGCTCTTGGTAATGGCTTTTTCATTTGTTTGTTATATCGTATGTTTTCTTATTTTATAGCTGTAATTTGAATGTTAAAAAGAAAAAAAATAACCTAAACTTATAATAATAAATATGAATCATATAATTGTCTTGTTTTATCTTATTTAGGATACTATAATCATTAGAGAGCCAAGAATAAAAGTGATTTCTTTTACCAGTTGTCAGCAATTTGTTTGTATAGAGGAGAACGTAACGTCAATTTCTCCCGAATATAATTTCATCATCCATCGAAGCTAAAAAAATCATCATCCATGGAGAGGTTATCATGGTGTGAAAGTGGAAGACAGATTGTCTAACCACTAGGTTTTCTCAACCTGTCACGCTATATAAGGAATTAATCGAGAAGTTGAAACCAAACCTAACGAAATAACATCCATAAACCCAAATTTCCACATGTCAATCGTCTGAAAACATTTACCTAGACCAGTTCAATTCGAAATGGCCCACCACGTTTTTTGTCAACATTCACTGACCGCAGTTAGACGATCACAGCTAAGAGTAATGATCGTAAATGGCAGGAAATTACTGAGGCACCTTATCGTCCGATTCAATAAGACCAATGGATGAGGGAGAGAATAATGAAAGTGCAACTAAAGCTGCTATTCGCTTTATGTCCCTTTAGTGCGCCGTCAATAGTGGTAATTGCCGCTTATTCGAATCTTTCCACGTGGTTGCCGTTTCGGGTATTATTATGTTTTATTGGTAACTAAAATAAAAGTAATAGGTTTTATATTTGTTTTTAGTGTTTTTATTTTCATATGAAAAGTATTCTTCTATATCTTATAGTAAGACTAGCGGACGCGCGCAGCTTCGCTTGCGTATTTAGGGGTGAATTCTAAAAAACCACGAAATATGTGTTCAATGAAATATTTTTAAGAGTCTATCTATTTCAAATTTTATAAAAATCGGTGGCAATTTAAATTTTTTTCCATACAAACTTTCAACCCCTTATTTGCACCCTTAGGGGGAGAATTCTAGAAAACGATGAAACACGTGTTCAATTAAATACTTTTAAAAATCTAAATTTCAAATTTTATAAAAATCGGTCCCGATTTAAAAAAAATTCCATACAAACTTTCAACCCCTATCTCACCCCTTTAAGGTTAAGATTTTTCAAAATCCTTTCTTAGTGGATGTCCAGATTACGAAAGTAAACATCTGTCCAAATGTCACGTTTCTACGCACAGCGGTTACGGCTGTGCGTGCATCTTACCTCAGTCAGTGAGGACAAGTCCTTTTATATATATAGATTGGATTGTTACACACCAAGACAGTAAAATACATAATTATATTGATAGACTTTATTTGTCGTTGTTTGATATAAAGTTTTCAAGGAAAGATATTTCGAATTTTTATAGCTAAGAATTATTTACAATTCCAAATTGCAGACTTAATACTCATAGAAAATTGCAAGCTCCATAGCATGCGTACAAAAAGTAAATATGTTTAACTAATTACGATAATTTTCTCTAATTACCCCTTTTACAAGAATGGCGCTATAACTGCATACGCACACTATAGACCACATAAATGTGCAGAAGTGGCATATACTATGTGGACCTCACTAAGTAAATATTGCAGTTAGTTTCACGTCCAAAGCAAAGATTTATAGTGTTGGCCGCACAGACGTTTGCCTCGTTTGTTTGCGACGTTAGGTTCCGTCATCTAATACTCAAGTAGTCAGAGCTGGCACCAAGAATAGTAGATAAGTTATATGTGTAGTAGAAGGATGTATCAAATAATCGAGTTATAATAATTTATTTATTTTTATCAGCTTCACACAATATACGGAATAGCAAGGTAGGCAAAGGGAACCTATAGGCACTCCGTTCCCTAGGCCAAAAACGTTCGAGGCACTGTGTGTTGAGTGGTGGAACTCAACGCTGGGCTTTTTGTCTTGGCTCCAGAACGAAGAAATGAAAATATTAATAAACAATAATTCATTCTCTCAAGTGAGGATGGAACCCACACTCTTGTCCAATTGCGCTACGGCCTCAATAACCATTTATGTAATTCAATTAATTTATCAACAAGTTCTATATCCGCATGACATGTTATAATGTACTTAAAATTAATTGGCAAATAGGTAGATATACTATTTGTCAATTAAAATTTGTTATTTTTAGCGTCGATTCCAACCTCGGTAATTAAAAAAAATATAATTTTATCAGCTTTTGCTGGGTTATTTTGCAGTTATCTATCAACATTATTTTTTCCCTTGACTGGAAGTGACTCCAAAAATGAAGGAATGTTGAACACTAGTATCCATTATCCAATTTTCCTCGAGTTTCCCATGTGGGAATCGAACCCACGACCATCGCGTTTTCAGTCACATGTTCGCGCTACAGCACCACGACACCCTCAGTGAAATATCAGTTCCGTTCTTTATTTATGGTTTTCTGGCGTGCTAGTTGAGTACAAACACGCGAAGTCCCTAAATGGGCGGAAGTTAGCTGACGGAAAGACATGTCACTAAATTCTTCCATCTACACCATAGAATAGTAAAATATAGATAAAACAAACTTTCAAATTGTTAATAGGGTATTTAGGCACGATTCTTCCATTATATGTAGGACTGACTAATTTCTCATGTGTTTTTTTCGATACAATGACACAGTAAATTGTTAACTATAATTGTAGCTAAAAGCCATAAATAAATAAAAATAGGACGAGGTGAGTGAGAAAATGTACTTTACAAAATTATAAATATACTTTTTACGAAAATAGCATTTTCTAAAGGTACTAATATTTAGGCCTCGTAGATTTTACATTTTGAAATAGAAATATATTTTACATTTGTATACAGAATAATTGTAGCATATCACTTTGTTTTTCACATTTGGAAGGCAGAAAAATAAACAGAGATAACTTTATGATTAAAACAAACATTAACGGGTGAGCGAATAAGTGAGCTTAATTTCGTATAATATTTACTTTTACTTATTTTACGGACATCCCGGTGGTCTGCTGGGTTCGGTTATGTATATCTTTAATTAGTACGTGTTTTTACCGTAAAATCTTTAACAAGCTGAATCAATTATTCCACATGTTAAGAAATGTTGTTTTATGTATATCATTTACACACTTTACAATATGATTAAATTAAAATTATTATTTAAGCACGGTAAACAGAGAGAACCAAGAGTTAAGACTCTCTATTACTCACTTTCCGAATCATGAAGGTATTGCATTTTGAGTATCAGAACACATCTACGCTTTACCTCGATACCAGCGAAGAAATTTAAATAGCAAATATTTCATATCCTCGATTTGGAATCGAACCCATAACCTGTCATATTTATGCTTGCCTGCTCCTATATAGTATTTATTATAAAAATGCAATAAACTAATACATTTAATAGAAATTCATCGAAATGGCGCATCTATTACGCTTTGATTAGTATACTCGTAACAGAGCAGCCTGTATTACGCTACGCATTACGCACAATAGATTGCTCACGGGTGTTTGCCTCGCACACACACCATTAGCGTATCGCACCTGTAGCAATGGAATAAAACTCGATATATGGATGTCGGGAACCAATTTAACCTTCTACAAAACGTGGAGAGAATAAGTTAAGTCGCGTCTTAAAGCAACATTTGTTCGTGAAATGCGTGACGAAATCGACGGCGCGGGACAAATTTTCCCGATCACTCTTGTACTCGAATCGTCACTTAGCATCCCTTTTTCGACAATTTTACCAGCTTTTTACATCAATTCGAACGAACGGTATTAGGAATTGTCACGCTGTTTTATTTTAAAGTGGATGGGAATTTTCTTCTGTAAGTGTATTATTGATTTACTTATTTTATTTGGTATTCTTGTTGAGAGCAAATATGATTATTTGTATGCCAGATGAGCGTGTCAATTTCATTGAATTAGCTTTTATAATATTTATTTAACACATGAAGTATTTTTTCACACTCTTCGTACTATCAATAGTAAAAAGTAACTTGTTTTTTAAAGACGATTCTCTTACTTTACCTCACAAAATGATAATAGTACTAAGTTAAATGGAAATTCCTTATGTAAAAAACATCAGCTTCATCTTCACGATGTATCCCGCACACAGCAGGGTAGGCAGAGGGAACATAGTATTAAGGCAGTCCGTTCCCCGCTTTCTGTCGAATTCTGGAGGAAATATGTGTTGAGGGGCAGAACTCAACGCCGCAATTCGGCAGCCTACTAAAATTAAATACATATATATTTAATATTCTTATCATACATATTATATATAGATAGAAATAACAAACATCTCATAATGTCGCTTAATGATAGTGTTGTTTCTTAAAGGCAATTTTGTCTCTAACTAACAGCCACCAAAGGAACATCGGCTGATTAGGTCGGGGGTGGAATGGCCGCGTTCGCTATAAACATTTTTGGGTAAACGCAATATCATGTCGTTACGGTAATAGAACGGTCGAACACTGACGGTATTGCATCGTTTTTTATTTTTTGTCTTCATGCTGATATAATAGAGATAGCCTTACATGCCTTCGTAGATCAATTGCAAGTGACAATAATAATTAATAAATATATATCAAATAAATCTGACAGTATCCTACAGGGTAGGCAGAAGGAATCTAGTGTTAAGACACTCCGTTCCTCCTCCGTCGAATTCTAGAGGCATTGCGTGATGAGGATTAAACAAAACTTTGTAAACTATTACCTATTAACTTATTGCTCGTGCGATAGTAATTCCTGCAAATGATCATCATATCATAATCTGAGCAACCTTGTTACTTCTATGACGGTAGGTGAAGGTGACCCATGGACGCTAATTCAGTTCATTAAAGTGAGGTGCTTAAATTTTTTATAATGTGGATTTTGTGGTCTTCAAATCCATCGATGAGTGAGAGAGACCATGTCGACCTTATGAAACTTATGCAACTGAAAATTTCGCAAAATTTGTGAATAAAAAATAAGGATCATTCCGATCTTTCTCGCTAAGCTCATAAAATATTTTATTTTAAAGCTTAAAAAATATTTCTTTAGGTCTTAAAGAAAAATATTGTAAACATAAATTAAGAATTTAATTATTCATCCAATTTCACTAATCTTCTTAAATCTTTAGGTTAAATAAACAAGTTCTCTTGGTTAGTGTTTCAGTGACAAATAATACAAATTCGTTAAGACGCTAGCGTAATGAAGTCCCAAGTTGGCTTATTAAGCAACTGTATTTGAATAGCTAGTTGAATAGTTAGACTAATTAAAGTTACGTCGTCAGTCACCTTGCAAGTAGATAGTGAATAATATTTTGTCAGGTCTTTATTTTTTTTTATAGAGAAAAATGACTTGTCAACAGTACATGTAGGTTTGAGAGGTCGCTGTGCCACAGTGGTATAGCTGTAAAAGTGGCGGTTTTGAGTTCAATTCCCCTTCAGGGGAACTTTCTGGCTCTGGGAAACAGGCAAAAAGCGGCGTTGGTAGGGGCTAGGTTCCCAGGTTCCATCTGCCTGTATGTGCGAGGTATAGCGTGAAGCTTAAAAAAACTTAAATAATGTATTAAAAACGGCGTTAAAACATTTTTGTTGCTTACCCGCCCAAACATAAAATTACGTAGGTAATAACCATTATCACATTAAAAACATTAACATTTTAATTTAAAATATTTTCATTTACTTGAACTGATATGCGTGAAGATAAATAAACCTATCGAAAGCTTTAAATAGATTGATCATCGAAATAAAAGTTTCATGTAGAAAATCTACACCCTCTTCAAATTTTAGTTGCAGACAGACACAACGGAATAATTTAACGGAAACATATCTATTGGATTTTTCATCTATTATTGTATTAAATTATATTATATAGGGTTAAACAAAGGATTGATCTGTGGATGAACTATAGACATAAACAAATTAAAAATATATTTTATAATATTATAGATACGACTAAAACTTTGAAAATACGTCTCTCCTTATATAACCATTCTCGCTTAAAAACCCGGGCCTATCTAAATAAGTGCTGCAATAATTTTGCAATTTTTTTTATACGCCATAATAAATAACAAAAATAGCTGCTGTTGGAAAATTTGAGCAAATTTATTCAAATTAACTAAGTCACTTTTGTTTCTCGAACACCCGCTGATCCTCAATACTACTTAAGGACTTATCTTATTGGTAAATCTAAATTGAATCGTGAGGGGTACTCACTCCATAAAATGCCCCAGTGCAAGTAAAGTATCGAAACGTACCATATCTTTACCCCAAGATTCTAATAAAAGATAAAGATAAAGATTTTGTCATCTGATTTATATCCTTATAAAAGCTTACTAGTTGAAGTAAAATAAGGAAAAGAGCTTATTTTACTTTTTATTCTGAATTTAGTTAGCTGACTGCAGGTTTGTTTTTCATCGTTTCAGTGCGACGACGCCCACTGCTGAACATAGGCCTTCTCCAAGAAGTTTTAAAACTCTTATTCCACATCATCGTTTCGTAGATGGGTTAGGGGTAGCAGTTCCCCATGGTTTTAAAAAGGTGCTACAGCCCATCCTGGCTGCACTCCCTTAGTCTCCTTTTACAGCCCCTACGGGACGAATAAGCTCATATTCACATGGAAATTTATATTTAGTAGATTGAAAATTCAAACTTCTGATCTTGTTAGCGAAATTACAATAATGAAACCAATTAGTTTTAGCCCCGATCATATAATCTAAGGACTGTCGTATCGAAACACCCAATATTTCTATTCGACTCTGAAATTTCTCTCACTTTTCTTTGTCAAACCAAATCTAAAAATTGCGTAAAAGTATAAAAATGTAAAATATATTTAAAATTTCGATAAAATCTGAACTGGTCAATAGTATCGGTTCCGAATGAGTAAAATAGTGTTTGAGCATTACGAGCAAGTTCAATACAGAGCTCAGCGTCCCTCATCATTTGTTACAGTCACCGCGTAAGATGAAAGCTGGATACATGTATCGCTTGGACTCACTAGCCAGTGCATTGTACAGTTGGAATAAAAAATATTATTTATTTAAATTTATTATTTGGAAATAGAAAAACAGAATTTTAGAAATATTATTTTCTTATCTATAGTTTTGAATTTGAATATTCGTATATTATACTCGTATGCAGAAGTTTTATTTTAAATTTTGATTGAAAATTGTATATTTGAATAATAATTCACTGATTACCTGTAGGCAAAATCCATAATTATCAACCTAGAACCAACTTCACAATAATTACGTTATTTTAATGCTTTGTTGAAATGAAATATAAATATCAAAAAGAAAATATATAAAGGAAAAAATAATTTAGAAACAAATAGTTAATATAAAAAACCAGATTACGATTTTACAGAACTACAAAATGGCTAACCAACAAAAACACGGTTTTACCAAATCACATACGACTAAAAATCTATAAAAAAAAAGGAATATAATACATTAATATATCATCGATATCATTTTTGCAATTGCTGTCCCCGAGAACATCTCGATGGCGTATCGATATCCGTTCCATTATTGCCCGGGTAAAACTTAGATTTGATTCCCAACTTGCGTGGTACAACAAAAGACTTTATGGTTAAACTCCACAAAGAAGCAGATGAAGTAACTTTTTAATAACTTTCACGTTATCTATTCTTACTTTTGAACAAAGTTTTTGTAAGTGGGATTGCTGGTATGCCTTTTGATTGATAGTAGCGGCGTATTGTAGTCCTAGATTTATTGTTTCTCAAAAGTAATAGATAATATTTGTAAGATTTAATATAATAATTTCGTAACTGTATATCTTTGGGATTTTTTGTTATATTATTAGTTGCGTAGAGACTTAGCCAAAGAGTGCCTATATTTAAATCTACACTTATTGCAGTGCTACTATAAAATATCGTAGGTGGGGGGAGAACTCGGTTGACCGCCGAAAATACAGAATCAAAGATAAGGAGGAAAGTACGTAAAACGCACGAGGACCCACCAAACGGGCATGTATGTTTGGAATATACTATATCGTCTAAGCTTTCTCCTAAGTGGAAAACAAAACGCTAAAAAATATCTGAATTTTGCCATCATATATGTCAATAGAAAAAAGTATTTTTTTAAGATAAGGACCTATTAAGGCTTGGTAATGGTGTATCTTTATGACGCCATATCACTTCGATCAAGTTTATGGTTAATATTTTCTTTTATTTTCTACTATCTTCTCGTTTTGTGGTAAACATATAGAACTGAGCGACAAAACACTGTTAAGAGTGGTACTAGTATTATTAGTTAAAAATTATTTTAACTTCTAATACAGAGAATGTTTTTGTTTGATAAATTACTTTGTTTCCTATGTATGTAATACATAGCTTAAATTCCTTTTATTTATGAACACAATAAATTACATATATTCTTACTTGTAAATATAATTCACCTGGTATAAATACTTTTTCGTATTACGCGTTACAGTAATAGTCTCGCAAATCCTGTCAAATATTTATTATAATAGACCTTAATACTTTCGGTAATACAATACATATTTTACAAACATTGTCAGGGATTTGGTTCCATCTCACCGGCGGGAAAGATATAATAAAACCTTTTCTAAAGTTTACGTTTTTTCATCGCACATTCGGGGCAGAGACGCGACGTGGCATCCCCTAGGAAATATCAAGCCATCCCTCAACGTTCGTTTGCTCCTGTCACATTTTCCATTTGTTTTACTTTATGTATTTATTTAAACGATAAATTTAAACCCTTTTTGTATTGTATTATTTGTATTCATTTTATTCTATACTTGAAATTGTCAATCAATTTAGATCAGATTTCTATTTGAACACAAACCTTCCACGAATGATATTTCAACCTTCAAGTATTGCGAGCAATTCAGATACGTTTCCAATACGTCGCTATTTTTTAGTTTCTCTGCGTATCCCAGAGACATATATCAGGATAGGAACCTAATGGTAGGGCACTCGGTTACCTACTTTTCGAGATATTATGCTTAACGTCGCATTTGTCTTCCCTGAGTGCGAGTGTAACCCAAAACCCTCGCGTTTACCCCTGGGGTGCTGTACCACTGAACCATGATACACTTAAGTTTTTTCTTAAATCCACCAGGGTATATTATTTATAGCAATGTTACGCTTTTTAATAGAAGTTATAAAATTATACGAAATTTATTTTATACAGAAATATATTGATATTTTAATATATACATATGAATACAGATATCGTTATATTTTTCTTTTAAACAAAGGACTTGTTATTATTGAAACGAGTGTGTTCTATATAGGATTCTATTAAATTTTTCGTCAAATAAAATAGTTTGTTTGAAAAGAAACAAGCGTAATTGAATACGTCTAAAAAGAGTATTATTTTTGGAGACAAAGAAAGATATTTAAAAGCAAATACCCTTTTGTTAGTGAGAGCAATATTTTCTCTTGAATAATAAAAAACTTTTTTGCCTACATTTAAGTTCAAGGGCCGTGGCCTTAATGTCGAAGGCGTAGTACAAAAATTATAATTCTCTTTTTTACTTGCGACTTGTGTTCATTTTGGTTTATTTGTAATTTTATATTTTCAGTTTACATTATTTCAAATGACTAAACATTTTTTTCTTATTTTTTATCAAAAATATAAATGTATGTTCTTTATACCAGGTAATAATATAATATTTTTAGTTTTATTAAAAATATATATGTAGGTATTTTATAGGTGTTCCATTTTGATACATACGTATAACTTGCTTGCTTAAACTACCTAAGTTGCGGGCAGTATATGTAGAGGTAGAGGTAGCAGTTCGGCTTCAGATCCTTCTATTATATAATTGAAAAATAAAATATATATATATTTTTATATTAAGAATTTTTTTTTTCTCAACGAATGTTGTAGATATTTTTCCACTACTTTATTCCTAGAAATCTTACTAATTACAGAAATTAAATAACAAATATGTACTCAAGATTATTTTATTCTATTTGAAAATACAAAATAAAAACTTAACATAGAAATAAATTTAATATAATTTCACTAAATAAAAACTAAAAAAAGCTTAAACAATATAATCATGTACATTCTTATTAAAGTAAGTAACTTACAAAAAACGCTAACACCATTACACTGTTAGCTCAAGCAATTTACCATAAACGGATCTAGTTTACATCATTCCAGTTTTCCATTTTAATAAAAACAGCTGCGAAATAAAATTCATTCATTCATAACACGAAGCCACAAGTCACTCAAAAGAATTTGAGGTTATTTTTCTCATTTCAAATTCTCTGTAGACGACTAGAATCGTAAAAAGAGGATTATACTCGGTGCTCGCGTGGTGGATAGAATTCGTGAGATAGAGCCGAGTTGGCAATATGCTTGCTTTATTTACTCGTAGCCACTAAGCTGCATATAATGAAAACGCACTGTCGTGTCGGGCGTCGGGCGGCGGGCGTCAACTAAAAATTGTGCTCTACGAATGATAGGTTTTGATGCTTGTGTATTTATTTCATGGTTTTTTTCGATTTTTTTGCTCTAGATTTTGTAATGTGGGCTGTAGAATCAATTGTTGTGTGTGTAAAATCGATTTCTGTTCATAGAAATGGATGAAATGACAAAAAAATATTTTCGATTTTAATATGTGTTGAAGTGAGATTTGAACATATAAACATCTCATAACAAGGCTTCAATAAATATTTCTTTAGCTTCGAAGTCGAATTTTTTTCTTATTGTAAAAGCGAAGACATAAAATTAATTCCTCCAAAATGTGAATTGAATTCACAATCGTCGCGTTTAGTGTTAGACGTGGTACTGAGCTACAATGACCTCAAATAAATTTGATTTAGATATACATCTAAATTTGAGCATATAAAATGAAATTTATATTTATAAAATGTTTTTGAATTAATAATAAAAATGAGAAGAAAAATAATTTACAAGCAGAAGTCAAACCGAAATTTTGATATAGGTGGCAGTATTTATTTAAATTATATGAGATACTAACTGCAATTACCTGTAACTGTATGTCTCTGTTCTGATTAATATCCTTGATTCAATAACCAAATATTTACAACGACACAAGTGAGTAACTCATTTTTAATATTTTTTTATCTGTATCAGCTTATTAAATATTTTTTCATTGTTTTCAATACAGTTCGTAAGAACTAAATTGAATTTTGTATCGAGTTTATACTTTCCGTGATTGCAATTATTACGAATTGAGTTAGCAATTTATATTTTAAAGAATTTTGGTCTTACATTTACACTATTTTCTTTTGGATATCTGCTATGATTCTATCAATTTCGTTACAAGCAATATTAATTTGTTAATATAATAATATTTATCTAAAATACCACATTTCAAATTTATAACGAATATCTCCCCACAAATAATTAATATTTTGATAGAAATTAATTAAGTCTCCTTTAATTGTTTGATTATGGAGTTATCTATTCCGAACGTAATATCTACAAAGCTACACAAATTACTATTGGCATTCGTATATAAAACATTCAATATTATTAACTACGGTTGTGAAATTAAGGTCGACTATTGGAAACGCCTGATGTATGTAATATATTAAATTTGGCTGGCAATTGTGCGTGTGGGTTGTTTGGTTAAGTAATTGTAGTAAATGCATAATTCTCATCCTCATTTGAGTTAAAACTTGTTAGTGACGCATACAATAAACATTTAAGCGAATAGTTCTGCATTTACACTATTGATAATGATTTATGTACCTAAGTCTACTATGCTAACAGCTATGAGATTTATATATACAAATATTTATTTATTCCAAATATGTGTTTATAATGATATATAGCTGATTTTGTGAAAAAAAAAATTCTAGGAAAAAGAAAAAAAACCACGTTCACAGTACTGTTTAATATGTTTAAGTATCAAATCCATTTTTCCGCTACACACAGCAGTCTGACGTTACTTATCCGTACACGTCTTGTCACCCGTCACGCGATCTCTCCCCAGTTCGGGAATCCCGCCGCTTTTCTCGTTTCTATTCAAAATCATCCTTACATACTTCCTAATTGAATTAAAAGATATTGCTATAGGACTTGGAGATATTAATGCAGATAAAGAAATTATTTTGGATTTATGAAATTGTTTTCTATATGTTATAATATGAAATACAAGTAGGTGAATTAGTACTGTACGCACAAATAATTAATCTAAATATCTATATAAAGTATGTACGATTTAAACTATACTAATTTTATTTTTCCAGCATTATGCTCGAACTTACAACATGTCGCGCTTACAGACACGCGTAGGGGCACGCTACTTCTGGCCTCGTTGTAATAATAATTATTATAATTATTTTCGTAATAATAGTAATCAAATTTTATGTACAAAATCTACATAATGTATATAAGTAAAAACAACACTAACACATAGTGTTGAAATAACTAGCAATACAACTTTTATGCTACACTGTAAATCACATATAGTTATATCGTCAGACTGCTCGGAGGCAACTACTTCAGGGCACCGACTCATATCTGCTGCTATAAAAATGTTTTATGTTAGTGGCTAATAAATGACATCAGCAAATTCAGTAAGACAATATGAGAGGCGCTCTATGCATTCGCTTCCTTTTATTTCCTCCCCTCACAATGATTGTTTCGCTTGAGAACGAGGGCGCCAAGCCGTCGCGATCGCTTTGGCAGCCGTTTCCTACAATATACCCTTGTTTTGTTAAGATTTGCCACTGTTTATACCGTAAATGTATTCTTAATTGGATTGGGTCATCTAAACAAAGATAAAACGTTTGAAATTGTTAGTATTATATGATTGTATAACGCAATCAGTTCCGTGCAAACTTTTCATCCATCTCGGCGTCTAGCCGTGACTGTGCCCGATTGTTTCTCAGCGATGTTTCAAATCTCCATTGTTTGAATTTTCCTTTGTGAGCTCACGCGAGATTGGTTTTACTCTTTTACGCCACCTAAAGTTATTGTTCTAAGGCCACATGCCATTACTCAAAGTTATATATCACACAAATGCAAGCACTTAACTTAGTGCGATGGGGTGGACGTAAGTGTTTTCCGTCAAATCGATTCTCGTTTTGATTCTCATAATATTATAACTTGTGTGTGAAGTTTAGACCAATATACAAACTATATACAAACGTTTTCACTTTCAGTCGCAGTTTGAGTATTAACAAATGGATTGGTTGTCTAGAACTTTTTGAAGTACAACGAAGTCAAGAGGGCTCGAGAAAATATTTAGCATTTAAAATATACATAGGTGTTCCTAAGTTCAGGTTCAGGTGAGACGAAGTGAGAGCATCGGGTTCCGCTACATACGTAACGGAATGGAATCATTTATTATATTTTTAAAAAATTCTATATATCTGCATAGTATTATAGATATTTCAAGGAAATTATTAATAAACTAAACAAACATAAAATAAGTAACACTAATAAAAAAAAAGAAATATAAGAAATTATATTTTAAAATACTTTATTAAAATATCGCTTTATATATATTTTTTGCGTACAGCACCCGGCGTAATGGATTTGAAAAATATTGTGAATTTAATATGTGTCTATAGAAAAAAAGTCATGTAATATATCCTCAGTTACAAAAATCCATCCGAACGACGAAAGAAAGAAAATATCTCTAATTTCTTCCCCGATGTTTGCTTACGGTGGTTAAGCTGCATCTAATGAAATCCCCTGTCAGGATATGCTTGCACTAGATTGTAGTGTAGCTAGTTGTTCTTGAAACTTATGCTCAAGTAATACTGCCTCAAAATATAACATACATTTGTAACATTTTTTCTTTATGTAAAAATACTCTGTAAAAATACTTTTTTATATTCTTTTTTACTCTAATACACACACAGATAGTATGTTCGATTCTTTATCTGGGCAATATATGTATGTGTGTATAATGATTTTGACATCTTTGATGTAATAATCTAAGTTAATTGATGTAAAAAGAAGTTTTTATATAAAAGATAAAAAAAAGTATTTATAAATCATTCTATCAAGGTTCAAGATGCGTTGATTTAACTACATCTGGTTGACAGGAACATGTGGATTTGAGTAGGTATTTGGTACTATATCGGTCTTAGCCCGTTGCAGGGTGTTATTCCGATCACGAACATGAGAATCTCGTTTATTAAAAACAAATGTCTAATAATAGCAACGTTAAATATATAAATATATTTTTATTTGGCTCTGATTTTATACGCTCATAGAATTTGACTTTCCTAAAACTACTTTAGTGTTTGTGAATTTGTAAGTAAAAGGTGTACCTGACCGTCACGTACGAAAATATCGAAATGTATTTAAATTTTTTGTAATGGACTTACTCGTACTCACACGTACGTATTATAACTCATACAAATTGTACCTAAGACAGTCTTGCAGGTAAAAAAAATTAATAGAATATTTAAAAAATAAAATTTCAAAACATATTCAAATTTTCAACTTTAAGCCCATCTTACCCTAAATACCATTATATTTTTTATAATACCAAAGCTAGTCGAATCAACACCGGCTTTTCATCTTTAAAGTAAATCATCAACGCTCTTCAAATCGTATGAAATTATCGCGCACTACTCACTATCTTTGTGGACCCTGGACAATGGGGCGCTCAGCCTAGTGGACATCTAACGCTTGACCAATTTTCTTTTGTGAATACCCACGATTGACGAATGGAGGTATTCAGAAGGTTTTGATTGAGCCACTTTTTGGGAAATGCATTGATTTTACCCACTTCACTGAACATTAGGGGAGGTGTGCGAGGGGTTGTGTAGTTTTTGATATATAGCTCTATCTTTTATACAATCTTCACTTTATGTACCATAAATTATTCAGTAGTTTTTCATTGTTACACTAATCTTTATGAATGAAATGATTTATCTATTTGTTTACGAACACTGAGTAATTTAAAAGTAGGCGTTTATTAAAATAATATCAAATAAGTTACGTTTTGGTCTATTAATGTTTTAAAATTGTTTTATGCTAATTATAATATTGAAATAGGTCTACGTTCTGTTATTTACTCTATCTTCTACTACTGTTTTATGTTTTAAGGTCAAACTATGTAAAGCTAAAAATCTAGTAACTAGCGTAATGTTGAAATTTTAGGGATATTTTTGTTTTATATATTACATTAAATTTTAGAAATATTTAATTCTGGTGGTTCTGGAATGATTTTATTTCAATTTTCTATCTTTTACAATATTAGAAATATATTTTGTCCTCTCGCATCTACCGCATTTTACTGGAAACACAGAAAGAACATAAATAACTACAGTCTCCCCTTATTCTTTTTTGGTGATATTTCATATTCGTTGGCGGTCACCAATACGCTACTTTGTCTAATCAAATCAACCAAACAGCTGTATTATTAATATAATTATGCATCGTTCTGGAATTTAAATATACAACATATCATTCGGTCTTTCTAACTGCCCTAAGATGGTGTGTCCGTATGTGTGTCTTTATTTTGATATATTTATGGACAGATTTCCATATATTATGTACCTACATATTTTGGATTTTCATTTTTTTCGTTCCGATTTGTTTTAATCCCATTTTTTTATTTCACTAATTAGAGAGAGTGATTCGGAAGGGGGTAAGTGAAGACCTTTCATATTAATAAGTTCTCTGCTAATAATAAAATAAGAACGATATTGAGCTTTTAAACCAAATAATTGTACCGGGAGCCGCGAGCGAGTTGTTACTACCATATAAAAATAAGAGAATAATAATACATTAAGAAATTCGGTAAATATACGAAAAAAAAATAGTTAAATATATTAGCTATAAGGAAGGAAGTGTAATTTTCCACAAACGTAACCGTATATATTAACTTCCATGGCTTTGTTCTTCTATCCGCGAATTAAGCGCAACACACCAAATGATTTATACTATGCTCATCCACGTTTATTTACGAGGCGTACTACGAATAATTACATGGCCGTACAAACGCTTGTAAATGTAAAAAGGGATTACTCTATAATGATTACGGTTGCTAATTGCTACCTTAGAACTAATTCAAGCTTGAATTTGATAATGGTATTTTGATAAATAATTATTTTATAGGATATTTCTTTTGTTGTTTGGATATTGGAGTGATATTTTAAATTAATCTATAATTTCTTGTGATTTGAAGTGGGCCGTCAGTCTGGTTAAAATCTTAAGTTTTCTTTACGTCGTCTAATTAATAAAAAAATATATACAAAAACAAAATTCTGACTGTATGAAGCCAAATAGTTTGGATTTTTGCCGAAAGTAATACTGCTGTGCTAAACAATAGTAAGTAATATTTCTATTAAAATAAAAATATTTTTGATTCGTTGATTGTTTATGCAATTTATATATGAATAATATTTACAGAATTTAAAGTCCTTGTTAATAAGTAAATAAGTAGTCACACTAAGCTCTATAGAGGCCTTCAATGTACGTACTGTACCTACATGAAATGAATTCCGCAATTTCTTTATAAAGCACACCTTCTCACTTGTAGCCCCACACCGGAAAAATTCACGTTAATTTCAAGACTCTTAAGTGTGGTTTTGTTTCAGTATGAAAGCAAAACCCTTGAGAGCAAAATATTTTTATTGCAACCGTGCTTTTTATATTTTAAAATAGACACCTTCCTTATTATGTACTAAGGCTAGGCATGGCATTATGAGTCATATATATAATATATGTTTATAAGAATAGGTACATGATTATATCTACATCCTTTATTCATTTTAGTAAGAACCTATTTATATATACATTTTTGCTTTACTCTATATCCCACACATAGGTAGGTAGGCAGAGGGAACCGGGGAACCTAGAATTAAGAATTAAGAATTCTCAGGCATCTCGTAATCACAATGCGCTTTGCCTTATAACCAGGAAATAAAAATATAAAATATATTATTTGAATATCGCAATCGAAACCCAAAATCGTCGCATTTATAGCTATACGCTTGTGATCCTGTGCTACGAAGACTTCATATTATAAAATCTTATTTATACCCAAAAATAAATAAATTTTTGCTAAGTCCTCTTGGATCTGAAATAAGAGCTCATATATAGCTTTTCAATTATTTTCAACGTACATTATTTGAATTGATTAATAGCGATCTTCCTGCGGCTTCGCCTGCTTGATCTATTTGAGCCTTTAGTTATTAATAGGTACAGTAAATTTAAACAGGTTAAAAATAAACCTATGGTATTGTATTTTGAATAAATCACACCTTACAACATGAATATATCAAGATGTAAATGTTGTGAGGACTTATTAAGAACTTCCCATATATAGTCAGTACGTAATCATTCTTGTCAACTCAGTGAAGACACGCAAACTTTATGGTCGATAACACCAAAAGGCCCTAATGGCTTGGCTACCAATAACTACTTAGTTTAAAATCTCACGAAGGTATATTAAGGTTCGTATTACCATATATGGTAGTTCAACATACGACCGTTTGTTGCAAGAGTATCTATAATTCTGACGGAGTAGTTCGGCGCGGCAACCTGGTAATAACTTGATCAAACCCTCACCAAGCGCAACTTTATGCCAATTGAAAAGTTGTACTGCATTAAAATATGCTAATCAATAGTGGAATGTTATTAGTTATTAAGTTACAGAAATTTCTGTAGAAATAGCTATAATTTCTGTTATTAAATTGATTTAGCAGAGTAGATTATGTTAAAATAATTTAAAACTCCTTTTTTCTTTTAAATCTATTCTTAAATGAATCCTAAGCATATTATTCTATGAAATATTAAAGTGCTCTTTAAAAGATTTGAACTAAATGCTTAGGAATAACATTGAAAAAAAAAGTAAATAAATATATGTAGTGTATGTTATACACAGGTCAAACTTCGAGAAAGTAGAAAAAATCAATAGAATAATAATAATTGCATTGCAAAAGAATAATAATAATTGTGCATTTCATTTTTTATATATTTAATTATATGTAATAAGAAATCCAGTGTATAATTATATTTCGTTCTTATGCTGGCGCGAATAAAACACGTACAAATTATCTTCCAGAGAAATATCACTTCGAAAAATATTCACTATTTATTATTACTCATTTTAAATAATGATTCTTGATTTGGTAAATTTAAAGCAAGTTATGAAGACTTTTTGCATCAAAGCTATTAATTTGATCAACGGTATGCTGTTATAGTTTGTCCGACTTTAACTAGGACAAACTCTTAACGTCCGTAGTGAACTAATAAAGTTTCATTTTATTTGCAGTCATACTACACCTACTTGACTCTTTCAAAGGTTTTTTAAAATATAAATTAAAATTTAAAAGATTTATATTAATAACAGAACAAAGGAAAAAACGGTTGCAGTAAAAATGCTCTATTAATTTCAAAAGCACACTGTTTTACACTTGATTTTTATTACAAAATAATGAACATAAAATGGCGGAGATTATCTCGCTGGAGGCGCATGGTGGAATAAGAAACTCTTGACACCTCATTTGTCAAAATCGGTCCAGCCGTTGAGCCTTTACAAAGGAACAAAGAAAAAGAGCTGAATTGTTATGAACCGCAATCATCCTTTATTCCTACGGAGGCAACATTTGTATGAGAGCGCAGTACTGGAATAACGAACGACCTAAAAAATAAAAGTTTAATTAGCTTATATATTGCTGTTTTTTTTCTATTCATATATTTTTTATCTGTATAAAGATTTTTTTTAAAATGATTAAAAATATGGTATAGATATTATGTCAAAATATATTTTTGTATTTCGAATGTAAATAAATATAAAATTTGCTACCATCGTACTTGCTTTTATTTACATTAAATATTTAAGTTTTTATAATATTTTGTAAGGTCAGGTCATCATTATATTCTTCTACTGCTGTTTGATGTAAGTGTCCTTGTTGTTATTCCTTTTAGACATGATATGATAAGTAGGTAGATATAAAGTCACTCTTTGTCTGCACACAGGTAAAATCTACATTTTAAATATCCCAGTGCAATTTAAACGGCAGTATCATCAAATAAGTTCAAATTTTCAAAATGAACCTCGTCAACTTTTACTACTCTATAGTCTATACCGATATGTTTGCAGTTTTAGTAAAACTCCTATTCGTTTAAAATTGCCTAGGAGTTTTTTTGAATATTTTTTCATACAATAGCCTTGATAAAAATATACATTGGATATCTTGATTTCGTTTAGGCAATTTCAAACACTGGCTTTTTGTAGCTACGCCGGCGCGGCGTTTTGTAGTATAATTCTCTATCAATGTGTGATTTGAATTTATAGCTGCGTTTTGTAACATGTAAATAACAAAATGCGTATATGCTATACGTAATTTAAAGTGATTGTTCTTAATTTTCTTGTATGTAACAATTTAAATGTAATGGACAAAATTATATGGCTCTTGTTTTTAATTTTATTATATTACTATATTTTACTAGTGGTTAATTGGAAAAAACTAAGATTTGTGTAAAATACATGACACATTTGAAGTGCGTAATAATTGTTACCACAAGTACCAGAGGTAAAACATGGGGTATAGTCTTTCTCGACAAATGGACTATGCAACCCCAAAGGTGTTGTTCGATTCGAACCTAAGAATGTAATTCTTAAAACTAACCAGATCCAGTCCAATCAAATAGATTCTTCACTTTAGTAATGTTAGTTTACAATATAGATATAATATGCGTGTAGAGAAGACAATAATATACAACTAGATAGAGGAACATAAATAAAATCACTGAGAAACAACTACATCATCATGGCGGAAACTCGTATATGTAATAATGTTATTATAATAATGTAAAGTTATCTGAACTATATGCATTCGTTGCGTTTTGTTTCATTTTATTATTAAAAAATAATGATTTATTTATCATTAATTTGAAATCCATAAATTTAAGTTCGCTCTGGCAGACGATAGAAATCAGTATAGTGCAGAAGCCGAGAACTCAATTTGTGTACGTCAGGGGACTTCCCGACATCATGTTGGCTTGTCATGACGACTTACATGTACGTTTCGGTTAGTAGATACCGATTATTATGCAATAGTAGGCTCTATATCAATTAAGATAATAATACTACTAAAAACTATTATTTTTTTAATTAGTTCAACTTCAAATACTCATCTGCTCCAAAACCGGGATTCCCAGAAGCTACATTAATTTCGATACGCACTGCCATATCCAAATGGAAAAAACGAAATCAGAGCTGTCATCAAATACCTCAGTTTGTAAAAAATGCCTACTAAAGATATATAGGGATTAGGATAATAAATAAAGCAGACTAAGATAATTTTGTCACATTTTGTGACCATAAACGAGACGTAATTCTACCATTTGATCCTGAAACTATACAATAACCGATGACGTGAAAACGAGCCGACAGACCGACACGGAAGGAATTCAAAGTGTCAAGTTCAGCAGGAAATGTTATGGCGTCCGGTTTTTGGTATACTGAAGATATTATTATGGAAGACTTCCAGAAGGGACTCTATAACGGATTCCTACTAAGTAGAACAAGTAAGAAGAATGCGGGAGGCTATCAGGGAGAAAGGTGCAATGCGGAAACTGCGAGCTGGAGTGCTATTTCACCAAGACAACGCATTGGCTCACAAAGCTGCAGTTGCCATGGCTGCCTTTTTTTTCTTTAGAATTCTTTCCTAAGAGAACGTTAAATTTATAAATTGAAGAGTATGTAAATGGAACCTGGACATACATAATGGGCTATTAAGCCTGCTTAATTTATAGCTTATGTTGAAAATCGTATGAAACTGAAGCAGATATGTATAAATTGTAGATGTATAATAAAAATGAAATATATTATATTATACCAAGTTTATTAAGTTAAGATAATTTGGGTGCCCCATCAACTATCATGTTTCAACTTAATGTACCTAACTTTGATCAATTCTAGCGGGCGACAATCGAATTACGATCGTCTGGTTCATATTCGATTTTTGTCATATTTCCATTGTTCCCAACCCCAACGAAGAGGTATGGTCGGTGATAATTGATAAATTGGTTTGCCGTTGCGGTCACCTGAAACGATTTATACGACATGAATATTTAATATACAATGTTGATTTCTTTTTGTTTACATTTTTTTTAAAATGACGTACGTGGTGATCAAATTTCGGGACGTTTTTTGATGGGATAGATTCAAATTTAAAATACAAATATGTATTTTTGTACGTTTGTTAATATATATGCTTATATGTAGATGATTTATCAAAAAAAATATGAAATTAAAATAGATAGGTAATGCATGAAATGGTTTTCATTATAGCTAATTTGTATATAAGAATGATTCTTATAAAAAATAAACATTTGTGTGACAAGATAAGCAAAGTAATTTGTATTACACTGACACAATTCTTTTATATTCAGCACCGAAAATATTGCCAGTCACCCATTTTGTATTATATCCAAAAATTTCCTCACAAGTTCAAAAGTTTAGCAAACCTTGCACAATACAAGCAAAACTCTTATAATAAACTTACAAGGAAACTGCAGATACCAGTTCGAATGTACTGAAATATAATGAAATAGTAAACAGTAATATTCCCCGAAAGTATACTATGAACTATGAAGCTAATTCAGTTCTTCTTTCACATTCGACTCACGTACAACTTAAGTAACGGCATCTTCGCTCCGCGCATGTGACACCTAGCGTTAGGTGCCGTGAAAAATGGACCGTTTCCCGACAACCAGATAAATTTATCTTCGCTACTATTGCGACGCGTTATTTGGGTGTTAATATTCATTGGAGTACGAGTTTGGTTAGTTTTATGTAATAATGCTCTCTTAGTGTGACAGGATGTTTGTACCTCATTGCGTAACGATGACCTCTTAAGAAAAGTTCATTAAAATGCACATATTACTGCTGTTTTGATAAATAAAAGTATAGGTAATAATAAAAAAAAAATACAGCTTCACACAGTATCCCGCACACAGCAGGGTAGGTAGAGGGAACTTAGTGTTAAGACACTCCGTTTCCCACTTTCTGCCGAATTCTGGAGGCATTGCGTGTTGAGTGGCAGAACTCAACGCCGCACTTTGCCTCGACACCAGAGCGAAAAAAAGAAATATTGATTGATTGATTTCTCGATATACGGCGTTTCGAGCGTGCCAGTTGAGCACAATTCATTTCGCCAATGTCACGTTGTATGGAAAACACACGAAGGAAATTGACCGGTAATAAAAAGAAATATAAACGTAAATAAACATAATTATAAGTAATAATGTGTCAAATATTTAGAATTAAAATATGACTTTTATTTTGTTAAGGCCCTCGTGGCGCAGCGGAACAGAGTCACAACGGCAAAAGCGACTGCTGCGGGTTCTATTCCCACTCGGGCGGACTTATTTTCATTTCCTTGTTACCAAAGTAACATGACAAAGCGCGGCATTGAAATTATACTTATAATTGGAGAAGCTTAGAGAACGGAATGCTTAACTAAACATTAGGTTCCCTCTGTCTACCCTGCTATGAGGGCATGAATCTAAATAAAATGTCAGAGAATATGAAATACATAATTATTTAGAAAAAATAATAATAATTTTAAATACAAATAACTACAGTTGCTTGTTTAAATTTGGCAAAACAATTCAGCGTCGTGTTTAGTGTTTTACATACAATTAAATGTTTATGAGTTTCGTCCCTTAATTGCGAGTTCAAATGTGCTTTATATGGTAATACGGGTAGCGTTATACAATAGTTCCACAGCTTGTTCGCGCTACAGATATTTGACTTGCTTATTATTTTATATGTACATTTTAAATATTGTCACAGATTATATCTGTAAATCACTTAATGAATATAATGAATTTTTTTATTAAAATACTTTAAATTTAAGACATTATGATTTTAATTTTATTTATTAAGCGGAGAACGAAATATTTTAACACTAAGATATCCATACCTACCGAAAAATAGACAAATATGTAATTTCTTTTGAAATATAATTATCCAAACGAAAGAGAATCTTTTGCCATCTGCTATTTGTACTATAATAATGTAGACTGCAGTAATAGCGTGCAGAAAATTATGTTGTCTGGCTTGTGGAAAATGGCGCAAATTGTATTATTTGTGACATAATATTATGAATTATGATATGTGCTATAGGAAATGTAAGTAAATTGTGCTAAATATATATAGTAGTAAATTGTGGTTAACATTCAAACTCGATGGTCGTAGATCGTCGATACAAATCCTAGACTTGGATAAATATAAAATAGATATAAGTACTTTGTTTGATAAATAGTGAACTATAGCTAGTTTCTGCTGATCACAACACTAAAATGAAAATGGATACTGAAATTACTTTATATTTATATCTTTATTTATTTAACCTTGTCTTAAAAATGCAAAACAGGTTAAAAAAAATTCTGTCGCCGTCGTAACTCAATTAAGTCTTGTCTGTCTGCTCGCGATGGTTAAGCTCTTAAATTCTACTTGGTTAAAATTTATTAAAATATTTTATTCAAGAGTCCTCTTTTCGTTAACAGAATTACTATTTAGTTCCTTCAAAGATACAAAATAGTCTAACATTTCAATAAGTGGCTGAAGCCACCTTGGAAAAGAGGGACAGCGTCTAATTGTAAAGGCGACGGTTGTGAGGTCAATCCCCACTCGGGGAATAAATCCCTTCCATTTAATAGGTCAGGTAGCCAAGGGCGACGTTGAAACCTACCATACAAAATCTAATACAAGACAAGTGGTGCAAGAGCTTGTGACAGTAAACGCGACGGTTGTGGATTCGATGCTCACTTGGATGATTGAAATATTTATTTCCTCGCTCAGGTAATAAGGCGAAGCGCCGCGCCGCGTTGTGTTCCGCCACTCAACACGCAATTTCTCGAGAATTTTGCGGAAAGTGGAAAACTGTCTTAAAATTAGGTTTCCTCTGCCTATCTCGCAACGTACGGGATACAGCTTAAAAAAGTGAACGACAATATGTTATCTTTTCTACCCTGCTACGCGGCAACAACTGTGAAGCTGCTTCAGCTTTTATTTCATTAAATTATCTTTATCTGCTATAGCCACTTAAATATATGGCATATTAATTATATATTCTCATAGACAACAGAATGCAGTGGTCTGTAATCGGAATGCATATTTTCCCAGACCCTGGAATATGAGTGGATGGTGGATATCAGCTTAACTGTTATTTCAGTCGCGACGTGAAATAATATCGCAGTTTATTATAGTCTTCATGTCTGTATATGTTTGATTAAGTTCCTGAGCTACCGGCATATGCAATTATTTTCATAATTTACCATATTTCTGTAATCCATACCTATATTATAAATTCGAAAGTAACTCAATCTGTCTGTCTGTCTTTTACGCAATCAGGGCCAAACCGCTAATTGAATTGTGATAAAATACTCATATAGAAATACTTGAGGGTCTCGGAATGAACTAGGATACTTTTTTTCTCATATTTGTAATATTTTCGATATATACCAATATATTAAAATATTTATTAATTGCAATTTTTGCAATTGCAAATGCAATTTTTTCCGCCATGTTAATAACATCGTCGGTATGCGACCGTTGCTAAGCAACGATTTGCAAAGTTTGTTGTTAGAAAACGTCACCCAAAATGAGCTTGCTTAACGCATCTCTCTATTGAAAACAAAAAAAATAATTTCATAAATATATTACATAAATATTCGTATAGTTCAAGGGGGCGTAGCCGCGTTAGGGTCCACTAGTTTATTATATTTATTAAAATCAGTTTCATGCTGCAGGATAGGCAAAAGAGTCATAGTGTTAAAACACTCCGTTCCCCAATTTCCGCCGAATTTTGAAGACATTCGATTGCCTGGACACCAGAGCAAAGATAAATATAAATATAAATAAATATTTAATTTCCTCGATTGATGATCTAACCCACAACCAGTCACACCAGGCCACTTGGGACCAACTCAATAATTTAAACTAACATTATCTACGACGAGCAATTGGTATTAACTTGCGGCGACACATACTCTAAAACTTCCGGAGTACTGGAAACTAGGCTATCGGATGCTCACTGCCAACGAGACTGTCACAAAGGAACGTCTCAGAACTTCAATAATGAGATGAATAATTAAACAGTTTGCATCAATTACTATTGTATAGTGTATATGCAGCAGCTATATGTGTTAATTATTACTGTATTAATATTATGATCAAATATCTATACTATCTAAAAAATAATTAAACATTTAGTTTAGTGTTCATAATTTTAGAAAAGGATTTTCCATTATTGGTGTTTGCAGTTATTGGTGGCATTATTCTATATATATTTTATTTTGTAATTACTACAAATATAGCTTAAAATAACACATAATTTTAAAAACATATTTATACAAAATATTTGAAATATAAACATTTCAAAATAAAATACTCCTTCGATATAATAAAATTGATTTGAAAATTCTCCGACAGCTTTATGGATTCTGGTATACAAATATTTATGCTTTAAGAGCATCTTCTTTGTTTGCATGCAGCTTCCTTTCAGCTGGTTGAAAGATGTATCTATAAAAAGAATATACATACGCACTAAAGCGGTTAGTTTAAGTAACAAAAAAATCACTTTTCATAAAACTACTTAAGTAGTACTTTTCATAAAAAAAATTATATATGGAACAATATATAATATTATTTGGAATCATGTCCATTTTGAAAATAAAGATTTTACCGCATGAGATTAAGCCTACAATTAACAGTTTCAAATTGAAACTAATAATATGAGAAAAGGTGTGTGTAAGACACTAGCGCCACTAAAAGATATGTTTGGTTCCCTCGAAAAAGCGTGAAGCTACTTTTATGAATTATTTGAAAAAAATATAAATTATCACAAATGACAAGATTTTTAATCTATACTAATATAATAAAGCGGAAGAGTTTGTTTGTTTGTTTGTTTGTTTGTTTGAACGCTAAGATCTCTGTATCTACTGAATCGATTTACTATATTTTTGTTTTGTATGAAAGCTGCATTCTTCAGAAGTGCTATAGGCTATGTAACATTACATTACACATATAAACTAATATATTTTAAAATACTTTCTAATTTGACATGCAATTTATTCTGCCATGTTAATAACAACCGTCGCGTCGCTACGCAACCGTTACCGCGACATTTTGATATTCATCTTTATGAAAATAAATATTATTGTCACTTTTAGCTCTAGTCCACTAGTCTTATATAACAAGAGAAACTGATAATGGTAATCTTGACAGCTGCACATCATTTGTCATTTTGTTTTTCTTTAGACTGTATATTTAGATACTAGTGGACCCGGACGCGGCTACGCCTGCTTCAACTATAAGAATATTTATTAAATATATTCATGAAATTATTTTCAATTCTCAATAGAATTAGTAAGAAAATATAAGCTCAAATAATCAAAAAGAATAATAAGTAGATACACATTATTAGAAAAAATTATCTGAGTTATTGAAATGAACTAACAAAAGGATTAAAAGTAACTAAAGGATAGGTATTCTTAATATTAGAAAAAGTACCTAAAGTTTTCCGTATGTGCGTACATAGATATCGACTCTACGAAATAACTAAACATTTCTCTCTATTAAATAGGATAATTTTAGCGGCCTATATCAAATAAAATAAGAAGAGAATCAAAGTGTATTTTAAATTAATTATAAACAACAAATAAAGTTCGAAAATGTATGAAAATTTATAAAACCGTCAACGTCATCTGCCCGTTCGCGTCGGTCATACTGTGCCGCCCGCTAGGTGGCTAGGTCATTTCGAATCAGTGACATCTCCTTAATTATTTATTAGTATGTTATACAGTAAACTATAATTTCAATCTAGATAAAATGCTAAAAGTGACTATTATATTTATTTTCATAAGGATGAATGTCAAAAGGTCGCGGTAGCGGTCGCGTAGCAACGACGGTTGTTATTAACATGGCAGAATAAATTGCATGTCAAATTAGAATGTACTTTAAAATATATTAGTATATATGTGTAATGTAATGTTATATAGCCTATAGCACTTCTGAAGAATGCAGCTTTCATACAAAACAAAAACAATGAAAATCGGACCAGTAGATCCCGAGATCTTAGCGTTCAAACAAACAAACAAACAAACAAACAAACAAACAAACAAACAAACAAACAAACAAACAAACAAACAAACAAACAAACAAACAAACAAACAAACAAACAAACAAACAAACAAACTCTTCCGCTTTATTATATTAGTATAGATATACTTTATATCATTAGATTTGTCAAGTTGCCGTTTTCACGAGGAATTGGTTAGAATTTTAGATTGCTGGGTTTAACGTGTTCAATATGCAGGAGCACAATTCGTTTAGATTGATGGCTTGCAGTTAAGAGAATGGAGTGGAAAATTTTCATTCAAGTTTCAATACGACCAAATAAGATTCTCTATTGCATCTGCTCAATCCTATACGTTATCGAATAAAAAACTTAGCGTTTTAGAATTTAAATTTGTTTTAATATTTAATTAAAAATCTTTTGCCTGATATAATTATTGTGGAAAAATATTATTGTATTGTATAATTAGGAAATTACTAAAGCGATTAGCGAGGTCGCAAGGGCACAAAGTGTGACTGTAAAATCGACTGGTTGTGGGTTCGATCCAAGGATCAAGGATATGAAATATTTATTTAAATTTATAATTCTTCGCTCTGATATCGAGGCAAAATGCGGCGTTGAGTTCCGCCACTCAATACGCAATGCCTCCAGAATTCGGCGGAAAGTGGAGAAACGGAGTGCCTGGCGTGTTGAATCGTGAAACTTAAAGGTAAACTTCGTGTTACCATAGCAATTGAAAATATTAAATCTTCCATTTCCCTTAGTGGGAATCGCCTTATTGGTCTCAAATATTTTTTATTTTTTTCTAATACGTATTATCTTTATACTCGTATTTATATTGTATGAACTCATTGTTGCTTACATAAGTCGCTCATGGATTTGACTGTCGCTGACATTCCCCTTGTCAGTATATTTCCTGGTCGTGACATACGATAGGTTATACGCTTCTGAGCTTTAACATCCCTTACAAAAATACCCTTAAATATAAATAATTTGGAGTGATTTGATGAAGAAAATAAATGTAATTTTAAATAAAAAAAAACCATCGTAGCCCATCGAGACAGTGTCTGTCTACGAGTATATACGCGATAGATAGGACTTCATTCCTCATTTTCATATTCCATTTTAGCAAATATAGCGTTACGTCGGGTTCGAGTAGTGTCAAAACACTACTACATAACTACAGTACAGTAAAGTACACTACTACGACATAACGCTTTATAGACAGGGACTAGAGGTAAGGCTCCGTCTTCTGCCCTGTCTATGCAGAAAAAAAAATTGAAGCTGAAAATGTCAGAACCAGGGAGTGTTAACACATTCCGTTCTCCAATAACACGGAACAGACGGAACATAATTCACCGCTTTCCACCGAATTCTAGAGACGAGAGATGTGACATGTTGAGTGGCGAAACTCAACGCCGCATTTTGCCTTGATACCGGAGAACGGAATAAAAATATTAAATATATCGTCGTATAGTATGCGATTTCAAGCAATTAATCCACAAGTAAACTTCTACCACAATTTATATTATTAACAACGCTAATTGCGACGTAAATTTCCTACTTATGAGTTATGCTATAGCCTCGGGTGTAATTTACATCTTCGCCTCTGATAACTCCTTATCAGACATCCAGAAAGGCGTCTCGCCCGCATGTTTGTCGCCGGTGCCCGCTAGCATTCACACTTATCTTCCATACAATGCCAGTGGTTTGTACCGCCACGGTTATCTATTCTTTCTGACATATTTGGCAATTGTAGCTTTTGTTTTCGTATGAGTTGTGATAACAGTGTTTTCTTGAATGTGGTTTAAATGTGGTTTTATTTTAAATAATGGCTGAGAATTCTATATTGTAATAGAATTATAAAAAATATAGGTTTTTTTAGGGTTCCGTACTTTTTAAAGAAAAAAGGAACCCTCGTAAGATCACTTTGCTGTCTGTCTGTCTATGCAGCATTTGATTCAAGGAATCTTTTAGTTAATATGTTTTGGCTAAAGTTTTTGAAGACTTATAAAATAGTATTAATATTATTAGTAAAAAAAATCATAATAAAGGTAAAAAAGTGAAAAACACACTAACTTAAATAGTAAGCAAACTGAAAAAATTGACGAAGTACGGATCGAACTCGTGCATGAAGGGTTCCGTATCATTATTTATAAAAAAAATTGTATGGTCACGACACAACACACAAACGACCAACAAATGTGATTGTGATAACGTGTTGTAATTTTTTTAATATTAAATATTTATTTTATTTAGTTTTTAGTATTTGTTGTTAAAGCGGCAAGAGAATCTGTGAAAATTTCAACTAACTATCACGGTTCTTGAGAAACAGCCTGGTGACAGACGGACAGACTGATGAACGGACAGGCAGCGGAGACTTACTAAATCCGTTTTACCTTTCTGATACGGAACCTTAAAATACAGCCTATTGAAATAAACCTTATTAAGGCTGAAAAATTACTGCATAAAATAAACATTACGTAGGTTTAACAACTTTATTTGTATAAAATCTATGTATAGTGCGGCTTGCGTGTCTACAATTTACACTACCACGTACACACGCCTAGAACACTATTTTATCTATTCAAAATTCAACCTTATTTCATTATCATATAAACTATTTTTAAAGTTGAGGTTTTTATTTTTGTTTTTAAGGGACAAAAAGGACTTTTCTGATTACCGAATGCTGATACAACGGTTAACAATTGAATATGGTGTACGAGACTGGTGTGTTAATAGATTGTATATTGAATCCTAAGGATCTTACACTATTATCAAGCTGTAGTAAATCTTTCATTTACATAAGTAAAATCAGAAGAAACCTCTTAATATTTTACCTAAAAAAAAACAGCTTCACGGTTTGCGTCATTTTTTGGGAATAGAGGACTCTACGATACACTTGACCTAATAGAGCGGAGAAGCGAAAATAACTAAAATTATCGATTTCTTCCAAATGGAAATCGAACCTATAACCATCGCGTTAACAGTCAGACACTTTCTCACTGTACCACGATGACCTCTCAATTTTATTGACCAACAGACGAGCGCTCAAGGGCTTTTTTAACTTTACCTAGAGTTTCAATAAGTAGTGTCAGCCAGTGCCCTGAAATTATATATCGATATCATTCATTTCACCTTTTACACTGTTTTATTTATCCCGTAGACCTTAAAAGATTTCTTAACTTTAAAAATAAATTTACATATATATATTTTATGTAAAAACTAAAACAAAAATTAGATATATAAAGTTCTTTAATAGAACAATCACTTTTAAATTAATACTGAATGAAAAAGCAATCACGTGACCGCAACAGTCTGCGGGCACAGAATTGAATTTTGTTTTATTTGTATTCTAATAATTCGAGGTTTTCGTTTACAATGTAAATTTTAATTATAGGTATATTGAGATAAGATTTAAAGTGTTTAAAAAATGTGTAAATATAGATTGTAGATTATATGAGTGTAAAAGTATACTAACGTGCAATTTCAATAAAGCGGAATATCTTGGCACTACGTTCTCACTGCTTAGCCCACTGTATGTGGAATACAGCGAAAAGCTTAAATATATAGTTTAATAATTTTCTATATCGAGTGATACAAGCGATATATGTAAATTGTGCTCGGAGCTGTAAATTGTAGGAGACTAAGCTCGAATGGTTTACTAGTAACCTTTGAAGAGTTCCAATATTCAGGGCGTGGCTGGAGCCAGGCCCTGAAGGGATTGGCGCAGCATTAAGAGTGACGCTGAAATATTTTTTTTGTCTCCCAAAATGAAGTCCGGTTCCATATATTTTACTATCGAATTTTAGTTGAAACTTTTATTTTCAGCTGTAAATCAAAGCATTTTGAAATAAATTTTCATTTCCCATTGAAATCATTCAAGCTCTGCTGTTGGTATTTAATCTTTGTAAGCGGATCACGTCAGCTTATTTGTGTTTGTTATGAAACTGTGGCCCCTAGCGCCTTATAATAGCATTAGCCCTTTCTAGAATAATATCACTAGTACTACATGCAATAATTAATGCAATTCTAATTACCAAATTAGTTCATTATATTATTAGCTATAGCCGTCATGGAGCAGGGGAACAAACATGTGATTGTAATCGCTTGTGGGTTCGACTCCTACTCGGGGGAATGAACCCGCAAAACAGTGGAAAACGAAAGTGTCTTAATAGGAACGGAGTGTCTTAGCACTAGGTTACCAGGTTCCCTCTTCGTACCCAGCTTAAAATATGCGTAATACATTATATACTATATCCATATCGCAGTAGTCTAAATACTACATGAAAAATGTGAGTATTTAAAATAGAAAATTTTATATTTTACATTTTACAAAAAAAAACGAGATACTCAAATATTTTCTAAACACAACAGAACGCTAAAAGAAACAGTCACGTGTGTATATTTAAATGTATTCTACACTAGTCCAGTACTTCATCGTTTGCTTCAACTTCACCGTGCACTTGCTCCCAGTTTCCTCAATGACTACAAGAACAAGTGGACATTTACATTACTTTGAAACGACGTATTGGGAGTTGCCAAAGGCCCTGAGCGCTAAGAAAAAATCCCATCTGCATGCTAATACGTACTTGCTGTAGCAAATATGTAAAGGAAGGTTTTGTCTCATGTAGATTCTTTCTTTACTTTGTGTGTAATAGTTTTCTGTAGAACGACTGGGTTTATTGAAAATTACATTGTTATTCTAAATATATACATATACTAGCGGACGCGCGCAGCTTCGCTTGCGTATTTAGGGGTGAATTCTAATAAACCATGAAACATGTGTTCAATGAAATATTTTTAAGAGCCTAAGTTTCAAATTTTATAAATATCGGTGGCGATTTAAAGATTTTACCATACGAACTTTCAACCCCTTATTTGCACCCCTAGGGAATGAATTAAAATAAACCACGAAACATGTGTTCAATGAAATATTTTTAAGAGTCTAAGTTTCGATTTTTATAAAAATCGGTGGCGATTTAAAGATTTTTTCATACTAACTTTAATCCCTTATTTGCACCCCTAGGGGATAAAATAAAATAAACCACGAAACATGTGTTCAATCAAATAATTTTAAGAGTCTAAATTTCAAATTTAAAAAAAATCTGTGGCGATTTAAAGATTTTTCCATACAAACTTTCAACCCCATATTGGCACCCTTAGAGGAAAAATTAAAAAAAACCGTGAAACACGTATTCAATTAAATATTTTTAAGAGTCTGAATTTACAATTTTATAAAAATCGGCGCCGATTTAATTTTTTTTCCATACAAACTTTCAACCCCTATTTCGCCCCTTTAGGGTTAAAATTTTTCAAAATCCCTTCTTAGTGGATGTCCAGATTACAAAAGTAAACATCTGTCCAAATTCCACGTTTCTACGCACAGCGGTTACGGCTGTGCGTGCGTCTTATCTCAGTCAGTGAGGACAAGTCCTTTTATATATATAGATTATTTCATCCATTTTTATCCTTTTTCGACCCTCTATAACTTCGTTGTAAATAAAACTAGAAGCTTAAATTTTTAATAACCAAGCATTGTATAAACACGGTATATCTTAAATTTCATTAAATTTCAATCAGTAGTTTAAGAATTAATTAAATTAATGTTTTGATCTATCTCTGATCTATCTCTTATTGGATTTCAAGAAGTAGAAGGTACCTAGCGGAATGGAACGAAGTAGGACTATCTACAAAAAAAAAATAAGATGCCATCAAAAAGAAAAAAAATTGCTAATTAATAAAATTTAATATAATTTGTATTACTTGTTATACACATACAACTGAATCCATGGTTTCAAATACTAAATGAGACATCCCAAAGTCGTAGATACAAAAGTAAAAAATTAATTTAAATTATTTAGCTTCTATTATTCAATTTAGAGATATTTCCCATACATTTAATACGACATTTTTTATCTGTTCACTTTACCGTTATGTTCGTGCTTTATCATTATACAACAAGTTTTATGGATATTAAAAAGTACCGGGACACTTCCCCCCTCATCATGATTACGTGACGATGACTTGTGAAAATATTTACTCGTTTCGCTGTTGTACTCTGAGTAATAAAAAATGTTAAATTATTTTGAAGTAATTTTATGTATAGTATACTTTTTCTTCTTAAACAAGTGTAAGTGTAACTAGCTTTTTCCTACCGTACTAGTACCTACTTAAAGTTTTAGGTCCCTGCTTCTAAATTAAGCAGATTTTCTTGTGACTTCTAGACAATTTTTTTAAGTTAGCTAGCTGTGGGTGGAAGTCATCACTTACCATCAGGTGACCACGTACGCTCCATTAGTACGCCATTTCCTTGAAAAGAAAAGTTTCCAAATTAAACCAAAATTAACCAAGTAATCAAATTTAAATAGGAATAATCGATTAATATTAAAAAATATATTAAAAATCTAAACATAGATAATTTCGGCAATTTCGCCATCGGTCGAATGCGATTGTACGAACGACAACACGAAATCCTGCAATCGTATATGGCACATTCAAAAGATAATCCCGCCATACGGCTCGCGATTATTCGTGTAGTAATAAACGAGCCGACGTTCAAATGTCACATTAGCTTGATTTAGGGGAATTACCTGACAACCCCCGTATGCAAAGTCTTGCCTTGATTTAACATATATCCCTTTATGTAATTGAAGGATATGGTAGATGGAATGTGACCATCTTGACAAAGTTTAAATGTAAACGCCATTTCCACATCGAAGAATACATTTTTATTTTCATTTCCCTGCCCTGGTGACAAAGTGCGGCGTTAACTTCCGTTTCTCAACGTTGTATCAAATCCTGGCGGAAAGTGGAAAACGGAGTGTCTTGACACTAGATTCTGTCTTGTCTATCTTGTTATAGGAGATATACAGCGTGACGCTAAAAAAAAGAATAATTGGTCCTAGCTTCTACTGCTCCTTTTAGTATAAATCTATATATATATGTATAGCTTGCGTAAACGTATTAGAAAAAGCTCAAAATTATTAATTGGCGTATATATTTTTTTAATTATAAATAAGTTGTGAGTGATCCAATGAAATCAAAATTTTAACTTTCTCATTTTAGATTTAATATGTATTTCATTTGAGGCACGAAAAATTTTAATTAAAACATGGGACATCAAAGAAAATATTAAAACGTATATTTTTGCAGACCGTAAAATTATCCAGTATAATTTGGACTACCCGTGACAATCTGTTAATGAATGCGATCTGGTGAGAATTGCATGAAATTTTTAGGCGTAATAATTACGTTCTACGTTGTCAATGGAGACGCATGGTGCGAACCTCCATTAGAGTGTCTGTGGGTATTAAATAAACATCTCTGGCTTCCCCAGTTATTAACGAAGCCTCCCCAACCACTTCAGGCAGCCAGATACGGCACGCAGGCTGCGAGGGTAAAATCAATTTCATTTTTCGACACGTGCATTATACAGATGTAGTGATTGGAATTGATTTTTTTTTTCAATTTTAAAGGTATTAGAATCCATAATATTACATTTAGAGATAATCTTAAGCATACTTTTTGACGTGTAGCGCTTTGTCAGGAAACGTTTAAACATTTTTTTCAAAAGATAATAATATTATTAGATTTACTATTGGAGTACCCAGTGGGGTACCGAATGATTTGAACTAATTGTTTTAAATAGTTTCAAGTAGATTTTTTAAAATAACCTAGATGTAACCTGAGCGCGTTGCTATGCCACCAATTAAAATAAAAAAAAATTGAAGGAAAAACTTTACAAAATATTCAATTCATGTTATTGAATCATTTTATCGATTTCGTTTATTTCGAATAAAACATATTCGTACTAACTCTAACACCTTCGTGGGCTCATGCACAACATCTATACATAATCGATTACGATTCTATACAGAATATACAGACAAATATTCATTTTTATATGTATAAAAATAATACATTTACATTTAAAGCAGAGGGTTGAATATTACGACATTTTTTTTGATTGAAAAATTCTACTCTTACACTATCTTATAAGCATTTCATGTTGCATAAATAATAGAGAATTCATAAATTCTAAAGTAATTATAAATATAATCGAAGATAGCAAAAAACACTTTAAAATAAAGTAAAAGAAAACACCAACACATAATAATAATTATGCTGTGCAAATACAAATCTTTTCATCTTACTCGTAGATAAAAATTTAAAAAAAAATTCAAGAAAAGTTTAATATCAGCTTTAAAGTAGCATGTTTTATTGTGATTGCTTTTATCCGGAAAGCGGACTGACCGGGACGGTCCAAGCACTTATCTAATTTTATTGTCAGCCGTCGACGTCCACCCCCGATGCCGGCAACGTTGTGAATGAAGCTGAAACGTATATTTCTACCGTACATTCTATCTAAGGATGACATTTTTATTTTCAAACAGTTAAACTCAAAGTTACGTGTACCAAGAGGAGATAAAGAGCCAGTCGATAGCTTTAAAGTATGGTCCAATTCATTAACAAATGTATGTACATATATAGTAATGATATAAGTAAAGTAATAATTATAAGCCATTAGGCCATCGTGGCGTAGCGGCACATCATCTGACTGTAAACATGACGACGGTTATGAGTTCGATTTTAACTTGGGTAAATGAATAATTTAAACCTCGCCATGCAAATAAGTAAAAGTGGGCGGAAAAATGGAAATAGAGTGTTTTAACATTAAATTCCTTCTGGCTATCCTGTTTTATGTGTGATGCAGTATGGAGCGACGTCACTGTATTCATATGTGGTTAGCTAAATTATAATTTAAATAATAACATGTCTTAAATACCATCAAAATCTATTGATTACTAATGCGTTCACTAAGACATATACCAATGCCAACGCTTATAAAGTACTACTTTCGCTATGACGTGATTTAAACAAAAGAAATAAGCCCTCAATCGTTTCGAGCCAATATACGCGGTCTCATTTTCCCGCCACTTTAGTTGGTATAACTTCCACATGTCATTATTTTCCTTTTAAAAATTTCTTTAACCATATACGATCAAAATTAATACGTACATAAAAGCATTGCATTTTCGTGCATGCCTTAACGTATCACCATGCTTTTTGTAACTAAAACAGATAACTTAAAATATTTTCTACCCCAAATTACATTCGAATGCTTACTTACTTAGAAAAGAAAATATTTTAATAAATGTACATAAACATACAAATTAACAATATTTGCTACGACTTACAAAAAGAATCGTTACTTAAAACCAGTTAAAACAATTGAAACTAACCGATTCACTTAACTCTCAACTTTTCCAAGTAATAAATCCTTAGAAAAATAAGAGAACGACTATAATTGAACCATCTTTTACTTTACTACCGTACTGATTACAGTCGGACGTTAAAAGAATGGTATAATTTTAAACGTGAACTAGCGCTAAAGAACTAAGCTTATCAACACACCAGCTATGAAATGAATTCCACTGTCTCTTTATCAGAGCTCAGCACTCCACCTGACTGATGACCCGCCTCGGGGAAAAATTTTGCTTTCAACTCCAAGACTTTTGCAGTGGTCATGTTTCAGTCTTGAGAGCACTTGTGAAATATTATACTCGTAGTGTATATTAAGAGTCTTTGTTAAAACTAAGTGTTTATTTGTATATTATTTTTGACATTGTATTAAATGATCAGATAATGTTATTAATGAGGCAGTGGTAGCGTAGAGGCGCGAGGGTGGGACTGTAACGCGACGGTTGTGAGTTCGATTCCCAATCGAGGGAATAAATTACTATTTATTAATATTTTCATTTATTAATATTTACTTAATTGTGCCACTGCGCCAAAAATACGGCAAAATATAGTTAAATTAAATAAAAATAATTTTTTTCGTAGCTGGTTTTAATACAAAATGTTCTAAACGATTTCCAATAAACTATTGCTTGTCTAGTTATAAATTTTAAAGGAAATAAATAAAGAAACCTTTAATATAGACCGACACAATGAGTTTTATAAACTTAAAAAAATAAAATAAAAAAATATTTTACGAGTTCTCGTATACCGACAGACGCAATACGTTTTTCTTTTACAGATAAAAAATCAAACTGCATTTTAATATACAGAACAAGAATACCATGGCGATTAAACCGATATTACAATCCATATAAAAACGTATTGCTTTCAACAAATCCCTGGATTTTCTCTTGCTTAAGATAAATTTCTAAGAATAATATGATGTTGATTCTTATTGAAATTTCTCAACATTGTGACAGTTGTATGACAAATGGGGGCGAGAAACGAAACTATAAATTCATAAAGTAAAAGTGCATTGAGGGCCACAATCCCCTTGTCTGCGCACTCGAGTGGCATCCACTCCGCTTGACTGATGACCCGTTGGTAGCCGAGAAAATGCCGCCATTGTACTCCACACGGCGAAATGAAAACTGTTTTCTTTTTGTTTATTTATAACACTTTAACGTTATTGTTTTCTGAGTTTTCTGCGCATATTCTGTATATATTTTTCTTAAAAGATATGTGATATCCGTTTGCTAATAGTCATTTAATTTTAAAGGTCGCTCTGCCTTAGTCCTGATTAGGGTACTAATGTTTTGTATTAATGTAATACACTGTACAATTTCTCACATATCTTCCACGTACAGACAGCGATGAGTTACAATTTTATTATATGTATGTTTGTATAGATTACAATACGAGTATTTGGTTGTGAACAGATTCTTATCATATTTCTACTTTACAACCCAAAACAATGTCTTTTTTTTAAATGTCAGTTTACGTTTGATATTTTATTAGACAAAATTGCTATAGAATAATTGGTTTACTGAAGTGGCTAAACAATGTATGAATCTAATACTGTGCGGGTTCTTAAGAACTTCCTTCCACGCGCCACGGAACTATGGAATAGTCTACCTACGGCAGTGTTTCCAGGTCGATACTACTTGGGTTCTTTCAAACAGCGCGTCTATTTCCACTTCAAAGACCAGTAACGCACCTGTAACTCCTCTGGTGGCTGATGGTGATACATGGGGTCGTGGGCGGCGGTGATCATTTACCATCAGGTGACATGATAAAAAAATATATTAGTAAATAAATAATTATGTTGTTTAAGCGGGCGAAGCCGCCATTATATCACTAGCACATAATATTAATAAATAAATTATTGTGCCATAAATAAAATGTGATTATAAAAGAAATAACCTTTAACTACCTGTAAACGAATGGTACCGATTTCAAATATTCAGCTTAACAATACCCATACATATGTTTATAACTGTTTCTTTGAAATATCTAAATATTCAAGCGGGACTGTTAAAAAGCTTCATATCTAATACCAGCACAGAAATTTCAACTTGTAACGCAACTTTGTGCCAACTGAAAAGTTTCACTACACTAAAATATGTTATAACAACTAGTTTAAATGACGCCCTGTTCAGTTTTTAATTGAAAATACCTTTTAGTTATGGCATTATTTTAAATGTTTATCAGTTTATTAATTTCTTATTAGAAATCTGACAATATTAAATTTTTTATATAAAGTAATGTATAGAAAACCAAATTAATTTAATACTTTTTACGTACCTGATCTATTAAGCCTTACTCTAAGAGCTCCACATCTTCATAGCTGCAGCATGAAACATTCATATTGCATAAACAATGATAAGTTGCACTTAGTCAGTACATCATAATAACAGCATCACGCCTCCAATACAGCGAGGTGTTGGGCGCAAAACTTGTACCCAACTAAAGGGAAGTATCCTAACTTAGTCGAGAGCCCTTCTCCCGCAGGTTGTTACCTAACAAGATTATTTCTCGGAACTCCTGTTTAAACTATTAACAGGTCTGAAATGTAAAGGCAACGTTCCATTATAATAGTACCTAGGGTGAAACGAATTTAGGGACTTTCTCACTTATTTCTGATCTTATATATTTTGTTTTTATTTTTATAATCACCTGGCGAGTAATAAAAATGCTTAAAATGGTTATCATAATTATTTCCCAAGTAATCGGGGGTATTTATTTATAGATAGATATAGATAGTTTTAGATTTGGTGGCTCAAGTTCTCAAATCTTTTAATGTTTTCTGTTTACCTCAGAATTCCTTTTAAATAATGAATAACACAAAAGCAATACATTAAGCACAGACGTTGTACTCTAGGGTGAATTTCAATATGTCAGAATTTGACAGAGATGTACACCTGTACATCTGTATGTATGTATACAGATGTACAGGTATCTGTATGTATACAGATGTGTAGGTACTGTATCTGTACATTTATATACCTATATAAATCCATCAACTTAAACACGGATTTCTTCTCCACTCAAGTTATATTTAATTTTTATCTGTTGGGTTGCTGTGAAACTTGATGTTATTCAGAATATAGTATAAATAATATATATTTTCTTTCAGTTCTACGCTTTTCCGGTATCGCAAGGCAGGCAGAGTGAACCTACTCTCCTTTATTCGCTTTTCAGTCAAATTCGATATAGAGCGTGTTGATTAATAATTTTATTATAATAATCTTTATTGAATAAAATGTTTTTTTCAATAACATTACAATTATATTTAAATACGTAGAGTTTATAAACTTTTGCCTTTAGAGAAGATTGATTTAAGTTTCTAACAAAGTATTAATTTGATCAGAGCAATGACGCCAAAGTTCATCTTACAATCTCAACCAAACTGTTGACTTATGTCGCTTGCCGATCGCGTTTGACTCGTTTTAACTAGATAGTCGTTAGAGGAATGTTGTCACTTTTAGCTTAATTTTAAACTTTTAGTCTCGATAACTAATTTAAAGTTCTACCAGCTAGTAACCTAATTTTATAATATAATCCATGACTTTTCATTATTTATTATATTAAGTATTATAAAATAAACATTTAAATCTAATTATTTTAATTTTCCATACAAATTCAAAATAATATAAATTTGACTATGGTTTGTTTGTAGCGAAGTGAGAATAATAAGATTAATATGCTATGTTAGTTAATAAAGTAACTCTTATGCAAATGTCACATTAATTAAAACTTTAAAAGTTTTTATTAATTATAATATCAAAAACATACATGTACGAAACAAATTAACACGAAGGTCGTTGTAAACTTGGAAGAAGGGTCTACGGGAGAAGAAAATGTATCTGTATATAGTATAATATTGACAAGCTCAAAGAACTCGTTTTCTCCGCGACCTGCCTCAACAAAAAAGATAGCCTGGAATTTTCCTACTAATATTATAAATGTGAAAAAAACTAATATTATGAATGTCAAACGTGCAAAGCCGCGTTGGGAACACTAGTATATTTAGCTTCCTATATCTTATAAAACAAAGTCGCTTTTCGTGTCTGTCTGAACTTTCTAACTCTTCTTCTTCTAAACCACCCAACGGATTTTTATGCAGTTTTCACCATTAGGTCGAGTATTTCTCAGGGAAGGTTTATATATAGTTTATTATTTGTACATTCTTATGTAAATTAACATAAATACGATAAATGTGTATAAAGTCCAACCCGCTGAGACACTTTCGCGCATGCGCTGCTTTAATGGTAAGTACTACATGAAAAAAATGTACCGGAGTATTGTTCCTCTTAATAAGATCTACAAAAAAGTCCGCGAGAGCATATTTTTATCTTTTAAGGATAACGTGTAGTGATCATATTTCTGTCTAAAAATAGTAATTTCAATATATTTTTTATTGTGAGGGATATTTTTCCATAATGGTATTAATCCTTATCCTTTAAAATACTTTATTAATTTTCTACGTTAAACGAAGATAAAATTTGCTTTTTACACTATTTCGAAATTGCGAATAGTATTAGAGAAAAACGCATTTAATTGTTGACACATCCCGCCGTTGACACTTCAGCTGTATCGACTCAAGTTTTACTTATCCCTTACTCTCAGCATATAAATAAGTATATTAGTTACGTTGGCCATTTAATGTAGATCAAAACTGTCTTTTACCGTTTTTTCATTTTAATAAGTACTTTAAAAGTTGTTACAATATCAAAACATCCTTGCCGCCCCGCGACGTTTTGCTTATACAAGCGCGTCATGAGCAGTCATCGGTGGTTCAGTGGTAGAATGCTCGCCTGCCACGCGGGCCCGAGTTCGATTCCCGGCCAATGCATTCTATTTAATTTTCCTCACAGGCAGCCACATAGTGCTTGCTTTTCATCAGGGACAGAATACCCTCTTCAGCATTAACCACAAGTTGGAAAAAAGACCCGACCGCTATAGAGGCATAGCAACGAAGATTTAGATGCGTTTGCACGTATTTGATAATTGGAGTTGAATGTATTATTTCAGCGCGATATATTTGGGTTTTTTTGGTTTAAAAATAGTCATTTAACTATCTAAAAATAGTCATTTAAAAATATTTTAATAAGTACTTGAAAAGATTAGTAGCACAGATTTAAAATTACGGTACCTACTAAAAAATCCTTGCTGTGTAAAACAATTGGAAAATCCTTATTGAAACTACGAAAATGCGGGTTGCATTAGGGTTTCATTAATTTTCACATTATCTTAAGTGCTTTGCAAACATACATTATATGAATAATCCAGTAGTAAAAGCGGGCGAAGCCGCAAGGGGGTCGCTAGTTTATATATAAGGCTTTTATAATACAAAAGCTTAAAAACATTAGGCCATCTGGATATGACAACTCTACTAGCTCTACTCTCTAGTACTCTCGTCTGACAATATATGATTAAATAACCAGAACATCGCGCCAGATATTGTGTCATCTCTCAACATCATGATGTTACTTGTCCGGCTGTCGATAGGAATCAGTGCGTGGCTGGAACTGAGAATTCAATTTGCACGCATCAGGGGACTTCCCGACGTGATGTTCGCTTGTCACGACCACTTGGCCGCTACAATGTTATAATTTGATATCGTAATTAATTTTAAGAATTAATAAAATATTATATGATTTTGCCCAGTGCTTTTTTAAATAATTATCTTGATTACTTTTTTTTAATTATATGGCTTTTTTAAAATTATATTTTAAAATGTTATTATATGTAATATAGCTCGATATAGTTCCCACCTAACTGAAAAATGGAAACAGAAGTTGTATATCACTATTTTCCTTCACTAAAACTTACTTAGTACTGTTTATTCTAATTCCTTACATCCCATACATCATTCTCATCTTACAAGTCACATACTACACGTTCCGTTAATTACAATAACATTTAATTTAATCAGCGCTGGTCACCCCCGGTCCATTACCGAGCTAAGGAAATTGGCCGCCCCCCCTAAATATCAAATTTCACGTTAATCTGCCTAACACTGATCAATTCGGACTGGCGACAATCGAATTACTGTCGTCTGCCGATTTTTGCCATATTTCCCACCATTGTTCGCTAGTGGAGAGAATTATAGCGAGAGATACGCTTAATTGGTTTGCCGTTGCGGTCGCCTGACATTTTCAGTACATTGCCTTTGTCAACGCTTTAAAATTTTCCACCGACTCGTTTTTTCGTAGAATAAATAATGATAAAGTATTTAAATAATGATGTTGAAAAATTACATTGTTGTGATTTTTTTATTTATTTTTGTTTGTTGGTTTAATTTGAATATTGCTAATTGTAAAGAAAACACTTTTGAAAACACGTTTGAAAATACTTTAAGCAAGCAATAAAATACATTTAAGTATTTTTTACGAAGCCAATTTAATTCTCATTAAGACATTTCCATTCCCCACTTATAGCCGCATTCTAGAGGTAGGTCTTTTTCATTCTGAACATAATCTACTTGCCATAGATTGAACTCACAACCAACCTTATTAATAGTCCATACACTACCTACCTAAACATGTTAATCAAATTCATATTCAATTAAAGTCTATAAAAGGATGCCATATAATTGGGATTTAGAATGTAATTCAAATTTTATCATACAACAGATTTATTGTTTTCACCAGAATTTTGTTTGTCACATTGTTCCACGTTCGTCACATTGTCTCGGTGGGTATTGTCAATATTGTTAACAGCTATTCAGTTCAAATTGCTGATTGTACTATACCTATTCCTCTTTGTAAATGTATTTTCATTAAAACCATTCTATTATACTATTATATAACTAGGTATAGTTTGCTAACTATGGATATTTGGCAGAAAAAAATAGTCCAATTTAATTGGATACAGTATATATGTAAGTACAAGTTATTTCAGTTTTTGCTTCATATATTTTTCAATTATATTACCAATTTTTTCCTTGTTTGGCCGCGTTTTACAATAATAATTGCTTAATATTATGTGTGTTCCTACGATTCTTCTTGTCAATAGGGATTGGTAGAAAAAATAGGAAAGAGCACAATTTTTTTAAATATGTCTAAATAAAAATCTTCATAAATTTGTGCATCCGACCTCTGAGACCTCAGAGACCTCAACAATTTAAACTAACATTATCTCAGACAAACAATTGTAAAGTATTAACTTGGAGCGACATATACTCTAAAACTTCACGAGCACAAAAGTTGGTAGTGAACTAGGCTATCGACTGTGCACTCCAACTATAAACTTACGAAAGCAACCAGAAAACTTAATGAGATGATTAATTAATTTATTTTACGTCACTAATATTTTGCAAAAACCGAAAAATATAGAACTAATTTGATGACTTTTTCATATTTCATGAAAATATTTAATGTACAGGAATGCTATTTTCACAAAAATCTGTCCTTATAACATTTTAGGAAAGCTATAAGGACAGTTTGATCGTAGCTTTTGGCGCTCTGTTCTTCCTGGCTACCCTGCTAGGGATATATGAAGATAAAGAAAATAAAAAAATGTCCATATAAAGTTTGGCCTCCTTAATCAAATTAATTTCCCTCTCTTCAATATGAAAATGTTAACAAATGATCCAAATTATACGCTAAAGTATTTCATAATTCAACCCCTAAAGTGATAGTAAAGATTCTGCTTCACACTGATAATAGGGAGCGTGTCACCTGCATGTCATTTGTCACGCTGTTGTTCTTACGCACTTGTTTGCCTTATCATCTATAGACGTGTCGACTTCCCTCCGTTTTCACGCAAAATTGGTTAACAATTCAGATTACTGGGGGCTTTTAAAGTGTTCAATATGAGTATACAAGCGTTTAGATTTATAATCTTCCACGCATACTGAAGGGGAATAAAGAATATATTTACAACGTGTATGTTCAAATTTAAATTTGAATAATAAAAAAATCTAATATTGTCAATATTTAAATTGAAAGAACGGTGATACAGGTTTCTTGTAACAAGACTATGCATTTCATATGACATGATAAAAAAGAATTTATCATTAACGGAAATGAATATTTAAAAATAAAATATAATCCAAAAAAATATCTAGTTCCTAAGTAATAAAAATAATCGTCAAAATCAATTATACAAGATATTTTTTATATACTATTAACTTTATATATAACATTGTTGTATATATGTATGTCAGTTTGTACTGCTTAAGCTGACTTGTCCCTCGGCTTCTCTCTGGATGTGACATTCGATATTACAAGCTTCATTTATCATTGAATGCAATGTATACACACACATATACTCGTATACCAAGTGTTTACAATAATGAAGCTTTGAATATATAATTATTTATCTTAGTGTGGTTTATAGGTCGAAGGCGATATCAGAAAACAACGTCACCTTCAGAGACCCCTGAGATTTCTTCTGCAGGGTGTCCTTTAAGGAACGGTACGTTGAACATTCTCTTACCAAGAGTTATTAAAAAAATATTTGTGGTATCACTTTTAAATTTGGGTTATATGTGAATTTGAGTATAAACTAATCATAAAAAAAAACAAATATAACAAAATAATTCTTGTTTTATTTATACTCGTTAATTATTATATAAATGAAAATATAATAGATATATATTTTAGCAAACAACTTCGTGAATTCTAAAGTAATTAAAATTAAATTAAACTTAGTAGCAGTTAGCGAGTAGTTGCTATTGAACTTGTCAAACTGATAAATTGAACGTTTAAAAACAGCAGAGTTTTTATATACTTATTTTTTGTTCTATATTTTTTTTTTCACGAATCTGTTACAACGAATAACTGATATTTATATTATTTAACTAGAACATAAATTTAACTTGTCTTTTACGCGCAGGTAACATTAAGATGAAATCTTGTTTGGCTTTCGCAAATTATATAGAATTGCGAAAATTATAATTAAAAAATGTAAATAATTATTTATATATTATTAGGTTCTCTCTAGCTGTTCTGCTATTATACATATTATATTCCAAATCCTAAGCCTAGCTTTAATGCTATACCATCATTAGTATTTAGCGAAAGTAATTATTTCAAACATCAATGTAGCGCTAATACCTTTTATGTTTGTTAGATAACTGACAGCTATTTGATAGTGTTGAATGCTTCGCAATATTGTGCGTCAAAACGTCCACGAATATTATTCTGCTATTGTCAATTTATTTTATACATATTAATGTACACACGTACATTTATATATATTTAGAGATTATATTTATTTAAATTCCAACTGTATGGAAATAGTTATGATGCAGTCTACGCAAAAGAAGTCACGGGCGGTCATTAGTAAGACATAAAAATAGTTCTAATAAAATAAAAGTTATTATTGAAGTTATAGAAATAAAATATTTTATTTATTAAATAATATTTACATTACATGTTCAATATTATAATATTTTCCGATGACTTTTATTTATCTTATGAGTGTTTCAGGACGTGAACAATTCATTTTTTAAAATTATTTTTACAAAAACAAAAAAAATTAAAGTGATTAAAAAAAAAAACTTCTTTTTATTCCACTGAATAGACGTATCTGAATGTGTTGAAAATTAAAGATTCTTATCCAAGTTATGCTGTAATTGAGTACATTACTCTTGGAGACAGCAATGAAGGCGCTTGATGCAATAAATGCTAGTTGAAGATTGACAACGTAGCTAACCGTTTTTCAGCACTGAGCGAAGAAGCTAGGTTTTGTAAATAGGAAAAAGATTTTGTGCTCTTAGGGTTAAAAAATAATTGTGTTAACGGCAATCCGTATATAGTATTCTATATAATAGCTTGACATAAAGTGTACTGCAAAATCGACTGATTGTGGGTTCAATCCCCACTCGAGGAAAGAAAATATTTATTTAATTTCATTTCTTTGCACTTCGTTGTTGGGTTCCGCCATTCAAAACGCAATGCCTCCAGAATCCGGTGGAAAGTGGGGAACGGAGTGTCTTTTCCCTCTGCCTACCCAGCTGCGTGTGGGATACAGAGTGACTTTTTATTTAAAGTATAGGATATAATTAAACTTATAAATTGAATATTTTATTCGATTGTAGGCGATTTAACTTTTTAGATTTAATATTTTTCATTAATATTGTATAATTAACAATATTGTTTAGTGGGGTCTATTATTTTGTACAAATAGTATCCTCATTCATCTAAGAGAAATTCGAAGGAAATCTTATAATAAATATGTTCTACAAAATAATTTAAATTTCATCTGTATGAAGATATCGCATGCAAATAAAATACGCTAAGCATAGTTATTATCAACATGTGTAAATTTCTTACACTGACGCCGTGATTAGAATCAACGTGTTTCCCTCTAGATAAGGGATACAAAATTTGGAATTACACGTCTCGCCCGCATATCGTTTGTCACCATTGCCGCTAGCATCCTCACTTATCTCGGCGACAAAATTACAGTATTGTACCGGGTTATCTATTTTTTGACATATGACTTTGTTCTGGCCTGTAATTTTTACATAATACGAGTATATAATATAATTCCTATGAATTTTCAGTTTCATAGCAAAAACTATCCATAAATGATTGTAACTTTTAATTGATTATTTTTAGTTAGAAGCATGCATAGACGGCCCTAGATACATGTATTAGTCAGTTCAGAGATACTGTAATTTCGACAGCACGTCTCAAATATTTTGTAGAACAACGTTATTGCAACACACCCGTCGTACTCGTACTTCTACTGCTCTCATAGTGGAGTCGATTTATTTTGTTACAGTCTGCAATTTTCTCTTAGCAACTATAAGCGAGCGTTTCACTAAATTAAATGAATAAAGCAACATGTTACAGTATTTTAAACTCGGGATTAATGTCTTTAACTATATAAAAATCTAGCGTTCGATACATTCTAAGGGAATTAGTTAAAAAAATATAACCAGAGAACTATTTCCCTGAATAAAACTAGAGATATGTTAAGATCAAGATTAATATATTCCATAAAATCTATTCCTGCTTTAAAATGGTACTTAAAAAGTATTCAGTTGGAGATTTTTATTAAAAAAGTAAAATATATAAAGTTTAAATATGAAATTATTTACAGAGCTATTTATTTTCTCATTTTCAAATATTATTTAGCTTTGCATAATATTTGCTATAAAACTATCTGATACAATCATTTTATCTTACTAACAAGGTACAGTTTATTTAATAACGTGGGGATTGAGGTCTTGAGGAAAAGATCTTTGCAGCTTTCTTTTGGTTCATTTGACCAGAATCGCGAACAGTGGAGTAATTTCTGTCAATAAATGCGAAAGGAGTACCGACTCCATCCTCCTCCATCCTCCACTCCTTCATTCTCATTAGGAGGAATCATTTCATTTTCTCAAGTGGGAATTAAACTCACAACTCTCACACACTCAGCCACACTTTGTGCTCCTGCACCACAAGTGACCTCATATTTATTACCATATATAATAAAATTGTAACTGATTACTGTCTGTACATGAAATATATATAAGAAATTCTATTATGTTATGCAAGAAAGTAAGAGTAAGAAAAAAAATTTAAAAGAAATAATATTTGATTGGTGGTACAGTCTGTGCCCTTTAAAATTAATAGCCAATGTCCGAAACATAAAACCGTCTCTACATATAGTTTGGAAGCTTCAAGCGTAAGAGCTGTTCAAATATTCATGAAAGAGGGTGTTTCTTCTCGTATGAGGGACATCGTAGAACTCGACAACTAATGCATCCAATTTTTCTACCAACGTAAACAAATATCAATGGTTTTTCATATTGAAATGTAATTCAATTTGATACATTTTGTATTTGGAATTGGCTTTGGAATGACGTGAGTGATGAAAAAGGTTTTTTTTAAAAGAGAAACCGCATATTGCTAGCTATTATTTTTTTTTATATTTCAAAAAATAAAAATATATTTCAATTATAACGTTAATCTAGTTTAGAGGAAAAATGGCTATGACTATTTGTTTTAACAATCCTAAATATTATACAAAACAAATTTAAATCCTCCATTTAAAGCCTCAAATCTGTTCTGATCATATTTCTGAACTCCCTTTTAAGAACCAGTCGCTTTACGCAAACGAGATAATATATACAAGTATTACCGATTTATTGACTTACCATCTCTCTAAGGATGATATGGACTGTAAATAACTTGTGACAAATTGGTAGTTGAGAAGTGGCAGGTGTTGGATTACAATATTGAAATTCCCCTGGTTATTGGATATAAGGAATACTGATCACTTCGATGTTTTATCGGGAACATGGGTACCTAGAGATGCTTTTAGAAAGTTTTTTGACTCTTGCATTTTATAAGATAGTGTTGAAACACTACTTTCTCTGTGTATTGGTATTTAATTATTATTTATTTTTGTTTCATTTAAATATTATAACTAAATACATACCTAGGTACATCAACATTTAAAATACATAGAATAAATTGGTGCAAAATCTGTAAATTGAAAAAAAAAAAAAGTTTTTGCTCTAACTCCGTCATTTAACTAACAGAATTTTCCAATAACTTAATTATAAAATAGATTGGTCACGTCACCAAAATGGAATTAAAATGAAACAATTGTCAAAGCGGACAATAATTCAAAGGAAAATCGTTGCAATTACGAGTACAGGGCGCGCTATACAAGCTAAGCCCCGGTTTACCGCGGATTTGGGGCACATCTGTGACGCACACGTGGCTTATTAGAATACGACTTACATGACGTTATATTTGGAGAACATGTTCATTTGAGAACTTTTATCCCTACGTTAAGGTATATTTATCTAGATTTACGTGATTTTATTTAGACAATTAAGCGATTCTCTTATTTATATGTATAACTTAATTGTTTTGGAAAATGATTTGGATTCAAAAAATTAAATTTGTAATTTCTTATTAAAAAAAAAAATGACTTTGATAAGTTATGTACCTACCTAAATACAATCCTTGCCTTACCATACAATCCATGGGTTTATATAAAACACAAAAAATAAAATAAAAGAAAAGTAAAACCAGGGTGGACTCTTAGTGAATAATGAATAAAGGATTATACAGGATTTAACACTACCATCTGGCGAGCACTACTTTACCGTTGAAAAGTGATACATACTATTCATTGCACAAATAAGTCCGTACAAGCTTTAAAATCGTCAAGTTTACTAATCCTCCGTCTGTTTCAGGCTTCTAATCAATTCTATAATTACAGGGTTGGTAAAGCTAAATGGAATTGCAGGATATTTTTCCACCAGCACCATATATTTATTTATACACCTTCACTCTGTATCCCGCATATAGCAGGGTGGACAGTAAAACCTAGTATTAAAACTCTCTGTTCTCGTATTCTGTTGAATTTTTAAAGTAGTGAGTGTTGAGTGGCGAAAATCAACGCCTGGCTTTTACCTTGGTACCAGAGAGAAGAAATAAAAATATTAATAAATAATAATTCATTCCGCCGAGTGAGAATCGAACCTACAACCGTCCTGCTACAGGCAGATCCTTGTGCCCTTGTGCCACGACGGCGTGTATTCATTTGCAAGTTGCATATTCAGCTTTATCTCATAAATGATGCAGCCGCTACTTGATGAAGTACATTCATAAAACTTTCTTTGTGTGTAAAGTGGAACGTTTTAAACGACTGACGTTAAGGACAATTGTCTACATGCACTGTTCATAGTTTTAGATGTAAATAGGCTATCGTGGTATACATTTGTAAGAGAATAGAGGAGTTCCATTAGGAGACGAGTTCTACATGGTACGCGGTCAAAGACTTTAAATTGTTGATGAAATATACAAAAAATGTGGATATTAAAAAAGTTCCCGTTTATGACTAAAATTTTAACTTAAGCGACGCTTGCATAGTTTAAAATATTCACATAGTTCTCTTCCATCTTGACATATTCAGTCCACTTTTGTATTTTAATGATTCTGATCTCATTAAACTAGTAACGGCAACATAATTATAAAGAGAAAAATTCCATGATATATCATTAATTATTTCGAATACCCATATATCCGAAATAATTAATGCAAATTAATATATTACTGAAAAATTATATTGTAATTTTATATCTTTAGATATGACAATTTTCAACCACAGATGTGATATCAAATAAGGTTGTTTTATTTACTTATCAGAGTGTAGAGGTCGTGCGAGGGTGCATAATGGCGTATCGTCTTTTACTTTATGCAAACAATTGTGTATATTTTAAAGTGATTTTTTTAAAAGAAATATTAGTCTAATTGTGTTGTCGAACTTTACTGTATATTTAACTTTTTGGAAGCAATATCTCCAAAAATATATATCTTTGGAAGTAATATCTCCAAAAATATGTCCAAAAATATATTACTTAATTCTAGATTCCACCTCTGCTCTCGTGCTCTTTTATATAAAAGGAGCTGCTCTTACTTACGAAAAGCTATATTGTATACATAGCTTTTAATTGCAACAAAATAAGCAAGAGCAACAGAAATTCATCTCAAGCTTTAGTACATATTTCATAACATGTACATCTATAGTACCGTTTTTGTACGTAGTTCATAACATGTACCTACATCTATAAACTAAACGAAACTTGTCTTTATTAATCCTTACCTCTTTGACCCTTGCAATATCCAGGGATTACAAAGGCGGTCTTTAAGTGTAACAATATTAATTACGCGATGCGCAACCGGCATCCCTGCATTCTGAGGGTACCCTTGGCCTTACGATGATAACATCTTCGAAGTACCTTTCCGATACGACATATCGTATCAGTCTTGATCGTGATTATATGCTTTGAAATGATTTTTTTTTATTTGAATTTGAAAATACAAAAATCATTAGGATCGCTATGACATATTCCATTTACTTCCTGGGAGTTTAAAAGTTTTTAAATGATCTTTTTACATAAAAATGATGACATGAGATTTAACTACTTATTTAGCTGTATACAAATTGCAAAAATATTACAATTAACTTATTTACTTCCGTCGTTTTACGTTAAGTGAACTATAGTCTAAAGTTTCGTAAAATGGCTGCGGGTATCGTTACGACCGCAGCTGGCATGGGACAGCCTCCTAAGCTATGCGACTGGCATGGAGATACTACCTACTACCTAGGTACTATTATAGCTGTATGCAAGTGTCTGTAAATTTTAAGAATAAAACGTTAGTGATGTCAAAAGACGGAGAGATGAGAAGAGAAGAGAGAAGAGAGAAGAGAAGAGATGTAAATATTCTTACAATCCCTTGATTTTTTTTTTAATTCATTCAATTGTATGGAGAGACTGTAGCGTACGGCGCTCAGTTATCTCAGGCTACCTCGTATTTCCCTGGTATGTGATATTTAACACTTATTCTATTTTAATAATCTTTTGCAAGATAATGCATATGATATTGTATATAATTTAAACATACTACATTAATGAAACTACTTTTCTTTCAAGAGCAGATATATATTTGTATGTTGACTGTTAAAAAAATAAGTACCTAAGTATTTTTATATTTTTAAAGACTGTACAATATATTTCTTTCTTTCATATCTTTTTCTATATAGGTATACTTTTTTTTTATCTTTTATATCATTGAAATATTAAAAAAAAGAAACTAAATCACTGTTAGGTATTTATCAGACGTATTTGAAGAAAAAAAAAATAGAATAGAATAACATAGCTCAAGTGGGAGAAAGCGGGGTGAGTCGCCTGTATATCTTATTTACCCCACTGAGTGTTTCGTGCTACGTGCCGAAGGTTTTTACATATTTGTCGGCGGTTTCAGAAGCCCATTAGGTGTAAGAACAAATTTATAATGCAAATACGATTACAAGCCGCCTCGAGTTGTGAGAGCTAATGCACTCTACGAACACTATGAATTGCAAACTGCAAAAAAATGTTTCTATAGATAAAACGTATTCATAGAAAATAATTAATTATAAATAAACAGTAATATAATATAGAAATAATTGCAATTCATAAAATATTGGTATAATATATCAATAATTTGTAAAACGTGTGCTATTGAAAATATGAGCTATTTATTCTATTAACAACAGTTTATTGTGCGAGTGTAGCAAACCCCATACTTTAAGTTTAACTGTTATATTTACTAACCACGATCTTAGCTAATACTTTACATTATTATTTAAAGATCGTTATTTCGTTACTGTAATTATTGCAGGAAGTTAGGCGGGGAGGAACTTACGATAACTCAGTATTCGTAATATATGGAAGAAAGTAAGATAAAAAGCATGAGGACCCCCCAGAGCCAATGTAAAAAGAGATTGATGACAGTAGACTAGGCGAAAGAGGCTGGTACTTCTTTCTATCTGGTTACCACACTATGAATAAAGCGTGCAGCTAAAAAAATATGCTTAAGAGTAAGACAGAAGCAATAAGCCAGCTATTTGCCATCTCGCATAAAAGTAACAAACCACACCCATATTTAAATGATCTTCAAACATCATTCGCATGAAAATTGTTTATATACCTCCTGGACCATTATAAATTTTGCTGTATCATCAAAACTCAATGGATAAAAACTCACAATGGTCTAATTTCAATGTTTTCCAGCCGTTTGTTCAGTGGACCGGCAACAACACTCGGTTGAATATGGCGATGGTCGAAGTTTTTTTTTGGAAAACATAAGCCAAAATATTTGGGTTTCCCTTTCTATTGTTTTTGCTTTGTGTAAAGAAGTTGTTTGTGTTGCGATACCGTTGTATATATTATTGTATAGATTATGCGTACAGGTGAAACGTTGGGGGAAATAAAAATTAATTAATTCATTATTAGATTGCGTAGGTAGGTTCTTTTTATTATTTTCTTCAATTAATTGTATGATATTATGTATATAACGCAATAGAATAGTTATAATTAACAATTTATTTGGTAATTTGGTTATATAATTCACTAGCGACCTGCTCGCGGCTTCGCCCGCCTTAACTACTGAATTATTCATATAATGTATGTTTGCAAAGCACTTAAGATAATGTGAAAATTAATTAAACCCTAATGCAACCCGCATTTTCGTAATTCCAATAAGGGTTTTCCAATTGTTTTAAAATAAACACAAATAAATAACACAATCTAAATCTTCTTCGCTATAGAGGCAGGCGGGTTTTTTTTGAGCTTGTGGTTAATGCTGTTAAAACAGCGACACCGGTTGGGTAGGCACTACGTGGCTTCCTGTGAGGAAAATTAAATAGAATGCATCGGCCGGGAATCGAACCCGGGCCGCCCGCGTGGCAGGCGAGCATTCTACCACTGAATTGCCGATGACTGCTCATGACGCGCTTGTATAAGCAAAACGTCGCGGGGCGCGTTTCGCAGCAAGGATGTTTTGATATTGTAACAACTTCTAAAGTACTTATTAAAATGAAAAACAGTAAAAGACAGTTTTGATCTACATTAAATGGTCAAGGTAACTAATATACTTATTTATATGCTGAGAGTAAGGGATAAGTAAAACTTGACTCGATACAGTTGATGTGTGAACGGCGTAATGTGTTAACAATTAAATGCGTTTTTCTCTAAAACTATTCGCAATTTCGAAATTGTGTAAAAAGCAAATTTTATCTTCGTTTAACGTAGAAATTTAATAAAGTATTTTAAAGGATAAGGATTAATATTATTTTGGAAAATATCCCTCACAATAAAAAATATATTGAAATTACTATTTTTAGATAGAAATATGATCACTGTTCATTATCCTTAAAAAATAAAAGTATGCTCTCGCAGACTTTTTTGTAGATCTTATAAAGAGGAACAATACTCCAGTACATTGTTTTCATGTAGTACTTACCATTAAAGCAGCGCATGCGCGAAAGTGTCTCAACGGGTAGGACTTTAGACACATTTATCGTATTTATGTTAATTTACATAAGAATTTACAAATAATAAACTATATATAAACTTTCCCTGAGAAATACTCGACCTAATGGTGAAAACCGCATAAAAATCCGTTGGGTGGTTTAGAAGAAGAAGAGTTAGAAAGTTCAGACAGACACGAAACGCGACTTTGTTTTATAAGATATAGGATACATAACAATATATTTTAAATAAAATCATAAAAGAATTTGTTGCTTAAATGTTTTCAAAAATGTATATCATATTTATAATAAGGTGACAAACAACAAATATACTTAAGACAACAATTTGCACCAACAAAAGTAATCATGTAATTGAAATAACAACAAAAAAAGATTATTTATTTGAATAGAAAAAAATGAAAAATACATTACTAACAGACAAAACCACGTTCTCTACTAAGAGTGACACTTCACTAAAGAGTGTTCCCATATTACCATTTTAATAAATTAGATTATGTTAACTAGTTTTCAGGTAATAGGATAGGTTATTCCGAATGCAATTACAACGTAAATTTTCAGTACATTTCGAATTAAGCTGTAGCTACACACTTAATTACTTCTGGGATGAGATATGGCTCACAACTATATTTTACAGGAGTGCTGTTGTAAATAGCACCTTATTATATAGTCCATTTTGAAAATACTAGGGCTTTAAATATTCACAAAATTTACTTGTTACGAAGAGTCGGAATAGTACAAAGCTCTAGCTTCGTAATAATTGTGAAACAGAAGTATCATTTCGTAAACATTTAAATTAAGGTACAACACGGAATCAAGAATAAAAGATAATTGTAGAAATATGAAGTTAGTAATATTTAAATTTCTTACTTAAGGTAAAGATGTTTTCTTCGTAATATGGTAATTGGGCGTAAAATATTGTACGCGGGGACAGTACCAGTGATTGACTACTTCTAGTGGTTTAATTTAAAATGTATACTTAGTCTGGTTATAAATACTGTTACTCCTGATCTCTCTTTCTTTCTTTTATACTCTAAGCACCATGATAATTTGGTCAAGAATTTTACCATAGAAGGTCATGTATGTAAGCCAATAGAGACTTCTTCGAATAAGTTATTACCATAATATAATCTTTTAAGTAAAAGTTTATGATAAATATTCTTCTACAGAAATTACAATTTAAACAAGCTTCAAGAGTCCAACATTTTTTTTTACAATGACCTGTAATTAAATAAATACTTCAATAAAATTAAAAACCTCTTAAAACCTTTCAATAGATTTACAACATTCTGACGCCAGCAAGTTTGGTCTAACTGATGAGGAAAGTTTTACAAGTGTTATTACTCTAAATATCCCCATGGCATTTTATCGGCAAAGTAAATGTTTCAATTATCATAGCTAATGCGCCGAGAGGATGGAACCACGTGAGTATTCATAAAATAATTATGAAATACTTTAGGCTCGGTTTTGATAAATATAAAATATAAGTGTTATTTTATATTTTAATACGGCATCTGACTGCAAATGCAATAATCGTGGATTCGATTCCCACATGATGAAATTAACTTAACTTCATTTTGAATGTCACAAATTCGAGCAAAAAGCAGAGACTATATTTTGACAATAGTGTATTACATTAGTGCTATATGGAACAATGAAAAAAAGTACATACATGCATAGTTGTATGCATTCATTCATGCTTAAATGTTTTTAAGCATCGTAACTCAATAAATTTTATTTCTATTTTAATTGTTTAAAAAAATGACTTCAAAACTCTTAGTAAAGTTACCAGAATTTTAACCGAATCTGAGACAAAAATTTAGTTTACTCATATATTTTCTTTATTCTTAGGTAAATGGTGAGCCTCAGAAAATTTATAGCATTTTTCACCACCAAAGCTAAAACGAAACCGCTTAATTTAAAAGATAAAATCTAATCACCTAAAACATTTGAATGTTGAGAAAGAAAATGGTTCGCGTTCGAAACCACAATTTGTTTTGCCGGATACCTCCAATTATTCGTACAGGTTACCTTACTAAGGTAACATATAGGTACAGATATATACTTAAAGTGTCTTAATTGAGTAAAACATTATTTAAGTATAGTATATACTTACATAATATGTTTTACTCAATTACTCTATATTATACTCCTTGAAAATTTGTTTGTGGGTTCGATTTCCACTCGCGGCCTTACTAACAGGTAACGAGATAAAGCGCGGCGTCGAGTATCGCCACTCAACACGCAATACCCCCAAAATTCGGCGAAAAGTCAAGAACGGAAGTGTCTTAATGGGAACGGCTTGTCTTAACACTACGTTCCCAGGTCCTCTCTGCCTACTCCACTATATATGAGATACAGAAAATAGGAGACATGAAAAATATAAGTTTATATCACACAGAAAAATATTTTCTTATTTTTCCTCATACTCAATGGCGTACAGCTGAAATGTGATTATATGATAACAATATATTGTATTAGTTAAGTGCAGGCTCATCCTCGGTCGAACCCATACGGTTGCAGAATCAGCCTCCGTAAGCCACGGTAATAGGTACAATAACCAATAACAGAAAAATATTTGTATTGGAAATAAATATATTACGAAAATATATTAGGTTTTATCGAATAGAACATTTTATTTTAATTCATTGCATTTTATAATATCATTCTGTTATAATAATAATAAGGAATAGACAAAAAAAACTTATTTGTCACATTTTTTTTGGAGATGGAGCATGTTTTTAATCCACGCCTTTTGAAAGAAGAAAAAAAGACTTTAATATTTATTAACTCTACCAATGGCAGTGGTTGTTAAGAATTATAAAATTAGAAAATAAAGTAAGAAGCAACGTTTCCAATCAGTAAAAGTGATGCACACGTCGAAAAATGAAATTTGATTTTGTCTGAAGTGGTTGGGAAGGCAGCAGTAATAACCAGGGTGTCTTTTTAATCATACCGAAACGGACTAATGGGGATCCACAAAACGCAGCTATGAGAAGTTATGACGTGAAAATTCGTTATTCACAATTCATATTTCATATCTGAATCAAGAAAAAATATACTATTATTCTTATTCTAATGTACTTGCCAGTAGGCACTTTAGAGCAATGCTTAAGATATTATTAATGTTTATACTAGAGGTCAGGAGGTTTCTTTTTCATGAACTTTCAGTAACAGAAACTCATATATGAATAACAATAATATGGAACAAGTGTTCTAATTGTTATACATAAATATTACAAAATAAAATGTTTGAATAGCTTCCTCGTATATGGCCTGTTCGTATATGGTAAAGCTTGTTTTGCCAGAATCTACATCGAAACTTGATACAAAAAATATTTCTTTTGGTGGTGCCTATTTTTAGCTTTGCGCTGTTATTTAATTTGAGTCTCTGTAACAAAGAAAATATTAAATAATTGATTTCCTTGATTGAAAATCGAACTCACAACCGTCGCGTTAACAGTCACATGCTCTGTCACTGTGCCTTGGCGGCCGTAACTTTTGAGCTTGTTATTTTATTACTAAATTGTTAAATATAGAGAATATTAATACCTCTTTAATATAATTTGACTTTCATCTTATTTGCTTTTCTATTTTTTTTTACTTTTACCTAAAAAACTAAATCATTAATATTTCTAGCAAAATATATGAGGTTCATTATATAAGCTTGTGGAGCTCAAGCGTTCATAAGTCAAGGTCAGACATTATGTACGTTCGGTGAACTTTAAATAAACTATTTTATTTAAATGATATATGTATACCTACATTTGCTTGTTAAGTTCTAAATTATTGTTCCAAGTAAAAAAAATATGGTATTTTTTAAATATATTAATAGGTTTTTTACTAATCATACAGCGTATTCATACTAGGGAGAGATATTGAATATTATGGAGAAACTAGTCACGTCGTTGGGAATGAATTATTATTTATATATGTATTTCCATTTCTTCGTTCTGCCACCAAGGCAAAAGTCCGACAGCAAATAAAGTGTCTTAACTCTAGGTCCTCTCTGCCTATCCTGGTATATGCGAAAATCTAAAGAATCTAATGTTATAAAACGACAAAAAAAACACTAACTTCAATTGATTTCGTATGATTTAAAGAGACATCGAACACCGAGCCACTGTATTTAATGCAGCCAAATATTCCCTCGGAATTCTTAATCATCAAAGAATATTTATTTAAAACATTCTTGCGAGAAATTACTTCGGTTTATAAGAAGTAATTTTCATAAATTGCTTTATAACACTCAAACATTTTCACAAGTCGCCGGCAAGTAATCATTTCAAAGGAAGGAAAAATTGGAGCATTTTGTTAATCTCCATAAAACAAGCTGCCAAATAATATAGCATGAATACTGTGTGTAGGAACCCAGGGAACCCAGAATCGATTTAAAAGCAATTTTGGTTAATAATTGTAACTTAGGCTGTTGATATAAATTATACAATAATCTTTATGTTTGCCATGCACTTATACCTACCGCCTATCTAGATAGATATGATAAAGAAGTAAACATTTTTCTAATACGACATATTTTACGAATATAATCAAATAAACTCACATAACAGTTAGATAATTTATTTATTAGTTTTTATATTTTTAAGCTATATAGATAATTATACTGAAATAAATAATCAATCAATTTTCCCTAAATACACTTTAAATAAAATAACATAAATATTGGTATAGCGTGCGAAGTCGCAGGAGCCTCCTAGTTAGATTTTCTATAATTTACTGTTCCATAATGAAATTTGCTTTCATATTGTACAAAGTACGTGTTTCAGATAAAAATCCATGTACGAAGTAAAAGCACAGTGAATTCTATCTTCCGGATTGGCAGAAAAAAAGAAGTATCTAGAAAATGAGAATTGTGCTGAAATTGATTTCGCCTATGGCCCAAGGCGACCAACATTACCAATATTATTTCACTAGATCCAGCTTATTTATCACTAGAGAGAGGTTCTTGTGATCTAGATGGCTTAACATTTGTTTTATTAATTTAAATTGTATTTATTAAGTAATACCTAAATATTTTTTAAAAAAATATATTTTTATATATATAACACAACGACAATAAAAGTGTGTTTTTATATAAGAGATAAATTAAAAAATTAAGAGATAATAAAAATAAAAAAAGTTCAATTGCAATAATCAAACTAACAAATATGCAGAGGGAATCCAGTGTTAAGACACTCACTCTGTTTCTCACTTTCTGCCGAATTCTGGAGGCATTGCGTTTTGAGTGGCAGAACTCAACGCCAGGCGTTTTCCTTAGTGCCAAAGCAAAGAAATGAAAATATTAATAAATAATAATTCACTCTCTCGAGTTGAGATCGAAACCGCAACCATCGATTACAATCACATCTTGCGTCACGACGGCCTCGATACAAAAATAAAAATAAAATCTATTTTTTATAAAACTAGTTTAGTTACAAATACATTAGGATCTTGCAACAGACATTTGTACGGAAAATTTAAATTATTTTTTTTTAAAAAAGTTCAGCATTATGAAAATAAAAAAATAGTTTGCATTTATTTAGAGATAATATAACAATAGAACAAAAAATATGTTTCCGCCCGGGATCGAACCGGGGACCTTCTGCGTGTTAGGCAGATGTGATAACCGCTACACCACGGAAACTATGTTCATGCTTGCGATTACTTACTAGCTATTTCAGCAAACTTACTTTCAAGAAAATCTGTAAAAAAAAAGAAAACAAAATTGAGGCCTTTGTCGTCATTCAAGTAAATAAAAAGAAAATTTTAATTATTTAAAGCATGTTATTGCTTCACGCTGTATCCTGCACACATCAGGGTAGGCAGAGTTCCCCACTTTCTGCCGAATTCTTTATTAATTTTCTCGCTCTAGTTAGAAGACAAAAACTTTGATTAATTTTGGAGCCGAGTGTCTTACCAATAGCTTCCTTATATACGAAGGTACATGTAAGTAATGTTAAAATGTCAGGTGGTAAGTATAAGAAAATATTTAATAACCATAATTTATTGTTCCTCTTTCACATATACACACTTCTAACACTTTACACAGCACACTTAACACTGTTTCTATATAATACTTTACACTTTACTTTTACGTTTTAAAACGCATAGTTCCAACAATGACACTGATTTTACACCTTACAAGAGGCAGAATAACGACGTACTGACTCAATCCATCAGAAACGTCACTTTTTCTAGCCATTACCTTCCTCTTTTATAAATAACTAGCGACCCTATTGCGGCTTCGCCCGCTTTTACTACTGGATTATTCATATAATGTATGTTTGCAAAGCACTTAAGATAGTGTGAAAATTAATTAAACCCCAATGCAACCCGCATTTTCGTAGTTTCAATAAGGATTTTCCAATTGTTTTACACAGCAAGGATTTTTTAGTAAGTACCGTAATTTTAAATCTGTGCTACTAATCTTTTCAAGTACTTATTAAAATATATTTAAATGACTATTTTTAGATAGTTAAATGACATTAAATAATACATTCAACTCGAATTATCCAATACGTGCAAACGCATCTAAATCTTCGTTGCTATAAAGGCAGGCGGGTTTTTTTTTTCGAGCTTGTGGTTAATGCTGAAGAGGGTATTCTGTCCCTGATGAAAAGCAAGCACTACGTGGCTGCCTGTGACGAAAATTAGTAATAGTTAAAATAGAATGCATCGGCCGGGAATTGAACCCGGGTTGCCCGCGTGGCAGGCGAGCATTCTACCACTGAACCACCGATGCGTGTAAGGCAGGCGGGCGCGGCGGACTCGCTTGTATAAGCATAACGTCGCGTGGCGCGTTTCGCAGCAAGGATTTTTTGATATTGTAACAACTTCTAAAGTACTTATTAAAATGAAAAACAGAAAAGACAGTTTTAATCTACATTAAATGGCCAACGTAACTAATATACTTATTTATATGCTGAGAGTAAGGGATAAGTGAAACTTGACTCGATACAGTTGATGTGTGAACGGCGTGATGTGTCAATAATTAAATGCGTTTTTCTCTAAAACTATTCGCAATTTCGAAATAGTTCAAAAAGCAAATTTTATCTTCGTTTAACGTAGAAATTTAATAAAGTATTTTAAAGGATAAGGATTAATACCATTATGGAAAAATATCCCCCACAATAAAAAATATACTGAAATTACTATTTTTATACAGAAATATGATCACTACACGTTATTCTTAAAAGATACGAATATGCCATCGCGGACTTTTTTGTAGATCTTATTAAGAGGAACAATACTCCAGTACATTTTTTTCATGTAGTATTTACCATTAAAGCAGCGCATGCGCCAAAGTGTCTCAGCGGGTAGGACTTTATACACATTTATCGTATTTATGTTAATTTACATAAGAATGTACAAATAATAAACTATATATAAACCTTCCTTGAGAAATACTCGGCCTAATGGTGAAAACCGCATCCAAATCCGTTGGGTGGTTTAGAAGAAGAAGAGTTAGAAAGTTCAGACAGACACAAAAAGCGACTTTGTTTTATAAGATATAGGATGATGTGGGTATTATTATTTTATTTTCTGTAAAATACCCTCACACTGATAATTGTCTTACAGTAATATGCATCTATGCTGTATATTCATTGTAAATCATATTACATTTTACTTACAAGGACATATTTTTTATACGTTAGCCAAAACATTTTCTCTAAGAAAGAACTTGTAAAATAAAGAACAAAATCACTATTGATTCCTGCAGTTCCTGCTTTAGGAAGTAAACGAAATCTCAGCACATTGATTTAAAGGAGTATTTTAAATGCCGGTCACTTCCTACACTCAGTTCGAGCGGGGACTGCAGGCCGAGTTCAAAAGCGAATGCTCAACTACGAGACTTCTGTAGAATAAATTCAACATCGCACGTATGGCGCTAGATGCGATCTCTGTGAGAAGTTCGGCAAATTGATCAGTTCTAAGTAATTTATAGTTGGAAAGTAAGAAATACGTTGTGTTTACAATACACTTGTAGGTATTGTTTTAAATTCCAAACAAAAAGCTTAACACGACTATTAAATTAGTACTTTTAAGGGTCATAATCAGAAAAAGTGTACATTTTGTGTCTTTTCTTGTCCCGCTACTTTGAATGCGTTTTAAAAATACAATTTTAAAGATATTTTAAATATTTTGCCATTTAAGATAAATTTACTTATTAACTTAAAGATTTTTGTAATATTTTAAATGTATTATGGCAAATAATAGTATTTTTTGTTAGTTGCAAAAAAACCTTTCAAAATGCTTCCATACAATTTTTCGTGTCCCATTCTCCACTTTACTTTTTAAAAATTGATTTGTTACGAATATTTATGGTTTTATTTGATTTCAGATATGTTTATATTACTTTACTTTATGCATAATATTAAATAGAACTACTTTTATTGATACATTATTTCATAAATAATATATATGAATTAAGTAAATTTGTCCCAAAATATTGTCTTTTTGTTACTCAGGGCTAGTAACGTACAATTAAAATATGAACGCAATTATTTTGAATGGTATTTAATATTAGTTTTTATTGTGGCACCATTATTGTAAAAGTCAATGCTATCGTAGCTACAACAAGTAGTGTTCTCGCAGCAGTTGAGGGGTTCAAATGTTTTAGAGGGAATGCGTGAAATTACATCTCAGGGTTATAAACGGCTTTTATTTTGGTAAGTATTCTATAATTTCGTTTTCTTGTTTATGTTATTTGCTTCTTTTTACAAAATCTCAAAAAAGAACTTCAGTGCTTGCACATGCAACACGTGGCTTATGAGCAAATATTTAAAAATGTTAGAATTTCTCAGACTTTATTCTCAATTTTGTTATATTTCGTTACGTAACGAAACTGAGAAAATATGAAGCCTAGTTCATAATTACGTTACCATCAGAAGATATGTATATAAAAAAAAATGCTGGCATATGAAAAATATAATTGGTGACTTTTGATAACGTAAAGTAACTAAAAATAATGATTTTTAAGTTTTTTGCCTGTTTGCTTGTTTGTCTAATGTGTTTGTGCACGTTTATCTCAGAAACGGCTTAACCGATTTAGTTAAAAACGTTTTTGTATTCTTCCTGAAATTAGTTGTGATTTTGTAATTACTATTTTTTTCTCTGGAGATAGTGAATTAATAAATATGTAGCTCAAGCGGGTGAGGCTTTTATTTAAAAACAAATACGTTATGTACTAGCGTTGTTAAAGATGTAAACAATAAACATAAAATATTATTAAATATCTATTGATACATATTTTTTAATTTTCAGTAACCGTCATGGCTCCTATGTCAAATGCTGAGAGACAATAAAGATATAGAGAACGTCTTAAACAGACCAATCCTATTAAATATGAAGATATGCGGAATAAACACTTACAAAGAATTAAACTTAATTCCAGTGATAACGACTCAAATTTTGATATATTTTAAAGTGGATTTAATTTTATCATTAACTTTGTGATCTCTAGAAATATAAGTTTATTACGTTACGAACTAGCATTATTATATTGTTAATATTGTCACTTTGTTATGTTTTCTTACATTTATAATCTGTTAATTCAACGATTGAATCTTTAAAATTTTAATTTGTGTCTCATTAAATAAAAACAACAATAGTTTTATTCATATAATATCCTTATTTTGTTGTGTATAATGCCTTATGTCATCAGTTTCGTAACAAACATTATCAGTGTTGTTACTTATCAGTTACGTTACGAATTCGAAAATGTCCACTTTTCTGATTATGACCCTTAAATGTTTATTTTCATTTATGGTTCTCGACTGACAGGAATTTTACTCCTTTCAATATAGAATTGAATTAAATCTTTATTATATCCTTTCAAATGGAACAAAAATGGAAAATAGCTACACATATATATTATTATACGATAGATATATAAAGCTTTTCTAGAAATAGATATATATAGCTTTTCTAGCTTATACTATAGTCACTACATAGCTAGTGGCTCATACGATACAGTTAGGCGCTCCTCGCTACTGCCCACAATCTTACAGTGACCGCAAATTTTGCTAGCAAAGATTACTTGCCTGGAGCAGCGCAATAGTAAACCACTAAGTTAATTTATGAATGCGAAATGTTATCGGGATGAAAAATAGCTTATACTCGTATACAACTTTAGAGTGCAGGAATATGTTTTTTGTTAAAGTAGAATGGCATATCGATCTATTAATGGAGAAATAAAGCAAGTACTTAATGTTATCGTTCATATTTTATATAGATTATTTTTAAAACGGAAGAAATTTTAAATATGAAATATATCTTTATGATTTTTTGTACCTAGTATTAATTTTCGAAAAGATTTAAAATAGTTTATTTATGCTTTTATTTTATTTGTATTTTTTTTCATATATTAATTAACTGTAGAGTTATGCTCATCAAGGACCTGTAATATGTATCGATTCTTATATTGTCTAATGGATATTCGAAATTAATTTGTCTTCTATACATTTATATACAACATGTAGGTACCTACACAATTTACAATTTAGTAATTATTAAAAGGTTATGGTTATGTAAAAGTAAGATGATTATTTTATAGCAACACCCAGGGCTGCATCATTCTAAACAGTTGTCAATTTTAATATTAATAATATTTAAAATCATTATTTTGCGGACTTTTTTTTTAATTACCTATTAAGATCATCTAATTTAGATAAATTAGATTATTTATTAAATAAAAAATCTTTTATTTTTTTTAAATAAATTGATGAGATGTCAAAAATATCATTGGATATTGTTATTATATAATACTGTTTGATATTATTATTTGACATAACAAATAATAAAACTATTATACTAAGAATACCATAAATATTCGAATTTTACGCGGCATTTGATGCTTTCACCTCATAGGTTCCTGAAAAAAAAAATTATAATAAAAAAATCCAAATTTTAATAAAAAAAATTAAACAAATATCCATTAATTAATAGCAGATAACCCTAGGTAACGCGTAAACACAAGTCGTTAACGAACCGAATCCGCCCCTGCACAAATTTGCAATTTCGATTGGCGCTGTTTGCGTGTACCTGCTGCATTGTACTCCCCTCGTATGAGCCGGTTAAAAATGTAAAGTAGTAACACATAGCTGTACTTAGCATATTCATAATCAAAATATATATTTGTATAGGTAAATCGATTTTTCATTAGCTCTTTCTCGACGTATTACGAAAAACCTGGTGGCTATGAATGAAATGGATCGCATTTCGTCCAATTTTTTAACATTTCATGTTCAGTCGTGGAATTCAACGCCGCGCGTTTTACCGTAACTGAGACATTGATATAAATAAAAATCAAATGTAATAATTTAATATTATACTTCTAAGTAAAGTTTAGTAAGAAGACTATAATTGAAATTCATAGTGCTACATTGTACTGCCCTTTTATAAGCTTTTTAAAAGTGCAAGATAGTAGTAATGCATGTAACACATAACTGCTTTAACATATTAATAATTAGAATATACATTTCTATAGGCATATCGTATTTAAAAGAGAGATTGGCTACTGATTTTTGATTTTAAATTTAAAGAAATTTAAACTAAAATATATACATAGTATACATAAAATTACTTATATATAACTAATAAAATTACTTATATATCATAGAGCTATATTTTCAAAGTAATTTTAATATACAATATATGGACAAAATCTGGTTGAAATAGTATGTAGAATGGAATTATTCAAACCCTACTCCATGAATATTTATAATATAGATGTTTCTACAGTCAGCATTGACAAAGCGTGGCGTTGGGTTAGATTGGTAAAGTGCCTATGCAGTATCTCTAAATGGATGAGGAAACTGGCACTTCATGATTAAAGCTTTATGCTTTATCCCTGATAAATCTAAAAAATAACTAGGTAAGTGGTGAGAATTTTCTATTAAGACACTCCGTTCTCTGCTTTCCATCCAAATTTGCGACACTATGAGCACTAAATATAATAAATAAGAGTAGTTTTAATAAAACTTTCTGTAATTTACTTAATATAATTTGATATATTTGCATACAAAAACCTCTCAAAAGCACCGGTCGTATTCGATAGGCTTCCATACAAATTTCAGGATTGTAGGTCAACAGGAAGTAAGTACAACTATTAAAAGTTGACAAATTTAAGTTTGCAAGCTTATGTAATATCAAAAAATATTTTGTATTAAATGAGCTACAATTATAAATTTGTAATAGTTTTAATGTAAATTATCAGTTTTCGAGATTTTTCCTTAATTTATACTACAAGTTCTCATTAGCCAATTTTCATAATTGTTGGTCTATGAAAAATATAGAAATCCCTATAGGTTAAGAATGCAACGATGCATAAAAGCTCGTAGTTTTTGATTGCGTTGACTTAGAATATTGATTTTTTGTGATCTAACGTACTCTACATCTGAAGATTAGATTTTTTTAGCCTTATACTTAATTAATTTCAGCTTTATTCCTCCACCCGATCTCAAGAGAGGTGGTATTGACAGACAGAAAATAAAAAGGTCCTATAAGGGTTCTGTTTTCACGTTTTCAAATACGGAACCCTAAAAACAGTAATAAGTTATTTAAAAATCAAAATAACAATAAAATTTAAAATATATGCCCATATTGGAAGTGATAAAATTTATATCTTTCAACTTGTCCATTATTGGACATTATTAAACCATATAAGTTGAGGTTTAAGGTACATTTGTCCAAAATAAAGTGTTATTTTATGTGAATTTTGTTCAAAAATAACTCGTCGATTCCAGATACTTTTATAAAATCGTAAAACCATCTTTATGCGATTCTTCTAACATCTTCAGTCCCATAGGATCTTTGTCACAATGTTTTTTATGGCTTGAATGTAAATTTAAGAAAACATTTTCCTTTTTAATATATAGATACTTTGTGGTATCGTGTGGTTCTAAAGATATAATATTATGCTATGTATGAGGTACTTATTGGTTACGACTTTAATGAAAGTTATTTGTTGAAAGGTTTGATAAAATTAGCATTTTCTTATAATAATAGACATTATTTTGTATATGAATCTCAGTCGGAATATTTAGGACTTAAGTACTCCTACTCTCTTAGTATGAATGATACATACTAATATAGAAAATATATAAAAAAATTAAAGTAGTGGGATGTGAACCCACGCCTAACTAAGTACTAAGCCATACGGTCTCATCACGACGAAATTCTTATACGCTTGTTACAACTTATTTATGTTAGTAGCATCTCTATAGGGAGATGTTTATAAATTATCTCTACCTAAAGATGATAGCTTAGAATCATCATTTTAGATAATGCTATTTCTAAAGCTCAAACCCTGCTGCGTTTTTTTAAATACATTTCCTAAAAAGTAAATAATAATATACGGCACATATTAATATGCTTAGTTATGAAATGGTAAACCCATTCATTGTCTAACAAAATGTTTTAGAACAAAACCCAGAATAATTTCGTGTTGTGGAGTTTCAAATAATTAGCATTTTATAATTCAATCCCTAGATCGTTGTTTTGTGAAATGTTAACGGAATGCTTATAATAATTATATATGTCTTTCTAAAATCATAAAAATAATAAAATAAATATAAATATATTATTAAAATTTTATTTAGGCCACTCGTAGCACAGAGTATATGTATGTGTGAGAAACAGTAACTGTAAACGCTACAGTTTGTGGGTTCGATCCCTACTTGAGAAAATAAACAAATTTATTAGTGCGACTTCCGCCCATTGCAATATTAAAACAAAAACAAATCTTAAATTTTTACATAACACAATTGAAGCATTAAACTTAAAAACTCAATAATGGTATTAAAAACAAAAAAAAATTGGCCACAAAAAGTTTAAAAGCTCACGAAAAAGAAAGGGGTGACTTTTGAATACCGTACTTAATCATAACACCGTAAATTTTCAAGCGATACGGCTCCACGAGGAGTTCTTAAAAAGCAATTGATTCGATGAAAGAAATGAAATGAAATGCTTTCATAAAATTGGCGGAGTAGCTTTGCAAAATGTTAACCACTCGGGCGTTTTGCAAGTTTAACAATATTTCAGTTTCGCCGTCATGTGAACACATAGTTTCATTTTATTGCCGGTACTCGATGGTCGATCGTTTTATTCCCATAACGCTTTCCGTATATTCGAGCAGTTTAAAATAAAGGAATTTTTAAAAATCCATAAAAAATACACGTCGCCTCATTCCGGATGTGGATTCAAACAGATTAATATATATGGTTCTGTTAAAAGTGTTAAATAAATGCATTCGTCATGCTTCGTATGTTTTGGGTATTAATGTCTTGTTTTTAACATCATTTATTATATATATTTTAATAGGTTATGTTTTAACATATTATTTTAAAAAGTTCAAAAAAAAATCAATTGGTTCATCAAACATTTTATTATCTAAGGTTGAAATCGTTTCACTTAGACCTATTCAATACGAGTATATTTACAATATTACTCAGCTTTGCCTCCCTGGACTACAGTAATATAAAATGCTAATATTACAAATATGAACGTTATTCTTAAATCTCTATATCCATTAGTAAAAATCCCATTAAAATATATTGCGCCTGTGAAAAACAACTTTAATTAAGTACGACATATTAGAATTTCTCTAAAATCAGATATCACTAAAAACAAATAGAGCAATAAAATTGATAATGCCATTGACCACGGCCGACGACATGGTCGCGTTGGCGCTGGTGGGGCCCGAGGTAGCGATACAGTTAATTAAAATCCAATATTGTCTAACCAAAATTGATTAGCAACCAAGCTCGCTAGAGTTTAATCTGCCTTCACATTGAACAGGAAACAAAGCTTAGGGTACTTGTTAAACGAAGTGTTATTTGTAACAATATATAACTAGCAACCCAAACGTGGTATCTCCTGTTTAAACTTATATTATAGCTAAATTACACAAAATAATTACATAAATTGTTATCTATATCTTATACTGATAAATAAGCTATATAACTGTAAAGTTTCATCTAAATCTGTTTAGTATTTTTGCGTGAAAATGCAACAAATATTCATCTTCACGAACTTTTACACTTATAATATAAGTAGATAAGTTGTCCCTTTAATACGATAGCTGTGTGTTGAAAGGATTGCATTTGGACTATAACAGAGCTACAATTAACCTTAGGACCGTATTGTCTATGAAATGATATGTTTTGCCCAACTAAAAGCTTTTTAGTGTAAGTAGGTAATTGTGAATTATGCTTTTAAAGCTATTTTATTTAATTTTGAAATTAAACAACTGTTATACGCAAGTTTGTTGGTAAAAATAAATAAATATTATATAAATTTTATTAATTTTTTTTTTCTTTTAAGTTTCTATGATATTTGTATTTAATTTAGATGAACACAAAGATTGGACTTTGACTTACTGTGTTAGTATATGTGAAATCTTGCAAGCTCATTTGATTTTATTATTGACCCAGTATCCGAATAAGTTGGAATTTTGGATTACGACTTCAGTTTCATTCATATCGAAATCAATATTGCTGAAGTAACAAAATGGCAGATAACTAACCAAGAGCATAAAATAGATAAAAGGGCTTGATTTCCAAAATTCAATGAGTACATTATGAAAAAAGGTTGTTTTTCGAAAAGTGTTTTTTATTATTTAAAAAGGCGCAAACTAAGGATACAAATTATTATTTAAGGTCGCTAAAGTAGATCAAAATTACAACTGATACGAGTTTACAGTATGATATGACAGCGCAAAGCAATATCTGAAAGTTAGTGTTATTCCAAGTAATATTTTATCATGACAGTGACTGTAATGCAGTGGATGATTTGTAACAGCTGTTCGTAGTGTTATTTACGTCGTGTTTGGATATTAGAAACTATCGACGCCATTGCTAACGAAATCGAGTCGCTCGTGGAATAAAATTATTTATTTATGAATCTCGATGATTTCATTTCATTTATATTTGACTACGTTTTTCCTATTTTTGTTATTTTTTTTATGTAGTCATTTTGTTTGTTATATTTGGAAAACAATGTATGTGACATATGTTTATTTCTTTTGAGTATTTTGAGCACACATTATGTGTGCTCAAAATACTCAAAAATGTGGACACAATTATTAATAATAAGTTCATCCTTATCCAATTCAAATATTTTTGCTTTTTAGCGTCATCTGTATCCCCCATATATGAGGGTAGGTAGAGGAAACAAAGGAACGTGGACGACGAATTCTGGAGGCATTGCGTATTGACTAGAGTGAAGAAATGGAAATATACATTTAAATAAATATTTAATTTTCTCGAGTGGAAATCGAACCCACAATCTGTCGCGGATAGCTACATTTTGAGCCCATGCGCCATTACTGGCTTCAAATTTTTACAAAATTAAACTATACAAAACTATTTAAATCCAATCAAAAGCGTTAATCACTACATTAAAAGCAATGTGTGTAAAATTGTTTAAGCGCAAACACAATTCGGCCATTTCGGGCTTTATTTAAATATTCAAAAAGCGATTGACATTACAAAATCCGGTTGGAAATAATAACAAAATTCAATTTTCCATTCGTATTAATCTTTCGCTAACAGAAGGCTGGAAATTGGTTCTTTGATTCGTCGGCCATTGAATTCGGTAGCGTGCCGGACGCGAATTAATACGCGGGACAATGGTGACCGTGACACGCCGTGTTTGTTGAGACAATAACAAATTATTCATACTTGGTGATGGAATGTAAACAGAATATGATTGGCTATTAGCATGCAGGTTCGCACCCGGGGGATGAGCCAGCCACCCCCAGGGATCACCCCCCACACTATTAACAAGTCGCTACTAACCTCTAACTTTGTTTCTAACGTATTTCGAACTTAATTTAATTAATTACGGTCCCCTCTTTCGAGTCCATTTCGCTAAATATTATTTCAAGGAGGGACTGCGAGATCAAAAGACATATGAGTATTACTCACGCCACGAAATATTTATTAAGGACGGCGAAATTGATTTATATGGAACTTGGCTATTAAATATACATAAGCCGGTCGTTTTTGAATGACTTCAAATGCAATTATCCGTTACAAATGTCTACATAAACTTGGAACGGCTTATTTAATTTATATCTCGTATTTTATCATTTAATTTATATTGAAAATGAGATATTTAATAAATAGAGGTCATCTTGTGTTAACGGCGCAGTGGTCTGGCTGTAAGCGCAACGGTTGTGGGTTCGATTTCCACCCGGGGCAATAAGTTTTTTCCATGAGTTCCATGAAAAATGCCCTCTGCTATATGCGGGATAAAAAATGAGATTGTGGAGTGTGACATTACACGCAATGATACACGAGTGTATCGAGAGTATCACTTGGTATATTGTTTCCATTTAAATAATTTTATATATTTTACTTGTTCTAGTCAAGGCATAGAGTTCCATCACTAAATGTGTAAACATATCTTAACTGTTTGTTGTTTAAATATAATAAAAAAAATAATGTACTCGTATGTATGTATAAAATACTTAACACGTTGTGTGTGGGATACATGAAGCTGATTTATTTATGTTACATTACCTAAACTTTTACTACTTTAAATTTACTTAAAATATATATTAAAAGGCGTATTCAATAAAATAAATATAATAATACAATAAAATATAAAATCAGATAAAACTAAATTAATTCAATATAAAGCTCCGTCAGAATGAATGGTAATTCATAATTTGGATTGGTAATTCATATTACGAGTCTCAATTAATATAAAGTAATTGGTAGTTGAATAAGATTTGTCAAGTTTGGGATTAACAATTATTCTAGACTATAAATTATTTAAGGTTACATTTCAATTCGTTGAATATTAATTTGGCTAAATATCTTTAACTTTCTTAATTAATAGAGATATTTAAATACATATACAGGGTGGAATTGTCAGCACCACTTTAAATGAAACCACAGTTTTACTCTATAAAAGCCTAATATAATTCAGAAAAAAAATAATTCCCAAAAAAGAAAAAGTTATTTTTTCAAACAAAATAAATAATAAAATTATCGTTTTAAAATAAAACGCCATTTGTAATGTATAACATAGGCACGCACACACTTACATGTCAAAGCGGCAACGTCGTAGACTTATGTGTGCGTCACACGAAATACAGGTATGGATAAAAATTGTGAAATGAAAAAAAATCCTGCGTCCAAACTGTTGAGGTACCTTGATTATTTTTTTTAGCTCTGGGATTGAAATATTTTAGCCTATATGCAGTTTCAGTTAAAGAAGCGCTGCCTCTTCCACCCAGTATAATTTGCCAGACTTCTGATAGAATAAGCAGATAGGATCTATGGGAAAATATCCACCACCAAGCATTCCACACTTATCCCAGCAAGCATGTTGGGTGGCGATACTTAAATTATGAGATAAAAAAAATAAAAAATCAGATTCACGCTGTTTCCCGCACCCAGCAGCGTAGGCAAGGGTAATCTTGTGGTAAGACACTTTGACACTAGAGCGTAGAAATTTTATAAGTACCAACAGTTGTAAATATAATCGTAAATTCTAAACAAACCCTAGTTTTTACTTCAGCCATAATTCGTTTATTACCCGTCTGGTAGCTAACGAAGCAATGCTGCATACATTTGCAATTTTGATTGGCGTTGAAGCCGTCAACATTGGATGCAACCATTAGGATGTGTTCAATTAACGTTTAATTAGATCATGCCTTTTGTCTGTTGGTGTACTTTATGTATACAAATTGCACTCTAGTCTAGTGTGTTTCTCTATTTTACTGATTTACGTACTATACTGAGGCCAGTCGTGGCATACAGGAACTAGTGTGCGACTGGTTGTGGGTTCGATTCCCATTCGTGAAAATGAAGTATTTGTTTAAATTTATATTTTCAATTCCTCTCAATACGCAAAAGTTCCGGAATTTAACGAAACGAGTGGAACGGAGTGTATTACCACTAGGTTCCCTCTGCCTACCCTGCTATGTGCAAGATACAGAGCTGAAAATGACGTATTCTACTGTTGTATATTATAAACCATTAGAAATCTTTCAGCGAATAACATAGTGAATAAAGAGTAAGTATTTTAGGTACACTACTTGTCCCATCATTTTATAGAAGACTGAAAAGAAACATATTGTCACGTCATTTCTATAATTTTTTCTCTGTTTTTTTATCCGATTCACGCTGTATCCCGCATGTAGTAGGGTTCCTACCCTCTGCCTAGAGGGAGCACAGTGTTAAGACACTCCGCACCTCCCGTCGCGCTTACCGTCGCACTCTTTTTCCCTTACGCTACGACTGGCCTTACTTTATTGATTTTTTAGATATAACATTGAACAAACGCAGTAAATTTAAAATACTGTCCAGAACTTATTTCACTAATAAAATGCATTACATTATTATATTTGGACATAAACAGAGTTGTACGTTTCGTTCATTTTATACATGAAACAGTCGTGGTCACTTTATTTAGATTATTCCATTTATTTTATAGGTCGTAAAGAAAAGCGACTTCTGTCACTCGACGGTTTATGGTTTATAAGATTTTACGGTAACGCGAAGGTAACGCAGCCCGTCAATGGCAAAACCATCTTGTACTATCGCTTTAAATGCAAAGTGCGTCTCTTATTTCACCTTCTTTTATGGTAATATGAGAACTGATGGGAAATTGTCAGTTTCAAAACATTGTTCTTATACGCCTTTTCATAGCAATCGATTTTTTATTGTGTAATGATTCATTCTATATAGTAATATTTTTATCAGTTTATTGTTAGATTAAGCTATTTGATTTACGATTTTATTATGAGAATTTTCAATAGTTCTTATTTATATTTCTATAATGGAAATAAATATTTTTTTATTTTACTAGTCACATTTGCCCAAAATTTATGTTTAATATTATTATGGACTTTTCATAATATAAATAAAGACTTTTATATCTATATAATTATTGAGGTTGCTCCATTATAGTAATTTGTTATAAAATAACTAACATGCCAAAACGTCGCAATAAACTGCTGTTCCCCTCTCACATCATTCACACATTTCGTTACAGAAAGGAGGAAAAACTTTACCCCATTTTCCTCATACCCGCACTAAAAAACAAATATCTTTTTTCTTTATCTATTTCATGCGTTTTGTTAGTGACACATTTAACCTATATATCTCATTTTTATAAAATTATATTAATATTCACTTTCTTTAAGTGGCGGAATCCAATGCCGCGTTAGATTCGTTACTAGAGCAAGAACAAAAATTTCAACATCAAAAATTTTCATTACCTCGAATGGGAATCGAACCCATAACCCGTTGCACTTACAGTCTTACACGCTTGTGGCTGGCCCATTCATCAATTAATTCTGAATTTATTTCCCGTATTTATATGAACAATCCTTCGAATAATTCTGTAAAATATTTTAATAATCACTTCGAAGTAATTCAAATTCTAATCGAGTTTTAAATTGCACCCATTCTTATCTAGTGCGCTCGCATCGTACTGGATCTGAACTGAACTTTCGTCTCTCATCCACGGTCCCTTTCCTCGTTAGCTTCTCCTTAAAACTTCGTCTACGAGTTCGACAGCAAGTTTTTTAACTCGCCTCCAAGTCGATTCTCGTGATTAATTAATTTGATTGTATGTAAAGTTATTTGAGGCTGGTGTTTAACAGTGCTGTCCATTATGGATGATTTGGGTCAAGAGTTACCTAGGGGTGTTTCTGCTTCATCATTGAGTATAAAATTGATTTTTAAAAAATTAATAGCCGAGCATAGAAATTCAATTCATCTTTGTTTTTGTCATCAATATGGCGACATTTTTGCCAAATTAACTCGTTTTTTCACTTTCTAGAGATTTTGTAATGTGAATGTGAGTAAAGAAAATAATCTAGTAATGATGTTAATGCAAATTTTCCTACAATTTCAGTTTTATTTTACAACCATCAAAACTGAGATCACTCAGCCAGAGGTTCCTAAAATTATTGTTTCTAATGCAGTTAAAGCATCGACTACTAACAAAATACATCAATAAATTTTAATTTAATATCAATAATGAAGAACTAAAAAACAACCACCTTAAAAACATTCAAAACATCAAATATTACAATTAAGTCAGCATTAAGACAAAATAATTTAATTAAGTTTAATAATATAAAATACCTTGGTTGTGTAATGGCACTTAAAACGCTTTTAATTCACCTCTCTCGAAGAAATTCCCGCATGTGGATCGCTAATGAGAGAATTATTCGTATTAAGGCCGTTGTTATTGCGTCTGGAGATTTGAGCTTAAACGAACTTGGAATCTATAATTAAACTAAAATTTATACTTAATTATTTTCGTATTAATGAGACAGCTGGTATTGGATGTCTCGTTAAGTTATAATATTTAGAATTTATACGGAAAAAGGGACGGTTTCAAAGTATAATTTTGCTTATTTTGATAAGAATATTAATTAGAATGTTTTTCTTTCTGTGGCCGCACTTTGCCTTTTTACCAAAACTAGAATATGAAAATATTAAATATTTCATTTTCTCGAGTGCCCCACGCACTCTTTTGCCCCTGTTCAATTCTCAATTCGTGTCAAGATGCATCTTAATTATAGATCCGTGAGAAATACCCTATTGACTTTAAATACGGCTAATTCTATATAAAATGCAGAAAAACCGATGCATAAATGCTCGTATCTTTTGGTTACGTTAATTTATTAAATTTCAAGCCGGTTGATTATTCTTTGGACATTACCGCTTACATATAGCGTTCCGTTCCTCGTTATTTCTAGATTAGGTAAACTATTAAATAAAGTTTTTGCAGAGCACATTTAACAATTGCACGTATGTACAAATGAAGCAGAAACACAAGTCGTTTGGCCGTGTGCCAACATAACTGGCAAATAAAAGTATGTTTTAATATCTTTTATTCAGTAAACTCAAACTTTTCTCCATATAAATCTTCAGTTACACAAAGCTCTCATGAAAATGTAATGAGCAAGAACTATTTATAGCTAATCCTTTCGAAATAAACTTCAGGACTGATGTCTGTCTGAATCTCTTCGCGTGGACGCAAGAAACTGCCTGTAAAATGTTTGAAGTGAGTGCGACAGAGAGATATCAGTTTTAAGTGAAAGAAAGAGATGTAAGAGATAGATGTGGTAGATAGAGTGGATTTTTGAATTGCTAATAGAGGAAATGAATCGGCCGCCGCCGGCTTGGTTGACCTTACCACCCTGGGCCCGGACTTCTTCCGTTTATAATCATCCTTAATAACGCTGGAGTGGTTTAATGAATGTATTTTGCTATCAAAGTAACGCTAACTGAGATGTTAATGTTAATGGCGACTTAAAAGTAAAGTTTCAATTTGCGACGTTATTGAGTTAGTAACGTTAGTCGACGTATACATAAATAATATGCTTAAATTATGTATTTTCACTAAATATTTTGTGCTAAAATAAGTAAAGTTTGTGGAATGTAACAGTTTAATATAAGTTCAATAAATAGTTATAGTATTTTATTATATAGCTTCTCGTTAGTTCGGCAAAAATATTTAGTACAATGTTTTTGTTAGATATTAGAAGCTATAATGACGAGCGTTTGACTAAGAATGCGACGATTAAAGGTTCTATTTACATTGTGGGAAAATAATTATTTTCATTTCCTAGCTTTAGTAACAATACAAAGTGAAACATTGAGTTTTTCCTATCCAAACTCAACATTGTCGTTAAAATTTGACGGTACGTGGGTTACGGAGTGTCTTAACACTAGGTTTCTTCTGCCTGGGTAGGCTGCAGTAAGCGGGATACACCATAATTTTCGTAACAATTTCACAAAAATATTTAAAATAAGTATTTTTTACAAAACATTTAATTAAACAGCCAAAAATTTAATTACAAAGAAAATATCGTATAAATTTTAGTTGTGATTTCAGACGAAATATCTTAGAACCTCACCTGTTGGTGCAGATCTCGTCATGGTAGAGTGCACACGGATGGTTAAAATTTAATTCCACTAGGAACATTCCACCACAGATTGCATTCCTTGCAGGGGACCGACGCTGATGAATACGAGTTACGGGAACTGGAATTTCTCAAATTCTATGTGCTATTAGTTTATTAACGTGATGTCGCTTTCGTAGACATAAAATATATTTTTGTTGCATTAATATATTAGGTATGTGATAAATGTGATGTTTTATTTATTTCAAATGTATGAATCTCTTTTTAAAATTTTATAAATAATAAATTTATTATCTTTAGCCTTATTATTATTCATTGCTGTATTATATGAAGCTTTAAAAAATTCTTTTTCTGCATATTGTAAAATAAATTTAAAAACGCACAGTTAGATTGGATAGAATGACAAGCATTCTATTACTTATATTATACTAGTGGGCCCGGACGCGGCTACGCCCGCGAAAATATAAGCCTAAATAATTAAAATAAGTTAAAAAATAATAATAAGTGGAGATTTATTATTATAAAAAATATCTGAGTAACCGAAATGAACAAACAAAAGAAGTAAAAGTAACTAAAGGAAATTCTTAATATTAGAAAAAGTACCTAAAATTTGGCGTGCGCGCGTACTAAAGATTTTTCTATATTAAATAATTATTAAATAAACAAACAATATTAAATAAAATCCCAATTGATTAAAATTACGATATTTTAAGTGTATAACATCGGTATAGATAACCGAACTGAGATAAATTAATTATAAGCAGCAAATAATTACATAAAAAATAATAGTAATTCGAAAATATATAAAAATTTACAAAATCATCAAAATCATCTGCCCGTTCGCGTCGGTCATACTATACCACTCGTAGGCTAGGTCATTTGGAATCAGTGACATCTTATTTATTAGTATGTTATACAGTAAACTATAATTTCCATCTAGATGAAATGCTAAAAGTGACTATTATATTTATTTTCATAAGGATGAACATCAAATTATAGAAATCATCTATTTTTTGTTGTATACAAATCTATATCGGCGCGCGCCATGTATGCATTAAGCAAACTCACATTGAGTGACGTTTTCTTAAAACAACAAACTTTGCAAGCCGTTGCTTAGCAACGCGTAGCGAAGATTGTTATTAACATGGCGGAATAAATTGCTTGTCAAATTAATTATTTTAATATATTGTTATATATCGAAAATATTACAAATATGAGAAAAAAAAAAGTATCCTATGTTCATCCCGGGACCCTCAAGTATCTCTATATGAGTATTTTATCACAATTAAATTAGCAGTTTGGCCCTGATTGCGTAAAAGACAGACAGACAGACAGACAGACAGACAGACAGACAGACAGACAGACAGACAGACAGACAGACAGACAGACAGACAGACAGACAGACAGACAGAGTTACTTTCGAATTTATAATATAGGTATGGATAAATAAAAATTAAAAAATCAGCTTCACGCTGTATCCCGCACACGTCAGGGTAGAAGAGGAAACCTAGTGTTAAGACACTCCGTTCCCTACTTTCCGCCGAATTTTGCGTGTTGAGTGGCGGAACTCAACGCCGCTCTTAGCTTCGACACCAGAGCGAAGAAATGAAAATATAAATGCATACATTTAGTGAAGTACCATATCTCTACATATTGTACCATTCACGGGGGGAACCCCCCGTGAATGATAACGTTGAAAGAAAGATTTATAGAATAGGCATTGTGAAAAAAGATTGCGCTCCATTAAGTACTTGTAGCGTGTTGTTAAAATGACTATTGGCTGGAAAATGTGTGGAAAATTGTTTTACTAAAGCCTGTTTCCACCGCGGAAGAACAATTAGCGTAGAATGCTTATTCAGAACGGACTCCTTGTAAATAACATATTAAGTTTACATTTCCAAAAACAAAGAGTTTTATATTTTGTTATTACTTAGCTCTCTGGAAAACTAAGTGAGTTATTTTCAACTATTTCTGCTCGCTCGGTCCTCTCTGCCCGAGTATTTATTGGTGGAAATACAAAAACACAATTTACTCTTGCGAGTTCAACGTGGTCCTTAATGGGCCCGTTCCGCTCGCGGTGGAAACCGAGCTTTATAATATACTTTGTAGGATGCTAGAGTAATTACTTCGAGTAATAAGAATTTTTATAGGACATTTTTCTGTAGTCTATACATCTTTAGTTTAGTTATTGTTTTTACGTAAGCAAAGTAAAGTATGATTTATTAATATAATATAAAGGATAGTGCGTATCCTTTGTTGTTAATTAACTTAACTAATATTTTTGGCAAAAAGAACGTAATATAAAAAAGTTAAAGTTCATACAAATGTAATGAAAAAAATCGTCAAAAATCAAAATGTGTATTTTTAAAGTTTCTTTTAACTTTACTTTTAACTGTATTTTTATGCTCTAAATAAAACATGATTAAAAATTGCGTTGTGAGGATAAAATGGACTCGAGAGATCACGGGTAGCCGCTGGATAGAGGCAGAGCAGGATCCGATCGTCGTCGTGGAGATCCTTAGGGCAGGGCTATGTCCAACACTCATTTTTTTCCAATAAAGTTATATTTTCTACATATTATTAATTACAATGTGGCTTTCCGACCATTGTACATCACTAAACATAATAATTTATAAATAAAATTTAATTTTATTGAAACACTTTATTATGAATATTTACACGACTATAATAAAATCTTCATTATTTATTTATTTTAAAAAATCCAGAATATAAATATAATAAAGATGGCGGAATATTTCTCTGCAATAAGTCTAAATGCACGTGGTATTCCGCAGCGCCGCATGTTTGGTCGCAATGTTCGCTCCGATTAACGCAATACTAGCCTGATGTGAATATCTGACATACTTTGCATAGCAAATTAACTTCACTATTATAATCTTCTATTATGTATAAAATAATTTAATTATTAAATATTATAATGTCATTATTATATTACGGTAAAGCACGGCATTGAGTCCGGCCACTCTACAAAATCTCTCCAGAACTGGGGGGTCCTCAGGGTTCTTCTGCCTATCCTGCTACGTACGTGATATGCACCTCTGGCCACCTTGAAGAAAATGGATAAATACACTATATTAATAAAAAAACACAAAATATCAAATATTTTATCTTTATACTGCGTAGGACGTTCTTTACCTATATTATTATTCGTAATAACGATGGGCCACAAATGTTCGTATAGCAGGGCGCATGTTTTGACGCGATTCTCGCTTCAATTAATGCAGTGTCAGCATGTGAAATTCTTTGTAAATAATTTTCAGCACCTCTTCAATAGGTTCGTATTTTTTTAATGGCATTTTTAATTCTATTATATTGTCGTTTAATATGTTATTGTTATGTTATGAATTAATTATTGTTATGCTAGTGAACTAGTTATTACGTTTTATTAGGTGCGCGGGGTGCTTGCGACCCCAAAAAAAAAAAAAACAAAATCTATCAGTTGTGATTTAAGAACCAGGATCTTAAATCTGCTAGCTTTTTAATTAATAAATTTCCTTGATGTTCAATTTAACTTGCGTAATACAAATAGAAAATACACAGTATAGTATATTAAAATTACGTCGATTAAATAAAATTATATTATTTAAGCGAAAAATAAAAATAAGTTAAATTAATTACTAATCGTGCTCGATCAGTGTAATATCATAAATGTTTACTTCCAACAAGAATCAGGTCCAAAAAAAACCCAAAAAATATATAAAAAATTCAACAAAATGTAACAAAAGACTTTCGATTCGGTTTATATTCATGATCCAATAATACAACAAAATGAGGCAAGAGGCAAAAACGACGTAACAAAGGGACAACACTCGAAAGGTACTCGAGATGAGTGCATGCAAATTGATATCACTCCAGGATTGCGACAAAGTCGAGAGTCGTGGAGTGGATGCGGGGCATGTTTTATTGAATTTGACTACGGTCAAACAATCGAATGGTATTGGAAGACACTGTCGCTATGTTGTATATATATAGATTATATTATTTTTGGGGCATATTGGGGCATTTTTGAATGTTGCGGGAACCTGCGCCTCTTAAATGCTTTCTTGGTTCTAATCCTCGGATGTTAAAATTTTTATACGTATTATAAACAAATGTTTTTCTTTCCTCAATGTGAAATGACACTTTAAATTTGTTTAATTTATTTTCATGCCATTTTATAAAGTTTTCAAGATTTATTCGTCTAATACTGCTAAAGCCATAGCCACGATGGCTAAGATAATATTTTTTGTGTAATAAAAATTATTATATCATTATTTAAAAAAATATTTCAACATTAATTATTTTGTATTACACTTTAAGTCCACTGTGTGCGCTTTTACCAGTCCGTAACCTAAATGCTAATAATATGCATCACGTTCCCTCCGTACGCTCTCATACACCGTTCCCGTTCAGTAACACAGTGTATAACATACAAGTTTATTCTACCAGCAATTCGCACTTAATGAAAAGCGGCTCGAGGCACCGCAAATTTTCGCGTTGACTTATTATAGCATAATGCTGATGGAATTTCGTTGTCACGTGGCTGTTTCCGCTTTTGCCAGCTAACGGCCAACATGTGTGAACTTGGAAGTTGGGAACGTTAATAATGAACACGCTGTATATTTTGAAATTACTCTATAAATTATGAGGATGATGTTTACGTTAATGTTTGGCGGTATGTTTGGTTGTAGGTTTGATTTTAACTAGAAAATTACGAGACGAATTGAAAGTAGAATCTACACCAACAAACGTAGGTGTATAAAATAAGCAAAGGTTTTTATCTTAAGGCACTTTTCGCTTAATTTTTGAGTTCTAGTATTTAACATATAAAAATATAATATATATAATCTACATATAACATAGTATTTTTAACATATTATAATTAATGAACATAAAATAAAATGAAGAACGTGAATTACTATATGTATAATTTTGTACCCATATTCCACAAACGTCTCCAAGTACGAGGGCAACCAATTACGTGAGCCAGGAAAGTAAAATCAAGGTCGTTACTCGACAGTTTAACCCTGCCGCTGCCGTCGCGTCGTCGTAATCTTATAAGACACGTATTCACGTAATGAACTTCCAGAATAAGAATTTATTGAAGCATGATGATGAATTAACTGAAAACATTTATAATATGATGGCTATAATATTTATTATGTTTTATCAAAATATGATGGAAATTGAAAATCTTATGGTGTTTTTGGTGTATTTCTAATGTTAATATTTGTTTTCAAAATATGTCCTATAGATTCCTTGTAATTAATTTAATTTTAAATAAACTAATTCGAAATAATGTTAAAAAATACTTGTTTGTTAAAAAACAATGCATTTATTTAACGACGAAATCCTAAAACATTTTAACGACCATTTTGCAGGCTACGTTTATACGTATGGCACTTGACATGAGAGCTTATCTTTGCTGTCATTTTGTAAATCCACGTTTTTATATTTTGAATATATGAAATAACATTTTAAAATATCTCTCTGCCAGCGACACCAGCAATAATAGCAGAACATCAAAAAAGCTGTTGCTTATACTTTGTCGATAAAAATTAAATCATCCAGTAATTATGGAACGTTTCCCTTTGGACCGAAAAGGGTTCGCTGGAGTCAATTCAATTATATTTTTAGGATTTTTTTTCTCGGCTTAGATAAAATTAAAAGTCCTTACATTTATTTTTCATCGTAAAGCCTTCATGAATCTTTCAGTAGCTTTAAGGAAATTTGCAAAAAAAATCACCACTGAATCGATTTCCTAAAGCATTTTCCCTTAGAATAATATTATGTTGCCATTTTACGTTGGTTTTTGATGCAAAAAATAGCTTTTTCTTATATGTAGTAGATACATAAGTATTTTGCATTTAAAATATTAGAAAAATATGAAACTGGTTTTCTCCACCTTTGTATATGTCTTTTCGTAATGTATGTTTTATTATGTGTGTTATTAGTGCAATAAAGAATCTTATATAAAGCGTATCAATTTACTCGATTTTAATTTGTGTTCGCAGCATTTAGCTTAAACTGCTGTAAAAATTCAGTAAATAAACATGAAGAGCACAAGCTCCATTTACAAATTAAAAACATGAACTGCATGCTATCCAGGCAATACAGTTATTAAGTTTAGGTACCGACTGAAAAACTTTATAGAGCATCGAACAGTTGATAAAGGCTAACGCCAAAAACTTTGCTGAAATAAATTGCTTGTTGTGTCGCTTGTAATTCTTCTTTCACAAGACAAATCATTATTGTTGGAAAATTATGGAACTTCGATGAAAAACAACTTTATTTATTTTTTTAAATTTAGCTTCCATGTTGTGATCGTAAATTAATGTTTTTTTTATGTTGTAACCCAATAAATAATAGACAGCCTCGTGCTAGTATTAATATGTAATAATTACAAAAATAATATTAAATTACTATTTTGAACTCATAATAAAGACAACATTTGTATCAAAATATCCATTAAAATCTGGTAATACGCTCCACCAAATTGAACTCTGTTGAATATTTGAATATAATGAAAAACGTAATAAGAAATCGCAATTTATTTCTTATTGAAACGAGAATAATAGACGTTCACAGTTCCCGTTCCCTAAAAAGTACCAAAATTGTTCCCCGCAGCGCCACCAGGCCCGCGAATCATGATATTAACATTATAATCCAATTTGTGGCCTCAGCCGAGGTGAAACTCATTAGGAACTTTCTGCATTATTGCATTTGACATTACATCTTACGTCTCCTGTCATATTTCAGGCTGGGATGGTGCAGACTAGGCAGGTTTAAATTTTAGAATATAAGAAAATGTATTTGTATTCCACACTTAGCAGTAGGCAGTAGGAACCTGGGGGGACCTTGTTAAGACACTTGCGTTCCACACTTACCGGTGAATTCTGAGGCATAGTGTGTTGAGTGGCGGAATTGATGCCCATTGCTTGAAAATATTAAACATTTCATTTTCCCATATGGATATCGGACTCACAAACGTCCAAGATGTCTGATGGCCTCAAAAAAATGAAATAACCAGTATACATACTACATTTATCACATGTTTTATTTTATTTATAGTAAAAATTTATATAAGAATATATAAGGTTACCATATTGTTTTTTTTTTTATGGAAAAAGGACAAGGCAAACGAGCGTTCGGGTCACCTGATGGTGATCACCGCCGCCCACGACCCCGTGCAACACCAGAGGAACTACAAGTGCGTAAATTGTTGAATTTGAATTTTGTTTCTACATTTAACTTCTTTATTTCAAACCCAATAAATCAAAAATCAAAAATCATAGCAACACTATGTGTAATTTTTAAAAAAATGATATACCGTAGGTATATATTATTGCTAGTCAAATTACTCCTTACCAACTTTCAGAACGTACGTAGAAATCGTAAAGAAATTTTCTATATTATTATTTTAAAAGTAACAGAATATCAAAGTCCTCTGGGCACCCACTAACTAACTGTAAAAAGTAATTTCATTATACAATATTATACCTACTTGGAAAATAATGTTAAAAAATTCAATAGGTTTGAAAATGTCCGACAGATTGCAATCGTCCCCTCTAATTAAAACCTTATGCATAATTAATACAGACGGATGCCGAAACAATAGCGGCGGTCCGTATCTGTTTTGAAATTGCATTTTCTATATAATAATTTACAGGGATTTATGGTTTATAGATTAAAATATATTTTTGTAACATTTTTTATTCTTATATCACATTTAGAATAGAACCGTGGTGGCGCAGTGACTGACAGCTCGACGGTTCTAAGTACGATTCCCAATCGTTGTAATAAATTATTTAATATTTTCAAATCTTCGCCCCGGCAAAAAGCCAAAGCGTAGCTTTGAGTGCCGCTACTCGATCAATATATGACTCGACTCGACTCGACTCAAATGAGTAGGAGGAACCTAGAAAAAACATCAATTAATAACACAATTTTTTTCCTACCCTGTAAAATAGGGATGGTAGATAAGCAAAAAAAATATTGAGCCAAATCTTAGAGGAAAATCTGTGAAATGAAAAACACGTTTTACGTGTAATTTTTTACTAAAGCAAAGTGGATTACAATGTTAATTTTATTGATGCGGAGGCCGCTTGGGAGGAGAGAGGGCTGCCAGCATTAGTATGCTGATGGTAGAAAAAGATAAATTCGTTTCTTGAGCCCTTATTTTATACAATTCTCTACATGTCATTTGGATAGATACTTATGTTAATTGAGTTTGTTAATTAATATTTTGTTGAATTAAGATTTAAAAATTAGAATATACACCGATAGCAAAACTTTACATATAAATTGATTTTAAAATGTTAAACGTTTAGATAGTAAAAGAATAGCCTAATGGTAAAAAATAAGCCAATCAAGTTATAATTATAATAACAATGAATGTTTGATCCTCTTTAAATTATTATGTTAATAATTCCATATCCATAAATAAAATATTAAATAAATATTTAAAAAGCGAAGTAATTTGTTAGGTTCATATAATATTTGTATAAAAAGTAAATACTTAAAAATCGAAGGGTGTTAAAAATTACAACATTAAGTCATTACAGCCAAGCCCTACATCATACGTATTAAATATAATCATGAATCTCCCTAATTTTGCGAGTAAAGCCACACTTAGTTTTTACCTTAAATAAGTCCACATTAAATACATAATAAGTCCACATTATATTTTGTTTTATTTTCTTACTCAGCTCTGTTGTATATACTGTTACCGATAATTTAAGTTATTTCATTTATTTTTCGAGTTTAGTATTTAATTTTTTATATCTTCTTCCATTCCTCATACCATAAGTTGTATGCAAAGAAAATTTAGAACAGTATGTAGCTTAACGATATTCGTATATCACTTCGTTCTCCAATACGTTTCATTATTACATTTTATATATGAACCTTATTTTTTTTCTAAAAAAAAATAATTTCTACACGCTAGTACTTAATTAAAAAACCACGGTAAGTGGCTTTCAATTTTATATGAAATAAAAACCAGTATTCAACAAAATGGAAACATACTCGTACATTAAGTAAATGAGGTTGCCGTCTTTCATATTAATAATATACTGGCCGTACTAAACGTGAAGTACTGGCTAACTGTAGGTGCTATATAATTAACACTTAACCAATACTTTGAACCCGGTCGTGGCACAGTGATACAAGCGTGTGATCGTTGTGGATTCGATTCCCACTCGAGAAAATGGAATAAATATTTTATATTTTCATTTCTTCGTTCTGGTGTCGAGGCTATGCATATTCCGCCACTCATCAACCATGCCTCCAGAATAAGACAGAAAGAGGAAAGTGGAGTGTATTCCCCTCTCTCTGCCTACCCTGCTACATGTGAATACAGCATGAAGCTGTTAGGGTCAGACTAACAATTTTGACCTAAAATTTGTACATGTTATATAAATATATATTCTATATACTATATTTTAGTAATTAAAAAACTATATTTCAATTTCTATAAACCTCCTATAGTATTTTTCTTAATTTTATTTCCATTTTTGTTTATATTGCACCAATACACTAAACTAGAAAACTAGTAAATTCAGAATGGGTACTCTATTTAAAGTATTGATTTCGTAGCAGCAGCAGCAGTATTGAAATTGTTTTCGAATACTATCCTTTTATTGCGCACATATATTTTAAAAAGCATCGAATTCACCAAGAGTGTATAGTGAATCCTTTTAAAAAAAACACAGAAATCCGGGCATCTAGTAACATTACCATCGAGCCAAGTTCCCGTCTGAAACCTTTGCTGATCCAACGCTGAAAGCTTAAAACACGCCCGCATTTTATTTCTACTTACTTTTAATATAATTGAATCCTAAGAACATAATGGTTTTTTTTTTCCTTTTTTTTTAGCGTCACGCTGTATCCCGCACACAGCAGGGTAGGCAGAGGGAACCTAGTGTTAAGATACTCCGCTCCTCATTTTTTCTAATAACTATGTTGTTTTGTGTGTTAAGTGGCAGGAACTCAACGCTGCGTTTTGCCACGAAACCAAATTGTAAAAATATATATTTTTTAATTTCCTCAAATGGGAATCGAACTCAGAAACTCCGCGGACTGTTTTGACCTTTTTTCTTAATAATAGAAGTAACAATAAGCGTACGCCGTTACCTGTAAACGATCAATATGCTAATAGAAAACGTTGAGTAATTAAACACAAACTTCGTTTTACTTTTATTAACATGATTTGCATAAAGCTATATATGTATATGGACGGGACGAGAGTGTGGTGTTAATACGGTAAGTAATTTCTATGGTAGCAAAGAAAATCGACAGAAAATCTTTGGTTAGAATTAGAATACAATTTTATTAGTTAGTAAAACACCTCATTTAATCTAAATGAGTTTTGACATTAATTATTTAAAACCTGTTACATGTAATTGAAAAGAATAAAAAAAATTAAAACCAATATATATATTCTTTCTTAAAGATTCGGTACACAATCACTCTCTTCTCCACTTTTCTTGCATTTTGTTGCTAGTTAGCGGAATCTAATCCTGTAGTTTGTCGATTTGGACTATAGAAATCAAAATTCTGAAGATAAAAGTTTTGAGATAATTACTAATTACGCCACAGAGCAAAAGCTTCATTCTTCCAATAAATATCTTGCCATCGATTCCACAAATATATTCTAACAAACATCCAAACAATATCATCAATGTAATACAGCCATTCGACTTAGGGCGACGTGACACCTAAGGAGGTTGCGTGAGAACGACTATTCCGTACCTACAGAAGAAATGACTATTTGTTAACATAAATAGGAATATACTCAGTTATACAACCAGTCTCCCCTGCATAGCGCTCGCATCATTAGGGGAATGCCTCTCGTAAACCACGCTTAATGGGTTTTATCTTGGACTATAAAATTTATTTACACTTCTTCTACTACATTATCGGAACCTCATTCAGTAATGTGCATTGCGAATACATCGATCGTCTGAAGATGATCTAGTCAAGAATATGGAAAAATATGTTAAATCTCTGCAAAATATTTTGTCTCCACAAAAATGTGTTTTTAGTTATTAGCTAAAAAATATGTATATTTTACCTAGTTTTCAAATAATTTTCTTTATTTTTTTATTAATGCTTCCAGTATTGTTTTTCATTGTGAAATTTTCCACTTGTAAATATTAATTAATATAATGATGAACATTATTTTTTTTATTATATGCAAATATATATTATAAATAATATTTTTTTTTATTTAATGTTGATTTGCCTGTATTACTTTATCGACCACAACGTTCACCCACCAAAGTTATTTACAGCGCGGGGCTAAAACCAAATTAATCCCAATTCCCACACACAATCCCGCAAAATATCAAGCGGGATCTGGTGATCTAAAGATATAATAGGGAATGATCCCTTGCAGGCTGCATTCCCGGGACTGTCCCTTCGGTACCATAACGACTAGTGTCGTGAAATAAATCTTGCCACCCCAGCTGAAAGGCCGCCACAGCCTCACACTGTTGGATAAAAGGTCTTTATTTTTTCCCGTTAAAGCCTTTTTATGTGATGTAGTTTGATTGGTTAGAGTTTATTGCCAGTTGATTGCTGCTTCTACTTTGATGTCCGTTGGCCGGTGATGTGAAAATGATGAGGTGTCAAATTAGATCTATTTTTATCTACCCTGTCCCTGGCAGGAAAGATATAAGGCAAATCTTTACTAAAGTTATTATGCTGTCAATTTCCAAAACAATCATTTTGGGTATTTATTTTCGGAAAAACTTTTATAAATGCTATACAAAAAAACGACATGAACGTGTAAATTATTAACGAACAACGTTGTGTAAAATTGAAATAAACTGACTTAAAGCTGAGCGCGAAACGAAATTTTAATGGACACAGCGCACGAATTACAAACAAACCGAAACGCCGTGCGGATGATGCAGACAAATAAATAAAGAATCGATAGGTCAAGCCAAAGAGGAAAGATTTTTTTGAAAAATGAGCTAACTTATGCCATTTACTGACTTCTTTGCTGAGCCCATTGAGGATGAGTGTCCGTCCATTCGCATTTAATCCTAAATGCCGACTGTCAAGAATCCAAAAATCGATCATCATTCAATTTTCGACCAGTTGCAAGGTTTCGAAGTTTGTGATTAAAGTGTTATTTAACGAAAGAGCAAATTAGTGATTTTTGTTACAATCATAGATAATTATTCTTCTAATATGAATCAAAAATACCTTAATAACAAACGACGCCATATTTTTTTGTCAATTGTATTTTTTTTTTCTTTTTCACTTTTTCTATCTAGATACATTTAAGATACCACGCTACCTATTGAATAAACGCGTTGATTTAGTGTTCGTTTTTTTTTACACTCACGAACATATTTGGAACGTTTTCATTTCCCTGGTTACTTCACGATTTATTTTTTTATATGAAATCGTTAAGCATTAATATAATAAAATTAAATAAAAGTAAAAACATATATAACAAACGGCATCATACATATACCTACCTATATCATAAATTTAAATTAAATATGTCGTAAGCATCCTACACGCTTACCCCATTACGTACTTCTATCTTCTACTTTCTGGTGTAATTTTGCATTCAACCCATCGTAAGCAATTTGACATTCGTTTATCTTCATAACGTATCTGCAATGATGCTTTTGGGGGACCTGATACTCCACCCTTTATTACTGTAAATTCAGAAATGTTTGCTCTTGAACGATAAATGATTATTATAACCGCAGAAATTTACGTTAGCTTGGAATAAATAATCGATTTTTATATTTTTACTTGTCTTATATTTTGTCGAGTAAATTTCAAAAAACTAAATCAATTATGAAAACCCTGTATCAGAGTAGGCAAAAGATGAGTGGAAACCTAGTGTTACTTATAATAAAATTGTATCTACTAGGTATAGGGTGATAAATGAGAAAATTGCGTTTGTCGATCTCATATTGACCGATTTTACTGCAGTTTTCGCTATTGTATTAAAGCAAATTTTTCTCAACATTTAGTGCTTGTTTCATTTAAATCACTTCTTAAGTAAAAAAGTTATTACAATATAAAATATTTAGTTCGAAAAAATTGCTATATTTTTTTTATTTAATTGGTTGAAACTTTAATTTGAAGTAATATTTGATCTGTAGTGTGATAATGTTATTAGAAAACGAAAGTAACTCAGCTTAGTAGATAAATAATAGCATTTCTATCGGGCGAAGCCGCAAGGGGCGCTAGTTCATAATATAGGAAGGCACATACAAATGATTATTCGTGAAATAAAATGCAAAATTATGAATAATTCAAGAGTAAAATTTCAGTAATAAGCACTCATCGACATCGAATAAGCCGTCGTCGATCGATGTCACGAAACAAATGACTTTATCATAATCAACTTGTTGCCGAAACCGAAGCTCATTACGGGACGCGTTTACCTGCTGCCTGCCGTTTAATGCGCATTACGAATAATTGTGGGGAAATAATTGAATTTTTATCTCTTTAAATTTAACGAATAATTGTTACATATATTTATTTTTGGCATAAATGTCTGATTTTATATTGTGTAAAATTTGTAATTATATTCATTGAAATATTGAATACAGAATTTATTGATAAAGACCATATAAATATGTTATATTCTTAAATGAACAGTTTTATTTTAAAATTTTGGTCCTTTTATACGCTTAATTTTGAATATCTTGGCTTTCCTTGATGAGTAGCGGAGCTCAATGCCATGCTGTACCTCGTCACCAGAGACACTCCCCTGCCCCAAGGCTGACGTCTAAAATGGAACACAAGTGTCTTAATGGTAGCGAGGATTTTAACACTGGGTTCCCAGGTTCTCTCTGCGTACTATGCTATCTACAGGATATAGCGTGAAGCTAAAAAGACCTGAAAATATTTTTTTAATAAAAAACCTGTAAATCATTTACTTAAACCTAGTAAGAAGACTTTGAAATTCGCAGAGACCGCTCAGTATAGAAAATCTGTATTTTTAGTGAAGACGTTTCTCCTCTGTTAAGTTTAAAGCTACATTTGCTGCGGTATCTTTTAATATTGTCGTAGAGGTCAGTCAATACTATTGTAGATTGAAATATCTTTTTATATTAACATATCTGTAGGCGGAGGGGACTTAGTGTCATGGTTCTCCGTTCCCCATTTCAAAGTTTACTTAAATAAATTTATTATCATATTTAGGATTTTTCCGGCTTCGCTTAAACATGTATACTCCCATACGCGGAATACAATGTAAAACTGAAAAAAGTGAAATTTGAATAACCACCTCGATAAACTCACATATTTTATCATGAATTTAAAAAGTAAATGTAATATTTTTAAATGCTAGTTATTCAAATCTATTGTATAGTTAAAATTAATTAACATCTCATTAGTGAATTACAAAACATATTTCTATGCGTTTCAAATATCATAATTAATTTGGTTTACACATAAAATGTTGTGTTATTATTTTTTATTAAAATAGTACCAGTATTTAATTTATATCATTTTTCGCCATTGCAGCGCAAAATCTCAATGATCAGGAGATGGTCGTGAGTTCATATTCATTAACATGAAAAAAATATATATTTATTTTACACAATGTGTGTAAGCGTTAGATTTTTTATCTAGCCACGCTATCATATTATGTCAATATAATAATGAAGCTTATTAATAAATACTATTTAATTATTATTTTTTTAATTACCAGAAGTGAAAAGTTATTTATTAAATCTCTCATTAAATAATAATTTATATGAATATGTTTAATTTGTTCAATTTTATTCGGAAATAGATAATAAAAAAAATATTTTATCATTACATATAATGAGGTAATAATAAAAAGCAGATAAATGTTTTTATTTGTTTATTTGTCGTTTGTTTCAATGCATTATATATTTAAATAAGTTTCCATAACAAAAGTTTAAAAGTAGTATGTATAAATAGTCTTAAGCTATCACTATGACTGTACTATCGACTGAATAGGTATATTTGTTTGGTTATCAAGTAGGCATAGTTGTATGAAACGTATATGAGATATATATAGAATTGTTAAAAAAGTATATAGCAGGGTTAATTTCAGCTATAATTTTATATATTTTTTATGGTTCTGAAGTTACTAGCTCGCTTAATGGTTAGGCAATTAAGTTATTATTGCTTTTTAATTTTCAGGCTTACCTTATAGTAATATTTTATGTACATTATACAAGTATAATATAATAATAATGATTTTTATATTTATGTAATATAATAAATAGCTTGATATTTATTTTATACTTCGAAATAAATACGTTTTAAAATAAGTACCTACATCGTACGCTTTTATGACAATTAATATAATTTATATTTTAAATCAGCTTCACGCTGTGTCCCGCAGACAGCAAGGTAGGCAGAGGGAACCTTGTGTTTAGACACTCCGTTACCCACTTACTGATTAGTATTATGAGACGTTGACGTTAATATTTAATAATCAAGACAGTTAAAATATATATTGTAAAGGTAATTTAAATTACCCGATAAAACTTAGAACAATTGAATTTTATTATTTTAGAACTGTCGCACCTCTCATAATTATAATCGTCATAATAAAATAAATAATTGAGCAATCCTAATAATAACTCAAAACAAATAAAACAGCTAGTAACGTCCGAACCACAAGTACATACAATTAATATTCCCTAAGTATAAAAATATTAATTTAATATCTTTCCAACCAAACGCTTCAAATAAGTCTCATGAAATGAATCTACAAAAATAGCCAATAAATAATGTACTTATTTCATTTGTACCCCTCACCATCAGAGCAGCTGGTTCATATATCTATATTATTAATATTTCCACACTAGAATATTTTCTTTAGAACAGAACATTATAATATCGTTAGTTTACTTTTCTATTATTAAATAGATAATTAAAGTTTTTTATAAGAAATACATGTAAAAAAGTTAACATACATTACAGTATTTAAAAAAACAAAATGGCTCACATTTCTGCTATATTTCTTAAAAAACAATCATTAAAATATTTAGTATTTTTTTTAATATATGCTAAAGAAAAAATTCTAGCGCTCTTTACAGATAGGCTATGATTGTTCTAAGCAGTACATAAACATGTTATTTTGATTTGTTCTAAATACAATTATATACTATAACAATGATCCAATAAAGGTTAACGTATTATAGTATTTCAAATTATTAATCTATATTGCTCATATTTGTACAAAGTTTTCATGTTTGGTGTTCTAATATTGAAAATATGTATATTATATATATGTATGTATGTATTTTTTTAAATTTTTAATTAAATGTAATTTACAAGTCGATTGTTATTATATAGAGGAACTAGAAAATGAAAATGATAAAAGGCTTATAATAATTATTTACATACATTTGTGTACGTCAAAGTTACCTTACAATAATTAATATAAACTAAAATACGCAAACATAACCCTAACAGCCGTTAGCCAACTCCGCCGTAATCAAAGGGATAATTATAATAAAAGGCCAATTTATAAAACGTCGTTATGACTAAACAATTTAAGTACAAAATCGAAAATGTAATGTATGTAGATTATTTACACGTCTATATACAAAGCTATCACATATTACAGTTTTAATCACTATTTACATTATTGCAATATTCAATATCTCCGCCGATCACAACGGCGGAGAGTAGAAATTACTTCCATATTGTCCATATTTGTAAGTTTTTGTTAAACATACACTATATGCGGTTTTTCTGGTGTTCTGTGGTGAGGGATGGTTTCATACGCAAACTGTTGGTAAATATGCTCTTCACTATCTTCCTGGTAATATGAGTTTTTGTCCATACTGTGCCAAGGAGGATTTAAGGAATGAAAATTATTAGCTACTGAAGAACCTATCATAAGATAACGATCAACGTCTCTTTTGTTATCTTGCTCTTTACTACGCGTTGAATATCCTAAACCGTTGCCCAATTTGGACACATCACCATTTAACATAACACTGTTCATCACTTGTTTTGATTTATCACCTTTACACCGCTTTAAGGGTCCCATGAAATAGAGGACTCCACCGACCACGCTTATGATTATACTCACAGTTAGCACCACAACCGCAACTATCACCCAACCGCTTGAACACCCAAATTCTGATTCAGGAATTTGTATAAATATAACACCGTCCAAGTGCTTTGGTGAAGAACATTTAACTTCTTCATAGTCAATTTTAAGCACGGTGCTTACATTTTCAGACTTTTTACTTCGCAGTTCCCTATCTCTGCCCAATTTCCACAACCATAAGAGAGAACAGTTACACACAAATGGATTACCAGATATTTCAAGTTCTAGTAATGTGTCGATTGGAAAACGAGAAGCTTCAAGTGTTTCCAGTGCATTGTTTTTCATAAATATATGCGTCAGTTTCGGATTACCATGAAATAGCCTCGGTGGCACTTCTCGTACTTTTATATTTTCATTCATCCATATTTTTTGCAAGTTTATGTTATCTACAAATGCTCTGGAATCAATTTTTTGTAAATCGTAAAGACTGCTCAAGTGCAGGTGCTTCAAATGAAAAAGACTTTGGAAAGATAACGACGTAATGTTTTGAAAAAAGTTTCCACTCAAGTATAAATGCGATAAGTTAGTGAGTTTTGAAAGAGCTGAAGTAGGGACCGATGTGAGGTTGTTATCACTTAGATCCAAATGACGTAATGAAGGCAAATTATGAAGTCCCATCTGATCGATATTTTCAATCACATTGTTTTTCAAATCCAAATATTTCAATTCTTTTAAATATGGAATACCATGTTTTTCTATTTTTTCAATTAAGTTCTCGGAAAGATCCAATACTTCTAAACGAATAATAAATATCAAATTTGTTGATGGAATTTCTAATATGGAGTTGTTTTTCAGCGATAAAATTTTCAAAGAAGTCAAGGGTTCGAATGTATCACCCTCAAAATTTACCAACATGTTATTTGACAAATCAAGCCTTTCAAGCACTGTGAGATCCTTAAATGTCTGCACGTTAATGTTCGATATATCATTGTTTGATAGATCTAAATCGATCAATCTCTTTAAACCAACAAACGTATCTTTGTCTAATCGTTTGAGCGCATTGTGACTCACATTCAAATGGGTCATCTCCAAATTATTATCAAAATTTTTACTACCTAAGTCTTGTACTCTGTTGTAAGAGATATCGAGTATGGTGAGTTGCGTGTAGAAAGCGAATGTGTACAGAAGATTGTCGATAGAATTGTGGGTCAGATTGATGTGAGTTGCTTCTGGATTTAGTTGGATGGGGACGATTTCTAAGCCAGCATTCGCGCAGGATGCGGCTCGTAAGGCGTCGTCGCACGCACATCTTGGGGGGCATAGAGTTCTTGCAGCAGCTCCACATGCCCATACCACAACTACCACCAACCAACGGCACTTTTCTACGCCACGTGAGCCCATAACATCTCATGTATCCGCCACCTGGGACCTGTAAAGAAATACATTTATATTAATTCAAAATATTTGATAATAAATCTAAGTTAAAAATAACTTATATAGGGTAGAGCAAAACAAATAATTTTGATTTCTGATTTATGTTGATATTCATCATATTTTATATTTATATCTTTTATATTATTTAACAAGATATATCATAAGTTACATATTAAGTACATATTAAAAAATATACCTATAAAAATATCAATAATTCTACAAACTAAATTTGAACCCATAACTAATGCAAAATGACTCTAGATGTGAATAAAAATAACGTGTAAAATATGTTTGACTGTTAAACATTATCACATAACAACATCTAAGGAAAACTATAAAAAATCCTCGTGAATGTTTCTAAAATGTTTCGGCCTGAAATTGTAGGGTCTAAATGAGCCCGATAAGAGATAGTGTCGAAGTAAAATGCTTCTCATTTCGGGCCTATTTTCACAAAGACAAATAAATTTTGTAACTTTATCGTAAAAAAACATTATTTGTCGAATTACGAAGATTTACGTGTAATAATGTGAGCAATTACTTTCACCCTTTTTCTTTTTCATAATTTTATCCTTACAACATAAATTTTCATATAAATATAAAGGTAAATTGTTGTCCTTTATCGTCGGGACTACGGAATAGACGCACGTGACGCGGGGCCTAATGTTACGGCTAGTCTCGTATTCGCCATTCCGAGGAAATATTGCGTAAGTTTATTTATTATTCCGCGGCCCGCAAGACGAATGTCCTGCGAAAATGGATACCTAAACCCGTTCCTTTAATCCGCCGCTTAAGCGATACCTCCACAATACCTTCTAAAATGCTCCGATATTTAACAAAGGAGAATTTGGTACTTTAAATTAAATGTTCGGCTTTACAATTCGACGGAATGTATAATGAATAGCACCGTAACATCTGTTAACGAAGGCGAACGATCTCGAAAGTTTTCACGCGCGGGAATAACTAATTGCGAAGGTTGGAATTCAATTTATGGGTTCTAGTAAGCCTCCCGGGAGATCACGCCATGCCAAAGTATTAATAATGCAAAACAGTGTCACGGAAAGTTTTTGATTCCAAATGCAAATTGAATTAGGAAATAAAGTCAGGAATATGGCGCTTGTCCCGACGCTTTGTCGGTTATCCTTAAGCCGGTGTTAAATGTATAATAAATTGTTTATGCCATGGGTGTGCCGCTTATAAAACAATATGATCGTTATATTCGCTGGAAATATTTATATTTTATATTTAAACAAATTTAGTAAGAATATTTGAAGATAAGGAGAATTTTCAGTAGTAATAATATCCTAGTAATAAAGTGCTAAGACTCTCACAGCCTAATACATAAGGTAACATCAGTATATTACAAAATTAAATAATTGAAAATCATATCTAAAAATACAATTTAATTTTAATAAAAAAAATACTTTTCGTTATACCTACTCAGCGTAACTCTTCAAAAGAGAAAGGAATTCTTCAGGGAAAGAGGCTGCGATGGCGCAAGGGCACAAGCAAGCGACCGTAAACGCGGCAGGTTCTGGGTTTAGCGCGATTCGCACTCGTGGACATGAAATATTAAATATTTTCATTTCTTCACTCTGGTAAACAAGCAAAGCACGGCGTTAAGTTCCGCCACTCAACACACAATGCCTCAGAATTTTGGTACATCATTTTCTTATTTCGTCCTTAACAACAAATTTGTATGTCAATTGCACTTCACTCATAATTCAGCATTAGGTCGAAGGTGATCGTGGCTAAGCGGCGTCTATAGAGAGGCGAGAGGCACGCCCCCCATTTCCGAGCCTATATTGTTCAAGCGGCACTCTTTTGTCTTTTAATTTCCTGTCCGCCAGAGCGCGCTCCCGTCATGAATTTCGCCTTCGTGAGCATCGTTAACTTGTATCGGCCTTTGTTGTTACCTATTGAACTTTTCCATTAGAAACGTCATCGATCGGAACCGCTAAATTTGTTGGAAAAATGGAAATTTTTCCAACAAAAATAGCATCCGCCCCAAGAAATGAGAGGCTCTTTTTTTGTTTTAATTTGCCTTTCATTATATCGAATGTGAAGAAAACTTTGTTTTGATTGCGCTTCTTAAACGCACTGGTAATGGAATTTAAATGTTTTCTTATTGAAAACTTCTGGAACGCGTTTGACATTTAGATGAGGGATTTCGATAAGTCTAATGGACTTTGAATTCTTTTGCAACATTTATTAAATACGATTTGGAAGTTCCTAATCATAAAATCTGTAGAAATGAACAAACGGTAAAATTTTAAATCTGCTTAATAAAATTATATACTGATATATAATAAAGCAATTGTACTTCCAAATTCCAAACTTTATACATAATTTGGACGCCCAATAACAATTAACATATAGAACCGAATATAATTCACTAAACACCTCGTCCCCAGAGCAAATTCAATATCGGGCTTAATGCTCACCTATTAATAACAGTTAGCATCATCGGGCTATTTAAATTATCAAAACTATCCACTTACTCCTTTCTAATTGTTGACGAAGTAATCAACATTGAACGTACCCACTAAAGTTATCACGGTGTTAATACAACTTGAGACATTACTAACACAAAGGAGGGTTTACGAGGGGAGGGACAATAAAGGCAGTGTAAAAGTCGGCTAACCGCTCCTCTCCCTCAGAATTATCTGAGATCTCGCCGTTTTCATGGGTTGCTTGAGTCGTATGATGTTATTTTTTAAGTAATCGTCGATTTCAAATGGAATAGTTAAGTCTAATAAATAAGGCTTCTCCTGCCTACCCTGATCTGATTTTAATATTTGCACTTGCAACCAAAAAAGCTTTTGGTTTATTTCTAGGTCATTTTTATATCAGAAAAGTTAAAAATCATGGTCCTTTCCACATATTAGTTTTTGGTTGATGTAACATATGTGTATTTAAGTTTTAAAAATATCTCTTGTAATTAAAAAAACCTCTCTGCAGAACAGGAGGGTACCTAAATATAAATTAACAGTATAAGATATTCATATTACATACTCCGCCATAGTATTTGCTCTCTAATATCTCGAGTGTTATATTGTTCCAAGTGATATATAAGGAAACTTTAGCAACTAAGAAATGTTGCATACAACAAACAATACCGCTTCAATGACAATTCAACTTACTAATTAGAAGTACAACACTAGTACTACAGTTATTTACAACCTACATTAATAAAAATATAATTAGTAAAACGATAACATCATAAATTATTACTCGTTAAAAACACAAAATCCAATATATTTTCATAATAACGTAAATATCCTCACTATTTCAGTGAGTCGATCGGTCTTTGGGGTCATTTTAATTAAGGCGATATGAAAGTTAATCTAAATAAACGATGATAAAGTGTCCACACCCTATTTCGCGGCGGCCAACAAATTAATGTTGCTAGGGAGAACACCTGACAATAGTTACGCTTTCTCGATATTGATTTTGTAATCAATGCCAGATTAAAGAGCTTTCAAAGCTTCCCCGCAATTAAAAACAGATTCATTAATTATAATAACAAAATTAATTGCATCATTATGGAAAAAATTATAATTGCTACATCTACGAAAAGAATTGATAAAAAAAAATTAACAAAGAATTTTATATATCTTATCAAAACCGCAAAAATGTCACGTCGTTAAACAAACAATATAAAAAAAAATTGGCACAAAATATCTCTTTAGTACCATCGCAACCCGAGCTTTAAGCTGAGAGAATAAAAAAAGAAGTTCCCCGAACAAAACGTCTACACAATCTCATTTTCTCTTTCATCGCAACAGAGCGGGTCTTAGTGAATCAGGCTTCTCTATGGCGCCTTTATAAACGCAATAATGAGCAGTGCTAAGACGGCATTCATCCGTGAGCCCTAACGAGAAACGATGAATCGTCCATGAGGCGAGTACAAAACTTAGCCACTTGGCCCTGTAATGTGCTGGCTGGGGCACGCCTTACTTGCCCGCTATACTTGCCAAAGGGCTTTTAGCGAACACCAAGTTGTTTTCACTTTGACTTTTATCGTTTGGATTACCCTCGATTCGCCTCGATTGGATGCTACATACGGATGAATAGTCAATGAACGAATTCGGGCCAAAGCAAAATGCACAGATTAAAGGACGCTTGTTTACAACTAACCCGTTTAGGAAGTGATATCTTTACAAAATCAATACTATATTCAAGAAAAAATAATGGAATTTGCAAATTTGCTTAAGAAAAAATAATGGAATTTGCAAATATTATTTTTGTACATCTAATGTTTTATTATAGACGAAAAAGATATTTTACCTAATATAAGAAAAATCTCTTTCATAAAAAAATAATAATTATGAAATGTAGTAAAATTTAAATGATAAAATTAAAAGTTACGACCGAAGAAAAGATATTAAATATATATAGCCTTAAATGGATGAATGGAAGAAATGCTATTTTAATGGAGGTTACGAGAAGAATTGCAAATGATGTGCTTGCGTCGGTGATATCTCCAGAATCGGGCTCTAAGCTTGCCAAATGGCGGTAGACTAATGAAGATTCGCGGCATTTGGGAGGAAATACTGAAAAATTAGTCAAGCTTATCGACACCGCATCTTTAGTATGTTAGAAAGGCTAAGTAATGAAATAGATCAGGAGATGTCTGGTGTATGTTAGTTATCACTAGGCCATTAGACTGGAGATGCCATACTATACCACCCAAAAAAAATCCCTGGGATTTCACATCAGATACTTAGCGGCTCCATTTTGGTTATTAAATTGAGTGAGCTTTAGGAAAACGAGTCGTGGATATATCCTCACTCCTTACATAGTGAGAAATCGGCTTGTCCAATAAATACAACCTCCATAAAGAAAGCCCAATACTTTGACGCTGTTCAATATTCATGGAGCCTTTGAGATAAAAATTTGCAACCTCTTATGGCGTATTGCCAATTGGAAATAATGAAAATGCTCGTCCCTTCAATTTCAAGGAGTGTGAGATCTTATTACCCTAATGCAAAGTAATGTGAGTCTAATGTTGACACTGTAAACCTTGGTAGATTCTTATTTTTTAAACTGAAACAAAATTAAGGGAATTTCTTTCTCTTTAAAATTAAAATAATAATGATGTACTTATGGGTTAATAAAATTTTATTAAAAGTTAAAAATTATGTTTTAGTATACTTTTGATTTGTGGTAAAAGATAAAACATATTGATAAGAAATATTACAGCTTTAAATTTATCAGGTAACAAATTTTAAAATTACGCAAAATTCAAATTGATACCACACATTCTGTATCCGATGGCTACACAAAGCTGTTCCCGTAAGCCAGAGTCTCCGGAAGCGTAACTCACAACAAAATCCTACGTTTCAATACCCCAACCCTATTGCAACATTGAAGGATTCGTCGGATCCCCACGGCACGAGACGGGGTTAGGGCACTCGGCGACGGTAATGCGTTTTACGAATGAATGAGCGTATGAATGGCAGGATTTCATTTCGAACTAACTATTCAGTCGCATAAAATGCAACCGTTGCGCGTTGCTTCGGAGCGAGTTTTTGCAACGGACCGACGCCGGCGTCGAGATTATCCGCCACCTCACGTTTGGTGCTGACGATAAATTCACAATACGTTTTACTGTTCCCTAGATTTGATAAACAATACGAGAAGTAATAAAGATATTACTTCTATTCCGTATTGCTTCGAGCTAGAAAGGTTACGTTGCAGTTTTACGATACATAAAATAAAAAGCCGAGTAGAATATGTTTAAGATTTACGAACGTAAAAGTACTATATGTAATACGGGAGTTATTTTATTGCGTGCCAGATATGTATATGAAAAGAAATTTCATTCCAATGATTAAAGGGTGAATAAAGTCTATTTTTTTTGGGAGTTTACGTAGCTACAAACGAAACCGATATGTGGTTTTAGTTTTGTAACCTTTCGAGTGGAATATTGAAGCGACGTTTATATATCACCTTGCAAATCTATTCGGAAATGGTTTACGATGCTCAAAGGCAATAGTTGATTTATTCGATTTGCTCTCTGGACACTGATTGCAGCTGCGATTTCCCAAATTGATTTTGATTGAATGAAGCATATGAAAAAACGTTGATGGCCCGTATATACGAGCACGGGCACGGGCATGTTGAAGAAATTAAAATAGCCATAATGAGAAAATTTTATTGCTTATTGAGGCTGTCATATAGCGCAGAAGCACAAGGATGTGACTGTAACGCAAAGGTTGTGGGTTCGATCCCACTGGCAAGAATGATTTATTATGTATCAATATTTTCATTTCTTCGCTCTGACACCAAGGCAAGAGCCCAGCGTTGAGTTGAGCGGAAAATGGGGACGGAGTGCCTAAACACTAGGTCCCCTCTGCTGTGTGTAGGATACCGCGTGAAGCTAATTACATTTTTTGATTTAATTTTTAAAGTATATCAAAAAACGTTGACGATTCGTGTATACGAGCACGAGCACGGGCACGAGCCATAAGAAATTAAAAGAGCCATAATAAGAAAATCCTATCACATATTTGTTAGAGTATAGCGGGTGTGCATCCTGCGTGTGTGGTAAAAACATGAATGAAGTTACCGTAAGACGGATCGCTCTGAACCTGCCTTATCGCTGTCAGAAGCTTCCGGAGGTCATTGTACTGGCCGATAGCTGTCGTATTACGTTATTGATGCTTCCCCGCCGGAGGAATTACGCATATAGCAAATATAATGTGTTAATTAATTATAAGGTCTTTGAGAAAAAGTTTAATTAGCATTTTAAATTGCTAAATTCTTAGATATGTTATTATACCTTATTTATGTTTGTTAGCGTTCCGTAATTAAATATGAAAAATTAGACTTGGAGTGACTCTCCTATCGTCACTCTGCATACTATGTATAATGCAAGAGATGCAGAAAGCGAAGCTAGAATTGTCTATTTATGACATATCTTTTAAATAAAAAAAATATTTTAGAAATAGGTATTGCTACTTTTTACTAGATTAATTCATTGAAATTTGTAGACAGATTTTATTTCGTTTAAAATTCTGCTTTCATAGAAACATGAAATTTGTCTTTTGTAAGCCAGTTCTATAAAGTAACGGGATTGATTAAAATAGTTAAGTAAGACTATTGTGTTCGTGCGCTCTGAAATTTAACAAAACTTTTTTAATTCCTGCTGCCTCCCGCATATAAGACAATCCCATTAAGACACTTCGTTCCCCACTTTCCGCCGAATTTTTAAGGCATTGCGTGTTGCGTGGAATCGAATATTCACCCGTCGCATTTACAGATGCACCTTGTCTCCTCTGCACCACGACAGTCTCAACAGTAAAACAGATTCATAATTATGTTAATTTACAATTTCCTATAAAATTTGAAAATGAGGTTTCTTTTCTAGTTTCATGCTTTATTTTGCTTACTAGCTTCTGCTTTTTTTTTGTTTCATCCTGTATTCTGTAGCAGGGCCGGTAGGGTCGGCCGAGGAACCTATTATTAGAACACTTTGTTCTTAACTTTCTATCTTTCTTATCTAGTCAATTGTTATAATTATGTAACCGGACAGAAATGCTATTCAAGCACTTGAAAATAAGCTCGCAAAAAGCAAAATTGTCAAAGATATAACACACTCTCTCAACCTTATAATGTTAATAAAAAATATACGAGTATACATTATTTTATTAAATAGATAAATACATAGAAAATTTGTATTTATTTCTCAATATAAATAATTATGTCTCTAGTTAAATATTTCGATAGAAAGTTAAAAGGTGGACGCTATACCAACCTGTAAAAATTAATATGTTTACATTAAAATAATTAAAATGCCATACATCCTAGTACAGTAGCATGTATTTTATTTAGAATTATTTTCAATTTTCACAACTTGCATAGTTCTCGTATAGGCTTTCATTCAAATTAAATATGCCGGCCTGAATTAAAAAATAGAAACATTGCATATACGGCCCTAATAAAATAGAGACTGTCACGCTAGTCTACAATATATTATAATATCAATTCTAAGCTAAATAACTATTAACAAAATTATTTATATTATGTAGCTATCATTAATTTTATTTATTATCGTTAAATATAAGAAATTGATATGGAAACGATCATTAGTATATAATTGCCTTCGTAACATTTAATATGATAAAATCGAAAATTTGTTCCCATGAAGGTACAGTAAATATCAAAATATACGCGTATACTATAAACTCCCACGAGGTTCTCAAAGTCTACCACAGTGGCCGTACTCAGTTACACGTCGACCTATCTACCCTAGACAACGGGCATCGATTACAATAAATTAGATCACGCCAATATGACATTTATCACGTTGTGTTAAAACCTAATTTAGTTTCCACAGTTTTAGAAGATAAATGTGTGAAGAATGCGGTGAGCTATACAAGCAATATGTGAACCATCGGGGGGCTATCGTATATCAGACCCGGTATATTAAAATTTTCAAAGCCAAATGGATATGGACCATGAAACCACAGATTGTAAATTAATAAAAATACAAATAAATCTGTTATCGATGCATCTTGTTAAATGGTTAGTAATGGCTGTTAAGAGCCGAGCCGAAGAGAGCTCAAATTACATTTTACTTGTAACTAAGAAAGGAGAAATTTGATCATTTTTATTATCAAAATCTACATTTCATAATGATATTTATATGGAATTTAATTAAATGCTACATTTCCTAACCTAAACGTCAGAAATACAGCTAGCAAGACGCGTCAGTAAATAAATAAAATAAACAATTTCATGTTGTGGTCTAAAAAACCACTAAGAGTTCCGTTCGGATCAAATGTAGATTAAGCCAAATTCAAAACGTTCCCACCGTTTCGCTTCACCGCCCGTGAATATACCATTTTAAACTCCCATAATTATTTTTCTCGTGAACCAATACAACAATTATAACATTCGTTACGATCTACACTGATTTAGATCCATATAAAACGTGCTGTGGAAACTTCATGTATTGGAATTAATCAAAGTTCTTGAGATTGAATTCACACCTAGCTATTTGTAATATCATAGTTGATTGTGTGGAGTATATAAATAGCAATTTAATAGCTTTGAAATTCTGAGTTTTTTATTTAAGTTGAAGAACATTCGTGACGTTATATTAGCGTAATTCATGCCTTAAGTAGGCAGAAGTTGTAACAAAACATAGAGAATTCTAAATTAATATAAAAATATAGTAATTTATTGCAATAATTCTGCTCCTGCTGAAAAACTGATTTCTACCAAATATGAAAAGATATGAAAATTGAAAACTTATTTAATAGTTTTATTTATGTATACAACTCCCTTTTATGTTAAAATATAGTACTTTTTTCTACATCGTTGCAAAGAAGTTATATATTGATAAACTTCCTAAATGTTTTTTTTCCAAATTCTATCTCTATAAATATTTTATATAAGTCCTCGCATCTCTTCAAGCGGACCTAGGGTGAATCTATGCTACGATAAAATATTTACGTTATTTTTTAATTTCTTTAACATGACCATTTTCTATATTAAACTACACAAATTATTAGATATATATATATTTTTTGTTTTTTATAATATTTACTGATTTTTTATATTTTATAATTCATTGTTTGACCTTTCCCGAAACATTATTTCAAAAAATACACTTATATCCGACTCTCATATTTCCAATTCACTATACCACTATGAAATTTCCAGCAAACGTCGACATCACTGAAAATTCCCTTCACATACAGTTAACGCTAGCGAACGTCCCAACTTGTCGTGCAAGTACTAAAACATAACAATATAACAAAGAAACTATATCCCGAGTCTCGCCCAGGTACAAATACTCCTCATTCCAATTCACGTCAAGTCCTCGTATTTGTAATTCAACACGAGGTCCCCGCGCGACGTATTGTTTCACCTGGAACCGCTAAAGGGGAAGCTCTTTGTTCATAAAACATTTATTGGACGCGAATCGTTAATGAGCAACTCGCGGCGGCTTTCAAATTAGGCAAGTGGGGCAAATGGTGTGTCCTTGACAAACAATATGCTTACTACTCTTGCTAGGGATTTCTTAATTTATATGTAAGACGTATATAATTAAACTGAAATATTATTTTTTTATTTTAACGCCGCGGCGTTGAGTTCCGCCCCTCAACACGCAATGCCTCCAGAATTCGGCGGAAAGTGGAGAGTAAAATATCTTAACACTAGACTCTCTCTGCCTACGTTTAGATGTTTATTCTATACTGTTAATGTAGCTTAGGCTACTTATATCTACTAGGAATGGCCTGAGACGTTAAATAATAGCAAATATTTACTGCTGTTCAGGTAAAACAAGCTTCATATCAATTTTGTTAGATATACATTTCTAACTATACCTTAAGCTCAATAGATTATAAATTAACTTCAAGTTCTGAAAGACATAAAAAACTCCATAAAACTTAATCACGTATTTGCTAATATTAATTATTCCAGTAAATACATAAGAAAAATATTTTTTTAGAAAACGTATAAACAGAACCTTCTTCAAAGGGTGCGGGTTCATTCCCGCGTTTAAGCATTTTCTAAAAATGTACTTAGAAACATAGATATATATTATTAAAATTCACAGGCTAATTATAATTAACAAGAAACTTAAATTTAATTACAAATCAGATAAAATAATCTAAAACTTCATCCAATCGATGAAGATAATACAAAGACATTACGCTGCCCCATTGGCAACGCTCGTTAACGAACCCTGTCATTAGAAACTTAGATTACACGAACGAATTCCACTTCGATATATAGTAAGTAATTTTGAATCAACTGTAATTTAGTATAGAGCGTTGAGATGACGACCGACGACCGACTTCTAGGTCCGAGAATGTTCAAGGCTCTTCATCAAAGGCGAATTGAGGGTTTGAGGGGTGCAATTGAGGAGGGGGAGGGGCGATGGCTTTATGGGACAATTTGCATTTACACGAGCCCAAGCACAGATTACGCAAGCACTTATCCGCCTGCCGAAATGAGGATCACCTCTCGGCTACAACCAAACAAGCCTTTGTTTATATTTTGGTGAATTTTTCATCCGCCATTCGTTTTGACGGCCTGTTCGTGAAATGTGGTACTGGCAATGTCTATAGCTTCTTTTCTTTTGCCATGACCGTTCTTTTTTATGAATTTTGTAAAGGTAAGCTATTTTTATCAGTTTCATGTTTTATCCCGCATATAGCAGGGTAGGTCTTCTAGAGGCATTGTTTGTTGAGTGACGGAACTTAACGCCGCGCTTAGCAAAGCGAACAAATTAAAAGCTTAAATATTTTATTTCCTCTAGTGAGAATCGAACCCACAACCTAACGAAACCATAACCTTTACGGTCGCACTCTTGTAAGCAGTTTATAATTACGAATTTTTGAGATAACATATTGACATTTACTTCCCATCAATAACATATTATGTTTACATGGAACAGTAGAATATTTCACAATCAACTCCTATTACAAAGTAATAAAATAATGTCTAGAACATATATATATTGTACTAGTGGGCCCGGACGCGGCTACGCCCGCGAAAATATAAGCCTAAATCATTAAAATAAGTTAAAAAAAAATAATAAGTGGAGATTTATTATTAGAAAAAATATCTGAGTAACCGAAATGAACAAACAAAAGAAGTAAAAGTAACTAAAGGAAATTCTTAATATTAGAAAAAAAAACCTAAAGTTTGCTGTGCGCGCGTACTAAACTTTTTTGTATATTAAATAATTATTAATTTTTGCGAACAATATTAAATAAAATCTCAAATGATTAAAATTACGATATTTTAAGTATATAACATCGGTATACATAACCGAACTGAGATAAATTAATTATAAGCAGCAAATAATTACATAAAAAATAATAGTAATTCGAAAATCTATAAAAATTTACAAAATCATCAAAGTCATCTGCCCGTTCGCGTCGGTCATACTCATATTATGCCGCCCGAAGGCTAGGTCATTTGGAATCAGTCACATCTTAATTATTTATTACAATGTTATACAGTAAACTATAATTTCCATTTAGATGAAATGCTAAAAGTGACTATTATATTTATTTTCATAAGGATGAATATCAAATTATAGAAATCATCTAATTTTTGTTAATGTATACAAATCTATATCGGCGCGCGCCATGTATGCATTAAGCAAACTCACTTTGGGTGACGTTTTCTTAAAACAGCAAACTTTGCAAGCCGTTGCTTAGCAACGCGTAGCGACGATTGTTATTAACATGGCGGAATAAATTCCTTGTCAAATTAATTATTTTAATATATTGGTATATAACGAAAATATTACAAATATGAGAAAAAAAAAGTATCCTATGTTCATCCCGGGACCCTCAAGTATCTCTATATGAGTATTTTATCACAATTAAATAAGCGGTCTGGCCCTGATTGCGTAAAGGACAGACAGACAGACAGACAGAGTTACTTTCGAATTTATAATATAGGTATGGACGTAATACGTAAAATATGCACAAATCTCAGTTGACCCAGTTACAGAGCTGTAGGTACCTTTGAATGGGTCTGATAAAAGCATGTACATACAGGGTCCAATGTCTGACCGATCCGAGCTCCAATTTAGTGCCCGCATAGCCTATCAATGTCAGCCCGGGACAACGATGTAAGTGCAGGGTCGACTTACTTATAATGAACAAATTACTATTTTTTTTTTTAATTTTATTTCTTCAAGTGGGAATCGAACCCACTATCTGTCACGTTTATATTGGCCTCTTAACAACTTACTGTACGTATAGTAGAATTCATAAAATTTTATCATTCACTATAAAATTTAATTCAAACCTACACTGTTATATTTAATAGGTATTATAATTATATTGGGATCGACAATATTTTGCATATTAAAAGAGATATTTAATTTTGTGGCGCAATCATATATTGGGCGAGGCGATAAAATATTGAAGTCGTAATTGATACGCGAACAAGTGAATGATCGTTTTCAAAGGGATTAATTGAAAATTATTTCAATTAGTAGGTACATTTCGTGTATGTGTAATTTTTATTTTTACACATGTACTGACAGCCGGTGATAGTGTGTTATTAATAATTTAAGGGCTTTCATTGAAATAATTAATTTAAATGGTAGGTAGATATTATATTTGATAGGTATCTGTCACAATTTAGATAATGGCCGAAATGTTAATTATTTCAAATGTTTATATAAGAGAAGCAAACAATAAGGCTTGTTTCTTTAATTTTTATATTATACTTTTTCAGTTTCTATTTTCTACCAAATTCTTTTTCTTATTCTTTCATTGGCCAATTTAAGTTCCGCTATTATATTTGTTTGATTTCGTAACAATAAATACCTTTGTTAGACTGTCGGCTTATAACATGTTTTAGGATTACAAAATACCCTCTCCAAATATTAAGTTAGCTTACTACATTAATATTCATCGACCCGATCGACCTATTTGCCGCGCTGTCGCCGCCACACAGGTACCAATGCCCTTAATCAGTGAAATTGCTGTGAATAGACTAAAATTTGTAAGACAATTAAGGTAATTGCAAATTTGAAAACGATAACAATTTAACTTAAACATGTTTCTAATAAATAACCGTTTAAATTATAACTAGAGATTATAGTTTAAACGTACGTCTGTATAATAAATATCATGGGGTTCGACGTGAATTACAGATTGGAACAATAAAAGTTGGATTTATGGCGGGTCTGGCCCGTGGCCGCGTCCGTCATTCACCCTGCGCGGTCATTTGGACGCACTGGCTTGTTGTAATTGACGTATTGGAAAATACCTTAGAATATCATAAAGCGTTTTGGACTAGACGTGTAATTAAAGACTTAGTTTTTTAAAATTAAATAATAAAGGTATATCAATTTAATATATTAATGACCGTATATACCCAATGTTAGATATTTTCTAGATGAATCCAAATATCAAACTCAAGGCGGTCGTGTCGCAGGGCTGGTGCCCATGCAACAGTGCACGCGACAATTGTGGATTCGATTCCCACTCGGGGTAATAAATCTTGCTAACAGATTCTCATATTTTTAAGTCAAATCTAAATATATTTCACGTACTTTTTCAATGCATATTCTCTATATTAAATTTTATTTAACACAGATGTATTACTAATTAAGGATACCACTTCTATCCTCCCACATTCTAAGGCATTTGACATATTTGAAAATAAGCATCAGTCAAACACACTGACGGCCATGTATGTACTCGTACGTTCAAAGGGAATGTCGTTGAAAAATGATTGGTCATATTTTGTATGTGGACATGTTTGACAGCACCTCACGGACGCAGGAGTGCGTGAAACTGAACCAAATCCAGTTAACCCTTTAAAGGGTTATTTGGAAAAGTTTGTTGTTGATTGATTTATTGCTCTTTTATTATATCGTGCGTATTTATTATCGGCCAATCGTCCAATGTGTGTTGAGAATAAATATGTTTTTAAGTTACAATAATGAAACTTGTCAATTTATTTATTTGTATTTCACGGATGTAGAAATTACATATAAGTCGTTTTATATATATTTATTTGAATTTTGAGGTTGCTACATTTTAATAAAAGTTATTCGCATATAATAGGCCATCGCGACGTAGTGTGTTTGATACTGACTCGGGGAAAAAACTATTAATATCTATTATAAAATTCCATAAGTTATAAAATATTGTAGAAATTAAGTAAACGGAACAGGAATAAATACCATACTTATCGCCTAGTCACTAATAATGACATATACTTATCGCACCCTAAGGAATTTCTTAAACATGTACGTCTGTCAGCCCTATTCCTAGTTATATATAAGTACCATTTATTCTAAAAGATTAAAGTCATTTGTAGAGAATGCTAATGACATATTTCTCAACAGAATTCAGTACAGTTATACCCAGTATTACGAGTACCGAGCAATCGTTAGACATAGCAGCAATTCAGAAAACCGCGTACATAAAGTTTATTTGTTTTCCATAACCTTTTTCAATTGAATATTTGTCGATACTAAATCAAAAACGAAATAAAAACGTCCCGCCATCTTTTTTAGAGACAATTTTGCAACATCGTATAGCTTTCAACGGTCTTTTAGAAAGGACCAGTGGAACTGGATTTAAATTTGAACAGTGGAACCAAACTGTTGCAGTTATACGAAACAGTTTTTCAATTTAACAACAAATAGTTTAACATTTGCAAAGCTCGGCTTAGAGGAAACAAAGCGGGGACGACTCTCAGGTGTCGCTGTTGAAAAACCTTGCAACCTTGTTGGAATATTGATGCTCGCTTAATTCTAGTGTAAAAGTCCTTGCAACACTTAGTTCTTTGTATATGTTCTAGTATAGAGTAGAAGTGTATCGGGAAAGAAATTGTTTTTTACGGAGATGTTTTAATACTAAATTATATTTAAGTAATTATGATAAGAAAATTATTTAGGTGCGTTTTTTCTTACTTTAGCTAAGTATACTTTCTGGCGGCGTTAAATTTCGCACTCAATTCGTCTTGCATCTAGAATTTGGCGGAAAGTAGGGAACGGAGGTTTTTAACACTAGGTTCCCAGGTTCCCTCTGCCTTACCCTGCTATATGCAGGATAAAGCGTCCAGCTAAAAAATGCTTATTTTGTAAGCCTAATAACTATAATATATATGCAAAGCTTAATAAATAGATAAATAAAATACTCACCTAAGTATAGGCAGTGGCTTGGTGTTATAAACTTTCGTTGTGCGGAATCATGGGCCTTTGTAATCAGATCGTTAAAATCTGTGCGTCTGTAACAATAAAACTAATATTAACAAACAAAATATTAATAAAATTTTTATATATGTAAATTCGTATATAATTTTTCCTTTTTTTAATAATATAATTGATATAGGCGTGTCCAAGTACACGCAATTGTTGTGGGTTTTTTACCCCTCTTTGGATTGAAATATAGGTAGGTGTTCTTTCGATATGGGGGGAAAGTTGGGAACGGAATATCTTGACACTAGGTTAGCAGGTTCTATCTGCCTATGCTGCTATGGTCAACATATAGCGTGAAACTAAAAATAATATTTAACTAATATTAAATAGAAACAAGTGACCATTGTATATTAAAATTTATTCGTCCTTTTAATATGCCATGCACATAAAAAACACGTAATATGTAATATTATCTCTAGAGATCCTAATGGATGTAACACATCAAATTTATTATCTATTTGGCCGACCATAACAACCATTATGTAATGAATCGATAAAGGATTCTCTCGTTTAAGGTTCATAAAGAAGACCTCCATAAACAAGCTATATTACTCCAACAAGCTTTACGAATCTCTATAATTCATGTATATTTTTTCTTGTTTAACATTAAAATGGTTTATTAAATACTTTGTAAATTGTCGTTAAAATATAAATAACGTAGTTTTATTTATTTTGTTCTCTATAGACCATAAATGGCACCCGCATCGAAACTGTACAATAAAAGTAAAACTATTTTCTAAACAATACGCGTAGAGAAGTCTCACATACAGAGGTGTCCCAGGCAACTGTCGTCCTTCAATCATGTGGAAGTGTTTGCTTGGACGCATGGACGAACCCAAATAGGACCTGACGCCCCCAACCCTTACTCACCTGCGCACCCTACGGAATTTGAATCTTTTTTCGCAAGCCAGTCATAAGTAAAAGGCCTATTTACTTTATTCATTCCCCCCTTCGACCCATAAACATTTTTATAATGAACGGTCAGATCTCCATATAACGAAAGATGAATACGGCCAGCTACTTATACAAGTGAGATAAAAAGAAATAAACAGAGAAAGAATGATTAAATACATTTACATTCGTATAACAACTGCCCGAGTTTAAATTAATGCTAGAAGCTTTCGCTATATAAAAGAAAAAGTCGGACTTGTGTTTGTACGTTGCAAACACGCACGTCAAATGGTGTATGAATTTCTTGTTTTCACAGTGAATAGACCTTATTACCTCGAGAGTTAGAGTAAACCTTTTGACATTTCGCTAAAGGGTTCATATCAGAAGAGTAATGTTGTAATTCTCGCGGTTGAGCTTCCCAAAAGAAACAGATGCGATTACAGAGTGACGGCTCGTGAGCGGGTGAAAAATGAAACGAATTTATCTAAAGCGTGCGTTGTTGGGAGCGGCCGTCGAGTATCTATTTTAATACTGTTTTTATTATAAAATAAATTGAAATGAAACAAATATTGGATATCTCATATTTCACTTTAAATTAAATCAATTATGTTGCTTATTGGTTGTTTGCGTTCATGATGCTAAGTTTTAAAGTATGAACTGGCTCAAAAGTTGAAAAGCGAAACATTATTTCAAAAACTAAATAAATGTACACGAAATCAGTATTTACAGTTTTCCCCAATTAACAAAAACAGAAAAAAAGCTAAAAAATAATTTCCGTAACTAACGTAGCTCACACCTGTTACAAGCGAACCAGGCAAAGTAAGTTTAGCTCATTAGCCGGATATCCTTTGGCTGGCAGGAAAAAATCATCACAAATTAATTTGGATTTCGCTTGTCTATTTTTAACGCCCTAACGAGATAACTCGCTGTACGTAACAAAGTTGCGAGATGCAGGCTTTGATAGCGCTCAGTCTGCACCATTCCCCTTAATTTTCTTTTGAAACTCTTTAAATTTTCCAACGCTTTTAAGACGAAACGTTTGCAGCAAGAAACTGCGTAGCTATTGCGGGGATTTTAGTTAAAGCAACTGTTAAATTTTTCGTTTTTCTTTCTTTCATAGTCGTTATGTTTCGTTGGATTATTGGACTAGACCATAGTTTAATAAAGAGAAAGAGAGAAGTGTCAATTAAATTATAAATTTAATAATTTTGTTTGCTTATAATAATGTAATTATATGTAATGTGGCAAGTTGTGGATTCCATTTCCAGATGAGGAAATTGATATCGGCCTCAAAACGCAATGCCTCCAGAACTCGGTGGAAAATGGAGAAAAGAGTGTCTTTCACTAGTTTATCCCTACCTACCCTTCTGTGTATGAATTACAGCGGGAAGCTAAAAAAAGTATATTTCTTACGCAATTAAGCAATTTGCCATGTTTCATACAAGCAGAATAAAGGACGCAAATAACGTATTTCTTGTTTTTCGACGAGTTCATGTTACTTACGTTAACATAAAAAACCTAGTAATAAAAGTTAATAGTACCGTTCTTTTTTTGTTAGAATAAGTGGAAAGAAAACCTATTATAGCTATATTATGTCGAGAAAATATACAACTTAGCTTACGAATCTCAGTACCTATATAAAAAAATAATCATATTATGATGAGAATAATTTTATATTTTTTATTTTCGCGAATCTTCTGAATGGTTATACAGCAAAAAGATTAATCAATTGCCTCTTTGTTTAGATGTTTAAAAGCTGACCGAAACTATGTTTTCTAATCAGACTGGAAAAATTCTAAGCATTATTAAATAAGATCTTCATTCAATTCTGTCTCGAACCTACAATCATCGCGTTAAATTCTCACTGTACTACTATAGACTAAATTTAATAGTATCATAGAAATAATTATCTACTATTATTCCACAAAACCATATTGTTATAAGATTATAAACGCCCGCGCCATACCAAAATATTATAACGACCCAAGTAGTTTCTATTGCCTCTTAATACCCAGAGCTACTTGATTTAATCTTCGTATAGAATTCATTGAGATTAGTCCCGACAGGGTGTCATATATTGTATAAAGCCTAAGGAGAGACGGAGACGGGAGTAGGTAGGTTGTTATTTATGGACAATTCCTATACGTACACATTTGTACCGCACACCTACTAGTTACATTGACATCAATGTTATCGTATGATATCTGAAAATTGTATTGAATTTATCTTCTTTTCTATATAAATAAAAATATTATGTTGTTAGAAGAGGGATGGGTAATATTTGTTATGAAAAATTTATGATGTTATTTTATTTTGTAATGCGGTACAGTATAATGTAATTCTGAAGTCAGTTTATACATAAGTTTATATATCTGTATTATAAATAAGAATTTTAATAAGAATTTTCATAGGGAGGAATTAATGATTTTCATTCCTCTCTGAAGAACAAGACAAAGTGTGGAGATGAGCTCCGCCATTACAATGTCTCAGAAATCAGGTGGAAAGTGGAGAACGGAGTGTGCCACCACTAGATTCTTTTTTCATACTTTGCTTTATACGTTTACGTTACGTACGTACGTACGTACGTTACGTACGTTATTTATATTTTTTGAATTATCTAATGATTATTAAAAAAACTACGATTTCTAATATGGGATGTAAAATTTTATTAAAATATACTGCGTATATTTTAATATATAATTAAGCACCTAGTATTTACGTACCATAAACCAAGCTCGGGTCTTAGAGTGCGTATTAAATGTGAAGGCTGAAAACTGCCTTTTAAGTGTGCTGTAATTTAATTTAATAAATTTTATGAAAATAGCTTAGTTTTAATATTTTATGATGCTATATAATCTCTTCATTCACTGGTATGATCTAATTCACTTGTGAAGTATACCATTAAATAATATACCTACTGATCTTTTATATTAAACCATGTGCGCGACGGTTGTGGGTTCGATTCCCACTCAAGCAAATGGTTAATAGTTTCGTTCCCTCACTCTGGTAACGAGTTAAAGTGCGGCGTTGAGCTCCGCTTCTTAACACGCAATACAAAATATTGTTTATAGTAAGACAAAAGCGAATTTTAAGTAGTATTTGCCTACGGCGATAATAATAGTAAAACGTGATGTAGACAGGTGATAATGTAACCGAGCAACCCCAACTTGTACGGCTCACGCGATACCGGTCACGTACTGTCGAATACATAACTGCTGCGATTTGATTAATATTATTTGTCAAAATGTTAACTGAGTGAATATAAAATATTAGCAAAGATATAGTAGAAATATTAATGGACAAATTCTTTTTAAAAAAGGAATACTTGTTTTTATTATTTTTTACTTATCGGTAGTTTTTTTGATCGCAGCTCTAATGCATTTAGAGACGAAACTTTTACAGGAATACGGAAGCCAACATCATATATTGTCTGAAGAGAAAGATGAGGCTATTAAAATATGAAAACAATATATGTCATATGGAAAAAAATACCCCGCCAATGTAACAGTAATAGGTTTAACGATACCATAATTCACTATACAATATAGAAATAAATGATTTTCCTCAAATACCATTCTAGAGTCCCTACACTCGTAATACAGAAATAAACGGCAGCTGTTAAAAAATAAGTTTTATTGTTCAAGAAGCGGAACAGTAATGAGGTTAGGAATTTATATACGCTGAAAACACTGAACGAGAGGATGGCGAATAAACGAGCTACGTTTATATTTTTCTTTATCTGCTCGGCTAAGTAAAATAGCGGAATGGGGTCGATTGAATAAATAATAACAGACTCGAGCTTATAAAAATATTTTGTTGTAGTTGCGCTGACACGATTCCAGTAGCAATTTGTAATGTGATTTTCTACTATCATTTAATAACAAGAAATTAAATAACGATGTGAAATATCTTAGTGTACACGATGATTGGGGGTTCGATTTTCATGCAAAGTTATAATATAGATGAGTGACATATTTTTTTTTACCTGTGACACCTCCCAAAATACAAAACACTTCAAGATAAAAATATGAAATGTATTTTTCTATCGACAGTACACATTAAAATAATTATTAAAATTCTGTTAATACGACCATGTGTCATAACGGAATTCGTGTGAGGTATAAAAAATGTAAAATACGTTGGTACTTTCAATCCCCATAAAACTAGATACCTACTAACAAGGATTAGCAATAACTTTCATAATTATGGGGAAATATTACACGCAAACGTTCATCTTGTACTTATGAATTTATCTATTTGTAAATTAAAAATATATTGCTAGATTTATGAATTTACCTAATAAAGAAAGGATATTTCAACATTCTTTTTACTCTGCATTTAAGTAGTAGTTAGAAAAAAACTTTCTATCATATTAATTCATTATCTGCTGTTTGTGTTAATTTGTTATTATTATCTTTAATTACATTACAAAAATTTTAATCAGCTATGTTATAATTCCATCAAGCCACCCTAAATTGTTAAAATATTTCCACTAAGTACTTATTAATAAAGGCTTGTTTTTATTAATTAATACAAGATAAATATGTTCGTATTTATTAGATAAATTTGAGTAACTTAATTCAAACTCATATAGAAATAAAGCTTAATATTTATTTCAGTACAGTGTAATTAAGTTAAGACTACAAAATTATTAAGTTAAGACTACAAAATTTAAAAACAATATTAAACATAATTTGAAACGAACTAATAACGACGCTATAGTTAAGTCCACCTTTGTTTTTAGGGACAAAAGCAGGTGTACGCGTAAAAATGTAGAAAATATTTGTTGTAATAATAACATCCTTTCACCTGGCAGATTAGACACGAAGCTGGCTTTTAAAATAAGGCCTCCATTACCGCCGCCGACTTTCAGGGTTTATCACAAAAATTTATTCCATGAGATTTTTCTTGAAAAATTGCTCACTTCCATGTAATTGATGTGGTGGCTACAATACCCGTAAACACGTTTTGTTTACCGTTTTTATATATTTAGTAGGTTATAAAAATAGGTGAAAGCAAATTCGATTCTTGTTCGAGATTTGACATTTAGATTACATCTATTTTTACTCATAAAACAATAGATTAAGATAAAAAGGGAAAAACACTCTTGCTAAGTAATAATATATTATACTAAAAATATCTTAGAAGAATCGCTTTATATAGAACTAAGTAAGTGGGTTGATACTTCAATTTCGTTAAGTGTTAGATTATTATGAATCTTTAGATCAAAAATATACGGTAAATTCTTGAACGCATTTGTCAATGCCTCTACAGGTGGGCGAGTGTACTGTTATTACGCAATATTTTCATTTATATCAAACGCCAGTACTATGTAAAATATATTACAATACCACGTTTTGAAGTAAGACATCTTATCATGGTCGTAAATGTCTTTTTGGTCCATTCGAAGATAAACCTTTGTATAGATGGCTTTAATAAAATTCATAATTTATATACAATGTTCTATCTAATCGTCGTTAAGGTGAGTATTATAACATTTCTTATTTATCTGGTTGTTTTGATTTTAGCAGCTACTCATAAATATGGAAAATATTTAAGATTAAGCTTTATTTAGTCTATACAAGTAAAATATTCCTCCGGTTCAGATTCCCTCTTCCTATCCTGCTGTGCACAGGTTACATCGATATGAGGATAGCGGAGAATTGGTCACTAAATTCCATCTACATTAAGGAAGATAAAAAATATATTTTTAAAACAATATTGGACCACATCTTATTATCTCAAACTCTTCTGAAATTATTAACCAAAGTGTAGCGTCAATCATAGCTATAATATTTATCATCCTCTTACTGGTAGTGGAGAGACAATTTAATAAATGTCAGATAAATGAGCAATAACACCATCCAGTCATTGGCCGGATCAACCAAATCTTCAATAAGAGTCGCGGCGCGGCTGAAAAACGACGTCCATTAAGGAAGTGAATACATTTAAAATAATCGGCTTAGTTGTCCGACGTTGACATATATTCGGACTTATCTTACGAAGATACCGAAACAGATATCCCGGGACTAATCCCTTACACAAATATCGGGAAAAACTCGGCACTCCTTGAGCCGGGTAATTGAATGGGTCGCGGCCAGCCTTTCGATTTGAACAAAAGTACCTAATAATTTATACGTATAATCTGACGCGGTCGTTCATTGTACGTACTTTTATACGTTTTGGAATCAAGAGTGGGTCTTTGTTAGATTTTGATATAAACTTCAGAATGGCGGCGACAGTCACAATATTACTACACCGGCTTTATTACGTTCCGTATCCGCTGTCACGTCGCGATATTTATACGGTACGGATTAACTCTTTAGATTGTAATAATTCAGGCGAAATACAATCAGAACTCGTAAAGTACAGGTTCTAGTGGACAAAGATTGTAGATACTCTGGTTGAGGGGAACAGTTCTATTTTCTAGTGAGAATTAAATTATATCGCCGCAGTAAATATAGTGAACGATTCAATAAATAATATTGTACTAGTGTTATAAATAAATATTTAACTGATCAATTGACTTACGTCTTTGTTATGGGTAACAGATAACAATGAAAACCGACTTCTCATTAAACAAATGCTTATCCTAGGTATACATCGAAAGCACAACCTGTATTATTATGAAACTATAATTTATTGTGTAATAAATAACAATTTATCAAAAGTATCCAAGTCTACGTAAGAGTCTAGTAAAAGCGATAGATTGTAGGTTCGATTTCCACTGGAGGGAATTAAATATTTCTTATTTTCATTTTCTCACTCTGGTAACGAATTGAAACGCGGTATTGAGTTCCGCCACTCAACAGCAAAGCCTCCAGAGTCCCACAAAAAATGAGAAACGGAACTGTCATAATGGGAACCAAGTATCTTAACACTAGATTCCCAGGTTCCCTCTGCCCACCCTACTACGTAAATCTATACGAATTTTGGTTAACTTATAAAACAATATACGTACACAGTAAGAGCATGTAAGCATATACACCATTCTAACTTGGAGCTTTAACAAATTTGGGAGACGCACATAAATGTTTAATTACTTCCTTTACGTACAACCGTTATGTTTATTTTAACAAGGTTACTCTAAATGACACCATTCATTGTCCCTTTAACAATTCGGGCCGAGCATACTTATATGCTTATATATACCTACTTTTACAAAATGGGTATGTGTTATGACCGTCGTCATTTCGTGTCATGGTTTGTTACGAGTCTAAATGTAATTGGAACTAATAATAGATTCTTATAAGTGTTCTATAGTAGTAAATTTTAATTCAAATTTAGAGTGTCTTAACACTTATAACGCAATAAGCCTGCTAAATGCGGGATACAGCGTGAAAGTAAAATTAAAAGTATTATTTAATACAATAATGGTTTCTTATAACAACAGAATTCGTAACGAAAATTTTATAACATAATATTAAAAAAACTTTTTTAAACTTCTCCACATATGTATATAGTACCAAAAATCACCAAATGAAATCGAACCCAAAACCATAGATTGCGTTTAGTACAGTACCAATTTTGCACGAAGCGATAATAAAAGACAAAGAAGATAAATTATTGTAATTAATTTACTAATCTTCAAAGCTTTTTCTAATCTAATGAGATTTTCTTGTGGTTCCCATGTTGGGTAAATGAATGCAGGAAGGAAAGGAATAGAACTAATGTCATTAATCCGAAATCAATATAGCCTTCGTTTCTCGAAACACGGCCTCAGGACAAATATTAATAGGAAAATACAATTGCAAATAATAGAATTAATCCTAGGTCTTTCCGTTCCGTTATTCAATAAGGAGTAGCTAGTTATTTCTAGAAGTGGACAACGTGGGTTGTGTGGACGTTTATTTTCTATAATGCTAATAACTTGATTTCTTGAGGCTTTCGTGGCCTAGGGGCAGAAGAAAGTGAATCTAATGTGACGGTTGTGAGTTCGATCCCCACTCTAGATAATAAATTATTATTTATTATTATTTTAATTTCTTCTGGCACCTAGGCAAAAGCCCGGCGTTTAGTTCCGCCACTCAACACGCACGCCTCCAAAAGCTCAGCGAAAAACCGGGAACGGCCTGTCTTAATACTAGGGCCCCTCTACCTTGCTGTGTGCAGGTGCTTGAAGCTATTTTTTATTTTTTTCTAACCTAAACCTCACCTCACCAGAGAAAATGCTAATTTATGAAATGTAGAACAGAAAACTTTCGACAATCACTGCAAGGTACCATATTTTCTCACGTAAAAGAGCCAAGCAGTGTGCTAGTTCCGTTAATTAAGAGATGGGTGTGCCTATTGAAATACAGCGAAATGGTAGCTATTTGAGTATTCCCGTAGCGTTTAATCAAACAAGAACTGTCGATTCCTGAGCTAAAACTGTAGATACGTGTCTCCAATTAGTGCTTACCGCGGTAGAATACCTTTGGATGGTTTAAGTAGTTTCTTTGACGTATTTACCACGATTTTGGGAGTTAGTTTCGTTAGATAGGTTTACCTGCAACTCATTGATTTTTTTTTATAATTTTGTTTTGAATTGTTCAAATAGTTTTCAATAATATACAATTGCTTCTAGAATTCAGCGGAAAGTGGGTAACGGAATGGGAATGGAATGTTTTAACACTAGGTTCCCAGGTTCTCTGTACCTAATAACATTTTCTAACTATTCAAAAACATTTTTGTTCAAAATAAAATAAATTACCGCTAACTAAAAAAAAGCAAACTATTTCTCTTCTAATTTCATATGAAAGTATAAATAAACGTTGCTAACATAATGTTTTTCTACCAAATTCCTCTTAAAAATACCAACCGACTGTGAGACTAAAATGTGCTCGTAACGATCAAACTAAAAGTAAATAGTTAACAATTTATTTAGAGCTTAACTGCTTAAGAGTACTTGTCTATTTAATGTTGGCTTGCCTTATAAAAATAAGGTGAGCAATACTTGACAAGTTCTAAAGTGGCTTCCATCCACGCGTCGAGGAGGATTGTAAGACCATCTAAATTTGAAGTTGCGTGGACACGACACCAAAAACACTTGTGGGAATTAAACCTTTAATACTTACGCACTTGGGATTATATTTGCATATAACTTATTACTACAAGTTCTTATTTGAATGTAGAAATAAAAACGAATATGATGACAGTTCTCATAAGAATAACTCTGAACTGAACAGCCCGCTTGGTGTAATTTAGTGTTTACAATAAGTTTTTCTTGTTATTATTTGTTAATTAAATTGTCTACTAGAAGCTTGTCTATATTTAATAACTCTCTGAGATTTTTATATTATAAACAAATATAAATAAACTTAAAGTTGATTTTATTTTTATAGCACAAACATATTGGTTATAGTAATAAAAATTACACTCAAGCCATAAGTTAAAACTTAAAAGACTTATCCTCTTTTAAAACTTTGTCAGTAACAACCATGTTGATTGATATAACTATTTCAGATCGACGAGGGTGTTATAACGATTATCCTTTTAAACTCCACCCAAAATAGCTACCGTTGGAACAGTCAATAACTAAGCTCCTAAAGAAGCATTGATAAACACAAATGGTTCTGCGGACAGTAAAACTCCATTTGTTTTGGGTATGTAAAGAAGAGATGAAAATAGTATTGAATTATAGCAACACGTTTTAGTTAAGTACGATTTAAATCTTATATACCATTTAATAAATAACTTTTTTTCTATATAGACAGTTTTTGTTATTGTTTTGTTTTGTTGTTCTATTTTTTATTGATATTTGAAATATAAGCCCAGTTAAAATAGTTTCTATAATAATGTTTTAGTAACGTGTAAATATTATCGTAAGAAAAAAAGATAAAGTTGAGTAGGCCGAGGGAACCTAGTGTTAAGACACTCTCCTCTTTTTCAGGTGAATTCTGGAGGCGTCTTGAGTATCGGAACTCAACGGACTAGCCTCATAATATTATTATAAGAAATATAAATAAATCTATAACAACATATTTCCCGGCGCCTACACATGTAACCAGTATAGCGACGTTTAGAAATTCCCTTCCGCGCCGTCAACTCTGACGAATTAAGTTATTAACGCTCTAAAACAGCTGCACCACACAAATAAAAGTGCCGATCACTCTAAAAGCTCGCCTAAAGCTCCTCACCGCCCTTTATGGCCATTTTATGAGCTATTTCATATTCAACTTTCAGGTTGGAAGCTCTTAGGGAACACGATTGTTTCCAGGACGAAATAAATTAATATATTAATGTAGGTAGGTATATGTAACAACAGCTTTGAAGATGAAATAGTTATTACCAGTCATCACCTTTGATCCTTGTGTGACGCGTAAATGAATTTTCATCACGTCTCGTCGTTTAGTATACTATATTAGTTACTAGCAGTCGAATATTAATATGCTATATATATATATATATATATATTATATACTGTAAATGTTTTTGTTTGTTCATTTTGTTATAGGTGAAGGTTGTATTTTTATTGGATCTCTTTTTGTACATGTATTCTATCATTGTTTACAATTATCTCTTTTTCTAGCTTCACTCTGTATCCCGAGAATAGCGGAGTAGACAGAGGGAACCGTTGAAACTAGTGATAAGACACTCCGTTCCCATTAAGACACTTACGTTTCCTCAAATTAGTAGTATTTTCCATACAACGTAACATTGGCGAAGTGGATTGCGTACAATTGGCACGCTCGAAACGCTTGAAAATGAAGAAATGAATGAATAATCTAATGCAATTCAGGCCAAGACCTTTAAAGTACTTGCAAGACAACCCCCAGTGAGAAAATGTACTTGCGCTTGCAGTCTACTGATCGCCGAGTGTCAAATTAAACTGAACGAGTGATTTTTAATTTTAGTTCAATTTACAACGATTTAATTTGCAATATAATAGTAATAGTTACAACAAAGAAGTCCCACGTATTACAACTACATATTAAATGTATCTTCGCCCTGTCATCACGACGAGGTAGACCCGTCGCCTTCACCTCGAAGCGCAGGCGGTTATAAATTATTTACAGTTTCCACGTGAATGCCCCGTATTTGTCACCCGGGGCCAAGGTGAGTATTACGATATTGCTTCGTACCCCCAAGAGTCTCATTACAGGTTGGAGAGGGTCCACGATAGCATTCATATTTTATTCCGCGATGAAAAATGCCAGAACAATAATGCTACAAAAAATGATGGTTTCCTAGATGATATACGGGTTCTTAGTAAAGTTATTTACACAACATTAGTTTGCCTTTCATCGGGTTCAATTTGTATTCTTTATTTCATTAACAGAAAAATTGAGGCTATTGCGACTGGTTGCTTACCACTAGGTTCCCTCTACCTACTTTACTATTCGGGATATAACGTGAAGCTGATTTTTCAAAATGCTATAAAAAAACATATTTTTTGAACCATAGTTTCATAGATGATACATGAGTCCTTAGTAATTCACACAACATTAGTAGCCTTTCAACGTGTTCAATGTGTATTCCTTATTTCATTAAGAGAAAACATTCAGAAGAAATGTGAATAGCGAACGGCGAAAAGGTTTTTTTTTATGGTAGCTACATTAAGGTGATTGGTGTACGCTTGTGGAACATTTTATAGCTCATCTTAGACATCGTTTAGGTTGTATAGCGCTATTAATTTAGTGTTATATATTTGGACGTGCGCCGCGTCGGTATATAAAACTTTGAAGGAATACTTATTAAATAAGATAATAGTTAAATATATATTTCAACATACTGTATGCCGTGCATGGTCGAGTAGGCAGAAGGAACCTGGGAACCTAATTGTTAAGACACTAAGTTCCCATTAAGCCCATTAAGTGTGTGACTGTAAACGCGACAAGTTGTGAGTTCGATCCCCACTAGGAAGTTAAATATTTAATTTTTATTTTTTATTTATTCCCTTTGGTCTTGAGGCAAAAGTGGCGAGTGGAGTGTTTTAACACTAACTGCTTACTCTACAAGAAGCGGGATACAGCGTGAAACCCAGAAAAAAATCTATAACTCGTCACTTGTTATTAAAATACACAAATTATTTTATAACTATCATAATTTATTGAAACCGCAAACCACCAAACGTTCGTATATAAAATTAAAAGCCTGCTGTTTGTGACGCTTGGACAAGAACATCTGTTTTAAAAACATTATAATTTATTTATATTATTATACACAAACAATTTAAAGTGTCATCTTTAAATATATATTAAAGATAAATTTCAATGCAACAGCCATAATGAGAAAAAAATGTCATCACATCTGCCTAAGCAATTGGTACAGTGCCCGCAGCATCACCATACCAATTTACTTTTACAATGAACTTTAATATAATAAAGTCATTATAACTCACTGAATAGAGTAATAATTTTCATTTTATAAATATTAAAGATGGCTCTCGATGTTATCTCGAGTGAGTCGCGTGTGCGAGAGGAAGCCAAGTTGAGACTTTATTAAAAAAAACACATGTGGCTGATGCGTATCGCAGCTTTCGTTAATTACTTTTGACGTGCAGCATATGATTCAATTAACATATGATTTATATGGAACGATGGGTCTGGTGGGGGGCTTGGGGGGTAAGAGCCAGTTTATTTGAGCGTTAAGTAGAACATTAATTTCGTAGTATCGTGTTCCCGGCAGATGGCAGGCAAATTCTCACAACAGTGGTTGCCGTTTTTGTCAATGTCTTTAGCACGCTATCGATTTGTGTGGGCCGGACAGCGTGATTAAAAGTGATTCTTGTAGCCAAGCTTGTAACCTAACTATATATAGATTAGGATTAGTTAGTTTTTTTTTTTTAGCTTCATGTTCTATCCCAGAAACAGCAGGCTAGGTAGAGGGAACTTAGTAATCAGACACTTCGCTCTCTATTTTTCGTCGAACTCTGGAAGCGTGTTCAGTGGCGAAACTCAACGCCGAGCTTTTGCAACACCAGAGCGGAGAAATTAAACAATGAAATATTTTTTTTTCTCGAGTGGAAATCGAACCCTCAACCAGTAGCTTTTTTCCCTATATGTCGCAGGCCTTTACATGAATTCTACCGTTATCGTATACTGCATCTTGGACGGCATTCTCATACAAGAACCGCTTTAATTGCTCAACTCATCCGTCCCTCGACCACATTACTCACTTTGAAACCGCTTTCAAACTCGAGATCATCTCGTTTCGAGGCAAACCCGAAACCCGCTTGTAATAAATACTAATTACAAGTAAAATAGTTATAAACATAGCACAGTCCAAATTCTAAAAACTCCGAAGCAGTATCAAAATACACATGGAAAAAATGTGGTCACCGAGTACAGTAAATCTTGGGAGACGCCTAATGGTCTTACAGGCTCATTTATAGCTGTCGTTCGTTTCGAGTGAACCATTTAATAAATATTATCACAGTTTAAGTCGTCAACAAACGTGAGAAGATAGCCGTCGGCCCGATTCGTGATATTTGTACAGATTTCGGGATTAACACTCGAACCAGTCTTGGCTTTGTTCATCATATAGGCTGGCTGTCTATAGTGTAAAATGCAGATGTTTTGCTTTTCATAATTTACAATAATTACTCCCTTTATAAATAGCTTTTAAGTATTCTTAAATAACAAAGAGGCTTTAGACGAATCGTGCATAGTACGCTTCTTTTCTTAATTCAAGAGACTCAATGACATCTCTCCCTGTGGATTTGTGGAAGCAATTTTTTAGCGTTTCCGGTTAATCTTTGAAGCACTTGTCAAGTGAGTGGGGTGAAGAGCTTACACCTGGGTTTTAACAAGCTTTTAATGTCTATTCAATAATAGTATATTGTAAGTACGTACATAAGATAATATATAAGCAAGTTTATGAAATGTGTGTTTTTGTATAGATATCTATAATTTTTTAACCTCATTCCGTATAGCACATCTAGCAGGATAGGCAGAGATAGCCTAGTGTTAAGACACTGCGTTCCCCAGTTTCCAACGAATTCTGTGGACATTGCGGGTTGAGTAGCGTAACTCAACACTGCGTTATGTCTCGACACCAGTGCGAAGAAATGAAAATATTTAGCATTTTATTTTTCTAGAGTGGGAATCGAACCCACAACCTGTCGCTTGTATAGTGACATATTTGTGCCCCTATAAGTACTACGACTAGCCTCATTTCTTTCTCTCTTTTTCTATATCTTTTATATGATAATAATCAATTATACATAAATCTTAAACCAATTCATAATAAATACTAAAATTCAATAAAGTAAGTTAAACAAACACATTAAAAAAGTACTATTGAATATAAATGGTCGCTGTAACAACATAACAATGGAGTAACAAAATCATTTAGTGGGGCAATGTCTTGGCGGGGTTCCCACATTTGCTACCACATGGCTCACATTAAAATCTATCTCCAATGCAATGGATTCTATAAATTCTGATTACTCTCCGATACATGAATACCAGTAAAAAATAAATACTCTTAATGTTTTTTCTAACAGAAGGAAGATCATAAGTATCTATATAATATAAAATGAATATTGTTCTTTCCAAGTCTAAAGGAAGTATGTGTTGTTGCAGCTTATATTCAACAGCTACCCGCTGAGACATTCGGAGCACCCGTCCGTTTTTTGTGACAGACCAACCGAATGCCATAAATAATAGGTAGGGGTCGTAGTATGCGCACTTTGTAATAAATTCGATGCTCTTTTTGGAAGCTAAGCGGGCTGTACGATTGAAATATGGTGATGCGTTAAGCCAGCTAACGGCGTAACAATCCTGGTTTTTATTTTCCTTTCATTTCGCTAAGCTCGTACTCTATACGTGTGTCATTGATTATTTCTGGAAGTCACGTCGTGTTGCTATTTAAATCACTACAATAGCATTTGTTCATTTCATCCAGTTCATCCTGTTCGGAGGAGAGTATTGGGTTACGTTGTTTCCCATTTGAAAAAGACAACACGCAGATGCTATGTCCGTATTGGTTTTGTCTACAAAAAAGACTTAAATCACTAGGGATCGTCAATATTTTCTTCTGGTAAACAAAAGAGAATTCTCCGCTTCTAACTAAGATAGATAGAAGTAAATGGTTAAGAGTACAACATAAACAGCCGGTGTAGCAACTTTAACCTGTCCATTAAAGTGGACCCTACAAGCTCGTTCAGAACAAAAGAAAATGACCGATTTTAAGATAAAATAAAATATATGCAAGTTTCATTAAGAATAAAATTTACAAGTTATAAATAAATATATATATAAGTTGACATAAAAAAAATCGTTTCCTTAAGAGGCGATAAACAGAAATTGTAGTCAACCAATCCAACATTTCCGGCACTTTCGGTATCTGTCTTTAATATATGCATCGGTGACATAAAAGGAATCTTATTTTAATACCTGTCACCGCTGATGCTTAGCGTTCGAGAGGTTTTAAGTTACCACCTAGAGGTAGTCCCGGGATGCTCCGTGCACCGCGACCACTCTCCGTGCGAGTGCCTCTCAAATTACCCCCGGATAAGTCAATCATTGGAAACGTCCACGTTTGACCAAAATAAAACGGTGTTTGAATACTGTGTGTGGCGCTCCCGACATAATGCGTTGCGACAGCCGACATGTTTTGTGCGAGAAAATAAAATTAATGGCACGAGGACCGCTTCAGACTTAAATAGCTCGCTATTCGTGTTGAAGCTAAATACTTTTGTCTATTTTATAAGCGGCGTCATGTCGCTTAGTTTCATTACTTTTTTTTTCATTTTATTTCTATATAACATATTAGTTTCTGCTTCAGTATTCACGTCACGGAAATTATCCCATCAGAGAAGGTCAGACCATTCTATATTAAAACGACTGCCGTTTTAACTTGTTTAACAGTTAAACTGTTGAAAGGAAGTAATTGAACAAGTGTTAGCGTAGTCGAAACCGTCGGCCGGGCACAATTTCCTGCTCCGTCGGTAGTCTTCGGGCAAATAGCTCTTTGTAAATCAAACAAGGGACCGTCTGGCGTCCACATATCAACTTCGTATTGTTTCTCTCTCATCATTGGGGGGCAACCAGAGGCGCTTTCGATTATCTGCCCCCCGGCGAACAAAGCTTGCGACCACAGGACCGAGTCAATTACATAGTTCAACAACTCAGCCCTTATAACTTTCATGACTGGACCACCGCCGGAATACAGAAAAGGGTATCTGTTTTCAATACCGAGCGCAATGCGATTGACCCTTTCGAGTGTCCGCATTGACTTTTAAATTACTAATCCCGCGGGAGCAAACAGAAACAGGGCCTCGGGCCGCGCTTGTTTACACGGTCGAGTGCGCTCGCATATCTTCATTAGCCGCCGTTCCGACTTAGCTTGCTTGCCGAGCACTCGTGTGGTTGCTGCTAACAACGAAAACTCAAGCTACATGGAACTACTTGACACGGATCCTTCATTTCTAAAGTAAAATTTTAACTACGAAAGCCTATTCAGGTTTTTATACCAAATAAACATTTTGTATGCACTCTGCATATGATTAATTATGGTAAATGTAAACCTGAACCGAGGGCGTCCGTGCAGATAGCATCAAATACACCGCATGCTTAATTAGGAAACGCGCTCTGATAACGCATTGAAATAATACATATAAATCGTTGTCCAGAAATAATTGAAACAAGGGAACTTAGATAGAGTTGAATGGGGACCTATTAATGTTTATCTAAACATCGGAATAAGAATGCGTCCGACGGTTGAACGAGGCAGCCCGTTGGGAGCCAGCCATGCGCGTCTATTTCCAATGATGGTTTCATACCCCGCTTTTTTACGTCAAATACAGTCTACCCTTTCATGCTGAATGAATTACTTAATTTTTCTACGCTAAACGGGTCTGCGGGAGTGCGGACGTCGAAATAAATTAGCAGTTATACAATTATGGACGCAGAAATATTGTAAAGATGAATAATATGAGTGCTGATAGAAATTTCTATAGCTGCAATGAAGCGTGAAAATTGGGTAGTTTTAGAAAAACTATTTGTGTGGAACGTTTTAATGTTAAATATTACTAAAAAGGGTAAACATTCCATAAGATAAACTGAATATTATTTAAAAAATTTAATTAACGGTTTTATAAAACAAAGGCCCTGAGGCTAGTCATGGTGTAGAGGCACAAGTATGGGACTGTAAACGAAACTGGTTGGAGGTTCAATTCCCACTCGAGGAAATGTAATGTTAAATATCTACAAGGCAAAGCACGGAGTTGAGTTCCGCCAATCAACACGCAATGCCTCTATTAAAATACCTCTACTAGAATTGGGTCGACAAAAAATGAACATAAAAAAACGTTTTTTCCATTAATTACTAAAATATGCTAAAAAGGTATAGTAGTATAATGGAAATTTTGTTAAATATATTAATCATAGGGGAATATATAATAATTACGCACGCGCCGTGACAGAGAACCCCTTTTATGTCACGAAACATTATTCGACTGGAATGAAAACATTAAATGATATTAATGTATGTTATAACAAAACGAAAAATACGAATATGAACCTTTTAGATGGTAAAAGCTTCCTCCCTTGCTTCCTCCCTTGCTCCACTGATTTTATTAATGAGATGAAATTGTTATTAACGGCTATTGATACTGAATACAAAAAGATCGATTAAAAATGTTAAACAGCCGTAACCGATTCGAATTCGCTCCACCAGTTTGAGATACTATTGTTAACCGAATAATAGACGTGTTTATGTTTGGGCGAAGCTTTTTCTATTAAATATGAAAAAAAATCTATTTTTCTCCGGAGTACCTGCCAAATCATCCATCACGCTTTATAACTAGGTAGCTTACAGCTTTTATTATTATGGGTGGAATATTTATTTCTCAGTAATAACGAAAACGTTGACGTCTTTATTTGCAAACATTATAAAACTGAAATGTGTATTATAAAGGCAGCTGTAAAATTCAAATGAAATATTATAACATTTGGATAATAGCCACGACTGGTAAAAAAATAATGGCTTTGTTAATGAAATACTGTGTGGACTTTATTCTGTTTAGACCGGAAAATTAAAAAGTTGAAGTTATTTTATACGTTGTAATTGTTTAGTCTTAATTAGGGCGTACGTTTCTGCCTGCGGCTTAGAATTGCATGTCAAATACTAGATAAGATGCGTTAGTCGGGCTTGTCCGTATGCAGATTAGAGAAGTGAATAGCTATGCAATATGCACCCTACACGACTTGTGTACGTACAGACATATATACCATAAGAGATATTTACATGGAACTATTGTTTTAAAGCTGATAACATAAAGTTTATTTTTCAGTAAGGAATTAAATCGTTTTACTCTACTATATCATTGGGGGTCTATAGAAATTATCATTGTTTAACATGCACGCCTTGGGCGGTTCATTTAAATACAAACTTAGTAACTAAAGTCTGATATTATAACAGTATTTAAAGTTCAAGCCATGACTTCTACAATACTCGTGACCGACTCACAGGATGTACAAACGACTTGCTTGTTAGATGGTATAATTGCATAGTATGGGAAATATGTTTTTATGTTGTTGTCATTTTTTTTTGCATTCTTTGCACAAACAAATATTTCCACCATTTAATATATATTTTTTATTTATAAATAACTTTAATAATATTATTCTGTATCTATTATATTTAATGTTTTAGTTTCTATATTACATAGATATTTGTTAGTATTAAATATAATAGAAGTTTAGTAAGCGGGCGCTGTGCCAGTTAACACGATAATTTGGCCTGTATTCAAAGGAAAGGGTAGTTTTCCTCGAAACGATTTTCAGCTTACTTTGCATGCAAATGTGATAATCAAATACAAACGTATTAAAATGTTATTTACTTAGCTTAACAGAAATACAAAGATCGTTAGTGTGAACTATACACTTTTTTATTATGGAAATGATAAGGCAAACGTCTAAATAAACCAAAGCACCACCTACATTCTGTATAGGTACGAATGTATATATATTCTAGTATAAACCTCGGAGATTTCAAATAAATGTGCATATCATTAGACTAACAAGAGATGTGCGCAGGCGAGCGAGTGTGTGGTCCCATTTCGATATTCAACATGGATTTCTTTTTTTTGTTTCCGTTCACTAGGAGGTTGTTAGGATATTCCTTTACATGCAACGAAACGGCAAAGGATTTTCATTTTAATGTTTTCACAATTTCCTTTCATACATACAATACAATACGATACAATACATGCAATACAAAAAGCCAAATATAAATTGAGATTTTATACAGTAGTGTATAGTAGCTTATAAAATAACTTGTTATAAGAACGGTTTATTAAAGTACCTATGTTATATTCGGACTTCCATTTTAATAATGTAATTAATCATCAGAGGCAAAAGTATAAAAAAAACTTACGAAACGATAAATTAACTTCAAGATATTAAAGCATCATTAAACGACTTTTTTATCGAACAGCTTCAAAATTGTTATAGCTATTTAAGTCATTATCATCATCAATGGCGGCACAAATTTCTGGATGGAAATTCAATTAATTGAGAATAAACTAAAATATAATAATTCTGATAACGTATACATTTGCGTGTTTCTTTTACATTAGATCTAATTATAGCTATTATTTATAGTTTTCTATGCTAGAAAAAAAAATAGAGAAATATTTTTTGGAAAAAAATTTAATAAAATATAATGTATGATTTTACTTCAGAGAAAATATTCAATTATTTCTATATATTTAAGCTGAAAAAATATTTAAAAAGACAGTAGCGTTGGTATCATAGTTTTGAATACCTAATTTGTTATTTTAATTTCAAATGACTATAAAAAAAAACAGATTTGAGCTTCAAAAACGATGTATCATTGTTATATTGTAATTGTTCTCCAAACTGTTTATAATATAAATAAAACATGTTATAAACAATGGCCATTCTAATCACGCAAGAGATTCTATGTTTGTGCTCAGTCACTGTATAATAAATAATATACTTGTTGCTCACTTACCATTGACAAGAAATGTTAACCGGTCAAGACTAGCATCATCACATAAGTTTTTTTTTCGGCTTCATGCTGTATCTCCCACACAGCAGGATAGGCAGAGGGAACCTAGTGTTAAGATACTCCGTTCCCCACTTTCCGCCAAATTCTGGAGGCATTGCGTGTTGAGTGGCGGAACTCGACGCTGCTCCTTGTCTCGACACCAGAGCGATGAAATGAAAATATAAATGTTAATAAATATTTTCATTTCCTGAGTGTTCAGTATACCAAACAATCTCTAAGTAATTTTCAATTTATATAGAAGACTCCACAAAAGCTTCCAAATCTCGAAAGCTTCAGAGCTTTCAAATATCACTTACGAAACTAAGAATATTAATAGAATCACTTACAAAAGAGGCTCGGGCATGCTAATACGATGATAATTGGGAGAGAAAACAATACGGCAGTGGTAATAGAATTACTAAGTAATTTCGAACGGGACCCATCAATCACTCGTGATGTAGGATATGATCTAATCTGAAATGAAACTCATCATTTATAGATCGGCTCTATTCGAATAATATAAATATCTATCTATCTATTTATATATGTATCTATCTATCTATCTGGTCATCCGAATCTGGCGAGTGTAATCTTTGTTTGTCGGTCTATCGATACTAACAAATTATAGGGTCAATGTTCTACATATGGATGGTGTGTAATAAGCGAAATCAGATATTTCATTATTTGAATAGTATACACCGCTACTTAGAGCTACCTTGTAATTTTAGCTTTATGCTTTTATGATGCCATATACTTTTGTATGGGAGATATATCCGCTATATTGAAATATCTTCATATCAAATTCTAATAAGCACTTTGATATCTTCAAAAGGTATAACTTAAGTGGAATACTCTTCTATAATATGCTTAATGGAAAAACAAAAGATAGATAAGTACTAAAAGTCTAAAAAATCATTTACTTTTTTATATTCTCTTATTAATTAAAATTATCTGAACTGAATTTAGGTCGAACAAACCTACTAACTATATCTTATTAACCAACAGAATATTTTCAACTTAAGCAATGATTATGCTTAATAAACTATCCAAACTCCTTTCTAATATGCAATAATGATCTAGATTCTCTTGCCCTTTGTCAAGTTAACAGAACCAGAACATTAATTACACAAATCGTTCGCTATGCTGAGAGAGCCGCTCCGTCGATTTATAAGCTATCGCAGCGACTGCTTTTTGAATCATTTATCATGTTTCAAATAGTTTGATCGATATTTTTTGTTTAATTTCTTTATGGATTGAAAAAAAACTTTTTAATCGCTTGAAAATAGAAATTTTGATTTAGCCTCCTTATACTGTAATATTTATTATGATACAATTTGTGGTGACTTTCATATTTTCAATAATTTATATGTAGCTATACGCTGTACATTGCAGGATAGGCAGAGGGAACCTGGGAAACTATTGCTATGACATTCCAATCCAAATAAAACACTTCCGTTCCCCATTTTCCGCCGAATTCTGGAGGAAATATAATAAAAAAAAATAAACTTAACTTCCATACTTATTAAGCACGAAAGTACTAAATAAACAGTAAAACTGTCAACCATTTCGACACCGCACTAACGAGTGATAATGCGTTCAGTGGCCATTTCGAAACAACCGCGCGTCCGGGCATTCCACTAGATGCGAGATTAGCGTTACTGACAGCGGCGATAAGTTAATACTTTTTTTTCTCGTATTACGATAATAAGGCGAATGGATACTTTGATGGACCTCAGATGATAGTGTATGATAAAAAACCCTGTCAATATTAAAGTTAACAGTACTCTCTTAAGTAACTAGTAGTTGAGATTGTTATAAGATAAACTATTTAGTTATAATACGTTTTATATGGGAATTGAATCGTTTCTAAGAAATCCAGCCAATCTAGGCGTAGTGGGTTGTGGGTTTGATTCCCACTCGAGGAAATAATATTTTAATTTTCCTGGTTCTGGTTACTTTAAACTTATTAGAAACGAAATGTCCTAACACGAGCTAGATTTTTTTCCTAAGAAACACTCGTTATATACTTGTTATTGTGTTTTCATTTAAGCTATGCCAGTTGAAAATACCTACCTACAAAAAATTAAATAGTATTATTATTACATGAATTTATTTAACAGGTTAATACTTTAAATATATTTAAATAGATATAATCCGATAAACGTGCTTGTCATAGCTGTATTCATCTATTAATTTACATAACACCTCTAGCGGTGCGCTTATATAAATAAGTTTACATAGTCAAGTGCACTCGCAGCTCAAACATGGCTATGACGTTACGGTGTGCAGCCAACTTAAGGAGGCCTTATATATTGTATTTATCAGCTCCACGCTATATCATCATGAAGCAGGCTATGCAGAGGGAACCTAGAGTTAAGACACTCCGCTTCCCACTTATGAACCTGCGCCATAACTCGCCTCTACGATTTCGTCGCAGAGTTCAAATCCGTCCAAGAAAATACAATCACTAACCATAGTAAAATTTATTCGGCAGGTGTATAAGTATTACCATAAAATTTTCAAAGAATAACTCCATCTTTAGCTGTGGATCCGGTGCGATTAGTTTTTAAAACGTGCCGGCCATAGCAATATTATGAATGACACTATTTAAATCAACATGGAATTTTAAATGAGTTAAGCTATACTAATTCACGTAAAAGTAATTCAAAAATAAATATGGTACTGTTTATACATAAAATAATTACATATTTAGCATTTTAATACAATTTGATACGCTCGTTGTAACTGTCGTGTATTAAATTTGATATATAAAACTTGTTTAAATATTTATATTTTTTATCAGCTTCACGCTATATCCCTCATATAGCAGAGCAAGCAAAGGGAACCTAGTACTCCTCACTTTTGTCGAGTTTTTCTGCCGTGATTTGCCTTATTACTCCAGAGAAAAAATGAAAATACTAATAAATAATAATTAATTTCTCCAAGTGGGAATCGAATCCACAACCGTCGCGTTCACGCTTGTAGCCCTGCGCCCCGAGGGCGTCAATATTTCCTGTTAATTGAGTACAGAACTAACTTAGCATTAACTAATATAATAGGACATAGGATAGGCGTAAAATGTTCTCGAGAATAGAAATGACAGTCGGACAAGTCCTAGTAATTCCTAATTAGGTACAGTATTATGAGAGAAATGTAAAATCGTTTTATTTGGCATTTATACATTTTTTTGTCTTCTTAGATTCACACTGTATACCGCAAATAGTAATTAGAGGGAGCATAAAAACCTAGTGATAAGACACTCCGTTTCGATTAAGACACTTCCGTTATCCACTTTTCGCCGAATTCTAGAGGCATTATGTGTTGAATTCAATGCTGCGCTTTGCCTCGTTCCAAGAGCGAGAATTGAAATATTAATTTTAAAATTCCTAGTGTGAGAATCAAATCTATCCCTGCGCCACGACTGGCCTCAAAATATAAAATTTTGAAATTTTATATTTATATAATATATTAATATTAATAAGTTATTTCAAAATAAACGTTTCAATACAGGTCACGGTAAAGGAAACGTAGAGCAAACAAAGCGTATTAGTGAATTGTAGGCCACCCTCGGCTCGGGGCTGCACTGCCGCCGCCCACTCCTCGTGACGTGCACTGCCTACTGTACCAACTACGAGTACAATAAGAATTCCTTAATGCGGAAGCAAAACATTCTGTATTCACTGCGTTGTTCCTATGAACGTTTTAATCAAGTATATACCATCTAATTTTGTTCCTGTTTTACTGTAACGTTAGCTATTGGAATTGCTAAGGTAAAATCTTTTGTTCTGTATTTCTTGAGAAACTGATTATACTAAACGCTTTTTTCGTTAGGTAATCGAGTGGTTTTCTAACGTTATAATATATTTGCCGCCGTGCTCTATCACCGGCGTTGAGTACCGTTGAGTGTCAAAATGTAACGGAAGTGTCTTTATACGAACGGAGTCTTAAAACTAGGTTCCCAGGTTCCCTTAGCCTATATAATCGTGAAGCTTTACTTCAATCGTGAACATTCACTCTCAATTCACGAATATATTACAAATCTAACAACCTATCGTTCATAGTCTATAGAATATACTGATATCTCCCCGTAGCTTATGCCCCAAACTTTCATTATCAAGTTATGAGGTTTATTATTTCGGGACGACTTTTATTGTGCTGTAAATATTTTATTCGGCGATAAGAGGTACCCAAAGATAAAGCAAATTGATCGAGCCGTACAGAGTTCGAGGTTTATGCGTTACGTGGGCGGGTTAATTGAAACGATGAGATTGTGCGAACGACGCCTTACATATATTAATATTTAATATCCTATTAAGAAGACTAACGCATAATTATTGAAGATAAACCATCGAATAGTATGAGATGCATTGAACTCTATCCGTTTGGTACATCTTAACTCAAGAACGTTGCTTAGTTGGTTGGTTTACCTTTGATACTGTAATCTGGTAGACTTCTCGTGTAGTGTATATAATATATATATGTATATGTTTATCATTTGTACAGGTTGGAATTCTCATCAGTGTACAATGTACATATTTGGTTTATAGCAAGTAATTTTGAATATATTAGTGTTGGTTGCCTGGTGAGATAAGGCAGGTATCAAATGTTATAGTCTCATAATTAGTAATGTAAAGCAAAATTAAAAAATATAGATAAATTAAGTATTTTATATTTTCAAAGTTCCATTTAAAATTCCATTATTTTTGTATAATAACAAACCAATTTTATAAAGTACATCGAATTAAAAAAACATTTATTTTTTATGATGAAAACACAAAAAATTTTACAGAAAACAACATGCATTACCATTTTAATAATTATTTAACATTAATTATTAAAACAGTAGTGGTAATACTGGCAACGACTTTTATTAACAAAAAGAATTTATTTTCAAAACATAGAGAGTATACAATTGCATCCAAATCTCAATAAAATATACAAAGACATTATTATCTAATAAAGTAATAACTAATTAAGATTCCTACATCAACTATATTAAAATTTTATCTCATCAAAACGAGATGCAAAGCTAGAGATATGATATTTTAATTATTAACATAGCATTAAGAATTCCCCTTTTCAAAGATTTTTATTGAGATAGAATTAAGCGTTCTCCAAAAGCTTCCAACATTAAGCGGGCGTGCGTAGAGATTACGCCCGGCGATGGCGTACTCCCCATATTGTTAATAGTAAGCTGTTCTCGTATCAAATATGCCTTAACCCTAATAGAACGCTATCGAGCATCTTATGTTTTATTCAAAGGAGATTAACGGTTGGCGCTGCGAGCCGCACGCCTCTAAGACATTTTCTTCATATATTTCTCATATTAAAACAATTTCAATATGAAAATATCTAATATACCTATGTATGTACTTTGGGTTGATGAACGCACGATGTGGTTCTTCGAAATTATCTATGAAGTGTTTTAAACGTGATTAATGAAGCTGTAAAGCTTAGCAATTATTTGCTTAGAATATTATTAACCTCAATTAATTAAATAATAGAATGTACTTTAAATCTATAAATATATTATTTATAATAGATGATTAATATCAATTTAAACTACATATATTTTAATACTTATATTCGAAAAACAATCACTGCATCTAAATAGCTATTAAAATAATAACATTCAATAACAAATTATAGACTACTGTAATAAAATCATAAATTTGAAAGTGGCATTACCGCCTCGGGCTACATTTAATTTGAATCTCTTGTTAATGTTCATATCGGGACTATCGTACAGACATAAGACGGCTAATTCGGCGTAACGTCAGAAAATACCATCTAATTACAACTCACGCCGAGCGTAACCGAACACAAATTAAAAATAATGACTGGCGGTTGAAATTTTTCTGGAATTCATTATTACAAAAGGAAGAAGCAATGCGAGCTCGACCGCCGACCGCCGCGCCGGTGGACGGGCAGCTGCAGAATTAAATTATGACCATTTGTATCCCTCGACTGGTTGGACGGCCAGGACGGTACACCTGCCCGGACCGCACCGATTGACACCTAGACCCATATAAACCCACGATAAGCTGAAAAAATCCTAACAATGATCCTTTTACAGCCATGTGAGAACTTATTATTGGTCCTTTACAAACTGAACCATTCATTTTTACATCTTTATACAATCCTGGCCATTAGCAGAGGCGTGGGCAGCGAGGGCTTACAGCCTAATAAAATATTGTATTGTCAAACCCAACAAAGACCCCAAGTGAACATCTTCATACAGAGACATCTCCATCATTGCCTATTGTTAACTTGAATTCCCTACGCCAGAACATTATTTTTAATCACAATTTATTGCCAACGTGGCAACTGTGATAGTACAGCTTAATCATGACGTATTCAAAGGTCTTATTTACCTTTAAAAAGATATATATAGGTATATTTATTATTACATCTATCTATATAAGTATTAAAATTATTTATTAATGTATATTAAGAAAATATTAATTATTTATAAATGTATATTAAGAAAATACCTTTTAATTAAAAATATAAACTTTTTCTACATTCTAAATACGACAAATATGTAGAACAATACATTTGCAGTAAATAAATAAATTTTATATATATTAAAGAAAAGCGTAACGTATATTTCCGCGCTTATTCTATTTTTCTTCATATTTACAAATATCTGACGGAATTATGGGCGAATCACTTATTGTAATTAAATAAAAGCCAGACTGAAAGCATCCGATGAAAGGCGACGTGGCCGTAAGGAGGACTGTTTGATGGTAATGATTTATGGCGACAGAGGAACGACGCGATTTCGCGTGTTTACGTTCATAAAATAAATGTGCTGTGATTTTTTTGTAGAGTTAGCTAAAGTGTCATTTTAGAAAATTAATGATATCTAAGAATTATATTATTTGTTTTTTGACATAGTATATATAATACTTTTTATTTAAAAAAATGTAGTAGCTTTCTAGTACGAAATAGCGACTGTAACTGGAACGAGCGGGGCATGAGCGGAAAAAATGTAACCACAGAAGCGGCAAGCAGACCGCAAAACTCGTTCGACTGCAATCATCTCGCGATACAGTTCTATATTTAGATGAACATTCCGTACTGGATTAGCAGAGCTGCAAGGTGCAAACTGTCAAGAACAAACACGCGCTAGCGACACAAAGTATAACGCTTATCGCTTAATGGAAACATAAACCAGCGTGCCTTTCGCTTTCTTAGAAAGATCTGTAAACACTGTTTTAAGGACCTGCTCGAAATGCTTACACTACTTATTTAAATATATTCTTACTCCTGTAAAAGTACTTAGGTCTCTATCTATATAAAATCATCATTAATGATTGCGGTACCGGCGAAGGGCCATTATGAAATTAAATCTTGTATAACGACCCAGACGCCCTTCTACATTGTCATAGTGACAAATACGAGAAAAACACTTACAAACAAAAACACATACAGATAAATTCATTGCACGTCGAGAACGTAAATGAAATACAAAACGCGACAATATTCGAATATTTTCGTCCAAATTTGAACGCGACAATAAGAAGAACGAGCGACAAGAGATCGCACTGAATGGGCCGCCATAAATCACATTAGACAATAAATTTTTTGATTAAATAGATATTTTATTCGATTTTAAATGCATGTCTTCATTCGTATTCATCAGAACCCAGATGCTTCCCATCACGAAGTCATTATATCCGCCTACTTTAAAAAAAAAACATCATTATTCTAGTAAATCACGTTCATTCATCCTGTCCAAAATCTCTCCTTTTAATCGAACGTGAGTCAGGAATTAATATTCGCAATCACGAGTTAGCATTGTGATATTGCCAGCTACTTAATATTCACCAGATGGCGTGGTGGCGCAGGAGCACTAGCGACGGTTGTGGGTTCGATTCCCATTTGAAGAAATAAGTTATTATTAATTTATTTATTTTATTTTCTCGCTTTAGCACCAAGCCAAAAGGACGACGTTGAGGTCTACCACGCAATAATTCGGCGGAAAGTAGAAAACGGAGTGCCTTAACACTAGATTCCCTCTGCCTATCAAGCTGAATACGGGATACAGCGTGAAGCTGATTTGATTTGACTTAATATTCACCACAAAACAAGTTTCTCTTAATCAAAATTATTAAGGCACTTATTGTTTTGAGTATTTCTTGGAGAATATGTCAGTCAGATCAAGATAATTCAACTTAAACACACCTACCGCGCGCGGGCGCCTCGTGAATGCTAAAAGCGATGTTGCACTCCTTCCCTGGAATTGAAAATGAGTTCGGTCCATGTTTTGTTTTAATAAACTCACATGTTTGCGTTCAAAGTAAAAGGTTTTTATTTGATTTGTTCGCGTATACTCGTAAGCGAAGTTTCAGTAACAACGGTCCGTCGTAAAGAGTATTATATCTTTATAGTATATATCAAAATGATTGATTGCGATGTAAATTTATAGTTCTATTAATATATTAGAATTTAGTTAATTCTTTGTGTATTTTATTTGGAATCAATTAAGATTTCTTATTGTCGATTTTGGTTTTAACATTAAACAAAATTTTAATATTAATATATGTATAAAGAAAATATCTATAATTGTTCTTTAAGAAATATACAGTCTAGACCAGCAAGAACGTGGTGAGAGCAAAACGAATCTAGCTCCGTACCAGCACATTGCACTCCAGGAACAAACCTATTGTTAGCGTCACACGCCACAGTAACTCACGGCGGCGCATCGATATTTATCCCATAGAATGGATATATAATTATATTATAATTACATTATTAATTTTTTTTTAAATGATAATTGTAGTTTTAGGTTATTATTAGAGGCCGCCGTGATGAAGAAGCACAGACTGACAGGTCGTAAGTTCGATTCCCACATGAGATAATATTTATTTTCATTTTCTCGCTCTAGAAGACAAAGCACATTCTTGTTTTCATTTCACTCATTTTAGAAGACAAGCGCAACGTTAAGTTCCGCAACTCTTATGTCTTGAAAAAGAGGTGAAAGACAGAGTGGACACTGGACTTCTTTTGCCTGCTCTACTATATTATGCGGTTTCATACTATATGTATGAAGCTAAAATAGCATATTATTTATAAATAATGTACACTTAGTACTTATTGATATTAATTTTATTAAAATAATATTTTTACTTATATATAATTTATATAAACTTTAATTTATTTAATAATGTTACAATTTGCAAACGTATGTTTCTTTATATTAAAATTCTGAGCATTTAAAATGAAATTAGAAACGCACGAAGTGAGCGCTTTAAGCATTAAACAGGACATAGGTCACTTTTTATCCTAGTTTACGTTAACCGTGGGAAGAATTATATTAAAATATCAATTATTTGACACTATCAGGACGCAGATTCATTATGAAAGAATAGAGAATAGAGAGTAAGAATCGATGCAAAATTTAGTCCGCCATCTCATATTAATGTTTCTAAATTTGCGTAAAATATCGAATGGATTGATTTGTCACTAGGCTCTCTATGTACTAGGTACTACAAACGTAAGCAAAATGAATAGATATGACTATGACTTACTTTGACTTATATTCCTATGTCCCCGAGTTGGGGCAGAGGGCATCCACAGAGTTTCGCCATTTTGCACGATCTTGAGCTTCTCGTTTAATTTCGTTCCAAGTCTTGCCAATCTTTTTCGCCTCGTCTAAAACTGAACGTCTCCAGGTTTGCTTGGGGCGGCCACGTTTGCGCTTTCCTTGAGGGTTCCAATCCATTGCCTGCTTCGGAATATGGCCGGGACCTCGGCGCAGCGTGTGCCCAATCCAGTTCCACTTGCGACGTTTGATTTGCTGGTCGATTGGAGATTCTCGGCAAAGTTCACGAAGGTTGACATTCGAAATTAATTCGGGCCAGTGGATACCAAGAATTTGGCGAAGACATCGATTTACGCAAACTTGAAGCTGGTGCGACACAGCTTTGGTTACCTTCCACGTTTCGCAACCATAAAGCAGCACTGACTTTATATTAGAGCCAAAGATCCTGAGTTTAACTCTACGGGTTAATTTACGTGACTGCCAAATGGGTCGTAGCTGCGTGAAAGTTGCTCGGGCCTTGGCAATTCGTGAAGAGATGTCCTGTTCTGTACCTCCTGCTACTGACACGACGCTACCGAGGTATGTGAAGTTGTGAACTTGTTCTACAATATCTGTGCCTATTTGCAGCGGTGTTGAGTTCTTGACTCCAGATCTCATCCCTTGGGTTTTTCGGATGTTAATTTTAAGCCCTATTTTAGATGCCTCTAGCTTCAGATCTTCAAGCTTTGACTGCATATCGTTGCGAGTATGGCTAAGTAGGCATATGTCATCAGCATAGTCCAGGTCTTCCAAGACATCGCTTATCCCCCATTCTATTCCACGGCGCCCCTTTTCACACACATTGCGCATAACATCGTCCAATGCAATCAAGAAGAGGAGAGGTGAGAGGAGGCAACCTTGCCGGACACCGGCATGCACGGTTACATCTTCGGAAAGAAGGCCATCGTGCAGAACTTTGCAAGAGCAACTCTTGTATAAGGCTTGCAGTAAATGTACGATTTTTGGCGGGACACCGATGGTGATCAGGCGGGACCATAAGCTAGACCATCTCAACGTGTCAAAGGCTTTTTCGAAATCGACAAAGGTTAGGTATAGCTCTCTCTGCCATTCTGATGCCTGTTCGAGTATGATGCGGAGGGTGTTGATTTGATCTATGCACGAACGGTTGGGGCGGAAGCCCGCCTGTTCGTTGCGAAGGAGTGGTTCATCGGCTCTTGATAGATAGATATGACTATGTAGAAGACAAATTGTTAAGAATATTTTTTTGGGTTCCGCACCCAAAAGGTAAAACGGTACTCTATTACTAAGATAATGTATTTCTGTTGCCGCTTTAACAGCAAATATGGCCTAAAAACAGACTAACATAAATATATAAGGACTTCCATAAAACATGACTTTTCTAATAATTTTCACAGTACGATATCATTCGTGCACGCATCCGACTCACACTTGACCGGTTTTCTTATAAATGACTGCATTGAAATTAGTCTGTCTTAATATCTCCGCACCAATTATAATGAAATGATTATGCGGTGTGTTCCCTCGCACACGTCTGACGATGAAGGTTTTAATTAAGGAGTATTGTTCAGCGACTCGCGGCGTGACTTTTAAAAACTTCGTCTTGGCGTGCCAGTTCCTCATATTGAATAGTCTTGAGTTCACTAGACCTACTTACTTATTCACTTTATAAAAGTGCCTGAGAAAATTAATTTATGATTTCTTTATTTTAAATATTTTTCTGGTTTCTGGACCGAAGATTCATGTAGCGAATATCCCACTAAATGTGAAATTTTATCACTTTCACGCTGTATCCCGCATGCAGCAGAATAAGCAGAAAGAAAACCTAGTATTAAAATACTCCGAACTCCACTTTCCGTTTCTCCTTTCCAATAATATGTTAGACGTATTATAAAAATAATTATTACCTAAATAATAGAAAGATTCAATACAATATTAAGTTCGAAACAACACAACAGTTATACGAGCTCGTAAATAGAGCAATACTAAAAGAAACAAAAGGGTATGGAAGTGAAAAAGTTTTTAAACACAACTACCGCCCGTTATTCTATGAATGGAGATTCGGACACGCTCCTATATTGATTTGATGTTTTGATATCGCAATCCGTTTGGCTGGCTGTTGTAATTTCTTGTAACAATAGCTTCGCTTCGCTTTTTTTGTATTTCAATGTTCATATTAATTGATTTTTATTTGTATGAACTATTTCAATAAAGATGAAACTGGATTATTGATAGAGGAATTTCAAAAATTAAATCATGGTTCACGCTGTATCCCGGTTGTAAAACACTCTATTTACCATTTTCCACAGAATTTTTCGAGGCATGCGTATTGAGTGGCGGAACTCAACGCCGGACTCATGCCTTGATACAGAGCGAAGAAATTAAATATTAATTAATATAAATAATGATGCATTTCCTCGAGTAGGGATTAAACCCACAACCATCATGGTACAGTCACATCTTTGTGCCTCATTCAATAAAAACCAAACTGAATTTTCAATGATATAGTAATATAATTATTTTTTTAATAAAACATATACTAAAACTATTTATTATACATTAAAAGTAAGCGAAACTCAATCGAAACTAATAAACAAATAGCAAGCGCAAGACTTACGCCAGACAAAAGTAAAACAAAACTGCGAGAAAGCGAATAGCGCCCGGGGCAATGCAGGAGAGTTAAAAATCAAAATGTTAGAGCGAGACAGAACAACGTTTACACCTGCTTGGTGGTTTTTTAAAATGCATCTTCCACAGTTGGTAAATAAGCATAAAAGAGAGATATTCTATCTAATTTAATCCTTTTTTTTTTATTTAGTTAGTATCACACCGGAGAAGTATATATTTTTTTATATATACATTTAAAAATTACACCTAATGGGAATCAAACCCAAAGCCATCGCATATAAAAACACACTATAGTAGCGTTAATATAGTAAACTATAAAAAAATATAATATTAAGAAAAATCCCAGCCAACCGATTACAGAGTCCATCTCAAACATGAAATTCCTATAGTTTTTGCGCCAGTAAAAACTGATATACCATCGACGTTCCCTATATTGAGTTAATGTCAGCCGTGATTGTATCTCCGTCCTGCTCACTCCTAGGTACCAGACATAGCATTGTTTCATGCAGGGTAGAATGGAATCGCATTTTATGGTAAGTTGGCGGGCCGGCAGGTGTACGCGCTGCACCTGCGACGCGGTCGGACGGACCGTGAGATGTGAGGTACAACGAACTCGCTGTTATACTTGACCGAGATCAAATCTGTATGTGTTTTTGAAATAAATTCTTTTTGATTATATTTTATTTATGTCAATATATATATTTTTGATTATTAATATTTGTATTTTGTTTTGAATAAGTAAATTAGATTTGTTTTTATAGTAAACTTGAAATCTATAATGATTGTGAGGAATAACACAAGAGTTAGTTAGTTCGCTTACTCAATACGCAATTCCTCCAGAATTCATAGTAAAATGAAGAACGGAGTGGCTTAACACTAGGTTCCCTCTGCCTCCCCTGCTGTTTACAAAATACAGCGTGAAATTAATAAAAAAAATGAAAGTTCAATTAGATAGCACAAAATTACTCCAAAATTACAGAAGCACTCAAAACTTATTAGCTTAACCTCAAATCTTACAAAACTGCATACTGAATTTAAATTGAATGTAATTGCATGCGAATCGAGAATCTATCGCTTAACTGGTAGAATTCCGCTAACAACTTCACCAACTAGCAAGGCGCCTTAACGAGTGTGTTGGTGGGTGAGATTCTGCGAGCAATTCTAACTGATTCTACATAAATTAGCTAATACGAGAGAGTACACAGTCCTGGAGACGCTGCTAGTAGATGCTAGATTAGGCAGCTAGTAATTTAAATTATCCATACATATTCCTTAATATATGAATATTAGAAGGAATTTATTTTAAAACGTATTTTTAAATGGTTTAAATAATAATAATTAATTTATTATTATATGAAAAATAATAATATTAAAACAAATTAAAAGTGAACGAAATATTAATTACTAAGTTGAAATACAATTTGTAAGAAGCTTTAACTTTTAATTTTGTTTATTAGACGACGAGGGAAAATTTCAATAATAGTGTTTGTGAAGTTTCCTCGCGTGTGTACCTATTTAATGTCGACCCGACAAGTTATACACTCTACGGTACGAAATTTGAAAGAGCTCAGTTTTCTTATTAAATCTCTCAAGCATACTGCGTTATATGCTTTAAAATATATGTAATGTAAAATATATATTTTGTAGGATATATTATTTTATTTTTAAATACTTAAATAAAATATAATAAGTAAATCGGTCGGTCAATCGGGTAGGCCGAGGGAACCTAGTGTTAAAGGCTCTCCGTTCTCCACTTTCCGTATTTTTTGCGTATTGCCATTAATTAAATAATTACATTTACAGTCACACTTTCTGCCCTTACACCACGATTTTTTTTTGACAAATATTTATAGCATATTTTTTAGATTATTAACAGTAAAAACAGGATTACCAACTAAAATATTAATAATCTCCAAAATATAAATAAAAAATATTTATATATTTGTTTAGTTTGTATATCCGCAAAACGGAAGAGGCGAATTCTATCCGGATATTGAATATTGATCGCACACCCTTAACCCTGATGTATCGCTCGTTAACGACTGAGATAGAGTGTTCGGTGCTTCATTGTAAAACAGAAGTCGAGTTTTAAATGACATTTGAGTAAATTTTAAAATTTCGAAATGTTCCACGAGGTAATTTTTTCTATATTATAATCTTTATGCATTTCCGTAATGTAGGAATACCGGCATAGGTAATATATTTATGCTTTTAATACTTTATTGCTTATCCATTTTAGATAGATATAGATAAAATACCAGAACCCAACGCCGCACTTATCTAACTGGCTAGGAGATCACAAATATTTAAATATCCATAAATTTGTGCCGAATAAAATTAAAAGGCTATTAATTTACCAATGAATTTATTTTTCATTACAAATGAAATTAAATTCTCAATAACAAAACCTTATAAAGGGAAAGGGTTAACTATTAATAAAATGAAAGATGAAATTACCTTACAGAACACACCGTAGATAGGTATAGTACCTACTTAATCAAAATATAATTTTGAATTTCATATGATATGTTTTTGAATCGTTTGTACTTATTCACCCCAATATCCGGGGGTTAATTATAATTAATCTCGGAAGGGTGCCTTTCACGATTGTTAGATACCAAGCCTTATTGAAAATAACAACCATAAGATCATTTTATTTTTATTATTATTTTATTAGTATTTAAATTTTTATATTATAATGGAATAAAAAGAGGGATACAGGGATAGTACGGCGGAATACGAAAAACGTAATGTTTTATCACTAGGCCTCTGTTGACCTATATGGAATACAGTGTAAAGCTGTCAAATAATAAAAAAATATGAAGTTAAAACTGCTAAAAATTCAAAACAATTGACTTTAAAATTCTAACATTTAAAGAAAAATTCTTTGTCATTCATACGTGGTAGAAAGAAACCCTTTGTGTTTACGAAATCGAAACAAAATATCTGTATAAATAATTCAAGATCTCTGGCAGGCTCTAGAACCTTTCTTAGCATAACCAAAACTATTCTAGCGAATATTCTAGAACGATAACCTTAGAATAAATACATAAGTTTATAAGATTTTTTGTTTGAAAATATTTAAAATGAGCCACAGCTATAGACATTTTTTTTATTTTTTTAGTCCATACGGTCGAATTATATAGGCTTCTCACAACTATGCTAAATATTATAACCGACGACTGCTACGAAATGTGCTTGCGAATGCCATCGATCATTCTATAGGTACTAATCTACGCAGCGGGTGTGAGTATTGCTTCTATTTACTTAATAATTTTTAACGACGGTCGCGATATTAACTTATCTTTATTGAAATAAAGAATTTAAAAAATATTAATTTATTAAAAGTACTGTAATTTATTAAAGAGGACACTTGTGCTTAAATTAGTTAGCGTCTAATGCATACACGATGAAAGTAGGACAAATGGACAACAATTTCAACAAAAGTTTCTCCAGATTGTTGTCCTACCAAAATAAAAAATATATATATTCTTAGTATTACAAAAAAGTTTTGTACCTATATACTCCTTTATCTATAAAATTTTTCAAGAATGATAGTCAGCTAAGCTATTGACGTAAGTTTATTTTGAAGTCCATTCATTATGTGCTAATGCCACCAGCGTATACTTATGTATTTTTACCCTGTATAATTATTTAATTAAACATTGCGGTATTTTCCTTACCGATTTTCAATTTGAATAAATTGTTCTATAATTCTCATAGAATTTATGGAATACTTAACCTAATTAGGTACGTAAGATTGTGGTTATTTTTCTAGTTTCGTACTGTATTTGTTGCAAAGTAGAAAAATATATTTTTTAATTATCTGTATAAAATACAAATATATATAGATAACATGGTCTCTTTGATAGCTAATAAAAATCTGGAAAAATAAAAAAATTCTACAATTTTTTTATAAATAATAAAGTATTTCTGACAGAAGCTGTAGTTTTTTCCTTAGTATTTAGTGCACAATAAAAGATCAACCCTCAGTCTACCCTGCAACTATTATTACTCAGTTTTGTTCACTAATTTCCTAAATATTTATGTCCAGGTCGCTCCAGTGCAATATGTAGGTATATATTTATAAAGATTTATGACGTTAAGTTTTCATAAAGTCGAACAAAACTCGCCGTGGCATATAATTTTAAAAGTAAGAAAAAAGCCAAAATATAGGTCCCACATTTCAAAACTTCGACCAAAGCAGAAAACACATAAATTGTGTAAGTAGTAATTTGATCGTTTATTATTTATGAAGATGAATCGCTGCCTAAAAATTTGAAAAGTTGTTATAAATTTTATAACCACTTAAGGCGCCTATTAACTTACGTTCGAGTTCTATAAGTGGTTGTAAAATTAGCCAATAAAGGACTTTATTTCACTGATAACTGACAGTTTATTTGAATAAAAGCCGATATGTGACGTCATAACGCAGCTTTACGTACTATAAAACCAATATCTCCGTATTTTATTACAATATTTTTGAGTTTGAACTCTTAATTGTCGGTTTTAAAATTTCTTCCATAAAATATAATGAAGAATTTTATTATATGAGCTTTGTATAGTATATGTTTTGATATCTGTAATTAAACTTTACTAGATACTTAGAGCTCAAATTACTTTATTTTATACTAATTAAATTTTTTTTTTTAGTTAATAATATTTTGACTTAAGTTTAGTTTTTTTATTTTATTGATAGCAAATTTTATATTATATACACAAAGGTATATTAAGTATATACAATTTTACGAAAAACTACTTCATCCATATAAAATGGCAGTTTTCTTTGTATATTATATTTGTATAGTAGTATAAACTATATTAATAAATAAACTATACTGCAGCTCCATAGCGGTCACTCATATAAAATATTCAGAGAAAGTGTACCCCTCTGTTAAAAGTGTAAAATACAAGTATTAAATGTACAGGATTGGAAGTTAGCAAAGTAAAATGTTTATGAATGTAAGAAGAAAGTTTCAGCTGGAAACTTTTAACGCTCTTTCGTGAAATGAGGATTACATGAGAACTGCGTTAGGTCAAACTCTTGCCCGTTGTTCTTATAACAGTTTGTTTATATTAAAAATGTTTCATAAATCATATTTTATATAGAAATAATTTTATTATAATAGTTATTCTGAATTCTGAATTTCTGAATGGTAATCGAACCCTCAACTGTCATGTTTACAGTTAGATGCTGTTCCACTGTGCTACGATGGCCTATTATATAGAAATATTATACTTTTTTAAACTTATAAAATGTATGAAATAAAAAGATCAATAAAAACATAGCTGTATCCGTTATCATCACAAGCAATTAGTTCAATATATTATGTATGAAAATAAATGATGATATGAAAATTAATGATGATGATATGATAAATGATTAAAATTATAATTAAAAGCTTTTTACTCTATCGCTAACAGCATAGTTATAATTAAAATAAATAAAATAGTTTTAGGTAATAAACTATGTTTGCGGTGCTTTAAGTCCTTTTAAATAAATTAAATAGTCAAAACTATATATACTAAAATACAAGCGTTTCACTGTATTTGCAAGTCGATTTGCAAGTTGAGATTCGCCACCCAACACACAATATTACTAAATTCATCAATCTCATGAAATATATTAACAGCAGGTAATAATAAAAAAATATTTTATATGAAGCCATATATGAAGTTTAAATAATTTATTACGAAATATTACAAATGAATTTTCTGAAAACAGTGTAGTAGAAATGTCAAACTGAAACTTTTAAGTAAAGTAAATAACGTACTTGAAAAGTTATTACCTACACCCGAAAGTTCCAGGCGAGGAAACTACAATACTAATGTCGTACAATTTAAAAGAAGAAACTTAAATAGAAATATTTTAATACAGTACAAATATTAAAATTTTCGAGGAGTCCATTTTATTTTATAATGAACACTTTTACGTGAGTAGTAAAGTAATATGAGAATATTCGACTGTCCTAATAAATATACCGATAAAATATTAAATATTGTATAGAATTACAACAAAAAAAGAGAAAAATTGTATTTATCTATTCTAGATACTAGCAAAATAAAAGAAAAACTACTTCCGTTATTGCTTCCATAATTAACACTTCCACAAATCGTGTATTGCCCACAAGAAGCGCCTAATTGCCTCGTTTATTATTAAGATACTATCGATTTAATTACATGGAACCTAATTAGTGATTTCAAGTGCATTGTCGATGGGTGTGCCGATATCGATATTAAACTATATACGTTCACTGAGTCACTCTCCAAGGCGGTCTTCACTCTAGTTCGATCAATTTAATGTTTACAACCGTCTTACTAATATCAAAGAAAACCGCCTCGTACTGACTAATTGGTGGTAATAGTATACAGACCTTTCGAGCGTCTATTAAATTTTAAGGCGAAATCATTTCATATCATCTTTCAACGTACGATAACCTCACTATTGATGTATTGGTGGTATATAGAAATTTCTCTTGTGGAAACTTTTGTATTATGTTTCTTTGTGACTTTAGTATCAAATATCTGAGGTTTACAGATATTTCAAATTTATACTGAATAATATTATTTACTGCATTTCTTTAGAAAATTACACATATAGTGCAAAAAAGTACATAAAAATGCAACTTAATTACGAACAAAATCAACTCGTAACATCAACTGAAAATATCAAAATGCTATGAAACTTAAATAATTTCAAACTTCACAAAGCTTTTAGAATGTAGCGAAATATATTTGTGTTAGAGATACCTCATACGGTACACTTCTAACGATTTTTTGCTCGAAAAATTCTTGAAAGAGATCCGACATAAATTATAAAATAAAACAAGACGTCCTTAGTTTCTATGAAAGATTGAACAGCATGGTTCAATGCACGTGTAATTTATGTATTTGTTTTTATATTTTTCTATATTGTCTTTAAACAGATGCATACCTTCTTACGACACTGATCTACTATATCGACAAAGAAATAAATAAATAAAGAATATAATAAATTGTTATTAAATAGTTTCCTAAATAGGAGTGGAGAACAGAAGTGTCTTAATGGGAACGGAGTGTCCTAACACTAGATTCCCAGTATTCCTCTGCCTACCCTGCCCTGCGGGATGCAGCGTGAAAGTAACACATAAATAGAAAAAAACTTAAATTTAAAAATGATGACTATAGGATTATTTTCATTTTGTTAAAAATATAAACACGCAATGCTTATTATATCAAAACATAAATGAATCATTAAGTTAAAAGCTCCTCATATATTATTAAAATAACAAATGATAATCTCCACATTAATCGCAGTTTTACAAACATTATATATTATGCAGTCAATCTTTTTCAAACGGGATTTCGGTCAGTTAAATATACGGGATAGGGGATTCTTATAGGTATTTGAAGGTGAATTTTCCTGTTTGCAATGTCCGTAGAGTGGAAATTCCTCGCATGCCTCACTTCACGGCTCGCTGACCGGAAATCTTATATTTATAATATAAAAGCTACACCAAAGCGCCAAAAACGTATCTTACCTACGTCAAATTTGAAGTAACGTCATGAAAGTTGTCTATTTACTCACTTTTCCTATGTATCAAGTGTCGCTTGTCACGTACCTACTAATTTATGAATTTTATTCAGTTGACCGTTTTACTTGGAACGTGCACGGTCGGTTAAATAGCGCTCGAGACCACGGAAGCGGTTTCTTTAGTCAAACAGAGAAGTTAGAGTGGTTTTACCGAGAGTCAACATAAACAACATTAAAATGAATAAACAATAAATTTCTTCTCGTATGTATAATAAAATAAATAATAAATAGTGTTTACGTGTGAGCATCTCTGCTACAATGGCTTTGATAAACCTATCTGTGGACCCCAATAAATTATACAGTCCAGAGATAGTAATGTAATAAAAATCCTGATATGGATATCATTAAAAGTTGAATAGAACTTGATATCAAATTAGTAGCAATAGTAAACGATAAGCACGTACATACCTTCAATACGATTATAATACTTCAAGTTTCAATGATTCATCCACAACATAAAACAGTTAAAGTTTAAATAATTCAGTCACTAAAATTCTTAGGCACAGGCACTTCCAAATCCAGTCCAGGGCACAAAACACGGAAAGAATAGAGTATATATTATTTTTCAGTTATGTTAAATGCGATCGGGCGTGCGTCGAAGTCGGAGCGCATGAAGGAGGGACGTGCTCTCCACCCGCAAGCAGAACGTAGACTGAGGATCTACGGCTTGAAACATTCTAAATATACACCCCCCGATGGTTTCCCGCGCACCCTACGAGCGCAACGCGTGTTCATGCAATTTTCTATAAATTTTCGCATAAGCTCCAAAGCCAAGCTGTCAAAAGCTGTTTTTGCAGGAGCTCAGCGGAGCCCGCTTTTGGCTGCATTCGCCATAATTGAATTACCTTTACCTAATACAGAATTTACCAAAATTGCTTTTAAACTTTTGTCTTTAATTGTATTAAAATATTTAATGTATGGTATAATGTGATCATTAAAATTTCATATATTTTATAAATTTTATATAATAATATGTTTTCTGTAATTCAAAAGAAAATAAAGGAACTTTATTGGATCAGTTTGGTGTCCATCTGTCCGTCGGTCAAGACCTTTTATCTTAACATAGCTTAGAGGTATCAAGTTGAAATTAATATAAGGTATGCAAATCTAACCAGGTGGACCGACGACCTTAAGAAGACAGCGGGAACCTGCTGGATTCAAAGGGCGCAGGACCGGACGGAGTGGCGAGCATTGGGGGAGGCCTGTGTCCAGCAGTGGACCTTAAAAGGCTGATGGATGATGGATGCAAATCTAAAGTCTTATTCCACAGAAAAAAGTAAGTTTTAAGGGAATATTATACAATAGCAATAAATGGGTTATTTCTATAATTCAATATTTTACTTCAACTTAATTACATACAATTAGTTTAGTCACAACGTTATACTGAGTTTTGGCGTTATTTATTGTACCTAACATGACGAATGTAATTTCTACAAGTTTATTTAACCTTTGTAATTAGAGTATATTAGGATCGAATGTAATAAGCATTAAATGCCACGAGTGAAATTTTAATTTTATGAACATCTTTAAGCAATATTATATATTGATTAAAGATATGATGGTTGTAGGTTTAATTCCAGTCCGGTGCAATATTTAGTCGTATATATATATTTTTTACATACTGGTTTAGCAGAAAAGAGTTTTGGTGGAGAAAGTAGAAATTTATCGCTAAAATTTTTCTTCTTAATCTTCTTCTTATTCTATCCATCGATATATTTAGAGAGCAAGATGCATTATGCGGGAGATAGTAAAAGAAATAAATTAAACTATGTAATTATGGGAACAACTATATTTGAAATAAATAAAAATCTATTTACAATATTCATTTCATACCGGTTAGTGCTATTTTCTATTATACAGTCATTTTGGACCATTGCCACGTCCAGGAGCGCCAAGTTCATCCTTTTTTTACTAACAAACCGCGTTAATTGTTATTTCTTACTAAAAGAGTACAATAAAGTAGCCTGTAAAACATAATATTTATTTTTTCGCTTTGCATATTATAGAAGGGTAGACAGAAAAGACTGGGCCGGCCATGTCTCCAGACGTACCGACGGTCGATGGAACCGATACGTGCTAGAGTGGAGAACGCGCTTAGGCAAGCGTAGTGTAGGACGCCCCAGCACGATGGACAGACGATTTAAAGAAGGTGGCTGGCACCGGATGGATGCGAGAAGCCCAAGACCGGGTTGGTTGGCGCTTGATGAGGGAGGCCTACGTTCAGCAGTGGACGGCGATAGGCTGATGAAAAAAAAAAGACAGAAAAGTAACCTAAAGAACGAAGCTGGAAGGAAGGAACCTAAAGTTAAGATGCTCCTATCCACAAACTATCTAATATATTAAAACTAACACATCAATATAATGTAACCCATAAGATCTATATATTTTCTTAGAACATCTCTTTCCCATAGAAAGACCAAGAAAACATAAATTTTCTCGTACAGTTAACAATATACGTTTTTCTTTCTTTTTCTTTTATCATCTATTTGGCGTGATGCCAATATCATAGCGGGGTTAACATCAACTGACTGATGTTACTGGGCGATGCTGCGTTTGTCACCGCCCACTGAACGTCAGGAAGCCGACGAGATTGTGATCTGTGAGTCAGAGTAACAATGACAAATTCAATTAAAATAACTGATTTGTGTTATTGTTAAGCTATTTACTTGTAAGTTTATTGGATTAAAGATATGAGATGTTAAGAAAAGTTAAATTTGAAAGTTGAAAATATATTGATTGAATGGATCAGGAATAAGCCGTTGTGACGCAGTGGTGAGAACAGCAACGTTAGATTGTAAGCACGGTGGTTCTAGGTTCAATCAACTCTTAACAAAGGTTCAAATTTGTCAACTTGTAATACTAGATTAATTCAACCTAGGGTAGGAAAGTAGCGTGAATGTGACATTGCAAAACTTATATTTATTTTAGCAAACTTGGTAATGTAAAAATAAAGTAAATAACTTAGAAAAGAAAGCCTTCCTTCCACAGGGGCACTATATATAACATATAATTAAATATATAATTTAATATATAATTAAAATAATAAAAAATATTTTTAAAAAATAAATTATACTTACAAAACTATATAAATAGCAAATACTAGTACAAACTAACATAAATAACAAACGTAATACAAGACAGAATATTAGTTCCGACTTATACGACACAGATAATCTATTTGATAGACTAACGAGCTTCTAATCTGCTGCCGGGGGTTTGTTTACATAGGGCTATCCGTTTATATGACGACAAAGACGGCGTGGTGTTTACACTCTCTTGATTTTGTTATATAGCATAATTGTGGTAAAAATAAATTGGTAGTGTTTATAATGTTGGTTAATTAGCTATATGGTGATGGTAATGGGTTATTTCCTGAAGGAAATTATTATGTTTAAACTAATTTTATATCCATGTTTAGTTAGATAAAACACAGCGTTGAATTCCTCCATGTACATGGAATTGTTTCGATTTAGCGGAAAGTGAAGAACGGTGTGGTTATACGCTAGGTTTCCCTGTGCCCTCATTGCTATGTGCAATAAAGCGTAAAGCTACAATAACAAAAACTGCGTGTATTAAAATTTGTTATCGGAGATATTTTTCACGCTTTATCACGCACCACATAGAACCCTGGTATTAAGAAACGCCGTTCCCACCTTTTCGCTTAATTGATGAGACATTGTATGTTGAGTGGTTTGCCTCACTACCAGAGCGAGAAAATAAAAACAAATACACACTTAATTCCCCCGAATGGGGATCAAACCCGCAACCATTGCGCTTACAGACACACGCTTGTGCCCCTACTAGCTCAGTGGGGTAGCTTAGACGTGATGGTAGTTTAATTTCCTCTCTGGAAAATATTTAGATATATTTAAAAATATTATAAATTTCTAGGGTCATACTATACCTAAAATCTATAAAATGTGCGAAATAAAGAGAACTCAGAGATATCTTCATCTACTTCGCATAATGTTGGCAGATGTGCGAAGTTAAAAAGAATATTATTAATATTTTAAATTATATATTTCAAAATGTACAAAATATTTGTTTAAGTACCAAAAAGGAGCATTGTGGTTGCAACACCTGCATACCTTTCAAAATTGGAAATAAAAAGAAGGAAGATGAAAGGGGTAATAACTACCTACCTCTTTTCAAAATTCAAAAATATTATTTTAAAATTTGTATTTATGTCTTAATACGGTTGAAATGATCCATCAATATCAATTGTTATATAGGTCTGTTTACTTAGGGCTCGTTTATATTATAACAAGACCACAATGCAATTACACGCAGGTAAATAATTGGTGTTTAGTAAGTTTGTGATAATAATGCAGTTAACAAAAGTGAAAATTTAATTTATCCTATTAATTTTATTTATATTAATAAATTTTATTTAATTCTTACCTATTTTTATTATTTATTATGTTTTCTCACATTAAAATTGTGTGTAAGGACAAGTACCTACTACTATTTTAATTTTCTTGCTTTGGTAAATAGGCAAAGCGCGGCGTTGAGTTCAGCCACTCAACATGGCCATGGCAAGGCAACCCGCAATGCCTCCAGAATTGTCCGCAATACGGAAAATGGGGAACTGGGGAGTATCTCTAACTAGGTTCCCAGGTTCCTTCTGCCTACCTTACTATGTGCTGGATTCGGCGGGAAGATAAAAAAATATATTTTCAATTACTGATGAATTAAATATAAGTAACAAAGGAAAAAAATAAACCAACAGTAACTATTTTTGTTAGCTACCAAATTATAAATAAAATATATTATAAAATTTTAAAAAGTAGGCGACATCAAACAGCAAGCTATACGCTCCTAACAAAAAAATATACGTATTACAATTAATTTGCTAACTTCAAAAAAACATGATAATAACATAATTTATGAAGACACTTTCCTAGTACTAACAACTAATGTGTCCATTCCAAAAAAGATAAAGCATTTCGAAGAAGACATATCAATTCCCTCGACCTCGTATGAAATATTACCAAACATAATACACGTTTTAAAGCTCACAGTGGGGCGTGCAAATTTTTTTTCTCACTAACAATAGAAGGTACCCAGTAGGTATCTTCTGGGTATCTGATATTTTTACGCTCATTCTTATTCCATCTGTCAACACAGTGTAGCATCCGCCTACTTTTTCGTTCTTACAAGTTTAGTTCAGCCGTTATAGCCCTCTTCATTAAGCTCTCTAAATATTTATGTTTCATAAAATGGAATTGAACGGTTGTTATTGTAATAATTTTAAATTTGATAGCACATATTATTTAGTTGCTGTTTTGAATGGAATATTGTATAATGTATTCTATTTTTATGTGATATTTATGTGTTTATCTTGTCGATTTGCTGCGGAAGGAAGATCATCATTATCTTTTTCTTAGCTTCCCGCTTTATCCTACGAATAGCAGAAAAGGCAGAGGGATCCCATTCCCTACTTCCTGTCGAATTCTTGAGGTATTGCATGTTAAGTGATGGTACTTAACGCAGCACTTTGCTTTGATACCAAAGCGAAGAAATGGCAATATTAAATAATTCATTACCCCGTGTGAGAATCGAACTTACAGCCATCACGTTTGCAGAAGATTAAATTTAATTATTCATAAAAAAATATATTAGAAGTCATTATAGCTGCCAGTCAATTCTGTTTATTAAATGAATAATCATATAGTTTAAGCAGGCGAAGCCGCGGACGAATATGTCTATCTTATTCCGTATACAAAAGGAACCTAGTGTCCAGACACTCCCTTCCCAACACACTATAAAATTTTCAAGAAATATTTAGTAGTAGAATTCAATGCCACATTTCGTTTCGCGAGGCGAGAAAATTAATAACTACTTAATTCATTTCTCCAAGTGGGAATCGAACCCAAAACCGTCGCGCTTACGGTCAGACTCTTTGCTACTGCGCCACGATGGTCTCTTCTGAATAAGTTTTACTTATTTCACATGTTTTTAAGCAACGACCTCTAGTAGAGACCGTAATATTTCAACATTTATTAACGTAGTTTCTATGTTTGTCGCTGGAGGCCGCTTTAATTCTTCGTATGTAGTTTTACTACAATTTGTTGATTTTTTTTTTATTTTGACGACTAAATATTTTAGCACAAATGAGACATAATTTAGAATTATTTTCTTAATTATATATTTTTTAATTTCTGAGCCACGGTACGGTGTTAAGTTACACAGTATCTTTAAATAGTTGGAAAGTAAAAAAAAAATTATAATATTACCTTGTTAATGGTCTAGCTATACAACTAAATCCGAGAAGATAAAAATAATGTAAAATTACTTCTAAATCACCAAATCATAGCGGCTTCAGTATTACGTAGGTACTCTTACTTAAGTCAATAGAAAGTCAAAATATGCAATAGAAATGTTCAAGTTCTTCGCTCTACTTCGGAGTGGGTGTCCTCTAAATGGCTGCTAATGAATTTGAGAGCCAATTAGTACGAGCAGTATAATTTGTAAGTTACAACTTCACACGGACTTTACTACAGTGATTCGTTAAGAAAATTGCTTGAACTTCCTTTACTTAGCGGATGGGTGTCCTTCTATACTACTTCTATACTTAACGTACATCTAACTGAATTACTTTACTTACGAAGAAAGTTATTTCTAGGAAATGTCAATAAATACTATTTTTTTATAATTCTTTGAGTTTATGACTTTTAGGTGGAGTCGCCTAATTAATAAAATAGTTAAGGCACTATTCGAAAAATAAAATTATAATAAAATATATTATTCTCTTTGTCATATTCCAAAGAAATCAAAACTCTTAAAAACCGTATAAATTTTTAATATTTTTTTATATATAAACAATTTTTAAAATCAAATTCTGATAATTTCCTCTTTATCTACCATATAAGCATTTTAGATTAATTTTGTAATAGCAATAGCGAGGTTTTTTCTTGGAAAGAATATATATACAAAATTACTAAAATGATAACATATACATTTTATTACAATTTATCGAAAAAAGTTAATTGATTGCCAAACACTATTCTTTTCGTTAAGATTTATTTTATAATCTCAATAATATACAATTATAGTAGAACGCACTTGTAAATAGATGTCATATCATGGACAGTTCCATGATACTGGAAGAAGGTCACGTAAAAAGTATGAAGAGTATGTATGGAAAGGTTGTGTGATCAGTGGATAAGGCGGAAGAGATAGACCGTAACGAGGGTGCTCCGCGCTCTTTGCCTATCCTACTAGGTATAAAGCGTGAAAGTAGAAAATACATATTAAACGTTACATATTTCTCTGATATTTAGAGTACGGTGGTCTACGCTTATTTTATTATCCGACTGAAATGAATGATGATGATGATGATGAAAAAGAAAAATAGAGATGAAGAAAGATAGATTTTTTTTTAAATATATTGCATAATTTTGCTTCTTCTTAGTGTCAATGATTGGAGAATTCATATCATATTTTGCCAGTATTTAGCCACGTCGACAGCGGCATCTGTTGCCTCCATCAGATCGTCATATGAGCAGGTGAATGGACATTTCCGGCAGGAGAGAGTAAGTGTGCCATCGTTTGTGGATCGGCGCCACAGTCACAGGGTGACTTATCCCTCAGTTCGTACCCCCATCGGCCAACCTGGCTCCGTAAACGATTAAGTGACTTCCATGTTGGCCACTGCAAGTTGTAACCTGCGGGTAGGCACTCTTTGGGTGGGACTTAGCCTGAAGGTGGCGGGTAGATTGTCTGCCATAACCGTACCCTAGCGCGACTCGGAATGCAATCTAGAGCTTTCGTAGCTTGAATAAAACTGTGGCGACTTTTCAAGCGGGCACGAGGTGCGGTGTAGCCAAAGAGTGGGTGCCGAGGGTCTTTTTCCTGACGCATTTTTTCGACAGAACATGCCACCTCACGTCGAACCTTAGGAGGCCCTATACAAGCGCGCTATTTGCTTCAAGTATTCAAATGTTCCCATGTAAAATTGAAATGGATCCCGGTACAAATTTTTTTATTCTGTCTGTCTGCCTGATTTGTTTATGCATATATCGATGATAAAGTAATCTTGCTTGTTCAATTGCTCTATATTACCTACTCATATCAAAATTCTAAACTATTGGACCTATTTTTTTTTGTTTTTATTGGCCGTCTGTATTCTTATTATATATTCTTTGTATATTAATGTGTTTACAATACTTGAAACGTTCAAATATAAAAAAGATACCTAATAATCAAAACATTTTACAATAAGATTTTCTTAAATGAATAGTCTAATATAACATGTATAGAACAGTAATATATAGTACATTGAAATCATTTACTTAACAGAACAAAGAGTCATTGGTAGATAAGGTGTCAAATATTTTGAAAGAACACACCATTTGTTTAATATCTTCACACTAAGTTGGTGGCAAGAATAGAGTCCGTAATTTCTAACCTACATAAGTATTTTATCGTGTTTTTTTACAAAATATTTGATTAATCATATTATCGTCGATTGTTAGAATATTGTTTATATCATTTTAGCAACTTGTATTTTACAAATGAAATCCGTTTACAACTAAATAATAATGTTAGGGTAATTCATCATAGATGGTGAACTGATTGGAACTTGCTCTACGCTACGATAACATTTATCGTAATCTGGTAATTCCTTCGTCCGTACAAGTGGTGCTTATCTATTAATTTTATTATCACTAGAATAAACCAATTTCTTACTCAGTCAGTGTTTTGAGTGACATGTCATAGTGTACTGTTGTACTTGTTTTGTTTGTTTGGCTTCATACAAGCATGTTTCTAAGGAACTGACAATATGGTGAGTGTTTTGTTTGTTAATTAATTAATTATGTAATTTTTTATACATTCCTTTTGATAACACTTTGTTTTAAGGCTTAATTATTGTTTTGGTTTTTTTTTCTTGTATTGATTGTGTTTCGAATGTTATCTTTTTTATATTATAGTTTTTTAATTAATTTTAATTGTCATTAGTATAAGAAGCCATTCTATAAATTACGATTTAAAAGAAAAACAAACAATCGATATTTAATTGGTATCACATGCTAGCTGGCATGCAGCATAACTCCTACTAAGCTTAATTTATTACAGAAAATTCGGATAACCTCAGTGTATTCACAAATACATTTTGGTTCATACTACTTCTGTAGCCCACTAAGAGCTTTGTCTAAATTCTTCAAATTTCTTTCCTCAAAATTCTTAAATTTAAACGAGGGTTTTTGTTTTTGTTTTAAATTAATTATTAAGAGGCCGTCGTGGCGTCCGCCACTCAACACGCAATGCCTCCAGAATTTGATGGAAAGTGGGGAACGGAGTGTCTTAACACTAGGTTCCCTCTGCATAACCTGCTGTATGCGAGATACAGCGTGAAGCTAATTTATTTAATTTTTAGATTTATATAATTATTTTAATAAAAAGAGATACTTTAATAATAATAAAAAGTATAATATCAAATTCCCCACCACCCTGATCTTAGCAAACCGACTTATACGAACAGTCCAACAAAGAGCTGACTAAGTGATATTACTATTCATAGAATCCAAAATCCGAGGAGTTGAGCCTGAACTTAAACTGTAACTGTAGTTTGAAGTAGCCAGATTTACGAAGGAGCCTTTGATTAATACCCACAGTTTAAGATACGTTCTTACTGCATCGCTCTCGAGTAAAACTAATCTGCTTTAAAAGTGATAAAATTTACATATACAAGTGTTAAGCTTGTTTTGTTAGTTGTATTTATGAAATTTTAATTAACGTATTAATATTTCGTAAATTAGTTATATCAAAAAGGTTTATCTGTTCTGTTTTAAGTATGTGAGGTTAATTGAAATATAATGAAATATAATATTTAATTATAACTGAAAATGACCTAAAATTTTGAGGCCATCGTGGTGCAAGAGGTGTACAGAGGTGCAAGCGTGAACGCGACAGGTTCAATTCCCTCTCGGGATATGAAATATATAATATTTTCATTTCATCGTTTTGGTAACGAGGTAAAGCGCACCGTTGAGTTCCGCCACTTAACACGTAATGCCTCGAAAATTTAGCGAAAAATAAGGAAAAGAAGTGTTTTAATAAGAACGGAATATCTTAACACTAGGTTCCCTTTGCCTACCCTGATATGTTCAGGATACAGTGTGATAAAAAATATTTCATAAAATACTAACACAAAAAAAAATATCTTTTCTATTATAAGTATATCACTTACAATGAAATATAAGAAAATATAGAATTTAACATTAACTCAAGCAGCTCTATTATAATCCCTTGGGTATAAATTTTTAAAAATCAGATTAATTACTGATTAGGCATTTGATAAAATATTTATTTCTTTCAAATTATGCTAACTTGCCTACTGATTATCATCCTACGTGAATCATATTTTATACAGAATCTACTTTTATTAAATTAGTGAATCAATTTTACATTTTTAAATATAAATTATTATAAAAAAATACATTAAAAAATATAAAAAAATATATTGTAATATTTTCTTAAATAAGTAACAAGGTACGCAGAGGGTACCTAATATTAGGATACTCCGCTTCCCACTTTCCGCCAAATTCAACTCAATATTAATTTCGATTACTTAAATTGATAACATAATTTTTTCAAAAGTCTGTCTAAATAAAATGTAAGAAATGAGCAAAGACAAAAGTAATGGTAAAATAAATATTATTTCAACAGGGCGATGAAACGCTCTCAAGGACGACAGGTTCAGTGGTGCTCCAAGTCGGGGCACTGGAATTATTGGCTCGATACTCTATGAACTCTGGTAGAGCCACGAGTGTACTCTCATCTTTGTATGAGTTTAGGACACAAGAAGCAGAGCAAACTGGTGGGAAACAATGGAATTGGAAATATTTAAGAGTAAGTGTAATAAGTGTATGTATGTATACACTCACACATAGAGGGCTAAATTTAATTATATTATAATATTCATATGTATTTATATAGATATTTTCTTCAGTTTGCTTAAGGTTACCTAGTTGCTATAATATTCCATCATTAATATATATGGAAGACACGTTAACCCGTAAGAAGCCGCGTCATAAAATTTTACACAATTCGAAACGCGTGTGATCGGAAGCTCCTTGTAAATATTTTTAACATTTTACAGGCTTTGCCTCAACTTTTGTCTACATTTTATACAATAGAACATAAACGAAAATACTGCAAATTTTGATTTATATCCAGTTCCATAAATCTCGTGGATCCTGCACACGCATACCACAAGTTGTAAACAACAATCGAAATGTTTAACTTTAGGTATATTTAATAAAACAAATAGACGTAAAAAAATTATATGAGTCATAACCTTATAACTTGTGAAAGGAGAAAGAAAACTACAAGTTTGGAAGGCAGAGAAAAGCCTGTAGTGATAGATTGACGCTAACGCCAAAATTAACCGTATTACATTTTTGCGTGAACAAAATGCCCAGGGCGCGTCTTCTTACGGGTTAAGAAAATAAAAGCTTTGCGTGCTAGGTAAGATAACCTAATGTTACAACGTACACGCCCAATTTTATAATTAGATATGATTCCATAATAAGCAATAAAACATAACATTGTAGGTATTTTCGCTGACAATTTTCGATTCTTATCGATGAACGTTTTCAGTAGATTTGTTTTTTATATTTTTGATTGTTTACGATAAGAATATAAATAGTAGTTATTTTTGTTTTAAGATAGTAGTAAAGTAGCCTTTGTTGTGGGACCATCCCGATTCGGGGTAATGAATTATTTTCCATTTCTGCGCCAGGTGATAAGCGATATATTGAATTTCTTGTCTTGACACTACGCTCTCTCCAATTACCTTGCAAAGCGGGATAAAAGAGAAAAAATATATTTTATATTGAATTTGTATTTTAATTGTACCGAGAAAACAAGCATAATGATATCTACAAAAGATTTGAACCCACAACTATTGAATACCGCTAGTCAATTTCACTATATCATTAGGACTATATCACGACTATGTTATTAAAATGAAAATATACCCCTTGTTTTCTATTTCTTACAAGTATTAGGTAAATAATTATAATGAGAAATTTTGTATTGAAGAAACTTGTTTGTAGCTAATGCGAAGCTTCCGTAAGATAATTCCTACAATTTAACTTATTATCGGTAGATAATAATCTATAATAGTAATCTTTCTCTATAATTTTCATGGAAGGCCACAAAAAAACTTATGTAAATCTTTAACCAGTATTGTAATTGTGTAAATGGCCACTTGCATAGCTGTCGACATAAAATTAATTTGATTGGAAACATTACATTCATTGAGCATTTTTTGGTGGCGCAAGGGTGCGACCGTAAGTCCAACGGTTGTGGATTCGATTCCGACTCGTGAGAAAGTAATATTTAATATTTTTATTTCCTAGCGCTGCTAACGAAACGAAAAGCGGCCTTGATTGGACTAAAAGGGAAAAAAGCAGCTTCACTGTGTCTGTCACTTAATACCTAATTCAAGCCATTGCGTGTTGAATGGCGGAATTAAACACTGCGTTAAAATTAACAGTAACCGTTGTATATATTTACTATTGAATTAAATATGCATATAAATGTACATTATATATTAACTATTTAACTTGCGTCTGACCTTTGCCGTGGCCTCGCCTAGAGACAAACGGTCACATATAATTTTTCAAATATATTTATTTCTCTATTTTATTTAATACAGTATTTTCTTACAATTTTTACAGGACCAGTTTTATCAAAAAGATTTGGAAGGACTTTATCGGAAATACGACGATAAATTGAGAGAAACGTTCATTTACATCTATGTGTCGTTGCTAGTGTTATTTTCAACTATACACGTTGTTTTGGTTATTATTAGCACTTATAATGAGGTAAGTCTATTTTTAATTATGTTTTGTTTTCAATTAGTGGCAAAGTGGAAGTATATCTGATGAAACTTGATATTTACCCGTATGCCGAAATATGTCATTGGATGGATGCGAGGAACCCCAAGACCTGGATGGTTGGCGCTTGATGAGGGAGGCCTACGTTCAGTGGACGGTGATAGGCTGATTAAAAAAAAATGGCATAAAGAGATATCGTAAAAATACACTATATTTAAATAATATTGATTAGCTATCAAATATATTGTTCGGTATTTGTTCTCTTTATCTTCTCGTGAAGCATAAAAAATACATCGAGATATTATCCGTGCTTTAAATTGCTAGATTTTTTTGATTCTAAATTAGTATTAACCTTCAAACACTGTCCTTGTCATTGATGTTAACATACATATATATGTACAACTACAAGATATAGGTATATGACACATGTATTGATACGATAAGATTAAAAAATAGTGTTAAGGAAAATTTCTTAAATTGGGTAAAGTACCTAATGAATGAAGTTACATATTGGATTTCATGGGCAACTATATTTTATTTAAATACAAAAATACTACTAGTTTCTTATCGAAATTTCGTCTTAGCAAAGATGGAACTTCAAATTTGTATATGGAGAGTGTAAAATCCCGCTATGTGCGGGATACAGCGTGAAGCTGATTTATTTAATACAAATTTATATTACTTATAATGTTACAGCAAATTCAATGGAAATCCACTTATTTATCACTGGGAATGTACATACTGAGGGTTGCCGTACCAGTTCTATCGTTTTGGAAATGCCTTTACAATCCACTCAAGCAAAGATGGTTTTGGATTCCCATTATAGTCACATTTGTACTCACCACAGATCTTGTAGTCTCAGGTATTTATTGCTTTTCGTATTTTATATTAATTTAAAGAAACAAAAATATTAAATGATAAGATAGATATGGTAACTTAGTTATTTGTATTTCACGAGTCAGTGACAGTCTTTTTGTTGATTATATATAGATATTGTTAAATGAATGATTAAGAGGAGGAGGGGGAGGAGGAAGGAGCACAAATACAGTTGGTTTTGAACTCTTCATAGAAAATAATTCGGTTTCGATTATAGTATGTTCGACACCACTGAGAGGAATGAATATTTTTCCATTTATTACTCTGGTAGACAAATTGCGGTGTTGAGTTCCGCCACTCAATGACAATGCCTTTGTATAAGGCACAGTATTGTGATTATCAGTAGAGAAAGAAGAATGAAGCAATATCGAATATATCATTTCAGTTTTGTAATAATGATTTCAACGAATGATAGACATGTCTATTGTCTGTAGATAATTCTAAAGTAACATTTTTGCATATTTTGATAAGACTCAAAATAGTAATTTTATCTACATTCAACAGAAGCTCCTAATGGCTTAATTTAATTGATTAAAATAATAATTAGCATAAATTTTACCTTGCTTTATATATCAGTATCTTTTATAGAACTACAATTTTTTTTATTGTATTAAATGTTTATTTTATGCAAATATTGTTAAGATGAAGGGAGTCAAAGAGAAATTGAGTACCGCTACTGAATCTGTAATGTATCTCTACTATGATAGCCTTTATAGCTGCTGTTAGCGGGAAAGCGCGTGAAGCTTTTTTGTTAAAAGTAGTGTTTTTTCATGAAATTTTCATGAAATTGTTAACTTTTACTTATAATCTTTATTTTGTTTTATTTTCCAGACATTACTGTTGCAATATTTACATCCTATGAAGGCATGTATTTGAGGCCAGCTTACTCTACTACGGCTCTCTTATCAGTTTATATATTTCTGCCGATGAGAAATAACTATTTGGCAATTATCCTTGGAGTTTTAGTTAGTGTCGTTTATATCTTTGTATTCGCTTTCTTCACGTACTTCGAGGACCCACAAGTAGAGGTGGTGGTAAGGGTTAGCTATCTTTATTTATATATTAAAATAATTATAAATATTTCTTTTTTTTTTGAGTAATTTATTTATATGATATGTTTTAGGCTTGCAATATAACGTTATCGTGGTGAAGGTAGGACAAACTCTGACAGCACCTGAACGTCATGGTTTTGGGTTCGATTCCTCCCGAAGCAAAAAATTATTTAAATTTTTCCAATCTGGTATTACACGCGAAAGGAGAGAATGGAGTATTTTGACACTATTTCTCTCAGCCAGTTGGTAGGCAGATACTACACGGGTTAAATCATAACAAATATTCCTTTCCTTATATAAAATTTAAAAAAGGCACGATCCTAAAATTATTCAATTAACATTTATTAATTTGCTTTTGTTGTATGCAACAAAGGCAAAATAAAAATGCAATAATAACTAATGATTACGCGACGATTAGAGCTTAAGGTATTAAATTCTAAGTACATAAGCTTCTATCAATCATCAATAAAATTCTTTAGCATAGATAAATTTATAACAATACACGTGATTTTCTTTTGTATGCATAATTACATATCTAACATTCAAAACAAGGACTAATTTCACTTTTCACATACATGAACTCCAGGGCTTCCTCGTGTTTTTATGTTACCTTCCTCCATTGAATTTGAGTTTTCAAAGGTTAACCGAGGTGTCTCCATCTCTAACCATTCACTCTTCCTTCTTAAATCATTTTTACCATTCTTTTATGGTTCATTCTCAAAGTACCGAGCCACTGTTTCTAGTAAAATCATTTTTTTTAAATTATTAGTCAATTTTATGCTATTTTTTCAGTTTCTGTTAAAACATTTATAAGCATTTTGATTTATTACTAGAAAGATATACTCTTAAGAAATAATTATCACTGATAAAATTAAAGAGTCAACATTTCTATAGAAATTGTATATTTGCCCATTTCTCATTTCAGGTTGCATGCGAAGTTATCTTTCTAATTGGTGTCAACCTCATGGGCATATACTTCCGGCTGATGAACGAGATTGTCACGCGACGCTCGTTTTTGGACAGGCGGGCCTGCGTTGAAAGTACTTTACGGTTGAAATTTGTTAAGGACCAAGAGGTAATTTTAAGTAAATTTAATAAAAGAATAAATATCTTTTAACAAATAAATAATGATAATATATCAACACGCGCACATCGTTAAGTCAAGTTTAACGAAAAGAAAAGTAATAGTCTTTCTTTATTGTATTATTATAAATCTAGTTCTAACTTTACATACGAAATGCTTAATCCATTTAAATATTTTTGCAGGAACGTCTAATGTTAAGCATTTTGCCCGAGCACATCGTATCGAGAGTCCGCCACGATATCCGAAATATGTTCTTGGATATTCGCTCGCAAAGCCACAGCCATAATATGAAATCTTTTAGGTAATATACCTTCATTTTAGTTCAGTGCTATGTTAGATAAATAAATCATAATTTTATTTGTTACTGCTCCAAAATTTACATTTCTTTATATTACTCTCAGATTGTAATATACGTCTAGAGGACCTACCTACCTCATAATTCAGTTTGTCTTTTACTCTCAAAATCCATACCTATATTATAAATTCGAAAGTAACTCTGTCTGTCTGTCTGTCTATAAAAAAATAAATATATTAAAATACTTATTAATTTGACATGCAATTTATTCCGCCATGTTAATAAGAACTGACGCTATACGACCGTTGCTAAGCAACGATTTGTAAAGTTTGTTGTTAGGAAACGTCACCCAAAATGAGCTTGCTTAACGCATCTCTCTATTGAAAACTGAAAATAATTTCATAAATATATTTAATAAATATTCGTTCAAGCGGGCGTAGCCGCGCTCGGGTCCACTAGTAGTATTATAAAAACACAGCCTTACAGTTTGTCTACACAAGTCATTAAAATATCTAAACTAAAAAAAAACAAAGTCATTAAAATATAAAAACTAAAACTTGAGTGTATATAACTCATAGTAAAACGTCCCAAGGACATGAAAAAATATACAAATAAACAACAAGAGAATAAAAATAATAATACATAATAAAGAAAAAAATATATAAATATAATAATTAAGCACAGTTTTAAAACATGACTAACAAAGAAACCTTGTATTTTTGTTTGTATTTTCAGCCAATTATACGTGGAAGAGCACGACAACGTCAGTATATTATACGCTGATGTTGTAAATTATACTAAAATATCTACTACTTTGTCCCCTATGCGGATGGTGGAGCTCCTTAATGAATTGTTTGGAAGATTTGACGAAGCCTCTGAAGTAAGTTAATTATATTTATGCGCTTTTTGCGTTGTTACCAAAGCAAAGAAATGAAAATATTAATAAATAATAATTAATGCTCCCGGGTATTGAATCTACAACCATCGCGTTACACGCTTTTGCCTTTTGGTTGTATTAGTTTCCTCAACACGCAAAGCCTCCAAATTTCGGCGGAAAGTGGGGAACGGAGTGGTTTAATACTAGGTTCCCTCTGCTTACCCTGCTGTGTGCGTGATACAGCGTGAAGCTGATTTTTTTTACATATTAATATAATTATTTCAGGAACATGACGTCCTACGAATAAAGTTTCTGGGAGACTGTTATTATTGCGTCAGTGGTATACCCAAGCCGACTACGCAACACGCGAAAAACTGTGTCGACGTAGGACTCGAAATGATCCATATAATTAAAGACGTTAGGTAATTTAAAATACAATTTGTTCTTATCTTAAAAGCTTTAATAAAAAAGTAAATATAAAGCTTAGATATTTTCTAATTGGACTAATGGTTTGATGAAAAACCTGTCGCCTTTATTTAATGTTAAAACACTTAACACTCTGCTTATACTGAGGAGGTGGAGCGTAGAGAGAGATAGAGAGATAGAGTACTCTATAGGTCATAATTAAGCGGCAAATAAAATTGACAAGCTTAAGTTTGCGGGCGTATACTCTTGTTTCGTTTGAAATTAACTACAAACAAAAGTCTGTTAGGATTTTTTGAAATGATTTAATCATTAAATAAGTAATATATCTCTTATATTTATTGCAAATCTAGAATAACCATAATCATACTCAATATACCTATTTCTTAAGATAACAACTCAAATTGTTATTGTCTGTAATCCTTTAACTATTTTATGATCAATTAATGTTTATTACAAACACGCTTATATAATCATAATAAAAGGTAAAATATGTGTAATATGCATGTTATATGAATATTACAGTTTACGTGGAACCATAATCTGTTTGGCAACCAGCCAAGCCAGCTACTCAAACTAAGTCCTGAGCTTAGCCGGTATCTCCTTAAGACTTAAGAATGTAATATGTTATACGTGTGCATAACTACATTATTATCCAAAATATTTGCAGTGACTTGTGACGTAATTAATGTACACTTTTGTCTAATTTGTCTTATTTAGGGGTAGAGACTAAGTTCTTAAGTTTTGTCTATAAGTTATTAAAAGAAAAAGGACAATGGAGATTTCTATATTCTTTAAAAACATTTATTGAAGATTTAAATTATTATTGAATTGTCTTGATTGTTTCATATAGAGTCGTTTGGTGAAAGAAAAGTTTTTTTTTCTATTATATAGATGGAGCATACAGTATCAATTTAAAAAAGGTAGTCGGAATAGACAGAGCCAATATAGAGCTAAGACTCACCGTTCTCCCACATTTCGCCTAATTTACGAGACTTTGACGAGTGGGAATCGAACCTACAATCGTCACTTTCACAGTCAGAACCAATTCAAGACAATCATAACAATAGAAAATATTAGATATAATTATAAATAAATAAATAACATATATAAGTAGCTATATGTACATCGTGTGCATGAGTAATGCAAGGTCTTATAACATTTCAGAGAGAAGCGCTCGTTGAATATTGATATGAGAATTGGTGTTCATTCAGGAAAAATTCTAAGCGGTTTGATCGGTATTCGAAAATGGCAATTCGATATCTGGTCGAAGGACGTCACTATTGCAAATAAAATGGAATCCACTGGCAAAGCGGGGTAAGCCTTGAAATATTTGTATATGGTAGAAATAAAATATACATTTTATTCTTTAAATATGATACTTACAAATACTAATTTAGAATAATATTTTTATATATTTAGTTACATTCAATATGCTTGAACCGGTTTCATTTCATCACGCTGTATCCCGCATGTACCTATACAGCGTGATGGAATGAAGCAGGGTAGGCACGAGACACTCCGCGCTTCCACTTTTCGCCAAAATCTGAACGGATTGTATATTGAGTGGCGGAATTCAACGCTGCGGTTTGCTTCGACACCACAGCGAAGAAATTAAATGTTAAATATTTAAATTACTCACGTAGAAATTGAACCCACCACTTGTAACCCAGCAATTCCTAAATGCTGCAATGTCAATAATTATAATCAAATAAAATATGGTTAAAGTAAGATACCACACCTGAATCGTTTCTCCTATTTAAAATCTTTCCGGTAGAGATCTCTCTTAGAGATAACTTATCCGTTGTACATTTTTTCTTTTGTGGTACATATATATGAGAAATGAAAATATACTACAAATTCATATCCGTACCTATATTATAAATTCGAAAGTAACTCTGTCTGTCTGTCTGTCTGTCTGTCTGTCTGTCTGTCTTTTACGCAATCAGGGCCAAACCGCTAATTTAATTGTGATAAAATAGTCATATAGAGACACATGAGGGTACCGGGATGAACATAGGATACTATTTTTTCTTATATTTGTGATATTGTCAATATATATTAGTATATTAAAATACTTATTAATTTGACATGCAATTTATTCCGCCATGTTTATAACAACCGCCGTTGCTAAGCAACGATTTGCAAAGTTTGTTGTTAGAAAACGTCACCCAAAGTGAGTTTGCTTAACGCGTACATGGCGCGCGCCGACTCAACCTAATGAGACCCAAAAACTATATTCTACAATTATATTGTCGTTTAAATATTGTTTAAAAAAGTCCGCGTTGATATATACTATAGATATAGATTTGTATATATTGACAAAAATTAGATGATTTCTATAATTGGATAATCATCCTTATGAAAATAAATAATAATAATAATAATTAACACTTTATTGCACTTTTACAATTGGAATATACATTTGACTTACACAGTACATATAAGATCAATGTGCAATGGCGGCCTTATCGCTAAGAGCGATCTCTTACAGGCAACCGACAATACAGGATATGTAGAACACAAACGCAGGACGGTGCAAAAAAGCATTGTATTACTTATAATAATAAAATAAAAAATAAATATAATAGTTTACTATATAACATTGTAATAAATAATTAAGGAGATGTCACTGATTCGGAATGACCTAGCCTACGGGCGGCATAGTATGACCGACGCGAACGGGCAGATGACTTTGATGGTTTTGTAAATTTTTATATATTTTCGAATTACTGTTAATTTTTATTTAATTATTTGCTGCTTATAATTAATTTATCTCAGTTCTGTTGTCTATACCAATGTTATGCACTTAAAATATCGTAATTTTAATCATTTGGGATTTTATTTAATATTGTTCGCAAAAATTATTAATTATTTAATATAGTAAAATGTTTAATACGCACGCACGGCAAACTTTAGGTACTTTTTCTAACATTAAGAATTTCCTTTAGTTACTTTTACTTCTTTTGTTTGTTCATTTCGGTTACTCAGATATTTTTTCTAATAATAAATCTCCACTTATTATTCTTTTTTTAATTATTTAACTTATTTTAATTATTTAGGCTTATATTTTCTTACAAATTCTATTGAAAACCGAAAATAATTTCATAAATATATTTAATAAATAATCGTATAGTTCAAGCGGGCGTAGCCGCGTCCGGGCCCACTAGTTCTAATATATTTTAACATCAAAATCACATACTGACATTAAATTTAAGCGTAGAAGCGTTGAATGGTAGATAACCACGAACTAGTGACCTGGGAAATATAACCCTATATATCAACAGAGCACGTACGCTCTCATAATTGTTTTGGCCCACAATATATCCTGGTGCACATGCACAAAGACCGAATTGCTTGTCATTAAAACAATAGTTCTGCAGTTTCATGCAGACAGACCGACATGGGACAGAAAGATTGATTATATGCACGCAACAAAATGTTGAACGGTGGAACTTGATTTGTTGGAAGGATTGCTGCATTGTAATTGAATGAATGAATGAATGAATCCATTGCAATTTAGAATTTACACGTATTGCGGCACTCCGCTTTTATTACATTTGCCAAAAAATAGCCGGGATTAAAATAAATAAAAAAAAGCAGATAAATGCTGTTGCTGTTGCTGTTGCTGTTCTTGTTGTTGTTGTTGTGGCTGTTGATAAATTGAATTTGATATCGAATACTTTTTTTGGTTCAAAAATTGTAAAAAAAGTAGTTCCTATAACATATACAAACTAACTGTACATTTCAGAAAAGTTCACATAACAAAGCAAACACTAGAACTTCTCTTGGATTATGCACGAGAATATATTATTGAACCAAACTTTGCGTCTCAAAGCGACCCGTTTATAATGAAGAATAAGCTGGAAACATTCCTCCTCTCGAGACCACCAAAGGTAAATACAAAATATATACTATTATTTTAATAACATCTATAAAATTCAACGTGGGTTCTAACTATCGTTAAAAGTAATAGCCGACTATGTCTAAATTTTCAATTTGTTTTTGTAGCCTCCAGCGGATTACAAACCATTTCGGCGGGCTTCTGTTGGTTTTAACAAAATAATCACCTCTCGTTCGCGTGCTAGAGTAAGTAGTCACTATTTTCGAAAGTTTCTATAACTTATTTACATATAAATTGTTTACATTTAAATTATGGTTCACAATAAATTATTTAAATAATAATAAATTATATTTGAGGCCGGCCGTGACAAGGCAATGCACAAGCGTGCGAGTGTAACCGTGACAGGTTGTGGAATCGATTCCCACTTGATAACATGAAAAATTTAATATTTTTATTTTCTCGTTCTGTTACCGAGGGAAAGCCCAGCGTTGAGTTCCACCTCTCAACGCGCATTGTCTCTAGAATTCGACAAATAGTGGAGATGGGAAATGTCTTAATGGGAATATAGTGTCTTAACATTTGGTTCCCAGGTTCCCTCTGCCTAGCCTGTTCACGATACAATGTGAAGCTAAAATAATATTAAATAAATAATTTATTGTAAAGGAAACATGCTTCTTATCATATTTTTTTGCCCTATTTATATATAAAAAAAGGTTAATAATAAATTAAAAGCATCATCACATTCATTATATTATAAAAAAAACATGTGAAATATATAAAATTAATCAACACAATATATTATATTATATGTATTTTTAGTAGCGATCGGAAAATAAAAGGTCATCAACATTTCGTCGAACCACTGCCTTTATGGACGAGAACTTGGTGGAATACCAACAGATGCTGAAGGCGGCGGATGCTCAAATGGCGAAAGAAATCGAAGACATGACAAATGGAAAGTACGAAAGTATAATATTTAAATATACTTACTTAGTTTACAGTTAAGCAGTGATTTTGAGCTTTTAGTACTATTACTATAAATTAAAACCTGAATTCTCGTAAAAATACTGTAATGTTTCTTTGCCAAGTTCACAATTAAACGTTTATGTTCTTTTAAAAATTTTCATTTTATCTTAATTGTTGTAAGTGTAGGTTCTATAAAAATATCTAAGTAGATATTAAGCTTTTAAAATTTACAGTATATGCAATTAATATATCCATTACTAATATTAATTTTATTTTCTAGGGAGCACTTGAAACAAGAATCTAGACTGAATAGGTTTACATTGATGTATAAAAATTTAAACCTAGAGAAATCCTTCCTTCAGCAACCGGATCCATTATTTAAATACTATATAACTTGCTGCCTTATAATATTATTTTTGATTATGATAATCAATGGCCTAACTACAAGATGGTATGATATAACATTTTTTTTTTGTTTCACGCTATATACTACACAGAGGCACATGGAATGTGGGAACCTAGTGTTAAGACACTTATTTTCCATTACGATACTTCCTTACCCATTTTCCGACAAATTCTGGAAGCATTGCGTGTTAAGTGACAAAATTCAAGGCCGCGCTTAACCTTTGTACTAGAGCAAAGAAATAAAAATATTAATTAATAATAATTAATTGCTCGAGCTGGAATTGAATCCTGTACAGAGTATTTTTATATGGAATATATATATAATAATTTTTCCTCATATTAACTAAATAAGTAAAGGAATTACTGTGGATATGAGTTGACCCCGTTATAATTTTTTCAGGCCTAACGAGTTCAGGTGGTACTCAAGGATTTTATTATCCTTACTGGTGGTGATATTAGTTATATTGCAGCCATTGACTTGGTTTCAATTTATATGGTCAAAATACAAGGGGGTGGATGAGCCGAGAAACCCATTTGTTCGGCGTATATATGACTTATCACTATTCATAATAAAATCTGCCACCATAAGAACAGGAGTATATTTACTTATCAGCTTGGCTCTAGCTGCTACTTCAATGGTGAATGTGATAGCGTGTGCGCAAGTTGAAGTGGACCCATCAGTGCAGTTTGTGTTGTCGAATTGTATGTCTTCTTGGGTTAGTTTATTTTGTTTATGTATGAAATTAATGTTATTTTAATAAGAAGCCAGTTAAGTAACAAGTAACTAAGTAACAAATAACTGTGCTTGCTATATACATATACCTTTAAAAAATAGAAATTAAATCAGTTTCTCTCTGTATCCGGCACCCAGCAGCATGTTGAGCAAAGGGAACTTAGTGTCAAAACACTCCGTTTCTCACTTTCCGCCAAGTCTGTTGAGTTTAACGCTGCAAAGAATGCATTTGCTTCAAAGAAATGGGAAATATTAATTTAAATAAAAATTTCACTTCCTCGAGTGGGGATCGAACAACCAGTCGCGTCTACAGTCATTCTTTAGACCACGGCGCCACGACTGGCCTCACATATACCATCAATTTTGTTTATATTAAATTATAATTCCAAAGATTTAGTGGAATTTTGATAATAAATATAAATTAAATATTAAGATAATAAAATATTAATAAATGAAATATAAAGACTACTTTACAATATATTATCAAATCTATTCCAGCACGTCACACAATGCTGGAGCTTGGCTTTGCTCTTAAACTTTCTATTCAGCAGAGTCTTCTTCATATTCAAATGGATAGTAGCTGGGGGCATGACTATATTCTACCTTTGGGTTGTATGGGAAATCAAAACTTCGTTCTTCTTGACTGACCTGACCTGGAATGTAGGTCTAGATCCTAGAGTCTCCCATACGCTTTCAGTAGTATTCATTACATTTACACTATATTGGATTGACAGAACTACTGAATACAGGAATCGACTTGACCATTTATGGCAAATTCAATTAAGTGAGGAACAGGACGAAGCGGAGACTATGTTGAAAGTAAATAATATGTTGTTGGAAAATATTTTACCGGCACATGTTGGTATGTTCATCCTATCCTATCCTATATCTTATAAAACAAAGTCGCTTTTTGTGTCTGTCTGAACTTTCTAACTCTTCTTCTTCTAAACCACCCAACGGATTTGGATGCGGTTTTCACCATTAGGTCGAGTATTTCTCAGGGAAGGTTTATATATAGTTTATTATTTGTAAATTCTTATGTAAATTAACATAAATACGATAAATGTGTATAAAGTCCTACCCGCTGAGACACTTTGGCGCATGCGCTGCTTTAATGGTAAATACTACATGAAAAAATGTACTGGAGTATTGTTCCTCTTAATAAGATCTACAAAAAAGTCCGCGAGAGCATATTCGTATCTTTTAAGAATAACGTGTAGTGATCATATTTCTGTCTAAAAATAGTAATTTCAATATATTTTTTATTGTGAGGGTTATTCTTCCATAATGGTATTAATCCTTATCCTTTAAAATACTTTATTAAATTTCTACGTTAAACGAAGATAAAATTTGTTTTTCAAACTATTTCGAAATTGCGAATAGTTTTAGAGAAAAACGCATTTAATTATTGACACATCACGCCGTTCACACATCAACTGTATCGAGTCAAGTTTCACTTATCCCTTACTCTCAGCATATAAATAAGTATATTAGTTACGTTGGCCATTTAATGTAGATCAAAACTGTCTTTTCTGTTTTTCATTTTAATAAGTACTTTAGAAGTTGTTACAATATCAAAAAATCCTTGCTGCGAAACGGCTCGCCACTCGCCATGCGTCCGCCGCGGCCGCCTGCCTTACACGCATCGGTGGTTCAGTGGTAGAATGCTCGCCTGCCACGCGGGCAGCCCGGGTTCAATTCCCGGCCGATGCATTCTATTTAATTTTCGTCACAGGCAGCCACGTAGTGTTTGCTTTTCATCAGGGACAGAATACCCTCTTCAGCATTAACCACAAGCTCGAAAAAAAAAAACCCGCCTGCCTTTATAGCAACGAAGATTTAGATGCGTTTGCACGTATTGGATAATTCGAGTTGAATGTATTATTTAATGTCATTTAACTATCTAAAAATAGTAATTTAAATAAATTTTAATAAGTACTTGAAAAGATTAGTAGCACAGATTTAAAATTACGGTACCTACTAAAAAATCCTTGCTGTGTAAAACAATTGGAAAATCCTTATTGAAAGTACGAAAATGCGGGTTGCATTAGGGTTTAATTAATTTTCACATTATCTTAAATGCTTTGCAAACATACATTATATGAATAATCCAGTAGTTAAAGCGGGCGAAGCCGCAACAGGGTCGCTAGTATCTTATAAAACAAAGTCGCTTTTTGTGTCTGTCTGAACTTTCTAACTCTTCTTCTTCTAAACCACCCAACGGATTTGGATGCGGTTTTCACCATTACGTCGAGTATTTCTCAGGGAGGGTTTATATATAGTTTATTATTTGTACATTCTTATGTAAATTAACATAAATACGATAAATGTGTATAAAGTCCTACCCGTTGAGACACTTTCGCGCATGCGCTGCTTTAATGGTAAGTACTACATGAAAAAAATGTACTGGAGTATTATTCCTCTTAATAAGATCTACAAAAAAGTCCGCGATGGCATATTCGTATCTTTTAAGAATAACGTGTAGTGATCATATTTCTGTCTAAAAATAGTAATTTCAATATATTTTTTATTGTGAGGGATATTTTTCCATAATGGTATTAATCCTTATCCTTTAAAATACTTTATTAAATTTCTACGTTAAACGAAGATAAAATTTGTTTTTTAAACAATTTCGAAATTGCGAATAGTTTTAGAGAAAAACGCATTTAATTATTGACACATCACGCCGTTCACACATCAACTGTATCGAGTCAAGTTTCACTTATCCCTTACTCTCAGCATATAAATAAGTATATTAGTTACGTTGGCCATTTAATGTAGATCAAAACTGTCTTTTCTGTTTTTCATTTTAATAAGTACTTTAGAAGTTGTTACAATATCAAAAAATCCTTGCTGCGAAACGCGCCTCGCGACGTTCTGCTTATACAAGCGAGTCCGGCACGCCCGCCTGCCTTACACGCATCTGTGGTTCAGTGGTAAAATGCTCGCCTGCCACGTGGGCAGCCCGGGTTCAATTCCCGGCCGATGCATTCTATTTAATTTTCCTCACAGGCAGCCACGTAGTGCCTGCTTTTCATCAGGGACAGAATACCCTCTTCAGCATTAACCACAAGCTCGAAAAAAAAAACCCGCCTGCCTTTATAGCAACGAAGATTTAGATGCGTTTGCACGTATAGGATAATTCGAGTTGAATGTATTATTTAATGTCATTTAACTATCTAAAAATAGTAATTTAAATATATTTTAATAAGTACTTGAAAAGATTATTATCACAGATATAAAATTACGGTACCTACTAAAAAATCCTTGCTGTGTAAAACAATTGGAAAATCCTTATTGAAACTACGAAATTGCGGGTTGCATTAGGGTTTAATTAATTTTCACATTATCTTAAGTGATTTGCAAACATACATTATATGAATAATCCAGTAGTAAAAGCGGGCGAAGCCGCAATAGGGTCGCTAGTATATAATAATTTATAGATGAATAGATTTTTTTTTAATATTTTTATAGAGCACTATAAAAAAGTTAGCTGCATTTTTTATCTTTACGCGATTGTTATGGTAGAAACTTTAAAACGCTCTAGACATGCGGTTTCAAATTATTTAGGGGGAAAAGGTAAGAAAGAATTATTTTACCTTAAATTTTTCTTGGTTTGATCAAAAATACACGTAATTGTATAAAAATAGAGACTCCTATGAGAGAATAGCGCCCCAATTATTGGGCATATATTTGGGCGCTTTTCTTCCATTTGTTTATATTTTCCTAGAAAAAAATCTATTGCTTTAATAAAAACATGTATAAAATATATTTTTAGTGCAAGTTTATTTAGATCTCAATAGATCTATAGATGAATTATATTATGAAAAATATGACAACGTGGCAGTTATGTTTGCGTCTCTCACCGATTACAAGCTAGGACTGGAAAATGACGAGGACTTGAGCGACAAATTTGTCTTAGGTATTTTAGATGAAGTTATTTCGGATTTTGATAGGGTAAGTTTTATTGTAATATATTTAGTATGAAATACTTGGTATTATACATTTTCTATGGAAGTTAAAGACATGAGATCCCTGAGAATTTAGAGTCACTAAATTTTATTTATATAAATATCATTTTATGCCTAAATATCATTTTATTTTCTTTATCATTATATTAAAGAAACAATGATAAATGAAACTTATAATACATTTTCAGCTTCTATTAACTGGTAGTTCAGTTCACAAGGTTGAAAAAATTAAAATGGCTGGTTGGACCTACATGGCGGCTTGTGGGCTAGACCCAAACCGACGTGATTCATTCGACTCTTCCTCCTTTACCTCGATAGTTGACAAAAACAAAAATACCCCCTACAATCGAACTATAGTACTGACGATGGTGGAATTTGCTGCAGCAATGATGATGCAACTCCATAATTTTAATCGAGGCTCCTTTCAAAGTTTTGAAGGATTGAATTTACGAATAGGTAAGTTATTTGCTGAGTTTTATAATGACATTGTGTATATACAATTCAAATATTATTAAGACAATTGAATATTTAATTTGTCAAGCATTTTTATATATTTTAAAGTTTTTTATACAATGCTTTAAATTGAAGCGGTTCTTGTTTTTAAATCAGCATTAGATACAATAATATTATCTTGCCTTTAACATCATTATTAATCAATTTCATGAATAATTCATGTCATATTACTGCGAATCGAGAATTCAGCAGAAAGTAGGGAACGGAAGTGTCAAAAAACGATGTTCCCAGGTTTCCCAGGTATTCCTCTCCCTAAATCTATTTTTTTTTATCACGTCATCATCACGTTTTAAAAATAAATCACTGTTTTTAGTTATTTAAATTAAATTAAAAAAAATTGCAGGTATATCTAACGGCGAAGTTGCAGCAGGTGTGGTCGGCTCTCTCAAACCTCTCTACGACATATGGGGCAATGCAGTTAACATGGCGTCACGTATGGATTCCACAGGAGAAACTGGCAGGATACAAGTAAATTTATTATTAAAATATTAAAGTTTCAATCCGCAGCGGAACAAAGACTGACTATAAACGCGATGGTTCTGCGTTTGTTCCTCACTGGGGCAAGTACTTTATGGGTTCGTACGTTGTAGGTTCGATTCCGACTCGTTGCAATTAATTATAATTTATTTACTGTTAGTAATGAATGAAGAGGCAATTCGCGAAGTTGAGTACCGCCACCCAAAGGAAAATGTGCCCCTGCGAGATGCGATATACAGCGTGAAGGTTTTTTCCCGCAGATTGAAATAAGTTCATCAGAATATACTTAAATCTAGCATTAAATTATTTGTTTTTATACAAAATTCTAAAAAAACATAAATGATCATTATTTTAATATTTCAGGTGACAGAAAACACAGCAATAATCTTAGATGAATGTGGAATTTTAACAACATATCGCGGAGAAACGTTTGTTAAAGGCAGAGGTTATGTAAAGACATATTATGTGCCACTGGACGAAAATTACAATTTAGTTAAGAAACAAGATAGTATTAATTATTATAATTCTGGAGGAATAGGACGTTATAACAACCCTACCCATTCCACGCTTAGTTTAAATTCAGAGGAAACTGATACTTTATCTCATAGTTCTAACGAAATACGAGATCTGCCAAATGATGATGTGAGTGAAGGAAATTTCAATAACTATAATTTAAACAGATTTAGCAGTGACATGAGCCATGCAAGAGAATCTATAGCACCTAGAGATGATCTTAGTTCTTCATCCTCAGAACCTGATGTAATGGAAACTCGTTGCTAAATTATTAGGTAGAAATATTATGTGTGTGATCGATTTGAATGCTTAATTTTAGATTTACGTATAGATTTTATTATATTTAATATTAATTGTAAATAATTCTACTCTTTAAAATTGAGAAAAGTTTAAATATTTTTTATACAGCTTCACGCTGTTTCTCGCACATAGTAGAGTAGGCAGAGGGAACTTAGTGTTGAGACACTCCGTTCTCCGTGGTTGATTGGTAGAACTCAACGCCGGAAACTAATTTTCGTAGTTATAAATCAAAATTATTTTTCTTATAATAAAATTAACTTATTATTACGATGCATTTATTACTTTATTACTAAGATATGATTCCCAAAACTTATTTATAAAAATAAAATAAAAATTTAATAGCTTGTTTTTGTAAGCATCGAAGAATCTACAGGTTTTACAAAATTTGGGTAGTGTTAATTAACACGATTGGTAAAAAACTGTGTAATTAATTTAATCAATGAGATGTAATATTTTTATTCTTGTTTATTATTATATTAAATAAATTAAATTTAAAATCTGTAATTAGTGAAGTATAAAATAATAAAAAAATAATATTGATGTACTAATGATGAAAAAATAACATAACTAGTAGCTGCAATAAAAATCAACAATATAAATTATTATTTATTTTCCTTGACTTATAATAACTACACATGCAAAATACTCTTGAAGGTAAATTTAATACAAATAATTATATATAGCTGTTAATAAAAAAGTAATTTTTAATTTATATTTATTTCAAATACCCATACCGCGTATTAGTTAAAAATTACTTGTAGCCATTTCATAGGAGCAATGCTTAAAGTGACAGTATTCTTTTTTTCTTTCAAATCAAAAACGTAAGAAAATATTTTCTTGATCGCGCATACAAATTATGATTTTGAATAACGTATCGTACTTATCGCTTCCTTCTTGGTCGTTACACCTTTTGATAGCATCACCGAAAACTGGTCTCTTTTTACTGACTGCCAATTTTAGCGCTTCGTTTAAAATGACGTGTCCATTCTTATCTGTAGTGTTCAACTTAGTTCCAAAGCAAAAGAGTAGCTTTTTAGTAGGTTCATTATTTTCTAATTTCCATTCCATTACTTGTTTAAGTACTTCTTCGGTTAGTCCATTGCTGGCAATACAATCAGCTGAAATCTGAACAAGCTGAGACGTAATGTCTGGGTCGACAGGAATATTTACCTGAAAATAAATAAAAATAAATAAATCAGCTTTCACCCACAGCAGGGTAGAACCTAGTGTTAAGACACTCCGTTCCCCAATTTCTGCTGAATTCTCTGAAAATAGTGATACAATAATTTGAAATAATTTGTTATTCTGAAATAAATGTACCTAATATCTATTTTCCGAAAAAGATAACTAATACAGGTAAAAGTGGGTCTACGTATTTCATCCATTTAGATATATAGCGGAGGAATGAAGGATGGAAATATAGGAAACATTAAAATCGTAGCTATAACTATTTTGAACATACTTTTTAGAAAACATAAAAATTTTAACGTATCGGGATTTGAATCCTGTTTGGAAACCGCCAAAGCGCTTTGAGCAACTAAGCTGTTCTCAAATCGTTCTAATGTTCTCATCGAGCTACGTCGAAATTCTTATATGCTTATTGCAACTTATTTTTGTTCCTATCATCTCTTTAGGGAGATTTTTACAAATTTCCACTATCCAAATTTGGAATTAAGAATTAAACTAGAATTATCAATTGGCGAGACAGAATGCTATTTGTTAAATATTTTTTACAAATTTAAAGTGTTATTCCACAGTTAGAAAAAAAAAACACTTTTTCGCTTTGGTAACTTTTTGGAAAACATAAAAATTTTAAATTCTTTTTCTTGAAAGTGAAGTTTGCGGCCATGTGCACTCATTTTAAACTACTATAAATATAAGTTTGTAATAATATTTTTCTATGAAATACATATAAATTTTCAATATTCGGATATTTAACTATATTTGTATTGTAAGTTTTCGCTTAGTGCCAACTTAGTACAACTGTTTGGTTATTCCATAACTACAGATTTTGATTAAACAACATTTGACAAAATGCAGCCAAATCAACACATAAATGCTCGTATCTTTTGATTGCGTTAACTTAAGTTTGTTTTTTTCTGTGCTTTGAGGGCCAGAAAAAAATACTTGACTTTAATATTTTATATTATTTTCAAGTTGATACCACCACACGATCTTGAGACGGTCTTTATAGACAGACATGAAAATGATTCTATAAGGGATCCTTTTTTATCTTTAGAGGTACGAAACCCTATAAACTCATTATGAAAAAAACCCGGAAGCCCATATTTAAAGGAAAACGCTTACTTAAAAAAAGTTACTAAAATCAAGAAAGACAAAATCCTAGAATTACGAAAAATGTACCGACGACTTTACATAACTATCTTGAATTAAAAAAAAAATTAAAACATACTTATTTAGGAGTTAGTTGTCTAGAAAAGGTATATATATGAATATTGTCAACAAAAAAATATATATTATTTTTTTATTATATACCGAGTTATATTTTGTATTTCAGTTTTGTACTTACAGTTTTCCCATCAATTAGGGCGATGGACAGGAACAAGAAACACAACAAGATACTCATTTTAAACGTTACTACTATAACTGATGAATGTGGTGGACAATCGACTTCATAAAGTTTTTATACGTATACTTTAGAGTCATAAAATTATACGACTTGGCTAACCTTAGGAATAAATAGATAAATAGAAAATCATTTATCTGCCTACACTTCTTTTCTCTTCAAAAGAAGTATAGGCAAAAAAATGAGTGACTCTAAAGTATATAAAAACTTTATGAAGTCGCATCTGTATGCGGGACACAGCGAAGAATAGGTAGAGGGAACCTGGGAATCTTACTTCGCTGCCATGAACAGCAGCAGAATCAGCAGCGGCGAAGGTCCTTAAGTTCAAGTTCCAGTTCAAGTAGTTTGTCGTCGTCAAATGATTCGAGGAGTAAACACCGTAGAAATAAAAGAATAGAAAGTGGAAAGATCGTGTTCCAAAGAAATTGCCATTGTCACATGAGTGCTGATTTTAAGTGAGTGCAAATTTTAATAACGATGACGTCATATCGCTTATGGCAGGGGAGAGCGACCGTATAAATGATGAGATCGTTCATGACAATTCTGGGAGATCTAAGTTAATTGTAAGATTGATTTCAGTCTCTCTTTTGAAATCCTTTAATTTCTAAGGCTTCATTGGCCTTCAAAGCATATTGATCATCCACATTTGGATAAAGATGATTAGTCTGGTGTCAGATACGCGGACGTTCAATAAATTGTACAATTTTTCTCCGGGCTTTACGGAACTTGAAATTAATGAAGAAACAAGTTCTTATGAAACCCCCTCGGTATCTCAATCACGCTGATAAGACAGATGCTGCCTTAACTAAGTGTGTTTTTTAAGCAAATGGAAGCTTTACAAAATGGTTTACGGGATCTACTGTCGTGGGCGAAAGATTGAGACCTATCGAACTATGACGTTTTACAAAAGATAAGCGCTCTTTGCTCGTCTGGCGATTTTCATAAAAGCTCCACAGATCTAATTCAATTAATCTGTGGCCATTGTGCTGAGGATTTGGCTGCTAAATCCGGTCTTCGCAAGGTTCCTCTGTTAGCTACTAATCTTTTCATTTCAGCGCAGAAAAGTTTACTGTAGTTTTAGAACGTGCTGGTGGAATTAAGAAGTGTTTTTGGCCTGCCCAGAAAACATTTCTCCCGCGTCCGCATTGCTCTCATGCAGCCTGCCCAGAAAACAAATGTGACTTCTGCCTCACAGGCAGCTCTAAAGTCACACGGCCCTCGCAGGGGCCCAATCGAAATTTTTAGCCATCGCAGGGTTCAGCTTGGTGTAACCGCAGTTACCCGCTTCCACATTGCTCTCATGCAGCCCCTCCACAAGGTGGTTGTCAAGTTAACAGCTACATGCCTCATTTCAATTCGGCCGCACCGAATAGTCGCAATTTTCAAAGTTGTTATAAGGGAAGTTCCTTTCGACAAAACATGAGATGCGATGAACAATGTGATGAATACAATGTGGTAAGGTTGGACGAAAACGAGCGTTATCACCGTCTCCTCAGAGTAGATACAATAAAAGACGGAGTTTCTGACTCAGATCGGTTACAAGCCGGTAGACTGGCGCACTGACTCCGAACCTAGTCGTAAAAACAATATTGTAGTATCGCATACCTTTCAGTCAAAAGCCACCTCTGGTGTACTTCAGTACCATCGATTCAAAGTTACATGTGTTCGAATCAACTAACATGACTCAGATCATAAGCAAGATAAAAGAGCAAAGAAAAGGCAACGATCTCTCTAAGCTTTCTATCGTCAATGTTTCTGATTCCAAAAGCAACGGCTTATATCGACCAATTTTCATTTTAAAGGCTTTTAGCCAATGTTAAAGGCTTTTATCATGACGCGCCATTTCAAGCTCATAAATGTTCACCGCATGTCAGATTTCCTACAATCGAAAGATTGGTTGTTCAAAAGAGCTTAGTGTATTTGAGGATACATTGGAATCCCTGGACAAACTAAGTGTCTACCTGCAGACAAATTACCTCCATTAGTCTTAGCAATAAACCAAATGTTGACCGATCAACGTACAAGCCTCAGAAATATACAAAGGCTTGTCGGGATTCTCAATTTTGCCAGTTTTGTAGTACCCAAGGCTCAATTATCGCGCACTTCTGAAATTCTTAAACAAAATTTTAAAGCTACAAACCAAAATGCTTCACGCTATTCCTTTGACTGGAATGGAAAATCTGCTTTAGTGGCTACAAAATTGCAGGCGGTCAACACTTATTCATGTCGATCCACCCCGTCCTTTTCTCACTACCGATGCGTTGAATGTGGCTTGTACAAACAGTGCACCGTCTCCATTGCAATCAAAAAGAAATGGAACGCAGTACTGTTCTCGTTCAGGTCGGTGATAGCGCTGATGATTTTGATTGTTGATGATGATTTTGACAGAAACTTTCATGAATCTAACAAAACGGATGTTTCTGATTTCAGATATTCACCAGATGCATATAAAATCTGCTCCTGCCTGCTCGCATCCAGTCGAGCTCATGTAGTGACTAATTACGTCTCACTGGATCTAAACGACGATCAGGCTTTTGTGTGCTTTCATGTTGCGTTTTTCCCGGACTTGGAACTTTAATCTAGCTTGGTTGTTCCTCCCACCGTTTTTCTTATTCCAAAGGTACTGTGTCATCTAAACCAGGCTCATGGAATCTATCTTATTGTAGTCCCTCGACGGAAACAGATATTTTGGCACCCGGATGTCAAAGCACGTGCGCTAGCAAGACCATACATGATTCCTCGCCTGGACAAAGTTCACGTAGACATGACCCTTGTGGTCACCGAACCGACCTTACCTCCTCCGAAATTATTCGAAATGACAATGGAGGTCTGATAATGTGGCGGTCTGGGACACTAGATGGATGGAACAATAACAAGTTGAAGTTTCTGAGAGAATCTTGGCGTCTATTAACACGTAAGGTTCATAATATCGCGTGGAACCTATAAGATTTCTTAGTGTAGATCTTACAATATAAATCACCTTAAGGCCAGTGAATTTGCTAGTTTTTTGTTAGAAATACATGATTAAATTTCAAATTATCATATAGGTTCTGTTTTGCTTCATAAATCGGTAGTTTTTACCTTGTGTGATCCGGATTTATCAGGTCAACTTAGTTCCCATGTACTTGTAAAGCACATTTTGAAATCAATAGCGTTACGTAAGCCATCAGTCATATGAAGGCCCCAATTTGGAATATTGACGTCTTGTCTTCGTCTTCGGAGCTACAGAGTTACAGTGTTGACAAAAATAATGTTTTCCAAGTGCAAAGACATACAGCTGCTTTGCTATTACCTTGTTCAGGAAGAAGAATTCATGACTTGACTTTGTTAATAAGATTCAGACAATTACACCTTTGACGATAATTCTATAGTTTTTTGGCCACCATTTGGGTCAAATCCGATTCTATTACGTACAGACAGTCAGGATATAAATTATTGGCTAATAAGGAAAATGAGAAATTGAACCCCGTTTTCTGCATAAAATTAACAAAGTCGTTACTTGAAGATCAGAGAAGACTATCGTTTAACCTTTTTATTAATATTGGAGGTGAGCTCACACCCGCGTCACGTACATTTATAGGCGGTTGGGTCAAATTTTTGTTTAATGATGCGGGCCTGTCAGCTATCCCCGGAAGCATTAGATCTGCGGTTGCCTCTAAAAATTGGTTTGACAATCGCACCGTCAACGAAATTCTAGCTAAAGGAAATTCTTGATCTGAGAGTACTTTTGCATAGTATTATTTGCGATTGATAAAATCTAATCATAAAAACGGAATCAGTGACACAATTCTTTGATCCTATCATGTGATTTGATGAGATTAGGTGATATATATTATATGCCTGAAATAAATATGTGTATTATATTTTCATGATAAATGTATAAATAATTGTAATAAAACTTCTCATTAAAATGAGAAAGCAATACCTAGTTATATATAGCTTTTATAATAACAATTTTTGTTTTTATTTTATTTCTCTTAAAATTTGCTTTCACTCCAAAGTAAGAGTTCAATGATTGTGATCTCATATAAAAATAGATTTGTTAGCATCTTTTGAAGAGAATCATCATAATATCATAATCATCATTCTTTTGAAGAGAAAAGAAGTGTAGGCAGATAAACTCTAAAGTATATAAAAACTTTATGAAGTCGCATCTGTATGCGGGACACAGCGAAGAATAGGTAGAGGGAACTTGGGAATCTTATTTCGCTGCCATGAACGAATTTCTGTTTCCCACTTTTCTCCAAATTCTTGACCAGAGGATGTCCTGACAAATATCTGTCCGATATTTGTTTGTGGGCATACGGGTACGCGACCCCGGATCCTCGAGCCGCCACTCTTACATCCTCATCCAGTCCGTAAGAATGGTGTCCTAACTCCCCCCCTTCCCCTCCTCCTTTCCTTAGCTCCCTCCTTTTACCTATCCTACCCCTTCTATTTCCCTCTCCCCCCGGTTTTTCCCCACAAAGGGGTTTTGGTGGTCAGACGGCAGTCGCTCCATGTAAAAAACCGCCATCCGCCGACATAATGAAAAGTCACAGAAAGAAACTGGGTACGGCTAGGGCGTCGCCGCTAAACGACGCGCAGGCACATCGCCCTACACCTGCGATAAGTGGGCAAGGGCTACCGTGTCAAGTACGGGCACGGTTAAAGACGCGAGTACCCAGGCGGAAATTCCGCTTTGCAACGTGGAATATTGGCTCTCTAACCGGACGATGCAGGGAACTCGCAGATGTACTCATGAGACGTCGGGTCCAGTGTGCTTTCCTCCAGGAAACTCGCTGGAAGCGCAATAAGTCCCGTAACATCGGACAGGGTTACCGGCTTATATACACACCCAGTGTAGGTTCGTAGGTAGGTAGGTAGTTCACCTTCAGGTAGAAACTGATTAGGGTACTGATTGAGGGCGTTATCACAAACTTAATCAGTGCCTATGCTCCCCAGGCGGGATGTAGCGCGGCCGAAAAGGAGACATTCTGGGAGCAGTATGAAGGGGTGCTACTTGCTGTGCCGTCTACCGAATTGGTCTTAGTTGGGGGGGACTTGAACGGGCACGTCGGTAGGGCTGCTGAGCCGTATGAACGTGTTCACGGGGGTTTTGGGCACGGTCTTCGCAATGCAGAGGGAGAAAACATTCTGAGAACCTGTATTGCGTCTGATCTGGCCGTCGTGAATACGTTCTTCCAAAAGAATTCTCAGCACCTTATCACGTATAAGTGCGGGTCCCACTCAACTCAAATAGACTACTTATTGACCAGACGGTGTCATATGGGCAGGGTAACTAACTGTAAGGTCATTCCAGGCGAAAGCCTAACGGCCCAACATCGTCTTCTTGTCAATTTCAAATTATCATATAGGTTCTCTTTTGCTTCATAAATCGGTAGTTTTTACCTTGTGTGATCCGGATTTATCAGGTCAACTTAGTTCCCATGTACTTGTAAAGCACAACCCCGTTTTCTGCATAAAATTAACAAAGTCGTTACTTGAAGATCAGAGAAGACTATCGTTTAACCTTTTTATTAATATTGGAGGTGAGCTCACACCCGCGTCACGTACATTAATAGGCGGTTGGGTCAAATTTTTGTTTAATGATGCGGGCGTGTCAGCTATCCCCGGAAGCATTAGATCTGCGGTTGCCTCTAAAAATTGGTTTGACAATCGCACCGTCAACGAAATTCTAGCTAAAGGAAATTCTTGATCTGAGAGTACTTTTGCATAGTATTATTTGCGATTGATAAAATCTAATCATAAAAACCGAATCAGTGACACAATTCTTTGATCCTATCATATGATTTAACGAGATTAGGTGATTTATATGCCTGAAATAAATATGTTTATTATATTTTCATGATAAATGTATAAATAATTGTAATAAAACTTCTCATTAAAATGAGAAAGCAATACCTAGTTATATATAGCTTTTATAATAACAATTTTTGATTTTATTTTATATCTCTTAAAATTTGCTTTCACTCCAAAGTAAGAGTTCAATGATTGTGATCTCATATAAAAATAGATTTGTTAGAATATGCATTATGACATTTTCTAATAGTTTATATTGCCTTCAATATACCTATACTATGTTCTACTCTAGTAATACAGTATTCAAGTGATCTATACTGCTATCACAGTGGCGTTCGTCACTTCCACCAGGCGATAACAAACACGTCCCGTTTAATAAGCTTCGAATAAGGGACAGTCAAATTAATAGCAGTTTATTAATTTACTTACTTTATTCGAAGCTTGTGATTAATCCGAAATGCTGCCTGGTGTTTACTAAAACCCAATGAATATTTTTACCCACGGCTGACAAAATGTGCCGGGGCTGCCAAGTGGAAGTGACGTCAGGGGAAAAGGCGTAGCCTAAGAAGGAAGTAGAGGCGGGAAACGTAGTGACTATCTCATTTAATAAGCTTCGAATAAGGTAAGTAAATTAATTAACGTTTTATTTCAGGTAAAACGCTGCTAATAAATAATGGAAAGAAAGTCCAATGAATTAACAACATTTTCAATAGGATTAACGGCCGGGAACTATTCTTCAACCATGCGTTTTTACACTTTAAAAATGTAAATGTATTCTTTAACTATTAAATCTTTACATCTTCATGGTTTTATGTGGCCGGGTCTTTGTTTTATTTTTTTTGTCATTTCCCATAATTTTATTAGGATTATTAACTAAACTAAACTAAACGTAAAAAGAGCTGGGTATACAAAAAACACTATAAAAAAATTGTAAGAATATAATTTTAATAGAAAAATATTATATTCTTGCCTGTATCATGACATAAATGACACCATAATTTATGTTTATCCTTTTAATTTTATAATCTATTAACATGTTTAATATAATATTTATTGCCTATAGGCTAAATAAATAATATATTACAAAAAAAAAATTTTGTTGTAAATACAGCTATTTGCAAGCTTCCTTTATTAGTTTATTTTAATTACATATAATTTAACTAATAATAAAATTTAATAACTTTACATATTTAAATAAATAAATAAACTTAGAATGTGTGGAACAGTTTGTCTGTGCTTGCTTTAGATTAATCAATAAATTATAAACAATTGTTAATTTATTTCATTATTTCATTCAAGTATGATAATTTTCAAGTATGATAATAATTGTGATATTTTTGGGACAGTGTTTTAACAATGTCGTAATGGGGGCAGTGTTTTAACACTAGGTTCCCAGGTCCCCCCTGCCTTCGCTTTGCTATGTGCGGGTTATAGCCTAAAGCTAAAAAAAATCAAGCGAAGCGAGATATTTTCTGATTGAGATCTCGGTGTTTGTAGGTAAAATTCTCACTCATGTAAATTCAAATTAAGTTCACTCTGATAACAGAAAGCGCAATGGAGGTATAGTTCTACTAGACAAAGCGCGGAGTTGAGTTCCGCAGCTCAACACGCTAAGCTTTAAGAATTTGGAGAAAAGTCTTCTTCTTCCTGGCATTAATCCCGGCTGTTACCAGGGTCTGCCTTCCTACTTAACCTACTCCACTTTGCACGATCTTTTGCGTCCTCGGTGGTTAGACCATTGGCTCTCATGTCCTGCATCACGACATCCAACCAGCGCTTCCTTGGGCGTCCAGGAGGTCGCGCCCCAGGAACTAGTATAGCAAGGCACACATAGTGCGTCCGACATAGTTCTTAGGCCGGCGCGTAACGTGGCCAAACCATCTCAAGCGACGCTCTTGGAGCTTATCCGCTACGTCACGGACCCCAAGACTACCTCGAATGAATGTGTTGCGTATGCGGTCAGACCGCGTTACGCCGCAAATCCACCTCAGCATCTTCATTTCCGTGACGTGAAGCTCCAGAGTGTGCCGAGATAGTGCTGGCCAACATTCGCTGCCGTATAAAAGAACCGGTCGGACGATGCTCTTGTATATCAGCCCCTTGAGCTTGGGCGGTATTCTGCGGTCGCAGACCACACCAGTGACCTTCCGCCATTTGGCCCAGGCAGCGCTTATCCGGCCATGGACATCGTGGTCGATGCCTCCAGACTCGTGCATAACGGATCCAAGGTACCTGAACTTCTCCGACTTAACGGCTGGCTCAGGACCTATAAGGATGGTCCTCGAGTCCCGGCTCCCGCAGGCCATGTACTCTGTCTTCGACACATTTAGTTTAAGACCGCCGTTCTCAAGCGTACCCTTCCAGAGGTTCACTTTACGCTCCAGCGTCAGTCGGTTCTCGGCAATGAGTGCTATGTCGTCGGCATACATCATCAGCCATGGAGGCTGGTCCTGGATGTGAGCCGAGACAGTATCGAGCACTACATTGAATAAGAACGGACTAAGAGCCGAGCCCTGGTGAACCCCCACTGTTATCGGGAAGGGTCTAGTGTCGCCAACAGCAGTCCTAACCATAGAAGCGGAATCGTGGTACATGCCTCTGATAATCTCAATATAGGCCTCAGGGATCCCTTTGGATCGCAATGCCCACCAGATACACTGACGAGGCACACAGTCAAAGGCCTTCTGCAGATCTAAAAAGGGCACATGCAGAGCTCTCCTTTTTTCCCTGTATGCCTCCATCAAAGTTCTGAGGGCGAAAATGGCGTCCATGGTGCCCGATCCTGGCTGAAATCCATATTGAGACGCAGAGACAGTACACTCTCGGCGGAGCATGAGGTCGATCATGCGCTCGAAGAGCTTCATGGTATGACTCATAAGCTTAATGCCCCTATAACTACCACAATCTTGAACACTGCCCCTTCCCTTGTAAATAGGGGTAATAAAGCTAAGCCGCCACTGATGCGGCATCTTACCAGTGTTCAAGATATGGTTAAAAAGGTCAGTAAGCATGAGCACACCAAGAGAGCCCAACGATTTCCACGCTTCGATCGGAAAGTCGTCAGGTCCCACCGCTTTTCCGTTCTTCATGCGTCGAAGGCAATTACGTGTTTCGTCAAGGGTTATTGGGGCAATAAGTCCGAGGTTAGGCGGTGGGTCATGATGAAGACTGCATGGGTGCTGAGTATTTAGCAACTCCTGGAAGTAGCTTCTCCACCTCTCCTTCACAGAGTCATGATTACAGAGCAGCGTGCCCTGGGAATCTCTGACGCAAAGACATTTTGCAATATCTTGCGTCACTTTATCCCGGGAACGTGCCAGTTTGTAAATGAGCTTCTGCCCCTCCACAGTTTCAAGTTTATCATACAATGGTGACAAACTCTCACTGCGGGCTCTGGCTACAGCTCTTTTACTGGCACGTTTAGTTACTGTGTACTCCAGTCTGTCTTCAGGAGAGTTGGATTCCTGCCACTTCTTAAAGGCAGCCTTCTTTTCACGAGTCACCTCCTGGACCTCGTCATTCCACCACCATGTCTCCCTGTCGATGACACGTCCTCCCCTAGAAACGCCAAGAACTCGCCTGCCTGCCGCAATGATTGCCGACTGAGCCCGATCCCAAGCATCCTGAGCAGTCTCGGTGTTAGTCGAAAGATTATGACTTTTCACCTCTGCCAGGAAGTCGGTCTGCATCGGTCCATTCAGCAACCACCACTTGATCCGAGGCCTACGTTTTTCGGCTACTTTCTTCTTCGGAGTGACGTTAAAGTCCATGACAAGAAGACGATGTTGGGCCGTTAGGCTTTCGCCTGGAATGACCTTACAGTTAGTTACCCTGCCCATATGACACCGTCTGGTCAATAAGTAGTCTATTTGAGTTGAGTGGGACCCGCACTTATACGTGATAAGGTGCTGAGAATTCTTTTGGAAGAACGTATTCACGACGGCCAGATCAGACGCAATACAGGTTCTCAGAATGTTTTCTCCCTCTGCATTGCGAAGACCGTGCCCAAAACCCCCGTGAACACGTTCATACGGCTCAGCAGCCCTACCGACGTGCCCGTTCAAGTCCCCCCCAACTAAGACCAATTCGGTAGACGGCACAGCAAGTAGCACCCCTTCATACTGCTCCCAGAATGTCTCCTTTTCGGCCGCGCTACATCCCGCCTGGGGAGCATAGGCACTGATTAAGTTTGTGATAACGCCCTCAATCAGTACCCTAATCAGTTTCTACCTGAAGGTGAACTACCTACCTACCTACGAACCTACACTGGGTGTGTATATAAGCCGGTAACCCTGTCCGATGTTACGGGACTTATTACGCTTCCAGCGAGTTTCCTGGAGGAAAGCACACTGGACCCGACGTCTCATGAGTACATCTGCGAGTTCCCTGCATCGTCCGGTTAGAGAGCCAATATTCCACGTTGCAAAGCGGAATTTCCGCCTGGGTACTCGCGTCTTTAACCGTGCCCGTACTTGACACGGTAGCCCTTGCCCACTTATCGCAGGTGTAGGGCGATGTGCCTGCGCGTCGTTTAGCGGCGACGCCCTAGCCGTACCCAGTTTCTTTCTGTGACTTTTCATTATGTCGGCGGATGGCGGTTTTTTACATGGAGCGACTGCCGTCTGACCACCAAAACCCCTTTGTGGGGAAAAACCGGGGGGAGAGGGAAATAGAAGGGGTAGGATAGGTAAAAGGAGGGAGCTAAGGAAAGGAGGAGGGGAAGGGGGGGAGTTAGGACACCATTCTTACGGACTGGATGAGGATGTAAGAGTGGCGGCTCGAGGATCCGGGGTCGCGTACCCGTATGCCCACAAACAAATATCGGACAGATATTTGTCAGGACATCCTCTGGTCAAGAATTTGGAGAAAAGTGGGAAACAGAAATTCGTTCATGGCAGCGAAATAAGATTCCCAAGTTCCCTCTACCTATTCTTCGCTGTGTCCCGCATACAGATGCGACTTCATAAAGTTTTTATATACTTTAGAGTTTATCTGCCTACACTTCTTTTCTCTTCAAAAGAATGATGATTATGATATTATGATGATTCTCTTCAAAAGATGCTAACAAATCTATTTTTATATGAGATCACAATCATTGAACTCTTACTTTGGAGTGAAAGCAAATTTTAAGAGAAATAAAATAAAAACAAAAATTGTTATTATAAAAGCTATATATAACTAGGTATTGCTTTCTCATTTTAATGAGAAGTTTTATTACAATTATTTATACATTTATCATGAAAATATAATACACATATTTATTTCAGGCATATAATATATATCACCTAATCTCATCAAATCACATGATAGGATCAAAGAATTGTGTCACTGATTCGGTTTTTATGATTAGATTTTATCAATCGCAAATAATACTATGCAAAAGTACTCTCAGATCAAGAATTTCCTTTAGCTAGAATTTCGTTGACGGTGCGATTGTCAAACCAATTTTTAGAGGCAACCGCAGATCTAATGCTTCCGGGGATAGCTGACAGGCCCGCATCATTAAACAAAAATTTGACCCAACCGCCTATAAATGTACGTGACGCGGGTGTGAGCTCACCTCCAATATTAATAAAAAGGTTAAACGATAGTCTTCTCTGATCTTCAAGTAACGACTTTGTTAATTTTATGCAGAAAACGGGGTTCAATTTCTCATTTTCCTTATTAGCCAATAATTTATATCCTGACTGTCTGTACGTAATAGAATCGAATTTGACCCAAATGGTGGCCAAAAAACTATAGAATTATCGTCAAAGGTGTAATTGTCTGAATCTTATTAACAAAGTCAAGTCATGAATTCTTCTTCCTGAACAAGGTAATAGCAAAGCAGCTGTATGTCTTTGCACTTGGAAAACATTATTTTTGTCAACACTGTAACTCTGTAGCTCCGAAGACGAAGACAAGACGTCAATATTCCAAATTGGGGCCTTCATATGACTGATGGCTTACGTAACGCTATTGATTTCAAAATGTGCTTTACAAGTACATGGGAACTAAGTTGACCTGATAAATCCGGATCACACAAGGTAAAAACTACCGATTTATGAAGCAAAACAGAACCTATATGATAATTTGAAATTTAATCATGTATTTCTAACAAAAAACTAGCAAATTCACTGGCCTTAAGGTGATTTATATTGTAAGATCTACACTAAGAAATCTTATAGGTTCCACGCAATATTATGAACCTTACGTGTTAATAGACGCCAAGATTCTCTCAGAAACTTCAACTTGTTATTGTTCCATCCATCTAGTGTCCCAGACCGCCACATTATCAGACCTCCATTGTCATTTCGAATAATTTCGGAGGAGGTAAGGTCGGTTCGGTGACCACAAGGGTCATGTCTACGTGAACTTTGTCCAGGCGAGGAATCATGTATGGTCTTGCTAGCGCACGTGCTTTGACATCCGGGTGCCAAAATATCTGTTTCCGCCGAGGGACTACAATAAGATAGATTCCATGAGCCTGGTTTAGATGACACAGTACCTTTGGAATAAGAAAAACGGTGGGAGGAACAACCAAGCTAGATTAAAGTTCCAAGTCCGGGAAAAACGCAACATGAAAGCACACAAAAGCCTGATCGTCGTTTAGATCCAGTGAGACGTAATTAGTCACTACATGAGCTCGACTGGATGCGAGCAGGCAGGAGCAGATTTTATATGCATCTGGTGAATATCTGAAATCAGAAACATCCGTTTTGTTAGATTCATGAAAGTTTCTGTCAAAATCATCATCAACAATCAAAATCATCAGCGCTATCACCGACCTGAACGAGAACAGTACTGCGTTCCATTTCTTTTTGATTGCAATGGAGACGGTGCACTGTTTGTACAAGCCACATTCAACGCATCGGTAGTGAGAAAAGGACGGTGTGGATCGACATGAATAAGTGTTGACCGCCTGCAATTTTGTAGCCACTAAAGCAGATTTTCCATTCCAGTCAAAGGAATAGCGTGAAGCATTTTGGTTTGTAGCTTTAAAATTTTGTTTAAGAATGTCAGAAGTGCGCGATAATTGAGCCTTGGGTACTACAAAACTGGCAAAATTGAGAATCCCGACAAGCCTTTGTATATTTCTGAGGCTTGTACGTTGATCGGTCAACATTTGGTTTATTGCTAATACTAATGGAGGTAATTTGTCTGCAGGTAAACACTTAGTTTGTCCAGGGATTCCAATGTATCCTCAAATACACTAAGCTCTTCTCTGCAACCTTGGATGATTTTTCGAAATTTATCACCTATCCTAGTTTCTTTAGAAAAACTATCACTTTCTCCACATGCTGTAGGATGTTTTTGTCCTGGTTGGCTAACAGAAAATCGTTTAAGTAGACAATAATTCTTATTGCTTGCTCTCTGAGAATTCGAGTTATTCAATTCGTTATTACTGCAAACTCAGCCCAAATGGTAAGCAGGTCATCTCCAAGAGTTCCTCGCGATAATAGAGACGCAGAAATCTCGTGTGGCTTTGCGCAATAAGAAGGTGAAAGTAGGCTTGTGAGAGATCTATTTTGAACATCCAATCTTTCGATTGTAGGAAATCTGACATGCGGTGAACATTTATGAGCTTGAAATGGCGCGTCATGATAAAAGCCTTTAACATTGGCTAAAAGCCTTTAAAATGAAAATTGGTCGATATAAGCCGTTGCTTTTGGAATCAGAAACATTGACGATAGAAAGCTTAGAGAGATCGTTGCCTTTTCTTTGCTCTTTTATCTTGCTTATGATCTGAGTCATGTTAGTTGATTCGAACACATGTAACTTTGAATCGATGGTACTGAAGTACACCAGAGGTGGCTTTTGACTGAAAGGTATGCGATACTACAATATTGTTTTTACGACTAGGTTCGGAGTCAGTGCGCCAGTCTACCGGCTTGTAACCGATCTGAGTCAGAAACTCCGTCTTTTATTGTATCTACTCTGAGGAGACGGTGATAACGCTCGTTTTTGTCCAACCTTACCTTCATCACATTGTCTCATGTTTTGTCGAAAGGAACTTCCCTTATAACAACTTTGAAAATTGCGACTATTCGGTGCGGCCGAATTGAAATGAGGCATGTAGCTGATAACTTGACAACTACTTTGTGGAGGGGCTGCATGAGAGCAATGTGGAAGCGGGTAACTGCGGTTACACCAAGCTGAACCCTGCGATGGCTAAAAATTTCGATTGGGCCCCTGCGAGGGCCGTGTGACTTTAGAGCTGCCTGTGAGGCAGAAGTCACATTTGTTTTCTGGGCAGGCTGCATGAGAGCAATGCGGACGCGGGAGAAATGTTTTCTGGGCAGGCCAAAAACACTTCTTAATTCCACCAGCACGTTCTAAAATTACAGTAAACTTTTCTGCGCTGAAATGAAAAGATTAGTAGCTAACAGAGGAACCTTGCGAAGACCGGATTTAGCAGCCAAATCCTCAGCACAATGGCCACAGATTAATTGAATTAGATCTGTGGAGCTTTTATGAAAATCGCCAGACGAGCAAAGAGCGCTTATCTTTTGTAAAACGTCATAGTTCGATAGGTCTCAATCTTTCGCCCACGACAGTAGATTCCGTAAACCATTTTGTAAAGCTTCCATTTGCTTAAAAAACACACTTAGTTAAGGCAGCATCTGTCTTATCAGCGTGATTGAGATACCGAGCGTTTCATAAGAACTTGTTTCTTCATTAATTTCAAGTTCCGTAAAGCCCGGAGAAAAATTGTACAATTTATTGAACGTCCGCGTATCTGACACCAGACTAATCATCTTTATCCAAATGTGGATGATCAATATGCTTTGAAGGCCAATGAAGCCTTAGAAATTAAAGGATTTCAAAAGAGAGACTGAAATCAATCTTACAATTAACTTAGATCTCCCAGAATTGTCATGAACGATCTCATCATTTATACGGTCGCTCTCCCCTGCCATAAGCGATATGACGTCATCGTTATTAAAATTTGCACTCACTTAAAATCAGCACTCATGTGACAATGGCAATTTCTTTGGAACACGATCTTTCCACTTTCTATTCTTTTATTTCTACGGTGTTTACTCCTCGAATCATTTGACGACGACTAACTACTTGAACTGGAACTTGAACTTAAGGACCTTCGCCGCTGCTGATTCGGTGAGAAAAAAGTTCCCGGAACCACGGACACTCATTGTTTTCCATGCTATACACAAAGGAAACACTATTTTCCGAAAAAAAGATGAAAGAACGATTAACTTTTATTACAAAATTATCAATTAGTTACATGAAACAAGCCGTTAACATTTACGAAAGTAAAACGTTAATAAAATATAAAAAATGTGAAGGTAAATTAACAAATTATATCGGCCTACTTAGACATTCACTATTCAATTTAACATTTAATAAATTAAATGAACGAAATGTGAAATGAAAAAAATATATACATTATTATAGTAATGTAAAAACTTACTTGTATAATATCTTTAAAGAGTCGGAATATGTAACTCGGACGACGACCGACTCGGCGGGAAAATAAAACGCCAATGAATATTTTTACCCACGGCTGACAAAATGTGCCGAGGCTGCCAAGTGGAAGTGACGTCAGGGGAGAAGGCGCGGCCTAAGAAGGAAGTAGAGGCGGGAAACGTAGTGCCTATCTCATTTAATAAGCTTCGAATAAGGGACAGTCAAATTAATGGTCCGTTTGAACATATATTATTTATATCTATGTTTGTTAAAAATATTTTTCTGATCTAACAAGATTTTATAACTGAAATGAAAGAACGGAGTGACTCGTCTCCTTTGCTTCTTTTTAATAATTATAAAAGATGGAAACATCGCCAAAAATATTGGGCATTACTAGAATATAATCAACAGACTATCGAAAGGAACAACGACCGACCTCTGTATATTTACTCTACATTGCTAAATAATTATTTACATAATTAATTTTACGCGCTATATCATGAAGTAGAGGTATTCTAAAATATATGTACTTAAATGTTACATTTGAAAAAATTCCAACACCTTTGCCCTAGAATACATGGATTTCAAAAATGGTAGTAATTATCATCGTAAAATTAATAAAAACAAAATATCAAAAAAATTAACAGTCGAAGAAAAATAAAAAAAATTTTGCAAATTTAAGAGCTCTCTTACGATTTTTTAATGGTGCAAATTTGTGACATATTACATTTTAATTAAATATAATATTAGTAGATGACAACTTTTTGACAAGATTTTTGTTGAATGCTAATTTAACAAATAAATGTGAATCTATATATATAAAATCGAAAGGTCACTCACTCATCACGAAATCTCAGAAATTACAAGTGCTAGGAATCTCAAATTTTGCATAGGAGTTACTTATAGGACGTAGGTGCTCGCTAAGACGGGAATTTGCAATATTCGATTTCTAAGGGGTTGTTTTTGGGGTCGAAAGTTTGTATGAAACTTCGTTACTACAAATGCTAGGAGTCTCAAATTTTGCATAGACGTCACTAGGACGTAGTCATGGAGACAGAAATTAATAATAACATAGTTCACGCGGGTGACACCGCTAGCGGGCCGCTAGTAATATATAAAAGGAGATGTTCCATAAGACGTTGTTGAGGTAAGACGCACACCGCTGATGATAGAAACGTGAAATTTGGACAGATGTTTATTTTCATAACGTTCACCCACTAAGAAGGGATTTTGAAAAATTTCAACCCTAAAAGGGTGAAATAGGGGATTGAAAGTTTGTATAGAAAAATCTTTAAATTGGCACCACTTTTTATCAAACATGATATTCAGATTCTAAAAATACATATTTAATTGAATACGTGTTTCACGATTTATCAGAATTTACCCCCTAAACTGAAAATAATTTCATAACTATATTTAATAAAAAATCGTATGATTCAAGCGGGTGAAGCCGCCTGAGTCTGCTAGTATGTAATAAAGTAAACGATAAACAAAAGTAAAATTCACATTAGTTTTCTATTATCGCTTTCAACGTATTGATTTATATGTGTTATATTAGTATATAAAGCCGAATTGTGCATATGTTTGTATTACACTTGTTTGAGCGCTCTAAGTGAATACTTGAAAAATGAGGGCTGTCTGGTGCTTACTCGCTGTGTCCCTTGCCGTCGTTTCCGGAAAAGTTCTTGACACTGTAAGTAAATTAATATATTGGTATGAATCTTTAAGGAACTTTAAATTTTAAATTTTGCCAGTAATGGCGCAAGGGCACAAAGTATGCTCGAGGTTCCCTCTGCCTGCCTACAAAGCTGTTTGCGGGATACAGCGTGAAGCTTAAAAAAGATTGAGCTAAAAGAGGAATTAAATTCTGATGTACCGTTTTTAACACGCGTAATTTATAGTAGTGTTTTAGAAATATGTTTTTATTACCCTAAATGCAACAAAACTGTGTGAATTTTGAAAACTTTTAAAGTTATTCCTTGATTTAAAAATAAATATAATATAATTTAGTGTAAGAAAATAATATTATTATTAAGATAAATTTGCGTTATTTTTTAATTGAAAAAAAGTATATTTACTTAAAAAATTGTCGTTAATGTTTTGTTAACATAAATGAACTTTTCCTATCTACCATGCTGCAAACACTTGCATAATAGAATAGCCTATTACAATCACTTTAAGGCTGATAACCAGGTTATCAGGACCTGGTAACCTACTCTTTGCGAAAATATCATTCAAGGGAGGGATATGCATCATGTCGCGTATTCCATCAATTTGAGAATTCGAAAAAAGATGGCAATTTGATTTTTTTATGGGAATGGTCCTAATATACAATGGAAATATTAAAGAAGCCAAATTTTTCGCATAGGTATTAGGTTATAGGTAGTTGCTGAAATTTATACAATACTAGTGGACCCGAACGCGGCAACGCCCGCTTGAACTATACGAATATTTGTTAAATATATGTATTTATGAAATTATTTTCAGTTTTCAATAGAGAGATGCGTTAAGCAAGCTCATTTTGGGTGACGTTTTCTAATAACAAACTTTGCAAATCGTTGCTTAGCAACGGTTGTTATTAATATGGCGGAATAAATTGCATGTCAAATTCATAATTAATTTAATATATTGGTATATATCGAAAATATTTTCAAACATAAGAAAAAAAAGTATCCTATGTTCATCCCGAGACTTTCAAGTATCTCTATATGAGTATTTTATCCCAATTAAATTAGGATTTTGGCCCTGATTGCGTAAAAGACAGACAGACAGACAGAGTTACTTTCAAATTTATAATATAGATAAGCTCCAAGAGCGTCGTCTGAGATGGTTTGGCCACGTTACGCGCCGGCCTAAGAACTATGTCGGATGCAAGTGCCTTGCTATATCAGTCCCTGGAGTCAGACCTCCTGGACGCCCAAGGAAGCGCTGGCTGGTTGCGTGATGCAGGACATGAGAGCCAATGGTCTAACCACCGAGGACGCAAAAGACCGTGCAAAGTGGAGTAGGTTGAGTAGAAGGGCAGACCCTGGCAATAGCCGGGATTAATGCCAGGAGGAAGAAGTTATAATTTATTTTATTGCCTTATCCATATCTAATATAGATATGGATAAGGCAATAAAATAAATTATACACATTAAGCCGCATTTGAGTAGTGGACTTGTTATTACGACAAATCGCAATTTCGTTCGCATTCTATGATCCCTATAGCTATTGTATTAAATTTTAAAAATATTATTTTCACAGCTCGTCATTGTGCCTCCAGAACGTGTTCCCGGTATTGTACAAGCATCATCAAAATGTATTGAAGAAATGAATTTAGATAAAGATACCATGCAGAAATTTTTCTCGTGGCAACTAGGTGACTCTGAATCTACCAGAAAATATATGTATTGTCTTGGAGTCAAGTCTGGATATATTGCTGATGATGGAAGCATGGTTAAAAAGGAAGTGCTCGGACTTGCTGGCAGCCATGGCGGCAATATAGATGGTGTTATTGACGAATGCAATAATCTAAAATACAGTGATAAATATGAAGCTGTATTTAAAATTGTAATGTGCTTCCACGAAAAATCCAAGTTAGAGTTCAAAGTTTAATTACTTATTTGACTACATTATCTTTTTTTCAAAAACTTATGATTACCTATTATGATTTTTAGTACTTTTTAAATATATATTAATTAAAGGTGTTTTAAATTTTTACACGTTGACTTTTATTTTATACTTCTCAATTGTCATATGAATATATTTATATGTCAAGCGTGAGTAACTTGATTATACAATAAAAGCTATTTCGCTATTTACTTAATATAGAAATATATAAAACTAGCGGACGCGCGCAGCTTCGCCTGCGTATTGCTTAGGGGTGAATTCTAATAAACCATGAAACACGTGTTCAATGAAATATTTTTAAGAGTCTAAGTTTCAAATTTTATTAACTCGGTGGCGATTTAAAGATTTTTCCATACGAACTTTCAACCTCTTATTGGCAACCTTAGGGGGAAATTTGAAAAAACCGTGAAGCATGTGTTCAATTAAATATTTTTAAGAGTCTGAATTTCAAATTTTATAATTATCGGTGGCGTTTTAAAGATTACTCCATACAAACTTTCAACCCCTTATTTGCACCCTTAGGGGAAAAATTCTAGAGGATCATGAAACACGTGTTCAATTAAATACTTTTAAAAATCTAAATTTTAAATTTTATAAAAATCGGTGCCGATTTAAATTATTTTCCATACAAACTTTCAACCCCTATTTCACCCCTTTAGGGTTAAAATTTTTCAAAATCCCTTCTTAGTGGATGTCCAAATTACGAAAGTAAACATCTGTCCAAATTTGACGTTTCTACCATCAGCGGTTACGGCTGTGCGTGCGTCTTACCTTGAGGACAAGTCCTTTTATATATATAGATAACATAAGTCTAATTCTAGGTAATATCTAAAAAAAAATATTAAAATAAATGTATAAGACGACGTAACTCCCCCTGAGTTGTGTTTTTTTTTTTACACATAAGTGCAAAACCCTGTGACCAAAAATTAAAGAGTGTAGCGACTAAAAACCAATTTACCTGGGTGTTTTACATCTATATAGCCTTTAAGGGCTAAGTCTGTTTATACAATTGTAAAGTTGGTAGTTTAATAATTCAAATTGGTATATTTATTTATGATATGTGACGAACGTAACAAAATAAAAATTGTAAAGTCAATAAAAAACAATTCCATATACTAATTAATAATTCTATTTGAGCCAGCCGTGGTGTCTGGCAGAAGCGTGCGATTAGAAACGCGGTGTTGACCGCCCGTTTTCCACTCGGGGGATTGTAATCTATATATATAAAATCGAAAAGTCACTCACTCATCATGAAATCTCAGAAACTACATGTGCTAGGAATCTCAAACTTTGCATAGGAGTTATTTATAGGACGTAGGTGCTCGCTAAGATGGGAATTTGCAATATTCGAATCCTAAGGGGTTGTTTTTGGGGTTGAAAGTTTGTATGAAACTTCGTTACTATAAATGCTAGGAGTCTCAAATTTTGCATGGACGTCACTTATAGGACGTAGGTACTCATGGACAGATAATAACGTAGTTCACGCAGGCGAAGCCGCGAGCGGGCCGCTAGTATTTAATATTTTCCTGTCATCGTTCTGGCAACGAAGCAAAATGCGGTGTTAAGTGTTTTTACAGGAACAGAGTATCTTATCATAAGTTCCCACGTATGTTTTATAATAAAAAATCCTTAATAACCCGAAGGTTTAAATAATATTTACACTAGATATCAATATAAATGCGTTAAAAATATATCTACATTACAGAATGAACGTAATTTACTAGATCAAATAAATTATCGTACAGTTTCAACGGGCAAAGCCACAGTCGTGTCGCTATTAAAAATATTTAATATTTTTATATCTTTCAGTTTTATTATCAAGACAATTTAGTTTTATGTTAATGTACTTCAAAAACATGAATATATAACAGAATAAGCGATAACAGAATGCATTGATTAATAAGTGTTTGATTGGTATAAAGGAGAATTGCATATTTTTTATGTTACAATTGTTTGGGAGCTCTTTGTGAATTTTTGAACAATAGTTGAGGAATTGGAAGTACTTGAAAAATGAGGGCTGTCTGGTACTTAGTCACTGTGTCTGTCGTGGTCGTTTACGCACATGATATTGACAGAGTAAGTAAATTGATATATATATCCTATCCTATCCTATCCTATCTATATATATAAAATCGAAAGGTCACTCACTCATCACGAAATCTCAGAAACTACAAGTGCTAGGAATCTCAAATTTTGCATAGGAGTTATTTATAGGTATATTATGCTCGCTAAGACGGGAATTTACAATATTCGACTCCTAAGGGATTGTTTTTGGGGTTGAAAGTTTGTATGAAACTTCGTTATTACAAATGCTAGGAGTCTCAAATTTTGCATGGACGTCATTATTAGGACGTAGGTACTCATGGAGACAGGAATTAATAATAACGTAGTTCACGCAGGCGAAGCCGCGAGCGGGCCGCTAGTATCTTATAAAACAAAGTCGCTTTTCGTGTCTGTCTGTTGTTTCTAACTCTTCTTCTTCTAAACCACCCAACGGATTTTGATGCGGTCTTCACCATTAAGCCGAGTGTTTTTCGTAGAAGGTTTATATATAGTTTATTATTTGTACATTCTTATGTAAATTAACATAAATACGATAAATGTGTATAAAGTCCTACCCGTTGAGACACTTTCGCGCATGCGCTGCTTTAATGGTAAGTACTACTTGAAAAAATGTACTGGAGTATTGTTCCTCTTAATAAGATCTACAAAATAGTCCGCAACGGTATATTCGTATTTTTTAAGAATAACGTGTAGTGATCATTTTTCTGTCTTAAAATAATAATTTCAATATTTTTTTTATTGTGAGTCATATTTTTCCATAATGGTATTAATCCTTATCCTTTAAAATACTTTATTAATTCTCTACGTTAAACGAAGATAAAAATTGCTTTTTACACTATTTCGAAATTGCGAATAGTTTTACAGAAAAACGCATTTAATTGTTGACACATCCCGCCGTTCACACATCAGCTGTATCGGCTCAAGTTTTACTTATAACATTAGTTATTAGCATATAAATAAGTATATTAGTTACGTTGGCCATTTAATGTAGATCAAAACTGTCTTTTACTGTTTTACATCTTAATAAGTACTTTAGAAGTTGTTACAATATCAAAAAATCCTTGCTGCGAAACGGCTCGCCACTCGCCATGCGTCCGCCGCGCCCGCCTGCCTTACACGCATCGGTGGTTCAGTGGTAGAATGCTCGCCTGCCACGCGGGCGGCCCGGGTTCGATTCCCGGCTTTTCACCAGGGACAGAATACCCTTTTCAGTATTAACCACAAGCTCGAAAAAAAAAACCTGCCTGCCTTTATAGCAACGAAGATTTAGATGCGTTTGCACGTATTGGATAATTGGAGTTGTATGTATTATTTCAGCGCGATATATTTGGTTTCATATTCTTTGTAGTAGTTATTAGTAGGTAGGATTTTGTTTATAATTTCTTCCGTTTAAAAATAGTCATTTAACTATCTAAAATTAGTCATTTAAATATATTTTAATAAGTACTTGAAAAGATTAGTAGCGCAGATTTAAAATTACGGTACCTACTAAAAAATCCTTGCTGTGTAAAACAATTGGAAAATCCTTATTGAAACTACGAAAATGCGGGTTGCATTAGGGTTTAATTAATTTTCACATTATCTTAAGTGCTTTACAAACACATATTATATGAATAATCCAGTAGTAAAAGCGGGCGAAGCCGCAAGAGGGTCGCTAGTATATATATTTTCAATGTTTAGCCTAAGCAATCATCATAGAAAGATACACATACCCCTTTAATTTTTTAATTTCTTCTTCAGTTTTTCACTTTGTGCTAATATGTACTAAATTTACTTTCCAATCAATAAAATAACGTTATTTTAGCATTAAAATAATGTTAATGAATAATTTACTTATTTTGATAGAAAATATATTTATTTTAGTGAAAGTAATCGTCTCTTTAAAATATTTTTGAGTTGATTATTTTATTAAATTCCACACTCTATATCCTATAGAGATGTTTTAAAACATTCTTTTTTGTTTTATTTTAATAAAATTATTCTTTCAGACCATCATTCTGCCTCCAGCACGTGCTTTCGATATTGTACAAGCATCATCAAAATGCATTGAAGAATTGAACTTAGAAAAAAATATCCTGCAGAAATATTTGGCCTGGGAGTTAAGTGACTGTGAGTCTACCAGAAAATATATGTACTGTCTTGGAACCCAGTCTGGATATATTGCTAATGATGGAAGCATTGTCAAAAACAAAGCGTTTGAAGTTGTTGGCAGCCACAGGAACAGAGTAAATGGTATTATAGACGAATGTCACGAATTTAAACATAATGACAAATACGAAGCAGTATATCGCAATGTGATGTGCTTTAACAAAAAATCCAGATTGCATTTTAAAGTCTAATACGTTCTCTTTTATTACTAATACTTTATTACTGTTTTAACATATTAATTAAAATTGTTATATATTATAATATTAGAATTTTATTGTTGAATTTAATTTGAACGTAACGTGACTGTCACTGTAATGAGTAAACTAGCCACCTTATTCCTTAAAAGCCTTATGCAATATTTTTGTACAACAGCCTTATGCAACATTTTTTTTTCAATAATTGTACGGCAATTGATCTAAAAATGCAATTGTTTTGTTATAAAATCCTTCTTATAAAAGTGTGGCTGGAAAAGTTAAATTACTATCCCCTAACTCCTAATAGTTGAGTATCTGTGTCATTATCACCAGCTCCAGTAACATCATCAGATGATAACTACAATAAGCAAATATATGATTATTATAAGAAATTATATAATTGTATGTGGGTATAAAATTCGAAGGTTTCCTTCTTTCGAAGGATCTTTAGATCCTGACTTGCTATTAACATGTAGGGAACATTACTTATTCTAAATTAATATTAATATATTTACTAGAATCATCCGCACGCAGCGCATTGGAACAACTCAAACCTGTTCCGAGTTTTTTGTTATGCGTGCCGTAGGCTGCTAGCCAGCATCGCCACGTTTAAAGAGTCGGCTAGAATCGCTTGCGACATTCACTTCTGTATCCATTGCTCTCTTAGCTTGCATTCAATTCTCAACCTTAACTTCTTGCTATTACGTGCTAGTTTAGCTTGTATTTTCTATTGGTATTTATTTAAATTTCTTTATTTCCTTCTGTGATCATTTTCTCTTCACGTATCTGTGAGTTAAATAAATTTGGACAATTTCTCCACAAAATTTGGATTTTTAATTTTACTCATTTAGTGTAAAATAAATAAGATCATATTAAATAGTGGTATCACATCTCAACCGCTATATTGGTGACCCCTAAATTGGTGAGCACTACAATAAATACCTACGTTTACTGCTGGCAAGAAGATTTAAAACGGCAGGAGGCCATTTTAACGACCTTGGCAAGTGACCTCTGATACAAGATGGAGGACGCGACTACATCCAACGTGTGCAGAATTGGCGTGCGTATTCCACCATTCTGGCCGGAAGAACCAGCCCTTTGGTTTTCACAAATGGAAGGTCAGTTTGCTTTATCTAATATAACAAGTGATACTACAAAATTTTATTACGTTGCCGCTCAGTTAGATAATCAATTTGCTGTCGAGGTGAAGGATATTATCATTTCTCCTCCCGAGACGGATAAATACATCACTCTTAAAACGCAACTGATTAAAAGATTGTCTGCGTCTCAAGAAAAGAAAGTGATGCAGTTGCTGAGGCACGAGCAGCTAGGTGATCGCAAGCCATCACAGTTTCTGCGATACATGCAAGATCTTGCGGGTTCATCTGTCCCCAAGGATTTTTTAAAAACATTATGGTCGAGTAGGTTACCACAAAACATTCAAACGGTTATAGCTTCACAGCCTGATCTGCCTATCGAAAAATTAGCTGACCTGGCAGACAAGGTGCATGAGATAGCACCCTCATCACCACAGGTCGCAAGCACATCTGCGATGGCCACACCCCCTGCATCCTCCATGTTGGAAGAGATGGCCAAGCAGATCCAACTCCTGACCAAGCAGGTATCGGAACTCTCGACCCAGGTACGTCACAACTCGGTCTCATCAAAATTTAAAGAGCGTTCCCGGAGCCATTCCAGACATCGCAGGAAGTCGACTACCCGGCAAAAGTGTTGGTACCATTTTAAATTTGGTTCAAATGCTAAAAAATGTGTGCAGCCATGTAATTACGGAGAGTCGGAAAACTCTCTGGGCAGCCGGAAGTAGCGGCCAACGTCTGCCCTTTACCTACAGGCCGTCTTTTCATTACCGACCGTATTTCAAAAATGCTTTTCCTCATTGATACTGGCTCGGATCTCTGCGTTTTTCCACGGTTGGCTACCAAGGCGCCCTGTACCAAGACGAAGTATGAACTCATGGCGGCGAACGGTACAGTCATTCATACTTACGGTCCTACATTGTTACACTTAGACCTAGGACTAAAGCGTACTTTCACCTGGAAATTTACCATCGCTGATGTTTCAAAGCCCATTATCGGCGTAGATTTTTTGATATTTTACAATCTTCTTGTAGATTGCAGATGTCAGCGACTCGTCGATGGAAATACCACTCTGTCAGTGCAAGCAATAAAAGAAAATATCTCCGATGACCTTGCGTCAGTCAAAGCCATTTCGGGAGAATCAAAATATCATCAGCTGCTTCATGAGTTTCCAGAGGTAACGAGACCATCAGGTACGTCTTCCTTACCTAAGCATAATACCGTGCATTACATCAAAACCATTCCTGGACCACCGGTTACCAGTAGACCTCGTCGTTTAGACCCAGTTAGACTGAAAGCAGCCAAAAAAGAATTTGACGATATGCTGTCACAGGGAACTGCCCGCTCCTCTAACAGTTCGTGGTCGTCCGCTTTGCACTTAGTTAAGAAGAAGGACGACGGATGGAGACCATGTGGTGATTACAGAGCACTCAATGCTCGCACAGTACCTGACAGGTATCCGATACGCCATATCCAAGATTTTTCCTACCAACTCTCTGGTTGTACAGTATTTTCAACTATCGATCTAGTCAAGGCGTACAATCAAATACCAGTACACGTCAATGATATCCACAAAACAGCCATTACAACTCCTTTTGGACTTTTCGAGTTCCCGTACATGACCTTCGGACTGCGCAATGCAGCACAAACCTTTCAAAGGTTCATGGACGAAGTGCTACGTGATTTTGATGACTTTTGTTTTGGTTACTTAGACGACATTTTGGTATTTTCCAGTTCTGAAGAACAACATCATCGCCACATCAGACTACTCTTCACCAGGCTCAAAGAGTATGGTGTTTTGATAAACACATCCAAGTGTGTCTTCGGGCAGCGACAGGTAAAATTTCTTGGTTACCTAGTGTCAGATTCTGGGACTCAACCTTTAGAGACGAACGTAAAGAGCATACAGGAGTGCAATGTGCCGAAAACTGCTAAGGAATTACGACGTTTCCTCGGTATGTTCAATTTTTATCGGCGTTTTATTCCCGACGCCGCAAATATCCAAGCACCATTAGATGCTGCGCTTCTAGGACCTAAGATGAAAGGAGCTAAGCCGATCACTATGACACCGGAGATGATGGAAGCCTTTCAAAAATGTAAGACTTGTTTATCTCAAGCCACATTACTGGCTCACCCAGATCCTTCTGCAGAGCTAGCTATTGCCACTGATGCTTCTGATGTCGGAATTGGAGCAGTTCTTCAACAACGTGTTAATAACGTATGGCAACCTCTTGGTTTCTTTTCTAAAAAATTAACATCTGCGCAGAAGAAGTATAGTCCTTACGACAGAGAACTGTTAGCCATTTATGAAGCCATTAAATATTTTCGACACATGGTTGAGGCTCGAAACTTCGTGATTCATACGGATCATAAACCTCTCACATATGCATTCAACATTAACAGGGAGAAATGCTCACCGCGCCAATATCGGTACTTTGATTATATTTCTCAGTTCGCAACTATTATTCAATACTTACCAGGACGTTTGAACGTAGTGGCTGATACTCTGTCACGACTGGAAGAGGTGAGTCGATCTATTGATTACCAGGCTCTAGCACTTGCTCAAGATACTGATCCTGAACTGCTAGGTCTGCTTCAAAAAGGCTCATCGTTAAAACTGGTTAAGGTAGATTTGCCAGACTCTAACCAGAAGTTATACTGTGACGTATCAATGTCTTCTCCGCGCCCGTTCATTACTGAGAAGTTTCGCCGACAAGTTTTTGAAACTTTACACAGCTTGAGCCATCCTGGTAGGACAGCTACAGTGCGGCTGGTTACACAGAGATTCGTATGGCCAGGGATTCGCAAAGACTGTAGAGAGTGGACCCGAGAGTGTGTACTTTGTCAAAAGAGCAAAGTTCACCGTCATACCCTTGCTCCCTTATCCTCAATTCCAACTCCTACATCGAGGTTTGAACACATCCACCTCGACATCGTCGGACCTTTAACTATTTCGTCTGATTTCAGATATTGCCTTACTGTCATCGACCGTTTCACACGATGGCCTGAGGCATTCCCACTTAAGGACATCACAGCTGATTCCTGTGCTGCCGGTCTTCTCTCTGGTTGGATAGCAAGATTTGGCTGCCCTCTTCGAATTACAACCGATAGGGGTCGGCAATTCGAGTCGCATCTCTTCAAGGCACTATCAGCCATGGTTGGTGCATATCACTTTACGACTACTTCGTATCATCCAGCTTCCAACGGCTTGATCGAGAGACTCCATCGGCAGCTGAAGGCAGCTATCATGTGCCATCCCTCTTCGACCTGGACGGAAGCACTTCCCTTAGTGCTGCTGGGCATCCGTAGCGCTTGGAAGGATGACATTCAGGCTTCAGCGGCTGAGCTGGTCTACGGGGAGCCCCTTCGACTTCCAGGGCAATTTCTAGCACCCTCGGAAGATTATAGGACAGCAGATAGCACAAATCTGGTCACTCGTCTTCGTGCTGGTATGGCACGACTCTCACCGAAGCCCACGTCATGGCACAGGACAGGTCCTTTTTATATGCCAACTGACCTTGCAGAGACAACACATGTTTTTTTACGGCAGGACCACGTCCGCAAACCACTGGAACCACCTTATGCAGGCCCATACAAGGTTCTCAAGAGGACTCCTAAGTATTTCAAAATAGATATATGTGGTAAGCCTAATAACGTTAGTGTGGACAGGATCAAGCCCGCATATGTTACACGAGAGGCCGTTCCTGTATTAAAGAGGATAACAACAGCACCAAGGGCTGTCTCTCAATCCAACGTGGAGCAGACAATTCAGAAGCGGACAAGAAGCGGCAGAAGAATTAGGTTTCCAGACTACTATCGCCCTTAACCAGGTCTCTGGGGGGGAGTACTGTAGGGAACATTACTTATTCTAAATTAATATTAATATATTTACTAGAATCATCCGCACGCAGCGCATTGGAACAACTCAAACCTGTTCCGAGTTTTTTGTTATGCGTGCCGTAGGCTGCTAGCCAGCATCGCCACGTTTAAAGAGTCGGCTAGAATCGCTTGCGACATTCACTTCTGTATCCATTGCTCTCTTAGCTTGCATTCAATTCTCAACCTTAACTTCTTGCTATTACGTGCTAGTTTAGCTTGTATTTTCTATTGGTATTTATTTAAATTTCTTTATTTCCTTCTGTGATCATTTTCTCTTCACGTATCTGTGAGTTAAATAAATTTGGACAATTTCTCCACAAAATTTGGATTTTTAATTTTACTCATTTAGTGTAAAATAAATAAGATCATATTAAATAGTGGTATCACATCTCAACCGCTATAAACATTAGAAGTGCCGAAGATTGAGACCCCCCTTGAACCGCCGTCGTGACAAATTTGTCCCATTCTACTTATTATGTTAATTGTTAGTATAATACAAAAAAAATATTATTAAAGTAATTCGTAAAATATGTAGACCATCTTTAATAATCAATTCTTATTTTTTAACAAACATAAAACTACCACTAAACAAAACACAAAGAAAGAATCAAATATTTCAAATACGTTCTAAGGTCGTGACAACTAACTGAATAACTCTTAGAAAATTATAAGTTATTGAAATTAGTTAATATTATTATTAGGCCAAGTAATGCATTAATATATTCTTCATCAGTGATATATCACAGATGATTTATAACATTGCGTGGTGATGCCTCAAGAATTCGGCGGAAAATGCCAGCGGAGTGCATAGCACTAGGTTCCCAGGTTCCCTCTACCTACCCTACAATTGCCCACATTTGGTATCGAGTGTTTTTCTGAAATTCAAGCCTAGCTTAGTAATCCTTTCATCTGATACCTCACTTGAACTAATGGCAAAATTTAGTATTGACACCAATTTTACCCCACTTTTCAGGCTATTATTTTTTAAGATTTATGCATAAATCTTAAAAAATAATAGCCTGAAAAGTGTATAGTTATGTAATGTAAGTAATGTATAGTAATGTGTAAGTAATGTATAGTTTTCAGGTTTTTTCCTGTACTAGTACTACATGTAGATGCTAGCTGCCAAATTTCATAATTCAAAGTTAACTGAAAGTACCTTATTAATTTGATTCCCTTTATAGTGTCGAAATACACGTTTTTTACTATATAAATGGTCATATCTTTTTTTAAGGGCGCTTTTTCAGGAAATCAAGGGACTGTAGATCGTCATATAGTTGATATTCATATACTGATATGAATATCAACTCGATTTCTTCAAGCAATCCTGAGATAAAGGCACAGACATACGGATGGACAAAAAAATGATCTTATAAGGGTTTTTTTCTTAAAAGCTACAGAACCCTAAAAATTTAGGCATTGACTGCTAAACCTACTATTCAATGTTTTTCTGCCGCCGCATCTCCCTTTCACCTGTATCTCGTCCGCGAAGCATAAAAATATGTTAAATTATACCCTCAAATAATAAAATAATAATGGCGGGACAAAAATGACCCAGCGGCAGTTCTAGGTATATCTAATTTTTTTTTCGAAAAGTATGACTGGTATTAAATTATTTATATTTCAAATTAAATAAATGTGTAAAGTTGGTAATAGTAAAAAATTTTCATCTACATAAATTAACAAATAAAAAAGTTATATACAATCAACCTTGCGTTTGGGTCAAAAATAGGACGGCGGCGCTTCTAGTGTTAATGATAATATTGGGAAAGTAAGCTCCCTCAAATAAAACAAGATTCTTATCATCGTGATCGATCGACCAATAATGGAGAAATTGGGAGACAAACACAAAAATGTAGTTAACGAACATAGAGATAGAAAATGAGGAGGCATTTTCGAAAAAAGAAGTCGGTTAAAAACTAATATGTAGCGTGAATATGTAATAGAGTAAGCGATAAACAAAAATAAAATGTATCAAGAAAAAACTTGACATATTGCCATTTAAGTAGATATTGTTTTCATGTGTTTGAGTAATATATAAAGCCGAATTGTAAATAATTTTACTTTTACACGCGTCTAAGCGCTCTCCATGGATACTGACAAGATGAGGGCTGTGTGGTGCTTGTTTCTTGTGACTCTTGCCACCGTTAATGCAGGAAATGTGAAAGTGGAGGTAAGTTATTTATAGTAAGATATGGTCATTCTCTCACCTAGGTAGATACCTAGGTGAGGGAATGACCGTGGTAGGTAGGTAGGCACCTTGTTGTGCGGAAAAACTCGTGACGTTGCTTAATATAATTATTATTTTTTTTTAGAATCAGCTTACATGTGTATATTTTCGTAAAAAATACAAATCTAGTAGCAGCATTAGATAGATAGATTACTAATTTTATTTTACTTACTGGACTTACTAAAATATTGGATTTAAAATATTGAGATCTATAAAAAAATATATGGTTCGAATCACTTGTTCTATATACATTTCAACTTTAGCTTATTTTAAGGAACATCAATCAAAACGTTCCTCGATTTATATTCTGTTGTTAGGAAGTAATTTGCAAACATAACTGTGCTTAAGTTTATTAATGTCTCAGTGAGATAACCAAAGATAACCTAATATCTAATCTTGACCTCCTGTTGACACTCGTATCAACTTTTATAAACTTTGTATCATTTTATATTTTTTAACCTTTACTGGTTTTTTTCCTTGAAAACAAAGTAAATAAAAATTATGTTAAGCATTACCTAAGGGAGATATTATCTCCCACCCAAAACTTCAACTTCGTCGTATTCCGCATGTAACAGAGAAGGCAGAGTGGGCCTAGTGTTAACACACTCAGCACCACGCTCAACACCGAATTCTCTAACGGCGAAACTCAACGCCGCGCTTTTTTGGCACCAGGGCGAAGAAAATGAAAATATTAAATATTTGAATTCCTAAAGTCGCTGAATCGAATCCACAAACTATCTCGATTACACACTAGTAGACTGACACACTGTCAGTGCAAGCAATAAAAGAAAATATCTCCGATGACCTTGCGTCAGTCAAAGCCATTTCGGGAGAATCAAAATATCATCAGCTGCTTCATGAGTTTCCAGAGGTAACGAGACCATCAGGTACGTCTTCCTTACCTAAGCATAATACCGTGCATTACATCAAAACCATTCCTGGACCACCGGTTACCAGTAGACCTCGTCGTTTAGACCCAGTTAGACTGAAAGCAGCCAAAAAAGAATTTGACGATATGCTGTCACAGGGAACTGCCCGCTCCTCTAACAGTTCGTGGTCGTCCGCTTTGCACTTAGTTAAGAAGAAGGACGACGGATGGAGACCATGTGGTGATTACAGAGCACTCAATGCTCGCACAGTACCTGACAGGTATCCGATACGCCATATCCAAGATTTTTCCTACCAACTCTCTGGTTGTACAGTATTTTCAACTATCGATCTAGTCAAGGCGTACAATCAAATACCAGTACACGTCAATGATATCCACAAAACAGCCATTACAACTCCTTTTGGACTTTTCGAGTTCCCGTACATGACCTTCGGACTGCGCAATGCAGCACAAACCTTTCAAAGGTTCATGGACGAAGTGCTACGTGATTTTGATGACTTTTGTTTTGGTTACTTAGACGACATTTTGGTATTTTCCAGTTCTGAAGAACAACATCATCGCCACATCAGACTACTCTTCACCAGGCTCAAAGAGTATGGTGTTTTGATAAACACATCCAAGTGTGTCTTCGGGCAGCGACAGGTAAAATTTCTTGGTTACCTAGTGTCAGATTCTGGGACTCAACCTTTAGAGACGAACGTAAAGAGCATACAGGAGTGCAATGTGCCGAAAACTGCTAAGGAATTACGACGTTTCCTCGGTATGTTCAATTTTTATCGGCGTTTTATTCCCGACGCCGCAAATATCCAAGCACCATTAGATGCTGCGCTTCTAGGACCTAAGATGAAAGGAGCTAAGCCGATCACTATGACACCGGAGATGATGGAAGCCTTTCAAAAATGTAAGACTTGTTTATCTCAAGCCACATTACTGGCTCACCCAGATCCTTCTGCAGAGCTAGCTATTGCCACTGATGCTTCTGATGTCGGAATTGGAGCAGTTCTTCAACAACGTGTTAATAACGTATGGCAACCTCTTGGTTTCTTTTCTAAAAAATTAACATCTGCGCAGAAGAAGTATAGTCCTTACGACAGAGAACTGTTAGCCATTTATGAAGCCATTAAATATTTTCGACACATGGTTGAGGCTCGAAACTTCGTGATTCATACGGATCATAAACCTCTCACATATGCATTCAACATTAACAGGGAGAAATGCTCACCGCGCCAATATCGGTACTTTGATTATATTTCTCAGTTCGCAACTATTATTCAATACTTACCAGGACGTTTGAACGTAGTGGCTGATACTCTGTCACGACTGGAAGAGGTGAGTCGATCTATTGATTACCAGGCTCTAGCACTTGCTCAAGATACTGATCCTGAACTGCTAGGTCTGCTTCAAAAAGGCTCATCGTTAAAACTGGTTAAGGTAGATTTGCCAGACTCTAACCAGAAGTTATACTGTGACGTATCAATGTCTTCTCCGCGCCCGTTCATTACTGAGAAGTTTCGCCGACAAGTTTTTGAAACTTTACACAGCTTGAGCCATCCTGGTAGGACAGCTACAGTGCGGCTGGTTACACAGAGATTCGTATGGCCAGGGATTCGCAAAGACTGTAGAGAGTGGACCCGAGAGTGTGTACTTTGTCAAAAGAGCAAAGTTCACCGTCATACCCTTGCTCCCTTATCCTCAATTCCAACTCCTACATCGAGGTTTGAACACATCCACCTCGACATCGTCGGACCTTTAACTATTTCGTCTGATTTCAGATATTGCCTTACTGTCATCGACCGTTTCACACGATGGCCTGAGGCATTCCCACTTAAGGACATCACAGCTGATTCCTGTGCTGCCGGTCTTCTCTCTGGTTGGATAGCAAGATTTGGCTGCCCTCTTCGAATTACAACCGATAGGGGTCGGCAATTCGAGTCGCATCTCTTCAAGGCACTATCAGCCATGGTTGGTGCATATCACTTTACGACTACTTCGTATCATCCAGCTTCCAACGGCTTGATCGAGAGACTCCATCGGCAGCTGAAGGCAGCTATCATGTGCCATCCCTCTTCGACCTGGACGGAAGCACTTCCCTTAGTGCTGCTGGGCATCCGTAGCGCTTGGAAGGATGACATTCAGGCTTCAGCGGCTGAGCTGGTCTACGGGGAGCCCCTTCGACTTCCAGGGCAATTTCTAGCACCCTCGGAAGATTATAGGACAGCAGATAGCACAAATCTGGTCACTCGTCTTCGTGCTGGTATGGCACGACTCTCACCGAAGCCCACGTCATGGCACAGGACAGGTCCTTTTTATATGCCAACTGACCTTGCAGAGACAACACATGTTTTTTTACGGCAGGACCACGTCCGCAAACCACTGGAACCACCTTATGCAGGCCCATACAAGGTTCTCAAGAGGACTCCTAAGTATTTCAAAATAGATATATGTGGTAAGCCTAATAACGTTAGTGTGGACAGGATCAAGCCCGCATATGTTACACGAGAGGCCGTTCACAGGAACGGCCCTTGGTGCTGTTGTTATCCTCTTTAATACAGATTAAAGAGGATAACAACAGCACCAAGGGCTGTCTCTCAATCCAACGTGGAGCAGACAATTCAGAAGCGGACAAGAAGCGGCAGAAGAATTAGGTTTCCAGACTACTATCGCCCTTAACCAGGTCTCTGGGGGGGAGTACTGTAGGGAACATTACTTATTCTAAATTAATATTAATATATTTACTAGAATCATCCGCACGCAGCGCATTGGAACAACTCAAACCTGTTCCGAGTTTTTTGTTATGCGTGCCGTAGGCTGCTAGCCAGCATCGCCACGTTTAAAGAGTCGGCTAGAATCGCTTGCGACATTCACTTCTGTATCCATTGCTCTCTTAGCTTGCATTCAATTCTCAACCTTAACTTCTTGCTATTACGTGCTAGTTTAGCTTGTATTTTCTATTGGTATTTATTTAAATTTCTTTATTTCCTTCTGTGATCATTTTCTCTTCACGTATCTGTGAGTTAAATAAATTTGGACAATTTCTCCACAAAATTTGGATTTTTAATTTTACTCATTTAGTGTAAAATAAATAAGATCATATTAAATAGTGGTATCACATCTCAACCGCTATAAACATTAGAAGTGCCGAAGATTGAGACCCCCCTTGAACCGCCGTCGTGACAAATTTGTCCCATTCTACTTATTATGTTAATTGTTAGTATAATACAAAAAAAATATTATTAAAGTAATTCGTAAAATATGTAGACCATCTTTAATAATCAATTCTTATTTTTTAACAAACATAAAACTACCACTAAACAAAACACAAAGAAAGAATCAAATATTTCAAATACGTTCTAAGGTCGTGACAACTAACTGAATAACTCTTAGAAAATTATAAGTTATTGAAATTAGTTAATATTATTATTAGGCCAAGTAATGCATTAATATATTCTTCATCAGTGATATATCACAGATGATTTATAACATTGCGTGGTGATGCCTCAAGAATTCGGCGGAAAATGCCAGCGGAGTGCATAGCACTAGGTTCCCAGGTTCCCTCTACCTACCCTACAATTGCCCACATTTGGTATCGAGTGTTTTTCTGAAATTCAAGCCTAGCTTAGTAATCCTTTCATCTGATACCTCACTTGAACTAATGGCAAAATTTAGTATTGACACCAATTTTACCCCACTTTTCAGGCTATTATTTTTTAAGATTTATGCATAAATCTTAAAAAATAATAGCCTGAAAAGTGTATAGTTATGTAATGTAAGTAATGTATAGTAATGTGTAAGTAATGTATAGTTTTCAGGTTTTTTCCTGTACTAGTACTACATGTAGATGCTAGCTGCCAAATTTCATAATTCAAAGTTAACTGAAAGTACCTTATTAATTTGATTCCCTTTATAGTGTCGAAATACACGTTTTTTACTATATAAATGGTCATATCTTTTTTTAAGGGCGCTTTTTCAGGAAATCAAGGGACTGTAGATCGTCATATAGTTGATATTCATATACTGATATGAATATCAACTCGATTTCTTCAAGCAATCCTGAGATAAAGGCACAGACATACGGATGGACAAAAAAATGATCTTATAAGGGTTTTTTTCTTAAAAGCTACAGAACCCTAAAAATTTAGGCATTGACTGCTAAACCTACTATTCAATGTTTTTCTGCCGCCGCATCTCCCTTTCACCTGTATCTCGTCCGCGAAGCATAAAAATATGTTAAATTATACCCTCAAATAATAAAATAATAATGGCGGGACAAAAATGACCCAGCGGCAGTTCTAGGTATATCTAATTTTTTTTTCGAAAAGTATGACTGGTATTAAATTATTTATATTTCAAATTAAATAAATGTGTAAAGTTGGTAATAGTAAAAAATTTTCATCTACATAAATTAACAAATAAAAAAGTTATATACAATCAACCTTGCGTTTGGGTCAAAAATAGGACGGCGGCGCTTCTAGTGTTAATGATAATATTGGGAAAGTAAGCTCCCTCAAATAAAACAAGATTCTTATCATCGTGATCGATCGACCAATAATGGAGAAATTGGGAGACAAACACAAAAATGTAGTTAACGAACATAGAGATAGAAAATGAGGAGGCATTTTCGAAAAAAGAAGTCGGTTAAAAACTAATATGTAGCGTGAATATGTAATAGAGTAAGCGATAAACAAAAATAAAATGTATCAAGAAAAAACTTGACATATTGCCATTTAAGTAGATATTGTTTTCATGTGTTTGAGTAATATATAAAGCCGAATTGTAAATAATTTTACTTTTACACGCGTCTAAGCGCTCTCCATGGATACTGACAAGATGAGGGCTGTGTGGTGCTTGTTTCTTGTGACTCTTGCCACCGTTAATGCAGGAAATGTGAAAGTGGAGGTAAGTTATTTATAGTAAGATATGGTCATTCTCTCACCTAGGTAGATACCTAGGTGAGGGAATGACCGTGGTAGGTAGGTAGGCACCTTGTTGTGCGGAAAAACTCGTGACGTTGCTTAATATAATTATTATTTTTTTTTAGAATCAGCTTACATGTGTATATTTTCGTAAAAAATACAAATCTAGTAGCAGCATTAGATAGATAGATTACTAATTTTATTTTACTTACTGGACTTACTAAAATATTGGATTTAAAATATTGAGATCTATAAAAAAATATATGGTTCGAATCACTTGTTCTATATACATTTCAACTTTAGCTTATTTTAAGGAACATCAATCAAAACGTTCCTCGATTTATATTCTGTTGTTAGGAAGTAATTTGCAAACATAACTGTGCTTAAGTTTATTAATGTCTCAGTGAGATAACCAAAGATAACCTAATATCTAATCTTGACCTCCTGTTGACACTCGTATCAACTTTTATAAACTTTGTATCATTTTATATTTTTTAACCTTTACTGGTTTTTTTCCTTGAAAACAAAGTAAATAAAAATTATGTTAAGCATTACCTAAGGGAGATATTATCTCCCACCCAAAACTTCAACTTCGTCGTATTCCGCATGTAACAGAGAAGGCAGAGTGGGCCTAGTGTTAACACACTCAGCACCACGCTCAACACCGAATTCTCTAACGGCGAAACTCAACGCCGCGCTTTTTTGGCACCAGGGCGAAGAAAATGAAAATATTAAATATTTGAATTCCTAAAGTCGCTGAATCGAATCCACAAACTATCTCGATTACACACTAGTACCTCTGCGCCACAACCGCCTCAATAAAACTCAATAAAATTAGACACGTTTAAAGTATATACGTAAAAGGCCAATATTTTTGTGGACAATATTCACATTAGTATAAAAATAACATACACGTTGCTAGGGCAACTCGTAACTCACGAGCAACGAATGTCTTTGCACCAGGTCCCCTTTATTAATTAATTAATAGTTATTTCTATCAAAGATATTTCAATTAAATACATAGTATTTAAACAACTAATCTATGGCGAAATTTATGTCTAATTATTATTATTTCAGTATGTGGATATCCCCAAAGAATACATTCCCGAAATTGTTAAAGCCTCATCGGAATGCATCAAAAACTTTAAGTTAGAGGAAGAACAAATAAGTTTGCAGGGATTTTTGAACTGGGAATTAAGTGATTGTGATAACACCCATAAATACTTTTTTTGCCTTGGCAATAAATCTGGATATTTCGCTGACGATGGAAGCATTCGTAAAGATAAAGTACTAGCAATCATGGGCAAGTACAGGGAAAGAGCAGTTGATGCTATTGACGAATGCGATAAACTTAAATATGACAACAAATATGAAGAAGTATACCGTAAGGAAGTGTGTTTCCGCGATTTGTCCGGGTTATACTTTAAAATCTAATTAATTATAGATACATAATAAACTTTATACAATCCTGAATCTTGTCTTTTGTTTGAAAATATATTATTAAAAAGCTTTTCTTTATGTTTTCTGAAATAGATTTTTATTTATAAAATTAATATATAAATAAAAATCAATTTCCGAAATCCTATATAAGAATTGTACTTCTTTAGGAAGACAAATTGCAGTTGTGTAGACGCCTGTTTCTAAACGTCAAGCAAATTTTTATTAATAATAAATAAATTATTTAAAATTAACTTTTCTTGTCTTAGGAAACTCCCCCTATACGCATTTACTATTCAATGGTATTTTTTAAGCTTCATGCTGAATGACGAACATATAGCACATATCCCAATGCTAAGATACTCCCTTCCCTTTAAAACACTTCCGTTCCTCAACTTCCGCTAAATTCTCAAAACATTGCATGTTGTGTAGCGGCGCTGCACTTTGCCTCCTCATTACACAATGACTATTTTCTTTTACATTTATTCAATAAATAAATTTAATATAAAGACTGACATATCGTTTTTTGGTTATGTCACCACTGGCTGATAAAGTCCCAAACAACCTTATCTGCCAGACAAGTTATAATTTTTGGTTTCACAGGTCTCAAATAGCAATATCTAGGAGATACACATTTGACAAATATATAACTCATATGAGTTGTTAGCTACTATTACCATTAATTAATGAGAAAACTATTCATGAAACTATAAGAAACAGTTATTTTGTATTTTCATCCTCTGTCTGCGAGATACCATTAATTATAAGAATACTATTTGAAACTTTATTCGTAACCGGTTTTAACTAACTGTTTGGATTAAACATCATTAAGAATATTCATTAAATATAAAAATATTATTTAATAAATAATGCTTTGGCTCGTGATGTATTTGGTGGTTAGAGCTGTTTATAGTTGAAATGACATGAAATTAAATGAAAATTTATTGTCAAAAATATATGAATACAGTAACCAGATACAATAAATCAATCTTATTTATTACAACATTCAGTTAAATAATTTCACTCTGGTTTTATGAACTCTGGGATCCATTGTAAGATTTAACTTATATGATTATGATTTATATTTTAATTCAGGCAGCAGTGTTAAGAATATTTATTATTTAAGAATTTAATAATAAAAATGAAGTATAAATATACAAATATAAATAATATATAATAATATAAATAAGTATAAATTTAAGAATATTTATAAGTTATATTATGCCATTAGGAGGTTCGCTCTGGAACTCGACAACATTGTATTATTTTATTATCAAGACAATTTGTTTTTACATCAAAGCGCTTCAAAAGCATGAATTAATATATAACTAAGTAAGCGATAACAATACACTGATTAACAAGTATTTAATTAGTATATAAAGGCGTATTGCATATTTTTCGTGTTACAATTGTTTGGGCGGTCTATATAGGAATACTTGCAAAATGAGAGCTGCCTGGTGCTTACTCACAGTGTCCCTCGTTGTCGTTTACGGAAACAATATTGGCAGTGTAAGTAAATTGATATATATATTTTTTTGAATGTTTAGCCAAAGCAATAATCTTAGATAGATACACACAGTCCTTGGATTAACTAGGTTTTTAGCTTCTTCTTCTTCTTCAGTTTTCCGCTTTATATAGTAACAAAATGCTTCTCGTTTTGGGCAGAGAGATTTTTTTACATTTTTTTGTTTTATTTTAACAAAACTATTCTTTCAGATCGTCATTCTGCCTCCAGCACGTGTTCCTGGTATTGCACAAGCATCATCGAAATGCATTGAAGAATTGAACTTAGAAAAAGATACTTTGCAGAAGTTTTTGGCGTGGGAGTTAAGTGACTCTGAGTCTACCAGAAAATACGTGTACTGTCTTGGAACAGAGTCTGGATATATGGCGAAAGATGGAAGTATTATCAAAAACGAAGTGCTTGAAGTTGTTGGCAACCACAGGAACAGAGTAGATGGTGTTATTGACGAATGCAATGAGCGTAAATATAATGACAAATACGAAGCGGTATTTCACAATGTTATATGCTTTAACGAAAAATCTGGATTGCATTTTAAATTCTAGTTACTTATACCATACATTCGCTTTCTTTATTTATACTGTTTAAATTTATTAATTAAAGTTGTTTTATACTTTTGTGTTTTATTTTGTTTTTTATTGTGTTTTATTTACAATCAACCTCAACATGCCATGTCTGTAGAATTTGGGGAAAAATGAATGTTCTCATTATGAAACGTAAGTGTCATAATGAGAACGGAGTGTCCTAACCAAGTTCTCTCTATTCTGCCGTGCTATAGGTACATACATATATGGGATACAGTGGGAATAAAAAAAAACTTATTATATATTTCTTCACTAGCGACCTGCCAATGGCATCGACTTGAACTAGATGATTACTTATTTAAATATGTTTAATTTGCCTTCGTGTCCCGATATGTTTTCATAAGTTTTTTATTTACAACTTTTAAAACTTTTAAAATTTTACAACAAAAAATTTTGTTAAATTCGTCGCAGTTTTAAAATTTAATTGAATTATTAAATTGTATTTCTCTTGCGTTCCGATAGGCATATGACCGTTCTGTTATCTTATTTGCATTCTTATTTTAGGCAATTAATTTAAACAAAATACATTTATTTTATCGTAACTAAAAATAATAATATACCAATTATCTCATGAACTTTCTTGATTATAAAAAACATATATATTTTTAGAGTTCCGTACCTCAAAAAGTAGAATCCGTGAGGGTACTCATAGGATCACTTTGTTGTTAGAGGTGCGAAAATAACAGCTCTCTCTCCCAGCATTTTACTTATATTAATTATCTGAATGTGTGCCGTGCCATAAATATCCATTCAACCATCCATCAGCTTTTCAACGTCCACTGCTGGACATAGGCCTCCCCCAATGCTCGCCACTCCGCTCGTCTCGTTTTGCGGCCTTTGAATCCAGCGGATTCTCGCTGTCTTCTTAAGGTCCGATAAATAATATATTCCGATAATAAATATAATAAATATATCGTTTTTTAGGAATAATAAATAGAGATTGAGAAAGTTAATTTATTTATTTAATTTAAAGTTAATTTTAGTAATGGTGAAGCGATTATAAATTTAAGAGTTGGGTCTGTGTATCTTGTTCTACAACAAAAATATATATATATTAATAACATTAATTTTTTTATTTTATTGCACATGTAGAATTAAAATATCCTTTAAATATAAATATAATATAATATAAAACAAAATAAATTATAATAAAAAATTACGATAATCATAAAATCATTTAATTAATTTAATATTTAATTAATAAATATTAATAATATAAATAAATATTAATAATATAAATAAATAATATAAATAATAAATAATTAATAAATTAATATTTAATTTAATATTATAGATTTTACTATTAGTTAAACAGATGGTTTTAATGCAAATTTAATACATGTTTTATCGTTCGTATATCAAATTTTATAGTTAAATAAACTATGACTTGTTATTATTAATTATAGACTTAGATCACCTAATTAAGATTTAATTTGAACTTTATCACATATTAATCTATATTTATAATAAAACAGTAAAAATATTTTGTCTGTACATTTAGCATTTTTGACTGAAATGGATAGAGGGACACTTAAAAAGAATAATAGAATGCAAAAATAATTTTTGAATTTCTATTCTGTCTGACTGTGCGTGTGTTTTCGCTAATCTTAGAATCGGCTTAACCGATTTGGATGCGGTTTTCACTTCTGGATTCTGGCAAGCTCCCAAAAACATCTAGGGTTATTACAATCGGTTCATAAATAAACAAGTTATGTCAATTTAAACTACTTAATTCGATACTTAATAATATTGAAAATAATCTCATAAATATGTTAAATCAATATTCGAATAGATCAAGCGGGCGTAGCCGCACGGGCCCGCTAGTCAACAATCAGCGTGACATTCTCGTACGTAGGGTTTCAAGCATTTATCAAACGAATATAAAGACGATTTGTAAACAATTTTCTATTATACTCGCCTAAGCGCTCTAAATGGATATTGGCAAGATGAGGGCTGTGTGGTGCTTGTTTCTTGTGACTCTTGCCACCGTTTATGCAGGAAATGTGAAAGTGGAGGTAAGTTATTTATGATATATTTGTAATATTGTATTGAGGTCGTTGTGAATATGCACGTGAAGGTTGTGGGTTTGATTTCCTTTCGTTGGAATGAATAATGTTCATTTTTTCGCTTTATCTTCTTAGCACGAAATGCTAACGAAAGTTAGGATTTCGAGCTAAAAAGCTTTTACTCAGCGTTTTCCTAGAAAGTAAAAGAATAAAAATAAATAAGTCGATATATTGTTTTTTGACAAAATTCACTTTAACATCAAGTAACACACACATTGCTAGACATGTAGCAAATTACGTTATTCACAAGCAACGCATTTCTTTGCACTAGGTCTCCTTTATAAATTTATAAAAAAATACTTCGATTAAAGATATTTAAATTAAATGATATTTAAGCAACTAATCTATTGTGAACAAAAATATTATTTCAGTACGTGGATATTCCCAAGGATTACATTCCCGCAGTTGAAAAAGCTTCATCCGAATGCATCAAAAAATTAAAGTTAGAGGAAGAACAAATAAGTTTGCAGGGATTTTTGAACTGGGAATTAAGTGAATCTGATAATACGAAAAAATATATATTTTGCCTTGCAAATGGTTCTGGATTTTTTGCTGATGATGGAAGCATTCTTAAAGATAAAGTGCTAGCAATCATGGGCAAGTACAGGGACAGAGTTGATAAAGTTATTGACGAATGCAATAAAGTTAAATATGACAACAAATACGAAGAGGTGTACCGCATGGAAGTATGTTTCCGCGATTTGTCCGGATTATACTTTAGAATGTAATTAATTATACATCAATAACTAAATCTTGTCTTTTGTTTGAATACATATTTTATTTTTTTTTTTATTTTTCACGAAATTGCTTTTATTTATAAAACTGATACATAAATAAAAATTTATTTTCAAAATCCTAAATAAGAATTAGCAGAATTCTTAGGAGTACAAATTGCAATTGTTTAGATGCCTGCTTCTAAATGTTAAGCAAATATTTGTAAATAATAAATAAAATATTTAAAAGTAACTTTTCTTGCTCTGAGAATTCCTTATATATTCCATATTTACTATTAAATTGTATTTTTTTAGCTTAAAGCTGTATATCACATAAAAGGGAAGACAGACGGAGGGTCCATCCAAAAGACAATAGACAAAATCCAATACTAATACACTGCGTTCCTATTAAGACACTTCCGTCTCAATTTTCCGCTGAATTCTTAAGGCATTGCATATTGTGTAGCGGCACCGCGTTTTGCCTCCTCATTACAGTAGGATCTATTAATAATACATATAAAGATTAATTTATACTGTCATATAAAGACTGACATATTGTTTTTTGATTTAAGTCGCTTAGGGCCACTTTTACCACTGCTCATAAAGTTCCGAACCACCTTATCTGCCAGACAACATAAAGCTATAATTTTTGGTTTCACAGGTCTCAAATAGCAATATCTAGGAGATACACATTTGATACATACATTTTATTTTTACATACTTATTTGTAACATATAGTATGAACTGTTAGCTAGTATTAACGTTTTTTAATGGGAAAATTATTCGTAAAAATATAAGGAACAGTTATTTTATATTTTCATCCTCTATCTGTGAGATGATTTCCTGAAAAAAAAAACGTATTTCGACATACTTACTATACTATACGGTACTTCCGGTTTACCTATTATGATATTTGGGAACTGGCATCTACAGGTGGTATAGCTGAACTCGTCGCTGATGGTATTCAGAAAAGGCATTTCATCCGGCAACAGCCATGTCTCTTGGAGAATCACTACATCAGCTGTTTTACATAAATCACGAATAAGTATTATCTTCAGATCCTTTTGCCTTCTTACAGTTGAATGTATCAAACTTATAATTAATGTTTTAAATTGCTTTATTACGAAAATGTCAAATAAATAAATTAATATTTTATATAGAAGAATTTATTCAAGAAACTAGATGAGGAGGTGATAACAAAATAAAATATTTGCGCATAATTTTATTCACACCACATAATATTGACTACTAATGTTATAAAATTTATCAAACATAACAAAATGTTCAACAAAGATGACACTTTAATGATTAACACTTTACTTTAATGTAAAGCACTACATTTAATGAATACGCTTTTTCCTATAATGTTGAATTAGTTATTTTACAGCTTAGAAAATGATATAAAGATTCTTACAAATTATAAAATTAGTTAATAATATGGCTTTCTTTTCATCGTTAGTCACAACATATGTTTTCTTTTTTTTTAGTTTCAAGCGGTATCCCTCATATAGGTAGTAGGGCAAGCGGGAACTTGAGAACTTAGCCTTAAACATTTCCGTTCTCCACAGCATTATTTACTAACTAGTGGACCCGGACGCGGCTACGCCTGTTTGAACTATAAGAATATTTTCGCGTCGGTCATACTCATACTATGCCGCCCGTAGGCTGGGTCATTTCGAATCAGTGACATCTCCTTAATTATTTATTAGAATGTTATACAGTAAACTATAATTTCAATCTAGATAAAATGCTAAAAGTGACTATTATATTTATTTTCATAAGGATGAGTATCAAAATGTCGCGGTAACGGTCGCGTAGCAACGCAACGGTTGTTATTAAGATGGCAGAATAAATTGCATGTCAAATTAGAAAGTATTTTAATATATTAGTATATATGTGTTATGTAATGTTATAGTATAATGTTATAGCCTATAGCACTTCTGAAGAATGCAGCTTTCATACAAAACAAAAACATAGTAAATCGGACCAGTAGATCCAGAGATCTTAGCGTTCAAACAAACAAACAAACAAACAAACTCTTCCGCTTTATTATATTAGTATTAGTATAGAGTATAGATACACTCGTATAATATGAAAAAATTATAGAGTCAAATGTATAGGTGAGTTCTGCTTAAAGCAAACTGTTGCTTGAAACATTGTATCAAGTGTATTACCACCTTTGCTCTTATTACACAAATTAAGGTTATCGATAAACTTAGCTTTGTCTTTATGATTTCCTATAAGTTTAGTCATTTGGTCCACAATAAAGTGTCCATCGCTGTCTACATATCCTGATTTAGAAGAAAAGCAATAAAGGAATTTCTTAAATGGTTCAGTATTCTCAAGGTTCGCAGAAATAACTTTTTGCACAGCATCTACTCCAGCTCCAGTACTATCTATGCAATCAGCTGCTGCCTTTAAAATTTCCCCTGCGTATTCTGGAGGAACATGAAATAACTGAAAAAAAATATATTTTTATTAAAATAAAACAAGTTATTTATACAATTTGAAAAGTTATACATATCATAGTAAATGAGTTTAAATAAATTAAAATTAAAAAATAAAATATTTTCCGACTAGTAGTCGAAGCCACAATCACATATTAACCGAATATTGGATATATGCGCCATAATTATGCCGAATATATAAAGGAAAATATTGAACATTTTCAAATATCCTCTTATGAAATATACTTACAGCTTTTCCTTTAACTAACGCGATTGACAGGAACAAGAAAAACCACAACGTGTTCATTATGTTATGATTTAAAAGTTTTGTTGTTACTTCCACAGCGTAATTGAAAATAATGTCCGAACCGAATATCAAGGTGCATTTATATTGTTTATGTTTTACTTTTTTTAGGCAGTTTAGGCGTTTGTTTTTGCTATAATTAATTCGTGTAACAAGTCAAAACAAATCTTATTAAAATTTCACAGTACAATTTAATTCCTTACAAATGTAAGTGTTGTAATTTTTATTTTTGTTTATTCTAAGAAATTTATATTTATATTTTCCTTATGAAACATTTTTTACGTCTAAAATACATTATTTTTTTGAATATGCACTATACATACACCAGTCTGTACTCACATACCTTTATGATGAAACCGGGCGGTACAAGTTATAAAAGTTGACAAACTTAGGTTTGCAGGCGCATGAACTCATTTTGGACGAAATGAACTACATCTATATTGACTTGACTTACTTGACTTGACTACATCTATATTGACTTCACTACATCTATTTGACTTGACTACATCTATTTGACTTGTGCTCACTGACTGAGGTAAGACGCACGCACAGCCGTAACCGCTGTGCGTAGAAACGTGAAATTTGGACAGATGTTTACTTTCGTAATCTGGACATCCACTAAGAAGGGATTTTGAAAAATTTTAACCCTAAAAGGGTGAAATAGAGGTTGAAAGTTTGTATGGTAAAAAATTTAAATCGGCACCGATTTTTATAAAATTTAAAATTTAGATTTTTCGAAAATGATCGCACACGTTTCATGGTTTATTAGAATTCACCCCTAAATAAGCAAACAAAGCGGCGCGCGTCCGGTAGTTTATAATAAATTTGTAATAATTTTTTATAATATAAATACAAATTTCCATTTTTTCCGATTTTATCCTTTCCAGTAAATTCTCATTTCGGGTCAAATTTCATAACTCTAGGTCCACGGGAAGTACCATATAGATATCGATTACGCAGCAAATTGCATAAATGCTCGTATCTTTTGATTGCGTTAACTTAGAAGCTTGATTAATTCTGTGCTCCAAAGGACCGTATGCATTCATATTTAGCTTAATCCTGTAAGTGTTCCGTTTTTACCTTTTGAGGTAAGGAACCCTAAAAATGTGTCCTAATTCACTTAAATCTTTAAGGAAAGTAGTGTTAAACAGCTTATTGCTTAATATAATGATTATATATATATATATATATATATATATATATATATATATATATATATATATAAGATTTTTTGTCTTTCCCTATTGAAGACTAATCGCTTTGACAAAATTTTACACTCATAGTTTAAAATCAAAAAATACTATTAAAAAAATAGAACAACGATGGAAGGCTTGCTTGCAGCGATATACCAGCTATATCAAAGACTGCATCAGTCCGTCCAATATGAGCACCATACTGAAGGTGTTGCGAGGTGACGCTGGTGTGTTAAGTGGCGACGAATGCGGCGTTCATATAAAAAGAAAACTCATTCGGCAATAAAATAAAATATTTGACAAAGTTAACGAAAACTTTATTAAGTACAAATTACTCTCTGAATATTTGGTTTTCAAATACCAACCCATATTATTGCATAGGTTATTTAATAGTTAGATATAAATTATAAAGATTAAAATAAAGCTTCATCTTTATTATAATTATAAAGTGAAAAATATAGGTGAATTATCTTTGAAGCAATTTGCTAATTCATATATTGTATCGATAGTTCTACCACCTTTGCGCTTATTACACAGACTAATTGCATCTACATATTTAGCTTTATCCTTATGATTTTCTATAAGTTTAGTCATTTTGTCCATAATAAAGTGTCCATCGCTGTCTACGTATCCTGAATTTGACGCAAAGCAATAAAGGAATTTCTTAAATGGTTCAGTATTCTCGAGGTTCGCAGAAGCCATTTTTTGTAGAGCGTCTACTCCAGCTCCAGTACTATCTATGCAATCAACTGCTGTCTTTAAAATATCCCCTGTGAATTCTTGAGAAACATTAACAATCTGAAAAAAATATGCATTATTTGAAATAAAACAAATTATTTATATATTTTTCGAAAATTTTTACATATCGTTCGTTTGGTGCGAACAAAATTACACTTTAAAAAAAATATGTCAATATGTGAGGAAAGACTATTTACAAACTTTAATTGAGTCTCCTGTAATATCTCAAATAGTGTAAATAGATAATTGTTACCATGGGAGTCACCAAAACACTCTGTATAATGATAATTTTTAAGAGAAAAGAAAAATATGGAATGATATGTCAATAAGCTGCTTTGCTCTACCCTGACTACGTGAAAAACTAAATCAAATATTAAAAGTAAAAAGATCAGCTTCACACACATCACAGGATAATCAGAGGTAACCTAGCGTTAAGACACTGTTCCAAACTTGCCACCTAATTTTTCTTAGGCATTGCGTATTAAGAGGCAGAACGCAAAATGAACGCAAAGAAATGAAAATATTAATAAATAATAATTCACTCCTTCGAGTGGGGATCGAACCCATAACAAAAAAATAACAAAAAAATATTCCTATTATTAAATATACTTACAGCTCTTCCGCTTACTAATGCGATGGACAGGAACAAGAAACACCAAAACGTCTTCATTATGTTACAGTTTCAAATGTATATTACTCCCACAGTGTAATTGAAAATAATGTCCAACAAATAATAACCAGGTTTATTTATATTGCAGTGATGGCTATTGTTTTCAATATCAATCAATTCATAAAAACTCATAATAATTCTTATTATAATTTCTCAGGAAAATTAATTTTTTATAATTTAGAAATCGATCTATTATTTATTGTTGTTGTTTTTGTTTAGGTTACAAAAAAATGTAACCTATAATATATTATATTTTACTTTTGAAGTAATATCTAGGTTTAAAGTGTATAATTTTATTCAATTCTCTCAATGCTCCCCTGCACTTCTTAATTTACTGTAGTTTCGTAACAACAAACAAATACAGATTAATAAATCTGTATTTGTTTGTTGTTACGAAACTACAGTAAATTATAAATAATTATAATTATAAATAATATACTTATAATAATAAGTATATTATTTATTATATAAATTGCTATATATTCACAGGCCAACTAATGCGTTGAGTTCATTCAAATAACGATATCTTTTTTTTTAATCAACCGATTTTGATAAAACAAACTTTAATTGTTAAGCTGAGCTACAGCTAAGACAGACAAAGCAATTGGAGAAAGTTGTAAGTAAATCGGTATAGTACTTCCGAAAATAAGCGTGACAGACAGAAGCGAAGCGACAGAAAAGAATTGGTACAGACAGACAGACAAATATTTTTGTTTTCTATTATTTTTTTAAGTGTTCCTCTATCCATATCAGTCAAAAATACTAAATGTACAAACAAAATATTTTTACTGTTTTATTATATATAGAGATTGTGTTATTTAAATATTATTAGTATTATTATTTTGTTTGTTGTCGCATTTTCTATTAATATATTTTCTTCTTCATCTTCTTCTTTTCATGGCAAACAGCACTATTTAGTTGGGAGCCTGTTAGTTCATATGATAATGTTTGTTAAATGAAATATTTTTCTATAAAATTATGGTAGTCACGGTCACTGCTTTTGTTGTGCGCGTGTCTTCGATTACGATACTGTAAATATGTAAAGGGAAACAAAAAATATATGTAAATGCGCACATTAATGATTTTTCCGTTTCCCTATTTCATAACGGAAGCCTTGAATGATAAAATATCATACGTTTTTTATAGATTGAATGACGCTTACGCACTGCACTCCGGCAAGATATTTATGTTCCTCTCCTTCATCAAGAAATGTCTTGAGTGCAGGTGAAAAAGGGGGGAGGGGGGATGAAGGGTTATAACATTGTTCTCTTTGCATATCCTGCTATATGTGGAGTAAAGCGTTTAGCTAATAAAAATATTTTATGAAAATTCCTTCATGTTGAATAATATGACACTGTGTTTTGAATGTTTAAACTCCACATGTTTAACTATTTTGCAATTTCTCATATAGAATATACACTTTTATTAACTAAGATAAATTAATTTTACATTTTTAAATATCAATTAATTGTAAAATATAAAAACGCACTCTTCCGACGGTGGGACAATGAGCCAGGATGGCTAGGGCTCCAGAGAAAGGACCTTTCTCACAACCGAACCGAAAGGTACCGGCCGGTACAATGCCCTACCTGTTCCTGTAATGGGAACGTGGGAACCTGTAATGAGGCACCTCCAATTCCACAAGACCATATTGAAGAGTTCGCAACTCGGACGTGTTAAACCCAGAGCCCTGACAATAGCCACATTCAACGCCAATGATATATAGAAATAATTTCTTTTTTATATATATAGAAATAATTTCTCGAAAAGTCTTAGGACTTGAAAAATCATCACAGGGTGTCGGTTTTTCCGATATTTTTTTAAATCAATATAATATGAAAAATACATGACACAGATTTTTTTTTATATTTTTCTCATGACTGTCACGACTTTGTCTATCACCTGTTTTCGTCTTATTGTTGACTCCTGGGACAACCTGTATACAGTAATAATTATATTTGAATAGTCCCTAAATGCGATCACAACGTCAAAGAATCATTAATTACATATTTTATAAGTACATAAAAAGTAAGTATTTTTTTTCCAATTTCATAATTATTTAAACACATAATAATATATTCCAAAAATTTAAAGCTTACAAAATTTTAATTACAACATGGCTAATTATACTGAAAAAAAAATAACAAATACTAATAAATCTTTGTAATTTAAAATTGACAAATATATTTTTACTTCATCATATATAATAACGAGTATATTATTGCTTACCATATATGGATTCTTCTATACTTATTCTAATGCATATATAAACTGTGATCTGCTTGCATCTATGCATTTGTGTCCCATAAGGTACAGAAGTTAGTACTTGTAAGATAATAAGAAAAAACAAAGTAAACATGAAAGCAGTATGGTGTTTCTTACTTTTGACAATAGCCGTCGTTGCGGGAAAGCCAAATAGACAAGTAAGTTTTAAAAAAAAATCATTAAATTTAATATAAATAGTATTACATATATTTATTTTTTAGTACATCCTCGATAAAGAAAGATATTTTACAAGCATAATATAATGTATTTTTTTTATTATTTGAATATATTCTGATAATAAATACTATAGAAGAATATTTCTTTTACAATTTGTAAAAGTACCTACTTTTATAAATAAAAAAATATCACATTTATTTTTATTTTCTTTAAAAATATATGGTGAATTGCCACGATAAAAATGTTTATGGTTGTTTTTATATTTATTTTTCTTTTTTAGATGTTTGACATTCCCAAAGAATTTGTACCGGATATTATAAAAGCTTCGGCAGAATGTGCAGATAAATTAGGCTTGGACACGCTGAATATATTATCCAAATTCTTCTCTGGTGAATTGAAAGATTCTGAATCCGTTAGACAATACATGTACTGTCTTGGAACAACCTCGGGGTACGTCAATGATGATGGACGCCTAAATAAAGATAGATTAGGCAAAGTAGTTGGAGAACACAAAAGTAAAGTAGAAAGCGTTGTGGATGAATGCAATAAAGCTAAAACCAGCGATAAGTATGAAACAGTATATAAGGCTGTAGTGTGTTTCCGTGAAAATTCTGGATTACAGTTCAAAATATAATATATCATATAATCTGTATGTAAAAAATATATAATGGTTTGGTTTGGAAAGCTTTTCTTTTATTTTTTTACTGTTAAATACTTATTACTTTACAATATTGTTAGTGTTAAAATCTTTACAATACGAACTTGAAGGTGTTTTTTGTTAATGAATTAATCACCTTCACGATGTATCCCACACACAGCAGGGTAGGCAGAGGGAACCTAGTGTTAAGACACTCCATTCCCCACTTTCCGCAGAATTCTGGAGACATTGAGCATTGAGTGACGGAATTCAGCAAAGAAATAAAAATATACTCGAGTGGGGATCGAACCCACAACCAGTCGCTGCCCCAAGCTCTCAAGCAATTCTTTAATTCATAGTATTGTGAAATGAAAATATTTTACACAATATACAGGATGGAAGCGAACGAGGCGTGTGCGGCGGTGTCCCTTTGATAGGTTTATGTGTGCGTGCGTCGTCCTTATCAAATGGTGTTTTATTTTACAACAATACTTTTATTAATTATTTTGTTTGATAAGATCGATTTTTCATTTTTGGCGAAATCTCTTTTGTTTTAATTGTATTAGCTTTTATACAGTAGTTAAAACTGTGGTTTCATTTAAAGTCGTGATAAAAAAACACTCTGTATACTATAGAAAGTTGCTGTTTGTACAAATTATATTATTAATTCTTATACAAAAAATACGTCCATGGAATATATACATTTTTTTAAAAACATTTTTTTCTTATTACAATATTTTAGTAAAATATTTTCATAGGAAAAAATCATAGGAAATATATTTTTTAATACAAATATAAATAAAAAGGTGATGTCTCTATCAGCATCCTGAAGTACCTTCAGCTCTTAATTATTATAATTACAATATCTATTTCATCTTAGTCAGTTATGCCCTATATATATAACATGTATAATTTAGTATGCAAAACCTGTCTTGTAGTGTTTAGACAAGTGACAAACAAACTTATAAAACTATATATAATTATGTTACACGAGATCCATAATATTAGTAATTACAAGCAATTGTAAGTTATTTAAGTAATTTAATGGTATATAAGATACTTACGGGTTTGAACCTAGCTTAGGAAAACGTTCACAAAAAAAATTGAATTTGTAGAACAAAATCCGTCGACGTATTTCACCAACCACCGTGTAATGACTCGTATTCTATTAACTCGTTCATACATGCGTGAAATATAATTTAATATTTAAAAAAACAACATAAATATTTATGAATATGTTCCTTAACATTTGACAATAAAAAAATATTTCTTTATTTTTTATAATAAAATGAAAATAATGGTAATAAGGAAAAATCCGATATGCATATATATAAGCATTATATACCTGGGAGTGCAATACGTTCTCGTAGTATTTTTGTAATATTCTAGAAGTAAATACATGAAAGTGTTTTAAAAATGTATTCGATATACTGGATAGTTGTTTTGGTTGCTTTAATTGAAGGCAGAAGCGTAAGTACATGTTTTAAAGAATATTTTGACTCTATTCGATTATGAGAGTCGAATTAGAATTTACATGTTAAAGATTTTATAATCTATATTTAAAAGTGTGGCGTTTTGAAAGTGGTTATCTTAAAATTTGCAGCCACGTGGAAGGATAGGAATTGAACGTTTAAAATGTATAATAGTTTTTGTATGTACTTTTTTTAATACATATACAATTGCAATATTTGATTTTTTTATTCACAAGACAACATTTCTAAATACAGAGTCTGTTAAACATTAATTAGTTTATTAAAAACAATAGAATTGTACAAAAAAAAGAATTCTATAAAGCCAATATTTTTTTTTAAAATATTAGTTATGTATGATGTGTTGTAGTAATGAATGTTTTAATAATTATAATAAAATATTTTCCAGGAGTATATTAAAGTTCCTAAAGAATTTATTGATGATGCTATAAATGGATCCGGTCAATGTGCAGAAGAATTGGGATTACCAGGAGACACGTTAAATAAATTACTTTCTAATAACTTCGAAGATTCACAGGCTATGAGAAAATATATCTACTGCCTCGGTATCGCCTTAGACGTGGGCGATGGAACTGGAAGTCTAAAACATAGCTTATCCAAATATGCTAGTAACGATAGAAGAAAGGCTGAGATAACAAAAACAATAGACGAATGTAACAAAGAGAAGGCAAGCGACAAATACGAAAAGGCATATAAAGTAAGCACTTGCTATTTAAATACATCTTCTGTGCAATTTAAAGTATAATAATGATAATGGGACATGATAGCTGCGAAAAATATGAAATTATTGAAAAAATATTTAATAACATCAATACTAGATTTGTTTTTAATTTGTATAGTGCTCGTATCTTTTCTTTGTGGTAGGTTGGATATATGTATGTATTTAGTTAAAAAATAAATTAATTATTATTCTGTTTTTTCGTGTTTTTCTTTTTTACAATAAGTATTTTCTGTACCAATGATTGTCGGTAAGGGATTGCTTAAAATTATAAAACCACCATTGCATATTTTTATGGCCAATGGAATAAATTCTGGTTTATTCATTCTTGAAATAAGAAGAATTATAAAACATATATGTTACATGGGATCCATTCTATAGTAATTACAAGTATTAATAATAAGGTGTCTGAAGGTATGTATACCTTGGAAGTTATTGGTTTACAAATAATTTAATTCTAAAATAATTAAAAAATATATCCGTCGACGTACCATGTGTTTCACCAGCTCGTAACATTCTAGTAACTCGTACATACACAAGTATAATATAATTTTTATTCAAAAAAGCAACTTAAATTATTATCATTCTTAATTTTATAACAAAAGATATAATTATTTTATTTTTTTATATAGCGAAAATAATGCTAATGAACAAAAAAACTGCTTATATATAAGCATTATATAACTGGGAGTGCAATACGTTCTTTTAGTGTTTTTTTAATATTCTAGGAGTAAATACATGAAACAAATTATTTTAAAATGTATTCGATACACTGGATAATTCTTTTGGTAGTTGGTTTCGTTGAAGGCAGAGGCGTAAGTATTATATTTAATTAAAATAATATAGAATTAAATCATTCTAATAGTTCATTTTAATAGTTTATATTTATTTAGACAAAGTTTAACTGTTATAAATTATTTATTAAAACCAATTTTTAAAAAACAATAATAAATTTATTAATCTTTACACTTCGAAAGGACAAAAATCATTAATTCTTAAAGCGACTGTGACTATAAATGCCACAGGTTTTTGTTGATTCGATCCCTACTTGAGGAAATTAAATATTTAATATTTGGATTTCTTTGCTCTAGTGTCAAGACAAAGTGCGTCACTGAGTTCCTCCAGTCAACACGCCCTTCCTTCAGAATTCAGCGAAAAATAAGGAACGGTGTGTCTTAACAATAGGTTCTCTCTGTCTACCCTGGATACAGAGTGAAGCTAAAAAAAATCTTTAAATTAGTGGAATTTAATTTTTTAGTAGTAATGAATAATATGTATTACTAATTATGAAAATCCTTAAATTTACAGACGTATTTCAAAATTCCTAAAGAATTTATTGAAGACGCCATAAAAGGATCTGTTCATTGCACTGAAGAGTTGGGATTACCGGTAGATACTTTAAATATGTTTCTTTCTGATAACTTCGAAGATTCACCGACTATGAGAAAATATATCTACTGTCTTGGCCTCGCTGTAGATGTGAGCGAAGAAGATGGAAGTCTAAAACATAGCTTATCCAAATATGCTAATAACGACAAGAGAAAGGCTGAGGTAATAAAAAGAGTAGATGAATGTAACAAACAGGAAGCAAGAGACAAATACGAAAAAGTATTTAAAGTAAGCACTTGCTATTTAAACACGTCTTCTGTGCAATTTAAAGTATAATAATGATAATAACGTGACAGCTGCGAAAAATGTGAAATTCTATGATTAACAGTGCTTGTATATTTCGTTTGTGTTTTAAATTTAGTGTAATAAATAAATTAGCTATTATTGTTTTCTGTTTTTTCTTTTGACAAAAAAAAATTCGGTACCAAAGATACTTTGGCTGCAGTGACTTTGTCTATACCAGGTGGTAGTTTCGATAGTGCAACATCTGTGTTCAACTTGGCATCAGAAGACAGAACTCCAGTCTTTTGGAAGAAACACAATATGAATTTCTTAAGCCCTACATCATCTATTGAATGTCCTTTATTGGCGTCAGCTAAAACTTCGGATTTGGCGCAAATATATATTATACAATTATTTCTTTCAAACATTCTACTACGCACTCTTTTACCTTTTCCTATTGTCCATAGGATCCCGCACACAGCAGGGTGGACAGAGGGAACCTAGTGTTAAAACACTCCGTTCCGTATCAGAATCAGGCAGATTGAGTGGCTGAACTTAACGCCGCACTTTTGCCCCAACACCAGAGCGAAGAAATGGAAATATAAATTTAAATAAATATTGCATCTTCTCGAGTACCCTGCCCTGGTTGACTGAGTGTGGGTTCGAGAGAACCCACAACAAATCGGCTTTCCAGCACACTTTGGGCCCCTACGCCACAACTGGCCTCTACCGTTCTAAAAACGAACAAAATCCGTGGACGTATTTCCACAACAAAAGTGTAATGACTCGTATTTTCATTAACTGGTACATCCATGCGCGTAAAATAATTTATTAATTGTTAATTATAATGAATTATATGAATATCATCCTTAATTTTTATGACAAAAAATAGATTAGTGTAATCTTATAAGCCAAAACTAATGCTAATGAGCAAAACACAGTTTATATATAAGCATTATATATCTGGGAATGCAATACATTCTTGTAGTATTTTTCTAATATTCTAGGAGTAAATACATGTAACATATTGTTTTAAAAATGTATTCGATACACTGGATGGTCCTTTTGGTAGTCGGTTTAGTTGAAGGCAGAGGCGTAAGTGTTATTTTAAATTTATATCATATAGAATTAAATCTTTTTTTTTCAAGATTCCGTACTGCAAAACATAAAACTGGAATTCTTATAAGATCACCTTGTAGTCCGTCTGTCCATCTCAAGGTCATTTATCATGACATCGAGATATATCACGCTGAAATTAATATCAAATTAATTCAGTTTTTTTAATTTATATTTATGTAATCATTTAATAAAACTAATTAAATTAATCTTACAATTTATGGTCACATGAAAGGTAATGAGCGATTACATATAAATACAATTGCAATATTGAACTCTTTTACTCACAAGGATAGTCCTAACTCTGTGTAATGAACTATAAATTATTTTGTTAAAACCAATAGAATTGTAAGAAGGAAGTTAAGTAATTATTTAAAAGCAAGTTAATTTAAAACAAATATATTGGTGATAGTATTGTCGTACGTAGTAAAACATATATTTCCATTTATTCAAAATAATACTTTACAGGCCTATATCAAAGTTGGTAAAGAATTTACTGAAGATGCTATAAAGGGATCTGTTCATTGTACAGACGAATTGAAACTACCCGTGGAAACGTTACAAACATTTCTCACTTCTAAATACGAAGATTCACTGCCTATGAGAAAATATATCTACTGCCTCGGTATCATGTTAGATGTGGGTGATGAAAATGGTAATCTAAAACATAGCCTATCTAAATATGCTGGTAACAATAAAAGAAAAGCTGAAATATTGGAAACAATAGATGAATGTAACAAATTGGAGGCAAGTGACAAATATGAAAAAGCATTTAAAGTAAGCACTTGCTATTTGAATAAGTCTCCTCTATTATTTGAAATAAAAAATGATTAGGGTAATTTTATGTTAACTGCGGGAAACGTCAGTCTGTTGTTGTTTATCAAAAATCATTTCTTATATGTTTATATTTTTTATTTATAGTAAGGTGTTTTTTTAAATGTATTTAAATTTAATAAATAAATAAATTATTATTCATCTTATTCAGACTTTTCCTTTTTTCTTTCTTTTTACAATAAGTATTTTCCTTACCAATGTTAATGAAAAATCTCTTAGTGATTGCTAGAAACAATGATACCACCATTATAATACAACCTTTCCTTCCCAAACACAATGTCCGAAAAAAAAAAACAATATAAAATAAATATATCTAAATAAATTCATAAATAAAAAAAAAATTACATTCACACGATAAATTTAAATTATTTGTTTTTCAAATGTAATAGCTGGTTATGTAAGAGTGTTGTAACATTACATATTTCAAATGCTGTATAAGCACGAGTAGCTCCTTGTTTGTTTTCACAATCGTTAAATACTTTGGCTGCAGTAACTTTGTAGTAGTTCAATAGTAGTTCAATCAGCAGTAAGTTTCAATAATGCAATATCTGTATTCAATTTATCATCGAAAGACAGTTCTTCATAGTCTATTAAATGTATTTTATTAGTGTCAGCTGAAATTTTAGATTTTGTGGCGCTCTCTTTTAAATATTCTACTACGTTCGCCTATTGTCCATACCTTTTCCTATTGTCCATAAGAGAGATAATCAATCAATCAGCTTCACGCTGTATCCCGCACACAGCAGGGTGGGCAAAGGGAAAGTAGTATTAAAAGACTCCGTTCCCTACTTTCCGACGAATTATGGAGACATTCCGTGTTGAGTGGCGGAACTCAACGTCACGCTTTGTCTCGAGACTAGAGCGAAGAAATGAAAATATAAATTTAAATAAATATTTCCTTTCTTCGAGTGGGGGGTCGAACCCATAATCAGAGGATTTTGCAGCACACTACCGTTCTATAAAACATTGGCTTGGTAGAATAAAATCCATTGTCGTATTTCCCCAATAAAAATATAATGACTCGTATATCTAATAACTCGTACATACAATATATATATAAAATAATTTAATAATTGTTAAATACTAATTATATGAATATAATCCTCAATTTTTTACAATAAAACAATATTAGTTTAATTTTATAAACCAAAACTAATGCTAATGAGCAAAAAAATGGTTATATATAAGCATTATAAACCTGGGAGTGCAGTGCGTTCTTTTAGTATTTTCGTAATATTCTAGAAGTAAATACATGAAATAAAGTGTTTCAAAAATGTATTCTATACACTGGATGGTTCTTTTGGTAGTCGGTTTAGTTGAAGGAAGAGGCGTGAGTGTTATTTTATATTTATATTATATAGAATTAAATCTCTTTTTAGGGTTCGGTACATAAAAACAGAATTCTTATAGGTTCACCAACGAAATTCATATATATCACGCTGAACTTAATATCAAATTAATTCAAACTCTAATGTTTATCTTAAAGTTTATGGTCACGTGAAAGGTTAGAGAAACGTTTTCATTAACAGTGAGCGTAAAAAAAATGTAATGACGGTTTAAACATAAATACAATTGCAATATTTAACTTTTTTACTCACAAGAATAGTCCTTACTACTGTATATGCTATAAATTTATTTAGTTAAAATCAATAAATAGCAACTTAAATTAAAAAATATATATTGGTGATGATAGTATTAATATAGTGAAATATCCTTTTGATAGGACTTGTTGAAAATATATTCCTATTTAATCAAAATAATACTTTACAGGCCTATATCAAAGTTGGTAAAGAATTTACTGAAGATGCTATAAAGGGATCTGTTCATTGTACAGACGAATTGGGACTACCTGTGGACACGTTACAAACATTTCTCACTTCTAAATACGAAGATTCACCGCTTATGAGAAAATATATCTACTGCCTCGGTATCATGCTAGATGTAGGCGAAGAAGATGGAAGTCTAAAACATAGCCTGTCTAAATATGCTGGTAACGATAAAAGAAAAGTTGAAGTTTTAAAAACAATAGATGAATGTAATAAATTGGAAGCGAGTGACAAATATGAAAAAGCAATTAAAGTAAGCACTTGCTATTTAAATAAGTCTCCTCTACTATTTGAAATAAAAAAAGACTAGATCAGTCTGTTGGTTATCAAAAATCATTTTATATGCTCATATGTTTTATTTATAGTGAGGTGTTTTTTTTAAATCAACATAAATATAAGATGTATTTAAATTTAATAAATAAATTATTATTTAACTTATTCAAACTTTTCATTTTTCCTTTTTATTACAATAGGTATTTTTTTCACCAAAGATTATCATTGAAAAATCTCTTAGAGGTTGTTTCAATAAAACCACCATTCAATATTTATATTTTTATACACAATGTACAAAATCGAAAACTTAAAATCATCCTTCAATTTTTAGTTACAAGTTTCAATATTCATTGTCTAAAAATAATTGCAAAATGTTGAGATTTTAAACTTCGTTTATATATTAAATAAATTAATATGAAAAGTATAATATAAAATAAATATTATAACAATATAATAAATAAAATAAAATATAAAAATATCCAAATAAATAACATTGTAAAGTTTAATAAATAAAAATGAAAATAAATAACCCCACGATAAAACTACATTAATTATTTTTCAAATAGAATGTGTTGTTTTGTATGAGTGTAGTAACATTTAAAGATTTCAAACGCTGTATCAGCATGGGTAGCTCCCTTCTTGTTTTTACAATCATTAAGCACTTTGGCTGCAGTGACCTTGTCTATGCCAGCTGGCAGTTTCGATAGTGCAACATCTGTGTTCAACTTGGCATCAGAAGACAGAACTCCAGTCTTTTGGAAGAAACACAATATGAATTTCTTAAGCCCTTCATCATCTACTAAATGTCCTTTCTTAGCGTCAGCCAAAACTTCTGGTTTTGCGCCACTCTCTTTCATACATTCTGCTGCGTACTCTTTTACCTTTTCCTTTTGTCCGTGTGAGAGATGAATATTCTGAAACCAACATATATTCTTTAAAGTTATTAATAATTCAAAATACTCGTATCAAGACAGTCTTAAATTATTTATAAAATAATTTTAAAATATTTAAAAAAAAAAAAATTACATTTTAAATATTTATGAGTCTGTTTTGGACCAAAGTGCAACAGCAAAATATTATCTTAATTATTCTCTTATTATTATACTTACAAAGATACTTTAGAATAATTTAAACTAAAGAAATGAAAATGCATACTTCAAAGTACAAGGTAGATAGATATTTGTATTACAATTACATAACTAATTTATAAAACAGATTCACATAAATATTAACATACTTTGAATTATACGAATAATATTATTATAATTTTACTTAACCAGTAAGGTTGTGTCTTTACATAACCAGTATTGACTTTCATTTTTTGAAAAGAATCTGCAGGTGATTTACATTTGAACAACAGGCGTAGCTTATTGCTTGTACAGCATAAATAATAATACATGACCTAGATTCTAGACTTAAATAAAATATCGATTTTAGCATTAATTTGATGAATTTAATACTTACATGAGCTTCAATAAGAGCAAATAATCCTACGCAAATTATTAGCACTTTCATTTTGTAATTATTATTGATTATTGCAAATGTAAAGAGACACAGCTTTTATTAAGCCTTTATAATAAGAATCTAAACATTTATATCTTGCTTATATACAGGTATAAGAAGGGCATAGATCCCTAACGGGTGATGACGAAACATCACTTTCAATATCATCCAGTGTCTAAGACTAGTTGTATGACCTAACCTCAGTGCTAATGGTCAGTCCATATAAGGTTTTTTCTTAGTATCGTGATGTAGCCCGCACATATTAGTTCCGCAGCCTGGGAACCTAGTGTCAAAACACTCCGTTCCGTTCCCCACTTTCCAACGAATTCTAGAGGCATTACGTGTTGAGCGGCGAAACTCAACGCTGCGCTTTGCCTCGACCAGACCAGACCAGACCAGAACGAAGAAATGATTTTTTTATAGAATGCCGTACTTTTAAAAAAGGAACCCTTATAGGATTCATTCATTCCCCATTCTCTCTAGCTACTTCGCTAGATAAAGCGTGAAACTAAAAAAAATACATGCGATATTTATGTCAATTCCTAGGAAAAAGAATATTTTTGCATTATATTTATAGATTTGAGTACTGACGTTCGTATTAAATCCATTTTAATATAAATGACAATTTTTCAAAAATTAATACGTGTTATTACATCTAATAAATATTAATAGCAAGGCAATTGAAATTGACGTTGACCTTATACTCTATCCACTTTAGCCCGAACCATATATGGTATATAGAACTTCTAAGAGCCTTGTAATAAATATATGTATGAAGTTCACTGTCATACTTACGTATATATAGAACTAGCGGCCCGCCGGCGGCTTCGCCTGCGTGAACTACGTTATTATTAATTTTTGTCTCTTATGTCCTATAAGTGACGTCCATGTAAAATTTGAGACTCCTAGCATTTGTAGTAACGAAGTTTCATACAAACTTTCAACCCCAAAAACAACCCCTTAGAAGTCGAATATTGCAAATTCTTAGCGTGCACCTACGTCCTATAAGTAACTCCCATGCAAAATTTAAGATTCCTAGCACATGTAGTTTCTGGTGTTTCGTGATGAGTGAGTGACCTTTCGATTTTATATATATAGATAGATAGATAGAATCACCAATATTCGACTTTTTAGGTAAATATTATATTTTCGTTCCATATTAAAAAAACCGGTTAAGGGCGAGTCGGGCTTGCTCCGAGACTTCCGTTCCAATGTCAGGATTGAAGATTCAGGAAGGGAACCTACCACTTACATAAGTTGGGAAGCTTAAGTTTTGTTGTATAAGTAATTATGTTTTAAAAATATGCACAAAAACATTTAACATTTTCATTAGTATTAATAAAAAAATGATTAATTACGACATATCTAACTTACCGTTCTAGAATCTTGACATGCTAATTACGAGCATACAAAGTGGATTAACATTACCTACTACAAAAAAATATAATTAGTTTCATTAATTCGTACTTTTTTTAGATATATACCTATGTACTTTATGTTCTTTTAAGTTAATAACATAATATATTATATTAGAATAGTTTTTTTAACGAATGAAAATTAAACATGTTCATGTATTATATATAGTATATGAATAAACTGTCAATTTATTTGTCAATTTATTTGCTGCTTCATGTTTGTCATGTCATGGAGAAAAGGTGTCATGATGCTTCGTTGTTTATTATTATCGCTTTACCACTCTAATTAGAGACATTGCTTGTTAGGAAACAAAAACAAACCATCCTATGAATGGAAATCGAAATAACATCTATCGTGCTTATAGTCTAACACTATTCCACTGCGGTACGATGGCTACGAAAAATTAATATTTCTTTCATAACATAATGTTTCAGCTTCACGTTGTAACCCGCATGTAGAAGGGAAGGCAGGGGAAACTTAGTGCTGAGACTCTCCGCTCCCCACTTTCCGTAGAATTTTGGAGGCCTTACGTGTTGAGCAGCGGAACTCATTGCCACAACCAGACTTCCACCAGAGCGTAGATATGAAATTATTAAATAATCAATTTCCTCGAGTGGGAATATATATAAGATGGAATAAATAGATTTTTTTTATTTTATTTTCTCATTTTACGTAATATTTACTTTTATATTGTTCTAAATTTTCACGTGCAATTAACTATAGAATAGTTTCCGATCATAATTTTGTATTAATATAGGTTATTGTACATAATGAAAAATATAAACATTCAGGTAGGAGGTGAAGCCTTACAAGGCGCAGAGGAGACAAACCCCAGCAAGATATCATATCTGTTTTACATAATTTATTGAAAAAAACCAAGTCAAATAAGAGTCGGACTTTCCCACCGAGGTTCCTGTACTAATATCAGAATTGTAGGTAACGAAAAATACAACTTAGTAAAATTTACAAACTTAATGTTGCCGGGTTATACCTAAATTCATTTTGTATAAAATGAACTATAATTATAACATTGTAGTAGTTTTTTTTTCTGTATCATTAATATACATTTCTATTTTTTGCATTTTTTCTCTGTATTTCAATCGAGAAATATCTTACAGGCTTTAATAACGTGGCAAACAAGTAAGTAAACAAATATGAGTTTGCAATGATTTTTCTATGAAATGTCATAAATTTTGCATTATTCGGATTTTATTTGTTTACACTGTAAGTTGTCACTTTTTCTTAATTTTATAGCTTTAGGTCCACGGAAATACAGCAAAAACGATCCATAAATGGATGCTCGCATTTTTTGGTTGTGTTAACTTACAAGCTTTTTTTGTCTATAAATACCCGGTCTTGAAATAATAAGTCTTGATGGACGGACAGACGTACAACAAAGTGTTCATATTTTTTTTTCCTTATAAGGCACCGAATTAAAATAAAACACGTAAAAAAACCTACACGTAAAGTCTTATGATCAAGGAGCAAGACTTTTAAGATAGAATTTAAAATTATTCTTATCTCTAGCTCAAAACTTACTTACGAACTTATATTATACTTATTAATAGATCTATTCGCGCTTTGCACACAATTACTAGTTTTATCTTGGTTGTTTTAAAAATTGTTAATTTATATTAAATATATTTAACGAATTACGTAGATATCTGTTTAGTGTATATACACTTAAACATACAAGTAATTGACCAAAAATTTAATAATTTATCCTATTATAATATCGTATAATTAGTAAAGCATAAAGTCATTGAAATATAAAAAAATCTAGCAAAAATTACTAATATTTTTCCATGACTAAGAAAAAATGTTGTCGTTCATAGAATGCGTATAATGACATTAATTCTTTTGATTCCAGTTATTTAGTAATTATATTATGTACTATTTCAGGATGATTTTATTATTAGTAATCCATCAAGTGTTTTTATCTATAAGATGATACCAGCGGTGCAGAGACACAAGGGTGTGACGCGACGTTTGTGGTTTCGATTCCCACTCAAGGCAATTAATTATTATTTACTAATATTTTAATTTCTTCGCTCTGGCACCAAGACAAAAGCCTGGCGTTGAGGTTCGCCACTCAACACGCAATGTCTTGAAAAATTCTTCAAAAAAGACTAGGTTCCATCTACCTACCCTGCTAAATACATATACCTGCGGATACAGAGTGAAGCTACTGAAGCAAAAAAGATGATACTAAAAAAAGTATTCCCCTTTATTTTTATAAAAAGGTTGCTTTCTACTGAAACCAAGCTCTGTAGATTAAAATCGTAGGGCTTCACGTCGCTGTGGCCATGCTCCCTCTTAGTCGCTCTCGACATTGTCCACCTGTAACTTTATCTAGGTTACGAAAACTGCTTACTTATTTAGTGATTGCCAAACGTTACTTTCTTAGAAACATCGTGTCAGGTAAGAATTAAATATTTATTTAGCCGTGAAAATATTTAAAGTTTCCAAATGCATGTAGTTTTCCTTTAGATCCCCTTGGATCTGATATAGCAAGACATTTTACTTTCAGGCAGTACTTTCTTTTCACTTAAATATGTTTTTAAAATTGTGTATTTGTATAAAACTTTTAACTTTACTTAAAAGATTTCTAAAGCTTAGTGCAAAATATAAGATTTATTTCTAATATCATAATTATCCATGTGTTTTTATAGCATCAGTTAAAAATGGGTGATGAAATAGAATCAACTTCAGGGTGCCAGTTACGAAGGCGACGTTGCCTTGGCAAGCCACAATTTGCATTGAACCTAGACATGGGCTACCACATCAATGAAGGTTATAGCGGACAGGTCACCCCGTCCCCAAGCTACGTGAAGCTGACCCCAAATGCAGTGCCAAGTTCTGCCAGACTTTTGCAAGAGTTCAAAAATAAACAACAGTCCTTTGATATACGGGTTTGAATAATAAGGAATCTCTTAATAAGCTAAAGAAAATGCATTAATTTGTTGATGTCAGTATGGGAAGTTAGGAGGTATCTGGTTATAAGATAATCATGGCATAAATCGAGATTCATAAAAAAAGCTTATATTTAATTAAACATACTGCAAAATAAAGGAAATGTGTGAAAATAAAAACTAATAGAGACCGTTGCACAAGCACGCGACGGCTGTGGGTTCGATTCCTACCCGAGGAAATAATTATTATTGCACAGCGTTGAGTTTCTCCTCACAATGACTCGAACGAACGAACGAACGGAAAATCGAGAACGGAGTGTCTTAACACTAGGTTCCTTCTGCATTCCGTGACAGATGCGGGACACAGCGTAAAGCAAAAAAAAACTACAAAAAAAAACATTATATATTTATATGTGATATTTCCCCCAAATATTACATATACGTGTAATATTTTGGCCGTTTCAATGTATCAATATAAAATCCTGTAGAATACATATTTCTTGTATGAAAATTTTAACATAATTTATAATTAGGTGGAAGATTGCGAAGAAATTGAAATTATAATAGAAAGCGACGAGGAAGGCGAAGTCGAAGAGAACGCAGCAGCTATACCAAATCGACCCGTCACGCCCACACCGATACAAGACTTTGGTACCAGCGTGATTTATATGGAAGGTAATTTATACAATTTCGCAATAGATTTACAAATAAGACATTTAAATGCTAATAATAATTTATGTTTTTGATGTTATTTTTCGCAGATAAAGAAAATACATTTTTCTATATCTGCGAAATGCTTTGGTATTGGTAGTAGATTTCAAAACACTATTTTATACGCGTGGCGGAAAACCCAATCCCACATTTAATGTTGTCAATCCCACTAGTGGGAATTCGTCAAGCATCGCGTGTGCATTCTGACTGCAGTCAGACTTCCCTGCGATATGACATTGAGATATTTTTCATTTTATTATTGTTTATATAAATCATACCTAAGGATGTGGAAAATATTTATTTCTCAACAAAAAATAAGGACAAGAATTATAAACAAAAAACAATGTACCTACGTAATTCTTTTACGTAATATAGCGTCATCTTATTTTATAAATTCATAAGATTAAAGTTGTTTTTTTTTTGTTCAGAAAGATGATTTTGGCTTAAATAAATATGATTTGCTTTAAATAAACATAACAGAAGGCTACGACAGAAGAATATAAAGGCTATATACATATTATATGTATGTTGTAACTTGGAAAATTCGAGATATTATTCTATTATAAACAATATAAAAAACATTATTAAACGACGTAAATGGGTTATAATTTATAATATAAAGTAAATTTGATAATAATATAGGGCGTTGAGGTCGTCGCGTAGTGACGTACAAGGTACAAGCGTGCGGCTGTAAACGCAACGGCTGGTTCGACTCCCATTCGGGGAAATTAAATATTTAATATTTTCATTTCCTTGCTCTGGTAACGACGCAAAGCTCTGCTCTTCCGTGGAAAATGGAGGATGGAAATGTCTTAACACTAGATTCCCTCCCAGATTACATCTGCATACCCTGCTAGTTGTGAGTGTCTCTCAAACTGTGAAGCTTAAAATTATTATATTTAGCTCTATTTATTAAATAACTTAACACGTTACAAAATTAAACCACGTAGAAAGTTTCATATATATTTAGTTGTACAATTTGAAAAATAAGAAAAAATACACAAATAGATTGAATTATGTAAGTTATAGGTATTCAATAGTGGCGCGCGGCGTTTAGCTCCACTCCGCAACAAGCACATTGCTTGTTGGAGGGAACTCATGATTGACATTTGTTTGTTCTGGCTACCGTACATGCGAGGAAAATTGTAAGGCAAGACAAAATTACAACAAAAATTTATATATTTTTTTGTCTTGGCTTTTATGTTATTATAGACGATAAATCCACTAACGGTTGCTTGAGTTTTGTCAGTTTTTTGGCTTCATATTATTGTTATAGAGCAAAAAAGATTTAAGTCGTCCAAGTGGCAAATCCACGTGACATTACGTAAACAGCACTTCAAAGCGAGTAATTCCGTGCACATTTCCACTAGGCAACATAATTCATGATGTTCTAGCGATCGGATCATGGTTGCGCCCCCGAAATCACGAAAAAAATCGTGTTTTTATATGTATGCACTAGAGACTAAAACGCGGCTTCGCTCGCCTAAACTTATTTTTATATATATTATAGATAACGTGTTTTTGTCAATAAAAAATATCCTATGTTATTTTATATACGTCTAAGAATATGTGTACAAAGTTTCATGATAATCGGTAGAATAGTTTTGGCGGGAAAGCGTAACAAACAAATTACGAAAAGACCATTTGCGCTCTCCAAAAAGCGCTGCTTTTTTGACTTTACGCTTTTTCAGCATTTAGCAAGGTAGGCTAAAGGAACCTAGTGTTAAGACGCTCCATTCTTCACTTTCCGCCAAATTTTCGAAACACTGCATGTTGAGTGACGGAGCTCAACGTCACGTTGTCTCAGTACTGAAAAAAGTCAAAATATTAAATAATTAATCTCTCAGAGACTAGCTCAGTCTCGACGGTATACCATATATTCTCAATATAATTTATGACATAAAATATACCAAAAAAAAATTTAATCAAAATTATATTTGTAATGACAGGTCCACGCAATGCCTACAGAATTCGGCAGAAAGTGGGGAACGGAGTGTCTTAACTCTAGGTTCCCTCTGTCTACCCCGCTGGGATAAGCGTGAAGCTGATTTTTTTTTTATTTTAGGTCCACAGGCAACAGATTTCTTGAAGGTAAACGCGTTGGAGCAAGATTGTTACACAGACGTGTCGGACGCCGGCTCCGAAGACGAGGACGAACAGTAACAACTTTAAACTCAATTAAATGAATATAAATCATCACATTATATTTAAATTATAAATTATAATTAACGTATAAAGTATACATGCAATGAATAAATTTATTTATGTATCATCCTTTGTTTTATTACGTATTAAAAACACAATTGAAATGTTAAAAAACATCGTTGTAGAGCGATTATTTTATTTGTATCGTAATATCAGCGTTTATGCGTTCAAAGCCAATAATGGAATATCAGTATAATATGTATAAAATATGAAAGAAATATCTGTCTATCTCTTCTGTCTAATACTATATACGCTAAGTATTGGTGTATCCCGCACTCAGCAGGTAGGCAGAGGGAAAATAATGTTAAGATACTCAGTTCCCTATTTTCCGCCGAATTCAAGAGGCATTAGATATTGAGTAACGAACAGAGCAAAAAAAGTAAAAAGATTAAATATTTCATTTCCTCAAGTAGGAATCGAACACACTGACAGTCGCGTTAAAAGTCACACTTTGTGCCCATGAGCTACGACTCGCCTCTAAGTATTGATAAACATAAGAAAATTAGATTTTTGTTATTTACATTGTTTTTATATTGTTTCGATGTCGTAATTTTCCTGTAAATCAACATTTATATTGAAATGTAAAAAAACCACGACCGCGAAATTAAGATGTAATTTAAGCAAAAAATGTTAATAAAGAAAAAACAACAAAATTAATTTTCATATTTTATTGCGTTTAAAATTAAATTTACATTTATTGTGATCTTTATCGTTCATTAACATCTATTAAGGTTTACATAATAATGACTCATACACTGGAACTGTACTAGAATTATTCAAATCGCATATATTTCAATATGAATATTTATATATATTAATTTAAAACATTTCTAAAAAACATATAACATTCTAATAATAATTAAGTTTATTATAATTGAAAAAAAAATACAAAATTAAATAAAAAACGTTACTTCAATGAGTTATAAATTACTGCAGTTCACGGGTTTTTTTTTTCAATTAAATAATTTTATTACAAAAATTATATATAGAAGATCTTTAGTGAATCGTATCTATTTGTTTCTAATAAAGAATCAAATTTACTAAAATATATAAACGGCACGCAATACGTAGAAAAAATTGTAATATCTTGTGATACATCACTAAATTTAAATAGCATTTTAGATAAAATAAAAAGAGAGTACAAACAGTTATAATTTTAACAAAACAGTTTCTACTTTTATATAATATCTATCTACTTAGAAGTATATAGGATAATTATTATTTTGTAATAAAAATAAACAAAAATTGGAGACAATTGAAAAAAGAATATTCAGATATTAACAATCAGTCAATCAAACATATTATGTGCGAAAAAAGATATTACATAAGAATAAGAAAAAAAAAACAATTTTGCAAATACAAATAATATAAAATTAAACTAATTTAATTATAGGAAAATGTCTATGGACAGAGAAATCAAATTCTGGTTGTGTTGTGGATTCCTTCTTATGGCCTCCCGCTAATAATTTTAAAACTACGAAATTCGTTTTGGCCACTTTGATGAGATCTGATACCTGTGAAGGAATTAAATAAGCATAAATTTAAGTATTCGTTACGAACAGTCTAATATTTTTCATCAAAGAATTATAAGTATAGCACCTCTTCTAGTTCAATTCCATTTGTTCCTTTTTAGCTAAATTACATCATGTTATAAAAAACGGTCATCATGTTAACTTATCCATTTTTTTTCATTTTGTGGCGGAACCCAACGCTGCGCTTTGTCTTGATACCAGTGCGTGGAAATGAAAATAATTCATAGTCAATATATTTATAGAATTTGGTTAACATATTTATATACCTCTTGGTCTGGCGTAGTTATAGTCTCTAACAAGGTACGGGCTTGTTGGAAATGCTTACAGCCGGCCACGTACAGAATAATTGGATTTTCATATCTAAAACAAAAACATTGAATGAAGTAAACAATAGATTTGCAATATGTACGTTTTTTTTTTACTTCCCACTGTATCCCGCATATAGCGAGATATACCAATAAAAACCCCGTTCCACACTGCGCCAAATACCAGAGGCATTACGTGTTGAGAGGCGCAACTTAACGCCGTACTTTGTTTTCCATGTTACCAACATGCGCCCCTGTGCAGCGACGTCCTCCATAAACAACATTGAGGTAAAAATTGAATTACAATATGTATGTAGAATAAAAAAATGATTTTTTTCCTCTTAATTATAATTAAGTATTTATGCTTTTTTATTATGCAAAAAATTATCTCGACTTTAAGATTAATGATTTCAATTACTTAAAGTTATGACTCAATTTAATAACAAAATATAAGTGAATAAATGTATGAAGATGTACAAAGGTCTTTTAATTTGAGATATAATAATATTTATTCTCTATATTTTTTTTTTGTTATGAAAAATGTCGTTATCATTACTTTTTTTTTCTGAATTTATTAAAATAATAATAAGTTTACATTAACATACAAAAAACAAATATAACTCTTTATATTCAGCTTCTAAACAATATTAAATTATCTTCATGGCTGTGAAAAGTATAGTACAATATATATGTATATAGATGAGATAGATAAAATAAATAACAAACAATAAATAACAACATCCAGGCCGTCGTGGCGCAGGGCCACAAGGCTATGACTGATGAGTTCCACCATTCAACACGCAATGCCTCCTGAATTGAACGGAAAGTAAGACGAGGAGTGTTTTAACACTAGACTCCTTCTGCCTATATGCGGGATAGCACGAAGCTAATCTGTTTTTTTTAGCATTTAGGAGCAGAAGTTGTGTTATTTCACAAAATTCGTGGTGCTGTACTTGCGATGTTCTCGTAGTTCTAAGAGACAAAGTAATCTTTATTTATAGTGCGTTTTCAAAATATAGGACATTACACATTAAAGTAAAGAAAAGTAATATAATATTGTATAAAATAGCATTGTATAATATAAATACATACGAATATTATATAATAAAGATAGTTTGTACAAAAACATAAAAGATTCAATCAAATTCATACAACTTACTGCAAAGGTTGCGTCATTTCGCAGAACTCGTGGTAGTGCACCTGCGGGGGCGTCAGCACGGAGAGGGGGGCAAAACGATGTTTGTAGCGCACCGCCTCATTGTCAAACTCTGAATGCGGGTGACGGATTTTACCTTGCAACTTGAATGCGACTAGAGCCTGTGAAGTAAATGTTAGTGTTTTTTTTTATCATCCCGCTGTACCCCACAAATAGCTGGATAGGCACAGGGTTAACCTTGTGTTAAAATAGTCCGGTCCCCCATTAAGACACTCCCTTTCCTTTTGCTCATTTCTCCACCTTATTTTCGAGGCAATACGTGTTGAGTGACAGAATTCAACGCTAAGTTTTGCCTCGTTACCAGAACGAGGAAATGAAAATATTAAATATATCAGTCGAAATCGAACCCACAATCGTTGCGTTTCACATTTTTGTGAAACAGGCACACACTTGTGTTCACACTGTTTCCGCATAGTTAGGTAAGATAAATCTAGATTCACTTCAAAGCGAAAAAATGAAGATAATATTTACAATAACACACGGAAAACAGAGTAATAACAAAACTCTTTTTAACAAATTAATATCATCAATACATAAAATGAGAAACCTTTTTTTGAGTAAATCAAGGGTCTTCCCTTTTGTTTTTATTTATTTATTTAGACTAAATTTTTATTTCATCGGAACTATTAATTTTTAAAACATAACTTCTAGTGAGGTTTATACGTAAAATGCGGACATATATTATAAATTCAAACGCCACCTTAAAGTATCCCCCACACATATTCTGCATAACTTGGCACATCAGTCCTTCTCTAGCGTATGGCCTACACCTTTTCTTCTTTCTTGGACAATTCTTCTTTGCTTCGGGCTTACGAGATTCACCAGCGAGACCTTCAGCTCGGGATAGGGCTGATACTAGCCAGCCGTAAAGGAATTCGTATAGATACCTAGATTATGAAATAATAAAAGTTTAAATCATACATTTTCTAGTATATGTTCTTAACATAAATAAATTGTAACAAGTGTATACTAATTTCGAAAAGAACGTTTTACGTTTAGACAATATCAAAGAAGTGCGTGTCCAATTTTTTTTATTATGAACCAGAAGTGGTAAATCACTTCTTAACACTAGGTTCACTTTGGCTATTTTGCTGTATGCGTCTGGCTATAAAAAGAAGTAAATCAAGAAAAAAGATCAAGTCATAACATACGTTCAATCACTATTGTAATTGCCATAATACAAATATGCATGTGTCTTTCAAATATTTATTTCTTTATTATTAAAATGAACTGGGGATAGTTTTAAATATAATATTTTTGTCGAAATCGAACCTACACCCATCGCGTATAGTCACTTACATTCCATTATAGGGCTAATGGCTATAATTATTTCAAACAAACTATTCGCTACATTATAATAAATACAATTTACATGTCAAAGATTTTAAAACAGAAAAAAAAAAGGAACATAATTATATAACGACGGACGTAATTGACGTGACGCAAGTTAACATTACAGGCAAATAATATTTTAGGATAAATAAAAATTATACACATTTTTTATCTCACATCAGTTTAATTAATTTCATTATCATATTTTAGAGCTACTGTTGTTTTAGTTTTTCTTTTTTAATCAAGAATACCTAATTAAAAAAATATATAATTATAAAAACTATGTATATTGCAGGAATAATAACGAAGTAGTTATAATTGTCATATTGGTTTGCCAATAATTATTTTATAATAATAATATTTTATTAATATAATTATTTTCGTTTCAGTTATTAAAATTATATATAACGAGATCAACAATGTTTAAAACATTGACATGATATACTTTAAATATTATTAACTAATAAATAATTCAATCCCTTTTTTAAAAATGATGAAATACTGATTTTTAAATTCAGAACGTTCTGATTTGTATCACAAAATGGTTTTTTGTTAAGCTTAATTAATTCGACTATGAACTGTTAAAGTTCTAAGATGTAAAGTAAAGAAAAAAGTCAGTTTCCTAGAAATGAAACAACGTATACAAAAAGAATTGTGGATAAGTAAATCATAATTATATATATAATTATTTATAATTTATTTAACAAGTACCTAACTCTACATCGTCAGTTGCGTGTTTTATCATAACAAATGATTAAAGTGAATCGAAGGACATGTTATACAACCAAGAATTCAGTGGTGACGCAAGGTCACAAGCGTGTGACTTCAAACGCCACAGGTTATAGGTTCAATTCTCATTCTTGGAAATGAAATATTTAATATTTTAATTTCTTCGCCCTGTCGAGTCAATGTCGAGGGTCGAGGCAAAGAGCGACGTTGAGTTCACACAAAGCACTAACAAATTTCTACGTGATTCCTTACTTAATAAACAATTTGGACACTGCATATATATACAAACAAATTGACTGAGGAAAATTTAAATCAATTATTAAAGACATATTATTTAAATGTATCATTGAGACAAATACGGTACTCGAGAAAACCTTAGTAATTTTTTTGTAGTGGCTTATTATTGTAATAATATATTAATAAAACAGATTACGTGTTAACTTGGTTTGAGATACGCCAATTTAACTATTAAAAATAAACAACCAAGTTAACTATTTAATACTGAAGTCGTTTAACTTGAGAAATCTTAGGTTATTATTTAAAATTTAACTATATTAATATGATAATGTAAGAAAGAGTTATTTATAAATTATATCTTTTATGGATTATAAAATATATTTTATTCCTAGTTACAATTCTTGAAACTGTTCATTAGAATTTTGCATATGTACGTTATTATAAAATATATAAGGATATTCCTGAACATTTTACAGCTCGAAGCGATACTCACCAAAATATATAATGATATTCGTGAACACTATACAGCTCGAGCTCGAGCCCGGACAGCAGGTAGGCTATCATAACGCGCAGCACGTGGTACAGCACCCACGTGCCGAGGCAGGCGCGCGGGGCGGTGCCCGCCGCGCTGCTCACCAGCGCATCCACGTTCTCCGCCTAGGGTACGGTAGAAAAAATCAAAATTCGATTTAACTAATAGCTTATCAGCTTTAATCTTATCTTATATACAGGGTGGAAGGGGCAGAGCTACTTTTACTGAAACTGCAAATAGGGTAATATTTTAAACCCAGAAGTAAAGAAATTAATTAAGGTACCTCAACAGTTTGGACGTAGAAATTTTTTTTCATTTCACGATTTTTATTCATACCTGTATTTCGTGTGACGCACACATACGAGTGCGACATTACCGCTTTGACAGGTAAGTGTGTGCGTGCCTATGTTATACTTTACAAATGGCGTTTTATTTTAAAACGATAATTTTATTATTTATTTTGTTTGAAAAAATAACTTTTTCATTTTTGGGAATTATATTTTTTCGAAATTATATTAGGCTTATATAGAGTAGTTAAAATTGTGGTTTCAATTAAAGTGGTGCCGACAATTCCATCCTGTATAATAAAACAGTAAAAATATTTTGTCTGTACATTTAGTATTTTTGACTGAAATGGATATTAATAAAATACTTACTTAACTTACAGGGACACTTAAAAAAAAATAAAAGCAAAAATTTTCTTTTTTAATTTCTTCTCTACCTGTCTGTATGTATAAGCACGTTTATCTCCGAAAGGACTGAACCGATTTACTTAAAACTTCACCAATTGAATATGGCAACAAAATATTATAGGGTATTATTTTTTTGACAAAACAAAGCAAACAAGCATATAGCAGCAGTGATCACCGCCACCCACGGCCCCGTGCAACACCAGAGGAGCTACAAGTGCGTAGTCGGCCTTTAGACGCGCTTTATGCATGTACCGATGTTATATCGACCTGGAAACACTACCGGGCCGGGACTGGACCGGGTAGACCATTCCACAGTTGTAAGGAGGTAGGAAGGAGAAGGAAGTTCCTACGAACTCATATAAATCGCGAAACAGCGCTACAACCTCAATATTAGTTACTATAAACAATACCTCTTCCTGCAAAGCACTGAAGTCGTCCAACAACAAAGCCAGTTTGTCCCTCTGTCTCGCGCGGTTGTGTCCACACACTTGTACCAACATGGCGAACGGACGTACGCAACGCACTATAAAGTTCTCTACGAACTCGCGCGCCTGAAATAAATATGTCAATTTAAGTAATAATATTAATATTGCATGTTATTATTACCTACAAATTATAAAGATAAACAGACATTTAGGACAAACAGACAGACATTTGTTGTTCTTGTGAGATAATGTGTTATACAATTTTTAAAAAATCGAAGTAGCTTGATGATAATAACGGCTTAGTGCTCAGAGCGCTTGGACGGTTTCCAAAAGGTGCGGTTAAAATACCGCAACGTTAAAATTCTTAAACGATTTCCTAAAAAGTATTTTTCTTTCCTAAGTTGGAACAACTCTTTAAAAAATTATATTAATTTGTAACAATAAAAACCGACTTCAAACAATACTTCAAGGGTAAAAAATAAATTTAGCATAGATAGCTTTATATATTTAGCATAGGTAGCTTTTTACTTATATGTTCATTCGACGATTCAAAAGTGCTTTTGAATCGTCGAATGAACATATAAAATTTGAATAAAGAATATTTTGAATTTGAATTTACTTAACATAAGATAAAACGTACTTAGATTTTTTGAAATAATTATAGAAAGATTTTATAATTTGAAGTCGGTGTCAAGCTAATGCCACGATAAACTTACTACAATATCAAATCATTTTCTTACAAAAGTATGTTAAAAATATCATCTACTGAAATTAACAAAAAAAATCTCATGTTTTCAAAGGCATTAACCGTTTTGGTTATTGCCTTTGAATACATGCCTACATACCGGTGGATTACCCCCACCCTTCCCACTCATAGCGGGAGGATTGACAAAACTCTTGATGGACTCCCTCAATATATCAACAAAGGCACCAGGTTTCTGAGTAAAGAAGCCTTGAACCACAGCCGCGGTGGATGCCGGAGACGGATTCAGGTATAACAGTTGTAGAGCCGAGCGGGAGAGAATACAGGCGCGTTGACGGCTGAACTCCATGAAGAAATCCTGTAACAGTGTATTAAGACAATATAAATAACATAAAAACTTTTTTCCTCCACACTCAAGCTAACATAACACAATTGACTGAAAGTTATGGATTTAATCCCCACCAGTTGTTTATGATTTTTTTTTTTGATAATTTCTTTTTGACTAACAGAAAGCGCGACGTTGGGCTCGAAAATTAGGCAGAAACTTAACACTTCACTCCCTAAGAGTACCCTGCTTTATGCAGGATGCAAAGTGAAATTAAGATAAAGCTGGTTCTTTATCCCAAGTGCTAGTGGGACTCGCATATGAAAGGTTACCTATAAAGCTGAGTAAGAAATCACGTTTACTTTAAGGAAGCCCCCTTAAATATTTTATTGTTTTTTAGCAATTGTTATTAAAGCAGCAACATTATGCATCACATGTGAAAATCTCAACTGCCTATCACATTTCATGAAAATAACAAAGTTGGTCTCATTTTACCTTTTGGGTACAAATTCCTAAAAAGAATAAACAAAATCTCACCAAAGCAGTATGAAAATTCGTACAAGATGTAATTTTCCAAGCGTGTCTAAGTCTCGATACTAATTCATCAAAGTATTGTAGCGCTTCGACACGCGGTTTAATGCGAGTGTAGCGCGGGAAGGTAGGCGGTAGCAGACGCTGGTTCACCATTGGCTCGAAACCCATTGGATTTGGTTTATTCGCTGAAAATAATATATATATTTTCGATATATCTCACATATAACAGATTAGTAATAGTACCCTACCGGCAGAGATCTTGTTAAAACACCCCATTCTTTAGATATCGCCCAATTCTCGAGACATGTTGTGTAGTGGAACTCAACGCCGCACTTTGCCTCGTTACCAAAGCGAGGAAATGAAATAATTATATATATTATAGCTCCGAGTGGGTATCGAACTTACACCCGTCGCGTTTACAAGTCACGCGCACAAGCGCCCGCAACTCGTCTGGCCTCTTGGTTGTATTAGATTTTCTTGGATTCAGTTTAAACATTTATTATGATAAAACGGGGCGCAGGGCTACGACGGCCTATGGAACGTATTTTAAATTAAAACACTACAGCATTAAACAAAAATATTTACAATTTTCAATAGGCTGTGTTCCTTTGCCAACTGTTTTTATGATGACTTTCGTCATTTCTGAACATCCATTCAAAAGAGCCACACAGTCCGCGCTCGATTGGGAATCTCTCTTTGTTATTAACAATAAAGCTTGGTAGAACATTCTAGTAAACCGGATTCTGGCTGCTAAAGCTGCCCACATTTCACTAGGCTGAAAAGTAATAAGTATAACGTATTTAAAGCTAAAAAATAAATTAAATTGTAAAAAATTAAATAAAAATCTTAAGCTAAACCTTCACGCTGTATCCCCCACACAGCAGGGTAGGCAGAGGGAACCTAATGTTAAGACACTCCACTCCCCACTTCTCGCCGTATTCTGGAGGAATTGCGTATTGAGTGGCGGACCTCATCGCCGCCCTTTGATTCATCACCAGAGTGTGGAAATGTAAATATAAATATTAAATAAATATTTCCTCGCATGGGGATCAAACCCACAACCAATCTGTTAACGGTCACACTCTGTGCCCCTGCGCCATTCATCACGCAATGCTTCCAGAATTCGGCAGAAATTGAGGAATGAAGTGTCTTAACACTAAGTTTAGACTTAGATTTAGGACAATAAGTATTAATTAATCACATAATAATATACAGATTTGTCACTGTATGTGGTGGTGTAATAAATCAAACTATTACTCTATCTTTCATATGATCAAACATGAAATGCCACCATTATATCAGTTGACAATTAAAAAATATTATAAAATAACAATTGTATTATTATCATACCTCATCTTCAAGGCTTTTGGCCTTTTTATTTAATTCCTCCTCTTGTTCCCGTAACATGGATATACATTTCTGTTCGCTAACTTCCTGACTAGCATCATAGGTGTTACCTGCTTGTGGATTTGAACCAAGGCGGTAACCGTAACCCATGGGTAGGAAATCTTCTTCTTCAAACACTTGGGCTCTATAAAAGTTTACATTTCTTTGTTTTCCAGTTTATTACTTAAATTATGCTAGTTAACAAAATTTATAAGAGGCCTTTGTGATGCAGGGGCAAAGGCTAGCAAACACAATTATGATTGAGTAATATATGTATATGCTCTTGCTAATGCCACTATTATGCCAATTATTACCAATAATCTTTAATAAAGCTGAAGAACAAAAAGAAACTATTTACTCAAATATTTTTTTATACACTACATAGAGTAAAGTTTAATTTCATCCTATTTTTTGTGTATAACACTTTTTGCTGGAGTTGTATGTCTAACTTCATACTGTAAAATTGCAATAAGAAAAAAATTTAAAAAGAACTTACTTTTTTATACAATCTCTAATACAATCCAGTAATTTGTATACAGCAATACAATATGCCTTCAATGGCTTATCAATAATAGAATGTGGTTGATGTAGATATATATTTGTGAACACTGTCTGAGCAAGGGAATGTCCTTCCAGCCAAGAGACAATACAAGCCATAGTTGAATCTATAATACCTATTATCTCACTTGGCTCTAAGTTGTCTATTTTTAGTTTACCACACTGGAAAATAAAAAAATACATATTAGTCTTTGGTTCAATTAATCCAGAACATAGAAAATAAATCACTCCCCTGAATAGGAAACAGACCCACAACCATGTCAACTTTTAGTTTATCAAAATGAAAAATATAAAATATTAGCTTTTATTTCAAATAATCTTCAAACTGTCCCCTGCATATAGCAGGATAGACAGAGAAAAAGAATGAAAAAAAAGAGTGAAAGAGAAGTCCAGAGAAAAACTTTATCATTCAATGGTGCAGGTGAATGAGGGTATTGTTGTAGGGTGAGGAATATGTGATATGCTTGTGAGATAAAAATAATTTGTTACATCAGTAGGGTTCAGACTTATAACCATTTTGGTTAATGTTGGATGATGAAGACAAATATAATAAAATTGTAGATGATCATTGTAATTTGTTAAAAATAAGAATACTAACTTCCACAGCTTGTTGGAAATTTAGAGGTTTCGGATTGCCTCTATTACATAACATTCCTGCATCCATTTTTGGATCCATCATTTCAATAGCCGACATGGCTTCAAATAAACCAAATAGATGTCCGTCATGTAGTAATTCTCCTAATTGTAGATCTAAAAAATTGTATTATGATTAAATAAGTTCATGTTTATTATTTTGTACTAGAAATTAATTCATTTTTAATAACATGTTACCTTGAATATTTTTAAAGAACTCTGAAGTAATATCAACCCAGTTATAGGTGACTTCTGGAGATGTTGGTAATGATTCCATTGTCCTGCGCAGTTAATATATACATAGTGAATAAGTTTCATTTAGAAGTATTAATTAAAATGTAAAAAAAAATTACAACTTTCTTGTCTTTGATTATTATAGTTATATTGCTGTATGTAAGAAATATATATATATTAATATATCAAAAGATATATTTATATATAGGTAAATATATCTTTATTTCAGAAATATGATAAGAATAACAATAAAATTGCTATTATCATTCGCGAAAAATGTAAAGCATATAACAACTTGTCCCGATTACAGACAGGTTAAAATAACATATTAAGTTGTCAGAAGCAAAACTAATAAAGCATACAAAATAAAAATAACATAATAAACTTAACTGTAGATCAATATCAATATTAAAAATTAAAACAAAAAGAAATAAAGATGACATGCATAACTACTAACCCGTCACCATCACAAAAATCATCATAATAATCCATTATTCAAAGCAAAATAGTATGTATTAATAATAAAACTATATATTACCATTTCATTTAAAAAGTATTTATATAGAAAAACAATTTAAAATATTACAAAGTAAAAAATATAAATTTTCGAAGCCGCTATATTGACAGTTAAAGACAGGCCCGGTCGACTTCCTTAGGAGCTTGGGCGACATACCTACTTGGGAGCCGAGTCCTGTTGCTATATTAAAGTCAAACTACTAATTAGTAGTTTTTCTAAGAGTATTTTTTTAAAAATTTAATTTTAATTCACAATTTAGTTACTTAATGTTTAATAAATAACTTTCTTTATAATATTTCATGTATGCAAGGCACCGTGATAAAATGTTTTTCGATATGAGAAACATTTTATGTAACCGGTTTTTAAAGTACAGTAGTAGGATTATGTTTTGATATGGCAATGGTATTATTAGCATTTGCAAATGGTGAAATACTACTGCGACTTAAACAAGCAACCTGTTAGTAGCATTTCTGTTGTATTTTATATTTAGATTTTTATTGTGGTTCAGTTGTTCTCTCTGTTTGAATATTTGGATCTAAAATATGGGAGACAATTTGAAAAGTAGATGCCTCAAATGTCCCCTCGTGAAGATCCTGAAATTAAACTATATAGGTTCCCTAGTCCAGGTCCTACCAATTCACAAGTAAGTAATCATTAAGTATTAACTACTCTAGATAAAGTCATATCTTAAATGTTGTACTTTTTTAGTTGTGAAACTTGGGCTAAGTTTTGCTTCCCCGAAGGCCCGTGGTATTCTATCGATTTTCAGAAAAAAATGTATGGTGAACATAGAATATTATGTTGCCACCATTTTGAAAGGGCTTCGTTTGTCAATTTTATTGAAAAAAAAAATACTGTTTAGAAAAACGGTTCCATTTATTTACAAATTAGTAATCATACATTGGCAATGTATTTTCATCCAATTATATTTTATTTTCAGAATCAGGTAATCAAAGATTTTAATTTTTCCACTAAACAATCAGGGACATCACATTTTCCTGCAAATTTTATACCAGGACCATTGCAAAGAAGGGTATTGACGAGTATTCAAAAGGTAATTCAAGTATATTATTAATTGATACTGGTTCACTTGTAATGACAATATATTTAACTTAAAAAACTATCTTAATAAATAGCCCATCTTATGGTAACAGTGAAAAAACCTAAAACAGATAGATATATATGTAAAAATAAAATATAAAATTTAATTAACAATTTTAAAACATAAACACAGATAAATTTAAAAAAATACTAATAGTTACAACTAAAATTACATTAATCTTAAACAATTTCTTTAATTTTCTTTTAATTGCTTAATCAAGAAGATTCATCTAACAATGATATGTTGATTTTAGTTTCTGTAACCTGACCTTTATTAACTCTTGTTATTTTCAGGATTGCTACCCGGAGAGACAACAGTCACTGCAAATTTAGGATTTATATGTTTAGCTGCTGAAATAGTGATTCTGCAGATCGAAAGAAAGGCAGCCACGCTGTACCAATGTGGCTAACAATTCTTAATTTGAAGAAAATGTATGTCTTTTTTTCTCTAACTCAATCATTTGAAGAAAATGTATGACTTTTTTGAAAATTATACATTTGTCATAGCTCTCCCCAATGCAAGCTTTGTGATTCAGTTTTAAAAGTGAAACATACCGATAATATATTATTGTACACTTTTATGGACTTGAAAGAATATGATAATGCTAAAAAGAAGTTAAACTATGTATCTGAAAATTGTATAAGATTTTATGTGTTGAGAACTGTGCCACAATCTGCAATAATTTATACGAAACATTATCATATTCTTTAAACCTCAAAAAACTTGCAATCTGCAAATTGGAAAAAGATGTAAATTTTAGTTTTCTTGCCGAATGTGAGGAACATCTTAAAGAAAATGTTGATTTTATATGTAATAGTGTCTTCCACATAACAGTAAAAAGATTTTGTTTAGTTAAAAATAGACAATTTGCAGATTATCAGAAATTGTTAAAAAGGAAAATAGATATATTAAAAATAAGTAATTGTATATTAATGTTAGATTTAAATTGACCAACACTGTATTAACTTCATTATACCTACTTTATTAATTTTATCTTTGTAATTGTTTAAAAAAAAAAGAAATTCAATAACACAACAATTAAGTACTGCCTACAATCTTATAGGTTAATAAATATATAAATTTTTTTTTTTTTGCAGATTATGATCTATTTAACTTATAAAAATTAAAATTGTTATTGTTTTTAACATATAAGAGCAAGTTTGTCTTGTAGCAATGTTGTAATCTTTAGCAGTATATTTTAATTGTTTTGCAGAAATACTGTTTGTGTAAATATAATTAAAACAAATGTTTATAAGCAATAAAGAAAATGTAAAATGTTTGTTAGTTTTATTACTGCATTTATTTTTTATTATTGTACTATAAATCATTCAGACTCTTTCAAAATCATTTGGAAGTATTATTATAAAATTTAAATAATAATACTTCCAAATGATTTTGAAATAGTCATAATTCTGGCTTTTATAAATAAAATTCTAAAGCCAAATTTTCCCGCTAATAGTTTTGCTGGGCACGCACAGAGATGGCAGCAGCATAGTTTTGTCACCCATTTTTTAGTATGAAGTGAACATTCTTTGAGTAAATGTGTTCTGTGGTTAAAGACAGACAGCCGTAGCAATTAGCAAAAGTCAAACAGAACAGTTTTAAACAGATTATTAAGAAATTAAGAACTGAACTGAAGTAAACAGATTATTTAAGAATTTAGGCAATGATCTTATTAAAACGTTACACAAAATGGAACAAATAAAAAAACGAAAATAAATAAAATCTATATTTTATTAAATACTAGCGACCCTATTGCGGCTTCGCCCGCTTTTACTACTGGATTATTCATATAATGTATGTCTGCAAAGCACTTAAGATAATGTGAATATTAATTAAACCCTAATGCAACACGCATTTTCGTAGTTTCAATAAGGATTTTCCAATTGTTTTACACAGCAAGGATTTTTTAGTAGGTACCGTAATTTTATATCTGTGATACTAATCTTTTCAAGTACTTATTAAAATATATTTAAATTACTATTTTTAGATAGTTAAATGACATTAAATAATACATTCAACTCGAATTATCCAATACGTGCAAACGCATCTAAATCTTCGTTGCTATAAAGGCAGGCGGGTTTTTTTTTTCGAGCTTGTGGTTAATGCTGAAGAGGGTATTCTGTCCCTGATGAAAAGCAAGCACTACGTGGCTGCCTGTGACGAAAATTAAATAGAATGCATGGGCCGGGAATCGAACCCGGGCCGCCCGCGTGGCAAGCGAGCATTCTACCACTGAACCACCGATGCGTGTAAGGCAGGCGGGCGCGGCGGACTCGCTTGTATAAGCATAACGTCGCGAGGCGCGTTTCGCAGCAAGGATTTTTTGATATTGTAACAACTTCTAAAGTACTTATTAAAATGAAAAACAGAAAAGACAGTTTTGATCTACATTAAATGGCCAACGTAACTAATATACTTATTTATATGCTGAGTGTAAGGGATAAGTGAAACTTGACTCGATACAGTTGATGTGTGAACGGCGTGATGTGTCAATAATTAAATGCGTTTTTCTCTAAAACTATTCGCAATTTCGAAATAGTTTAAAAAGCAAATTTTATCTTCGTTTAACGTAGAAATTTAATAAAGTATTTTAAAGGATAAGGATTAATACCATTATGGAGAAATATCCCTCACAATAAAAAATATATTGAAATTACTATTTTTAGACAGAAATATGATCACTACACGTTATTCTTAAAAGATACCAATATGCCATCGCGGACTTTTTTGTAGATCTTATTAAGAGGAACAATACTCCAGTACATTTTTTTCATGTAGTATTTACCATTAAAGCAGCGCATGCGCCAAAGTGTCTCAGCGGGTAGGACTCTATACACATTTATCGTATTTATGTTAATTTATATAAGAATGTACAAATAATAAACTATATATAAACCTTCCCTGAGCAATACTCGACCTAATGGTGAAAACCACATCCAAATCCGTTGGGTGGTTTAGAAGAAGAAGAGTTAGAAAGTTCAGACAGACACAAAAAGCGACTTTGTTTTATAAGATATAGGATAGGATAGGATAAAAATATATAATATTTGAGGCCGTCGTAGCTCAGGGGCACCTCTCACGAGGTAATTTCGAAAAATATATTTTTAATTACTTTTTTCTGTTCTGTTCTTTTTTTCTAGAACTCCTATTCTAGCCAAAGTATATTTTCATACTGAAAGACCCTGTATAATGAAACGAAAATAAAGTTCCGGAAAAGTAAAATGGAATAGACTTGGATGTCGTCGGAATGTCGTAGAATTGCCTTGAAAATTGCCTGCTCCAGAAAAAGTTGTACATTTTTTATAACATAAACATTGTATTCAGTGACAAAAGATTAATTTTACTTCACTGTAATTAATCCGACGTACAAAGTTGGTCAAACTCACATTCAAAGTTACAAACACACATAGATAAGTAAATACGACCAAACCTAATAAAGGCGTGTTAAAAATAGAATATTGTATGGTTTAGTACCTACGATGATGCAATTTTTAACACGCTATGCTATTTTTTATAGGAACCTATCAATATTTAATAAAAATAAGTTATGTAGAAGATGTCCCTTTATTTTTGATATATTTTTTTTATTTTTTTTTATGTAAGCTGCTACTTGGCGATCTGTTTATAAAACAATAATCCAAGATGATAATTTATATTTTGATAATAAATAAATAATAATTTATTAAATCAAATCTATATAACATTATACATATTTTATGCTATTTTCAAACAAAGGTTTTTTTGTTGTTTCTATATTATCCGTGACGGGGTCGTATACGTCTGCATTTACTTGAACTTGTTCAGTTGTAATCTGTGGTTCTGTTTGTAGAGCTGGTTGTGCGCCACCAGGTTTTGAGAGGCCGACACCACCAGCGCCCATGTCCATACAGTCAAAATGAAGAATCTGTTAGAAAATATCCAAATATATACCCAGATACCCATGAACATTATTACTGAAAAACTGAACTGAAGGAAAAGGACAATAATAATCATGCTAAAAAAATATTTATTACATAAAATAACATGTAAAAAATGTACAGTTTTGCATAAGCATTTTCTTTAAATTTATGCTTAGGTACTAGAACAACATGAAAATATACGATTTTGTACAAAAAAATGTTTATATTCGGTTCATTTTTTAAAAAAGTTGAAACTACTTACAACAACAGGTGCCTTGTCGATCCTAGTGTCCATATCCATACAAACATGCAGTTTTTGATCCACAAGTGATACATCAAAGAGCCTTATGCACATGTCCATCAGACCAGGTGGTAAATAAGGTACGGGTATGGGTATACAAAATGGCGGTGGATTACGTGCTAAAAATATGAAAATATGTATTTATCTAAAATTGAATTAGTCAGTACACCACTGAATTCCCTGTTTAGTCTAAATGTTATTCAGAGGACAAAAACATTATAGAATATCGAATTATCATCTTATTAATAAGATCTTAAATGTCTTTTTTTAAATGTCTTTTTTTAAATGTCTTTTTTTAAATGTCTTTTTTTAAATTTCCCGTTAGTTTTTTAATGTAGAGTCCATGGCATAGAGGCTATATTACAAACAACAACAACAAACAGAATTCTATAGTGTAATTTCTAGGGTAAATATTAATTAATAAGGGCATGACAGGACAACTTACTTGAAAAACTGTTACGAAATACACTTGCATTGTTCATGCTAACTTCCAAATCAAAGGTTGATTCACTTGGTTCATACGTCAAGACAGCACATGCTAAATAAATATTAATACAATTAATCATTACATCACTAAAACTCGCTAAAATAATAATTTGAATGAATTTCAAATACTTGCTTCGTCTATCAAAATTAAAGGACTGGATTCGAATACCCGTACAGCATTTACATTTGAGTTGTTCACACTGACACGGTCCGCCTCTGAAAGGTAATCTTAGTAGCCAACCAGGCTTGTACCACGGTCTAGGTAGCATTCTTTTGATTGTCTGAAATATATTTAAGAAAATTGGAAAATACAAATCTATATTATCTAATTTAGGCGACACTAATATATAGAATTATGTATTTATGTACATGTCATATCTTTGCATATGTACCTAATTAAAACGTTATAAACTAATAAAGTTAATTTAATTTAGATGACTTAAACGATTATATTGTTTACAATAAATTTATCATTCTCTCGTATGTGATGACATATATACATAATTTGAATATTAGATATAGAAAAGTTTTATTGTTTGATCACGTCCTCATCATAAATTTTATAAATAAACAATATCGCAGCCAGTCAGGAGGTCACTCATGACGCAGGAGCACAAGCGTGTGACCATAAATGCGGAAAGTTGTGGGTTCGATTCCCACTCGAGGAAATTAAATATTTTTTTAGTTAGTTCTGGTACACTGACTTTTTCCACACAACATGCATTACCTCCAGAATTCGGTGGAAAGTGGGGAACAGTCCTAATGGGAACAGCGTAGCTTAACACTTGGTTCCCAGGCTCCCTCTGGCCCAGCTATGTGTGTGATATATATTGTATATACCTTGAATTTTTTTATTGAAATAAGTAAATATTGCGCTTCAAGAAACATCTTTTAAAAATACTTAACATACGTAATAATAAAATTACCCAGTGGCGTAGCTAGGGGGGTAGGGGGCATCAAAAGGAAAGGGGCATCAAAGTCGACCATTAATTTTTTGAAAGGTAGCCAATGTCACATTTTAGTGTCTGACGCTTGATCTACGTGAGAGTAGAAAACACTTCAAATCTGTTTTTTTTTTTTGACCATTTTAAAGGGCATCAAGTCCCCTAAGCCGCACCGGGCAGCAAATACTGAAAATACGCCACTGAAATTACCTTATTGGTCTGAACATCGTAGTAAACCGAAAAATCTGTAACATCCATAGAATTATCTTCTTTTATGGTATCCAAATACAATATCCTCTTTCTTGAAGCATTTTCTGAAATAAAAATGAGTAATTTGTAAGTATTTACGTACCTACTTGCTATGTACTTGCTTGCAAATAATTTATTAATAATATAGTAAAATAAGCTTATCCAGTTTCTATCAATACAAAAGAAGACAACTTGTGCTATTGTGAATGTGTATATTAATGCTCTAAATATGACAACAATTGCTTGCTATATATATTCATACAACTTAACTAAAAGCACTTTTAAATTATTATATTGAAATTATGACAGCAAAATCTTATATTTATAGATTTTATATAAAAATGGTAATTATAAGCACTTACCACAATTTACAAACGCCACCATGAAAAACAAAAAATATGTCACCACCTTCGATTTCATGTTGCACCTATAACAATTTGGTCGATTGTTGTCGTCTCAAGAGGCACTAAACAAATGACAACATATCGATATTCGGTAACTTATGTCAATACAAGCAAATTAAGGTTCGATAGTTATTGTTTGTATGCAAGATGTGCTGTGCACAAGCGCAACTGGCTTACGCGACTTTCTAGAGAGAAACTCCTGCGCATACGCACCACTACTGAACCTCGTTAAATATCCATCAATATCTTTTGCGTTGGCCTAAACAGTTTCTCTTTCATTAAATAGACTATTCTAAAAGGAGAGTTAACGAGAAATAAATGGTTTAAGTAACGATCCGAATTAGAAATTTAATTTGGTTATTAATCATTAGAGAAAATGTGGAAAAATATAATTAAAGACATCATAGCAATTTTACTGTTTAATAGTATAAAATAAATTATTATTACAATAACAACAATAAATACTGGTGATAAAGACATTATAAATATTAATCATCAAATATATCAAGTAATGATTTCACAACATTTTCATCATAATCTTCTATGTCATCTTCACCAGCATCGACAACAGCATCTTGTCCGCCAAGTGGGTTTGGGATTGATATGCCACCATTTTCATCTGGACTTAACATTGTTATGCCATTAGCGCCCATTCTGCAAAAGATTAATTTTAAAACGTAGCTTAAGAACTATACGTACGTAACGTAGTCATAATATAAACGTTAATGAATTATTTTAACACATATATGTACCTTAAACAATCAAATACGAAGTCAAACAATTGGAAATTCCGCCATTTTCCAGTCATAGCTAAACAAAAGTGAAAGTTCCTTCCCGGAAAGAATACGTTATAAAACTTTGCGCACACCTTTAAATTATTCAGTCGTGGTGGATTTATACATATTGGTCTTGGATTTTTTCCTATAAATAAATATATTTCTTAAATTTGTGAAATTATATTAAATATCAAATGTATATTTAACAATAAAGTATACGTACCCGACATAGAATTTTCATAAAGAACTCTATCGTTCATAGACATAGCAACATCAAAAGCGAAATCTCCAGGGTGATAGGTAACCTTCATACAAGCTTTTTGGTTAATCAAATCCATCAAATATCCAGTGCAACACTTACAAACTCCCAAATTACAGACGCAACGTCTTGATGATGTAGATGTTGAATTTTGTGCTGATCCCTGGTTTTGTCTCGCGTAGCGTGATATAGTTGCCATTTGTCTCAAATTAAGTCGATCCAGTGAAGTTAAAGCACTGTTGTTTGGTACTTCAAAATTTTCCAACTTCAAATTCGTATTACTGGGGTCAGACAACACTATAAACCATTAATTGTTGTTATCCATAGTATGAATATTTTATTTTATATTTTAAGGATTGCACTTACCGTTTCCATTAGAGACTCCAAATATGGTCACCATAATAAATAAAATATATAATTGCATTTTGAACTTAGTTTCCTTTAAGCGAAGCTGCGCGAATGCCGGTCTGTTGAATAATAAGTATCGTCCCAATTCACAACAACGGATTTGAACCGGTTCTATGGTGGTAGCTAAATCTAATATGTTTAAATATATACCATCTAGTAACTTTCACATGCCTATATATAGCTACTACAATAAATTTATTTTATTTTTCAATGTCAACAATTACAATCCAGTTACAAATATGTATGTATATGTGTGTAATTGTATACGTTCTCTGTATTCCACTACAGCAAAGTACATAACAACGCATTTGACATCCGTTTTTATAGGTCCTCGGAAGTTAAGGCAATGACCAGTGTAATATTTGTTCGGGAAAGTCTTATTTAGAAAGTAAAAAAAATATTTAAATAACAAAATTTAATTTAACATAAATAACCTTACAATTTAATAAATATTTTAATAATACAAGTAAAATTTGACTATTATTGTAAGTCTCTGCCACCAAATATATCCCCGACAGCATTGCCAATTGCCTCTAAAGGACCTCCGTCAAATAATCCGCCCTGTGGTGCCCCAAATATTCCGTTTTCACCACCTAAAAGCGAGCCTGCAGCGTCTAGTATGGTTCCGTCGTTATTATTGCTACTACCAAAAAGATTTACAGGCTTTGGCCCCGAAGACACGGGCTTGGGTTTTAGTCCGGATTGTAATCCTGCTGATCCCAAACTAAAAAAATATAAATTACTTATTTTTGGAATAAATTAAAAATGTAATGAAATAAAACGTCACCAATTTAACTATGAGAACATTACGAATAAATACAGAATGCTAGCTCACCCGAAGCATCTAAAAGAAGCAGAATAAATAGTAAAGCCACCAATATCTGCATTAATGTCTAAGCAGGCAAATGCATTTCCATTTCGAATGCGAATATTACTTATTTCTGCACAAACTCTAACGAACGGTGCCCTTCTAGGGTTAAAACATATTGGTGGAGGATCGCTAGCTGTAAGTGATAATAATACAGAAGTTGTAATGAAGAATATTTGTAGAAAACATACAATAAATTATAATAATAATTGGAAAATACTTTATAAAACACAAATTACTTACCTGAAACTCGTCTACGTACAACAGTATTGTTGTTAACAGTCAAACGTACATCAAATACAAAATCTTCCGGAACGAAAGACATATTTCCACACGCTTTCATTCTAAATCTTTGTAGTATTGTACCAGTGCAACATCCACACTGTCCACCTCCACAGGTACATGGAAATCTTGTAACTTGCCCATCTAATTGGTCGTTTTGATTTTCAGTGACATCTTGTAACACAGGTACTTGAGGTACATCACTCGAAGCTGGTGTAGTTACAGTTTGTGTAGAAACTGATACAACTGGCTCGTCACTCACCACTTGTGAATTTTCTATAATAGGCCCTTCAGATGCCTCGTTTTCTATATAGTCTACATCATTCTCTTCATCTTCTTCGGCAAAGTGAACAGGCAATGTAATTGTAACTGGAGATCGTAGAACTGGCGTGGGATGAATTGCTTGATTCCAGACGTTTCGAGGTACCTTTATCTTTATTACATCATATGACCGATCTACTTTGTTTATAAATTCACCTGTCGCAAAAGTATTATTGAAACATATTTACGTTACTGATTTTAGAATAGGTATAATAATATATTTAAATAATATAAGAAAGGTCCTTATTGACTTAATATTTAGGCATTTTCCTTGTTTTATATTAAATAAACAATGCTCACCATGTCTCGAAGAACAAAAATGACAATAAAAAGTAACTAATATAAGCAACTTGAAGGAATACGACATATTTAAATAAATTGACAATTTATATAACAACAAGTTCGTCAGGCTTTCCAGTTGGAATTGTAGGTAATCATGATACTTCCATCTATTTAACTGCTGTTCAGAAACAAAGTTTCGAACCTGGGTTAGTTGTACGTTGAATGAACGTTGTAAACAAGTTTTAAATTTTAATGTATGAACAAGAGAAAGTGGCTGCTCGCCGTTGAATGACTATTGATTCCCGCTTTCGGCATCAAGAACGCGCACTGCCTAAGATATTCGGAATAATTAAGATTATTTTTATCATTGTTATTATTGGGTGGAAAAAAGGCACAGAGTGTTCCCTCTTTTCTATATGGGGTATTCTGCTATGAAAATTAAATAGTTTTACGCTGTATTAAGAGTGAAATTATTTAATTTTAATTTAAGATTATTTGTACTCGATATTTGTTTTAATAAAGGCACTCTTGGATTGTTTAATAAACCTATGTCAAAATTGCACATCGTTATGAAACTGAATAATGGAATACTTTACAAGGTAGAGTCTTGTTTCATACTTCGCAGATTATTCTTATAATGTTTTTCATCTCATCTCTATGATCTATCTCTTTGACAGTCACTTCTGAAAAGATTTTAGGTCCAAGTTTTTATAAGGAATAAGAACTGTCGCAAATTAAATAAAAGAAACATAATATTTTACTTATCAGAGGACTATAAAACTGATAAAAATAGCTTAGTCCTCGAGGCTATTATTATATCGTTAAATTTTACTTTCATAGTTATAGATTTAATAGAGAAAAATATTAATTAACGGGTACTGTACAGGGTATATGAACGGTATTGTTCCATACATATTATTTAAATTTTTATATGAATATACAACAACAACATAGTCGCAATTAACTATAAATTATATTTGTTATATATTGCTATTATTTATCACGAAGAATTGAGGGAGAGCAAAAAGATCGCTTTATAAAATATTTCTTTATTTTTTGAAAAAATAAATAACTTAATAAATAATATGACTATTTACACTGATAATAAATTAAGGTGGTATAGTAAATAAGTAATTAGCTATAACTAGAGTAACTCGTCATGCTGCAGGCCAGAGCCCCCGCATCATTTTATTTTGCCTTCTCCGATCTTTTCTGCTTAAATCGTCAATATCGGGAAAACTGTGTAAAGTTTCACTTAATGCGTCTAAGCCTAACAAATCGTCGTAGTCGCTCACACCTCTTACATTATGGGGTTTGGGTTCTTTATTTTTATTTTGTCTTCTATGTCTGCCACCACCAAATATTCCTAGTTGATGTCCTACGCTTTCACCGATACCTGTTAAATCAAGAACATCTAAATCACCTAAGTGGAATCCTCGGTTCTTTTTCTTTGGTAAAGAAAGCCCCTCGTAATCATTTGTTGGTTGGACGTCTTTATGAGATCTATTGTCTTCTATAACATTTTCACTATCTGCAGCATGTTCTTCAGAATTAGAATCTAAGCTTTGAACGATTTGGACCATATCTTTATCGTCATCATCCACAACAGTGGCAAAAGGAATGGTTGAATGAGGTTTCGATGTGATCGTTTGTATTTTTTCATAGTTGACTTCCTCATCACTAGGTACATTTTCATTTGTATCTTTTGTATTGGTAGGTATTAATTGTGTAACTGGCATAAACGACAATTGCCCTGTAATATGAGCTAAAGACATTTCTAGTCCCGGATCTTCAAATGAGGTCACACTAGAGCTTGTAGATTCTGAAGGCATTATGGGTGGCTGAGTGATGGGTATCACTTGATGAACTTCGGCGATGTGTGAAGCTTCAACAATTTCTTTTAAAGGTTCAATTATCTTTATATCAGCAACACTCACAGGTGCTATTGTGGTGGAAATGGTTGAAGGTGTCGAGCTTTCGTCAAGTTTTGTAGCAGAGGCAGTGGTAGGGCGTCTCGTAGGTCTTCTCACTGGTCTTCGTGTAGGTCTACGATTCACTGGCCTAACCTTAACAGTTGTGCTTCTTGTATTAGGCCTTGGTGTGGTTGTTCTTGTCGGTCGTATTGGTCTGCGTGACGGACGAGGACGACGCGTTGTTGAAGTAGAAACTATTGGAGCTTGTTTATTTTTATTCTTATTTTTATTTCCCTTCTTACCACCCGACGCTCCTCCAAACAGATCGCCCAATAAGTCTTCTCCTAAAAGGCTAAAGCCGGTGTAGTCTACACTTTCTACGCCATTGACAGCATCAATGCCACCTGAAACATTAACGCATATATTTTAATATATTAGCCACTTTTAATAAATTGTTTTTATTGTAAATAATAATATATTGACAAGGTAACTAGCCAAATGGTTATTTTTCTCTTAGTTTTAAGATAGAAAATAATATCTTTCTAATTCAAATTAAACAAAGAAATTCGTAAATATTTCGCTTTTAATTTTACTTATTTAGGCAGCAAAAGAGTCATATAGAAACGTTTTATAAAATATAATTTACCGTCATCGTCTTCATCATCGTCGCCATCGTCATCGCCATCATCATCGTCGTCGTCATCGTCATCATCATCTGCATCGAGTCCAAAATCGACATCATCGTCATCATCGTCGTCATCGTCATCATCATCGTCATCAGTATCCTTCTCATCCTTTGGCACTAATGGCAACGGATCAGCTGGTTCAGAGATTACACCTCTGGGACCAAATTTAAAACAGGATACTCTAACTGCGGCTTCTACAGAACTTTTAGCTTGCAGCTCTAAGCCTAAACAAGCACGAAATTCTTCCCCAATCCTCGCAATATTGTAAACTCGTCCACAAAACTTTGAAATACCTCCAGGGAGGGGCATACAAACAGGACTTGGTTTGCGGCCTATAAAAAGATTGTTTCATGTATAAACAAAAATAAATAAAATATGCAATACAAATCACAGTAATAGGCGAAAAACTTACTTGTAAGGGTTCTGTTTGTTATGACTTTGTTACCGAAGCTAAGTGATACGGACATTTTATCGCCATTCAAATACATTAATGAAGCGCATCCTGAAAAGTTATATATTTTTGTAATTTATTTTATTTTTATTACAAGAAATTCTATGATTGATTGATAAACACAATACCTATACAGAGACAGAATTCAGCACTCTATTTGCTAGAACCAGGCTGTAACTACGTATATTATACATAAATAATGTATAACCATCGTTTTCTAATGTTTTAAACAATATTATTCGTTAAAAGTGAACTTGTTACCTGGACCATTAAGATTTATAATAGGCACCGCAAAATCTCTGCAACAATTGCAAAGAGCTTCTGAACATTTACAAAATTTATTTATACTGTTGTCCTCAATTTGAATGCCATCACTTGCTTTTTGAATTCCTTTTCTATTGTTTTTCTGACGACCTGAAACATATTATTTCTATTTTTTAGCTTTACGGTCCAATTCTGCTATGTGCAGGGTAAGCCTAAGGTCTTCCGCCGTATTCTGGAAGCATTATGTATTGAGTGACGGTACTCAACGTCGCCCTTTGCTACCTTACCAGAGCGAGGAAGTGAAAATATTAAATATTTCATTTCCTCGAGTGGGAATTGAACCCACAACCTGTCACGTTAACATTATCATGCTTGTGCTTCTGCGCCAAGACAGGCCTCTTTTTTTAATTTATATGTATTCGTGTATGTTTAGCTATTGTATATATTGATAAAATATAAACTATACATAACTGCTTCACTAAAAATACATTTTAAAATTAAAATACCTCAGATTAGTAAATTATATCTAAAATTTTAAGCCTTCTAGGTTTTATTTATGAAGATGAATGAAATTTATGAAAATACTTATTATACGTACCGATATTTTTCGACGCTGCGAACGCAAGCAGCACGAATATTAACAGAAGCTCAAACACCAGGGAGAGCTTCATTCTGAAGACCCTGCCCAGCCTTTAAATAAAATAAAATAAAATTAAATTAAATTATTTTAAAATTAAAATTTAAAAAATACAAGATTATTGCATTATATTTTTTTAATCATACATCACCATTACCAAAAATTAAAAAAATTGTATAAAAATGTACTTTTAGCAGGTAAATAAATTTAGCAAAGCCAGCATTTTCATACTACAAGGCACGCAAGAGCTCGTTGAACTCTTTTCTATAGCACATCTTGCACCCAATATTTTTTTGTTTTTTTTTAATTCATATATTTCCTACTGTAAATAAAGATATTTCTTTAATATTTTTAATAACCAAATAACAATATTTACTTTTATCATTCGTTATGTACGTTCTAATAAATATTTTGAGAAAGAATATGACCTACCTGAAAACTTCTATTACGTATCACTAGACCCGATCGAGAGTCACACCCGGTTGAGCGTTCACGGCCAATTAAATTACAATCATTAGAACTGGCAATAAACCGAACCACGCTGGTGTATCAACTGACTTCATATAACCAAGGAGAAATGTGAAACGTATGGAAAGCAGAATCCATCTCTGTCGCTCGCCGACTATGTGTGAAGGACGGGCGCAAGCACTTGACCGCCTTTGAATGTGTCACGCCTTACGAAAATTCACGAAGACAAGGAAATGTTAGTCGACCGAGGTGCAATACATAAATTATTTTTTTTATAATATTAATTCTTAGAAAGTAGTGTATATAAAATACAGAAATAGCATTTATGTATTTCATATAGTGGGTACTCATTTTCTTCCTTATGAGTGAAAAAGCTTACAGTAAATTCTAGAACATTCACTTTAAGAGCAATGATCTCTGGATATAGTGCAAGTAACGTGAATTGCCCATAATATTAATAAGAATGCCAAAACTATATGTTAGTTAGTAGAATTAACTTCTTTATACGCATTAAAAATGTTATTTTTTAATATTTTTATTATAATATAAACAAAACTTTATATTATAATATTTTTACCTATATTTACATTTTATAATTATATTTTCATTCGGTTAAAACGATTTTATAATGATAATAAACTTCTTAATATTTTTCGACAAATGAAATTAGACAAAGTAATATTCATAGTTAAAACTTAAATTCATAGTTTAAAGAACTAAAAATTCGTCTATTTAATAATAGACTAGCTTAAACTTAAGTTTAAAATAAGAATACTATTGTAATTTAATACAAAATATTAAATAAATATTAACATACCAATCCACAAAAGGCGTACCATGTCCATTTACGACACCAAAGCCGCCGTGCGGGTGGGTCACTTTCTACTGGAGAAAGTCGTCTGCGTTATATGTTTATTTTTCGAACTCGGCTGTCCAATCTCAACCACTTATCATGTATTAAATATTATGTTATTTCTATTATGATGTATTATAATAACATAGAAATGGAAAGTAAAAAAATAAAATATTTTAGTTCAATACACATACTTGTATGTAAATTTTAAGTATCTTTTTATATTGTTATTTTGTTATGTAAAAAATGGCTAACTTGTGCAAGTATTTATCCATTAGCTATTGCAATTTGGTGTTTTTTAAAATTTTATATTACTTATTTTACGAAAAAAAATCAACAAAAATTGTATCAATCTTGAAAATGGGATACCTATATCATGTTCTCTTGAATGAAAGAAGGATAAACTAGAAGTATAAACTGAAACGTAATTCATTTGTACACTTATTATAAGCACGCAAAATAATAAAAAAATTGTAACGAAATAATATAAATAGTATTGGCGATTGCGTGTTATATATAAGTACATTACAGGTTCTTACACATTATTCATTCAAATAATTACCACTTCTATATATATAATGATATAAATTTATTGACAACATAATAAATATATGACAATTAAATAAATAAATTTCGAGTCTAAGCTATGTTATACACATACGTAGAATCTGTTCATTGACCTCGATGTGGGCTAGTGGAGCGCGTTGCACGGCCATATACGCACCGGTACTATTAGACACACAAGGCAGCGGCACGGGCGTATCTATGTATAGGCGTAATAGAGGAAATCATGTACAAAATATGTTTTCATAATAACTTTGTCTAATGGCTTTAAAAAAAGGCGTTCAGTTCCGCAACTCAGCACGCAATGCCTCCAGAATTCGTCAGAAAGTACAGGGAACTGAAGTGTTTTAATAGGAACGGAGTGTCCTAACACTAGATTCCTAAGTAAGCATGGAGAAATCAACCAATTTGAAACACACACAAAGAAAATTATTTATATTATATACATTTTATATATAGATATTTATTATTAATAGTACATAATACAATAAACAATACTGTTTCTTGCTTTCCATGCCAATTTAGCGTATCTCAGTAATAGATGAGACGATAATTATAATTGTAGAGCTTATATGTATTTGTAGAGCATAGACAATGATGTTCTGGGCTCTTGTCTCCATTGGATTTTTTTAAAATATTTTAAATGTTTTTTATTATTTATAGTTCAAAATGTTAATATTTATATAGTAAAAGTAATATTATATATATTATGAGTTTACATTATATTATAAAGTATTAAAATATTAGGTTAAGAATTAAGAAAGAATTACTAAAAAATATATGTATAAACAGTAAATGGAGCAACCCTTACACTTATATAACTACAATATACTTTAGGAGATTTATTCAAAAGTTGAGAAATCCACTTTTTTAGCTATTTAAATTTCATCTATCATGTTCAATAAATTTTATTTACTAGATTATAGATTATAACAAGTAAGAGGAAAATGTATAAGTAGGTAAATTTAATTTATAGCATTTACTACGAGAAATTAGAAAGCCTTTATTGCTAAATCTAAATATGCAATTTATTAAACATCACACTTATTACTTATGAATCGTATGTGTATGGTAGGTGAAAGCCGAAATCAATTTCTACTTTCATTTGTTTGTTTTATATATGACCTTTAAGTATGCCTTATTAATATTAATTTTTAATTTTCGGTCGCGTTTACTCAATTGTTTCGTTTTTAGGGTTCTATAACTGAATGGAAAAAAATATTATCTTTTAAATTCGTCATAGCTGTTTGTCCATTCATAAATCACAACAATTTTAGTCCAAAGCTATTCTTACTATAAAGTTCAGTTTAATTAAATCCAATTCAATTAAATTTAGCAAGTAAATGTATCTCTGGTATAAAAATAAAATAAATAGTGTTTCATCAAACGTTAATGTGAGCGGTGTTTATATAATAGATACGATATATTTAATACAATATATAAAAAAAAATACGTGAGGTCTTCCAAATTGTTTTTTCTCAAAGTTAATATTTAAATTGAACATTGAGAAATAGTCAGCAATTTATACTAACACTGAAATAATGGAGTTATTTTTGTATGTATATGAATTCGCATATTAATGCTATGCTTGCTTCTGCGGAACCCATAGCGGACGATTCTGATAGCACTTGTTCCCTTTTTGTACGTCCATATTGTATAATATAACAGTACGTATATATTATATTTAATTGTTACATAAAAATAAGTATACTTTATAATACAAGAGAATTATAAACTGTATAACTTACAGCATTTAAATACATCGTTTAAATAATAAAGATAATAACATAATGATTTATTTGTACTGTTCTTGTATCGGCGATAACAGTTTTATTAAAAAGTTTAACATTTTTCAGTTATAACATTTTTTTTTTTATTAAATAATAATTTGCTATGATATACCTACCCAGGTATTTAAATATCTTTTCATCTTAGCTCTCTCAGTGCATCTCACTGATGCATGTCACCAGTTTATACCTTATTTTAAATTTCACCTTCTATTGTGAGTGCGGAGAAACCGGCTGTGATCCGAGAAAAGGAGCAGTGTTGGCCCGACGCTGGCGAAGCTCGCCCATTCAGTAGATATTAAACGTTTTTAATTAAATTCAATTTTCATCTTATCTTCTAACGCATTTTTAATATTAAGTGAATTTTAAAATGTCGGCTAAAGTGGCATTAGCCTTTGTGGCAATGCTGGCATTCGTAAACAGTCAGAGCTATTTAGGTAAGTCAAACCTTTTTTGTTTTGTAATTGATTGACTCATTTGGATTACTTTTGCATTAATTAAATAATATAGAGACGGCTACTGTACGGTATTTTGTAATCATTTGTAATTAGGTGCCTCAGATTTTTTTTAATAGCTTGCAGAATTTTTGCGCTACAATAATCTAAATTTAGTCTAATATTTTATTAATATTCATCCCTATTAGATCTCATTTTAAATTTAGATTTTTATTTTAGGCTTACAAATTATTGATTTGAAAAGTCATAATGATATCTTAATGAAACATCTACTCCACGCTATATTACGGGTTCAAATCCTACATCTGTAAAAGCATATTATTTAAAATATAGAATTAACATTAAATTTTAATTATTATATAACTGTTTATAACAAATGCTTTATTATTTAACAGCTACAAACTGCAATCGCTCATGTTACATAAACCCTTTAATAAACTTTTTTACGAACAAAAAAAACTACGACCTGACAAACAAGTGAAAGTGTTTGCGTGAAAGTCGTCATATGTCCATTGTATAATAGGTATAGAATATTCGTAATTTTCTTCAATGTAAAGGTGTTCCTTTATACTTGTTTTGTAAAAGATTTATATGTCGAAACAATCGCGGCGTTAAGTTTCGCCACTCAACACGCAATGCCTCCAGAATTTAGCGGAAAATGGGAAACGGAGTGACTTAACACTATTAACCTAAATTAAGCTGAAATGATACTATTTAGATACACTAAATCACTATCAAGTACCAAGCATTAGACATATGTATAGTGATAGTTTTGTTTAATAAATGTAAAAAGTAATCCAATTATTATCTCTCTAAGATTTTTAAATTATTATCTCTCTATCTCTTAAGATGCACTCGTGCAGCAGATCATGCCGGAACCCAGTGAACAGCCGAAGAGTAACTGTTTATGCAAAGGTCCAGCCTGCATATGCTGTGTGGATTTTAATATGACATTACTTGATCTAGGAGGTCCAGGTGTGTGTTCCTTTTCTTTTTACTAATTTACAATTTTCAATATTTCAAAGTACCAAAAAAATAAAAAGTAAAATTAAAAAATAATGATTACGTCATTTTTTTACAATCAAAAACAAGACCGATACTAAGAGAAAGAGAAAATAAAAAAATATAATACTATGTATGTATAAATTACAAGTTAGTCTGGATCTAATTATTTAAAAGTTAATAATTATGAATTTAAAACTTATTTTCTTTTATATTTTTTAGGCTGTATACACATGAAATACATTTCACCAGAAGAAGGACTTTCAGTAAAAGTTACATATGACAAAAAGTTTCTACAAAGTTCTAAAGTAAAAGGTAAGAAAACTATATCACACTGTATTGTTTATAAAGGACCTTAAAAAGTGACTGTATGGACTATTCCTATGTTTCTATGCTTACTGAATGTTTCTATGCTTCCTAAATGTTTTTTGTTTTAGGACCTCATCCAACTCCAGTTTGCGTGAACATATACGGTGTGCATGCACAAGTTTGTGCCAATTTCAATGATCTTACTCCCACTGCTGATGGACTACGTGGATGCTCAAAATTAGATCTTAAGTTACTTGGAAGCTCACAACTAGAATTCCCAATAGGATGCTTTAAATCATCTGGTGGCGTGATGGAAATGGAGGATCCACCAGCAGAACCAGAAAAGGAAGAGTAAGAACTATATCAATATTCCAGACTTTTCCTTATTTTTCTTAACTTGCTGACCTCTTTTACTATAGAAGAGTTTTAGTATAACTTCATTTGCTTGGACTATAAAACATAAACTTTTTATTCGCTATTTCAACAAATTCCAACTTCTCATAATGCTCCCTAAAATCCCCCAAGACAAAGACTGATAAATTTAAGCTCTCAACGGTGCATAGTTTTGGCTGTACCTTGTTTGTCAGTCTTTTGTTAGTAGTAGAATATTTCGCATATAAAATATCGATATGATTTGCAGAACCACAGAAGAACCTACTACGGAAGAGACCAACATATTCGACCCGGAAGCATTTTTGATAAACATTTATCAGACAGCCGAAGAAGGTGTCGCTTTTCTTGGTAGCCTTTTAAACATTCCCTCAAAGAAGAATAGTACAACTACAGAGCCACCAGCTGTAGACGTATCCCAAGAGTCTGAATCGCAGAGAAGATCTCCTAAGCATTTTAAGCATCCTAATCAATTGTGATATTAACGATTTAAAATTTAGACTTAAGTACAAAAAGGCATTTTATATATATGTAAGTAGTAGCTTGCCAACATGTTAACGCTCCCTTTTTTGAAAAGTAGGCGATATATGTATATCCTATTTATTGGTTTAATAAGTATGACTAAATAGTGATGTCTTTTAATATTCAGTAGTTTTAAAATAAAACAAAATATAAAACGATATGAAATATTTAATTTGGATTTTTTAGACGATATTAGTAAATGTAATAAGTTCCTGGTCTCACAAGTTACACTTGATTTGAGAAAAAGATATTTATTTTGTACAGTGATTTATCCTTGAGCAAATGGCGGTGAACTATTTGTTTCTAGGAGAAATACACCCGATTCCCTGTAACAAGCAAAAATGAATTTATTATACTAGATTGATTATAGTTTAACTTATTATAAAAAAAGTTGAAATATGAGCAAATATTGTCAATATCTTGAAATTTTCTACATTATCACAATTAATAATTATGTTTATTATATTGTATTTATGTATATGTATGTGCAGAGTATATTATTTCCGTATACATATAAAATAAAGAATAAAGATAAAATTACCCAGATTTAGGAACAAGTCCGCCCATTTGTAAACTCTTCGATCCTTCACATAATCGCAGTAGAGCAGCATAATAATTCAAACATTCTCTACCAGTAAATCCTCCTGAAGTAATCGATTCAGCCAAGTAAAAGAAACCTCTCTCATGATCACAGGAGTTTGAATTGCACCCAGGCATGGATATTCCTCCATTGGGGTAAAAATCAACTTGTCCTAAATTAGCTAGGTATCCATAGACTCCATAATTGGTGTGAATAACTTCGGTGTATAATCCATCATCAGGTTGGAATTTGAAAATATTGTTCACCCATCCAATAAGAGCTGGGTCAAGACCTAAAATAAAATACTTTCAACATAGTTATAGTGCAGTAGAAAGTTGAGAAAGGTGTTGAAAAATTAAAACTTTATTTTAAAAGACCGTCGTAGTCCAGGAGCTAGTGCGTAACTGTAAAGGCGATTGTTATGAGTTCAATTCCCAATCAAGGGATATTTAATATTTTCATTTCTTAACAGTGGTAACGAGGTAAAGCGCGGCTGTGAGTTCCACCACGCAATGCCTCAAGAATTGAGTAGAAAGTGAAAGACAAAAGTGTCTCAGTGGGAATGGTCTGTCTCAACACTAGGTCCCCTCATGTCTAAATAAAAAGTAAAAAAAAAATGTTGTACCTTGTGTAGAAAAAAAAGATAGCAATAAGTACTAAGTAGTACTTATTGCTATCTGCATTTTATTTATATAGATATAGATAAGTATCTAGCCGCAGTAATCTAGACGTTCCATAAATACCTACTAGAGCCTCTACCAACGGCTAATACATGCTTTACGTATAAAAATAAATGAAGTCCCATGAAAAGCAATCTCTTCAGACTTACAAATTAGCTTACCTGTGATATATGCAACCTGACCATCCAAATTTCTTCCAATAATACCAGCCTGATGTCCACCGACTCCATGACCAATGATATGGTATTGGTCAAGAGTGGAACCACTCTCTTCATTCAACCATTCGATGAATTTAGCGGAAGCTTCTCCGGATAGAATACAGTTGAGGTTAACTTCTCTATAGCCGATAACATTGGCACCAACACTCCAATCTAATACTATCACGTTGAGATCTTCAGCTGCCAGGAGCACTGTGAATTATAAATGTAGACCCAATATTAAAAAGATATATCCTAGAATGTGAACGAAGTAGATTGATACTTTAGTTACCAGATTTTTGATCTACTGTATTACAAATACAAAAGTTGAAATTTATATTTTACTTTACTTTAGTTATAGAAGTCTCACATAGAAGTTACAGTAAAATATATAATAATAATGAGGCCAGTCCTGGCGCAGGGGCACGTCGGCAGTCGGCATGACTGTAATACCGATTGGTTGTGGGTTTCATTCCCACTCGAGGAAATTAAATATTTATTTAATTTTATATTTCCATCTCTTTGCTTTGGTATCAAAAAATAAAGCTTGGCGTTGAATTCGACGGAAAGTAGGGAACGAAGTATCTTAAAAGAAGGACCCTTTGCCTATTTTGCTGTATGCGGGATACAGCGTGAAATTTATTTATTAATTTTTTACTTTATATATATAAATAATAACGATATATGTAAATAGTATCTACGATTGCCGAACCTTACCAGGAACAAGGACGTTATTAAAGTTGGAAGTAGCTGAATTCATCCATCCGTGAATGAGGACAACGGTCCTGCGGCTACTATCGTAGTTCGAAAACCTTAGTAAGTTATTATTATTGATAACTAAAGGCTGGCTTCGAGATGGATTGTTTCTGAAAATTAAATTATTGACAAACATAAGAACTCCGTCGTCTGTATTAAATTTAAAACAAAAAATCGTACAAATTAAATTTAAATGTATAAATGTTTTAAGCAAATATAAAATGACTCATAACACAACGTAATCAGTTGCAATAATAATAATAGTTGTTGTTCATTATAAGAATTTTTTTACAAATCTATAGCAACATAGTATGCTAAAATTTTTATAATTTTATGAGTAGTGTCCCAATTTTAAACACATTTTATAATAGAACACAAGTTCGAATTTCAACAAAAATAATCGATTTTTCTACTAAAATACCACTAAATGACATACGAGTATATACATACCTAGTAAAAAGATGATACACATTAGTTCTAGCAGGATTGTATCTCGCTACATTTGCGAAGTCACTCAGCGAGTTCCACGAGTCAACGAGATGGATCTTTCCATTAGAATCTGGAGCGTACTGATAGCGCAACTGACTCTCCTTAATAGACGCTGGTGCAACTGCAATGTGGTGTCAACATTTTTAATAAAAATATTCAATGAGAAGCCGCCGCGGCGCAGAGCTACGAGCGCCTGATTGTAAACATTACCGGCTGTAAAATATGCCGGTTGTAGGTTCGATTCATAATCGGGGGAATGAAATATTTAATATTTTTATTTTACAGCAGTATTGAGATCGCGTCTCCACACGCAATGCCTCCAGAATTCGGCAGAAAGTGGGGAACGGAGTGTGTTATTACTAGGTTCCCATGTTCTCTCTGCCTACCCTGCTATGTCCGAGACAGTGTGAAGCTAAAATCAGGATAATATTATAATAATGTATAGAAAACAATATTTACAACTAAAAGACAAATTAAAAGAACTTACCAGAAGAAATGACGGCATATAAAATGCACGCAATCGATATTAAATTCAACATTATCACGTTAAGTACTTAAGGAGAATAAAATAAAAAAAATAAAAATATATATTTTTTAATAATGATAAGATCTATTGAATTAATCTTTGTTATCCGTTGAATGTTTTTTAATCCTTATCTATCTATACTAATATAATAAAGCGGAAGAGTTTGTTTGTTTGTTTGTTTGTTTGTTTGTTTGTTTGTTTGTTTGTTTGTTTGTTTGTTTGTTTGTTTGAACGCTAAGATCTCTGGATCTACTGGTCCGATTTATATTGTTTTTGTTTTGTATGAAAGCTGCATTCTTCAGAAGTGCTATAGGCTATATAACATTACATTACACATATATACTATTATATTTTAAAGTACATTCTAATTTGACATGCAATTTATTCTGCCATGTTAATAACAACCGTCGCGTCGCTACGCAACCGTTACCGCGACATTTTGACATTCATCCTTATGAAAATAAATATAATAGTCACTATTAACATTTTATCTAGATTGAAATTATAGTTTACTGTATAGCATTCTAATAAATAATTAAGGAGATGTCACTGATTCGAAATGACCTAGCCTTCGGGCGGCATAGTATGAGTATGACCGACGCGAACGGGCAGATGACGTTGACGGTTTTATAAATTTTCATACATTTTCGAATTCGAACTATTGTAAATGTTTATGTAATTATTTGCTGATTATAATTAATTTAAGCTACACTTTGGTTCTCTTCTTATTTTATTTGATATTGCCCGCTAAAATTATCCTACTTAATAGAGAGAAATGTTTAGTTATTTCGTAGAGTCGATATCTATGTACGCACGTACGGAAAACTTTAGGTACTTTTTCTAATATTAAGAATACCTATCCTTTAGTTACTTTTAATCCTTTTGTTGGTTCATTTCAATAACTCAGATATTTTTTTCTAATAATGTGTATCTACTTATTATTCTTTTTGATTATTTAAATTTATATTTTCTTAAAAATTAAATTTATATTTATTCTATTGAAAATTGAAAATAATTTCATGAATATATTTAATAAATATTCTTATAGTTGAAGCAGGCGTAGCCGCGTCCGGGTCCACTAGTATTACATACACGTATACTTAGCATAGACGTATTCGTATCGCGACGATATTGTTTTTATCAAAAAGTTGTTTGTTGCCAAATGTTTTTATTCATTATCAAGAAGACTTATACATAATTTAATAATCTTCCAAATATTTAAACTGTATGCAAAATGAATAGATGAAAGGAAATACGAGAAAATGAAATATTTATTTAAATTTTTATTTTCATGTCTTCGCTCTATTGTCGAGGTGAAGCGCAGCGTAGAGTTTACCCAGTTAACACGCAATGCCTTCAGAAATCCGCGGAAAGTGGGGAACAGAGTGTTAAGACATAACACTAGGTTTACTCTGCCTACCCTGCTGCGTGCATACAGCGTGAAGCCGACTATATTAGTGGTCTTTCAGTAATTTATGTTTTCTTTAATTTTATAATGTGTTCAAAGATGTGTGAATAATTAAGCATTAATTAATAAAAATAACAATTTCTTTTATTGTTACTTATGTATGAACCAATTATCAATACTTATAATAAAATTGTAATAGATCGGTGTCTATACACGGAAGATATATCAGAAAAAATATTACTATGGGCATTTAAAAAAAAAACAAATAACTGGCATTTTGAACAAACACACAAACAAAGAAACAAAAAATTGAGACAAGAATTCTAATATAATATTCAACACAGATGAACCACAATACATAGACTTCAGAATCCAGTTATTTAAAATATTCAATTTTCATATATTTTTTTATATTATAATTAATAAAGTATATAATATATAATTAATAAGTTAAAAAAAATATTATTATTAATTCAAGTATTGTTATACACTTATATACTGAGAGCTTAATAACATTTTTAGTTTATAAAGTATAGACTCTTCTAACATAATATGTTACATATTAAGTATAGGACATAAAAATAACACAATCTTGATAGTATAATTTACATTTATTTACACGTTTACTCTGTTTTCATGTTTATGGAAACGTTTCTCTCAGCTTAATCCCTTGCAAAAGGCGGCGACAAGTTTGTAAGGAAAACGTAAATACCATTTGCACTGAAATACAACAAAATGGAATTATCTTAATTAATCGCTAAAAACCGTGTAACTTGTAAAATGGAAAGAAAGAACCCACATAGAGCAATACAACAGTTTCTTAGTGTAAACGTGATGGTAATGGATACTATCCTAACTCGAAGGAATGATTATATATAAATGTTAAATCTTCGCCCTGGTGAAACAACGCACAGGGTTTAGTTTTACCATTCAAGCTGCTGTCTCAAATTGGGTCGGATAACTGAGATCGAAGATATTAGGTCCTTTCTGCTTACAACGCTTACATATATAAAAAAGATATAAATTACATCAGTATGTTAAGCATGCTGATAGTACTAAAATACTATGACATGTAAGGAATAGAATTCATATTTTTAATAATAACTCACCCAGGTTTGTTGGCTATTCCACCGAAAATAGCATCTCGGCTGCCAGTGCATCGCAAAGTAATTGCCTCATTATAGGATTCACAAGCAGTTCCAACGAATTTGGCTCCATTGTTAACTTCAGCGCTGACAGATTCAGCATAAAAAACGTAAGCGTAGGTGTGGGAGCAAGAGATTTGATCTCCACAACCTGTTTGACGGTTGCCACCGTTGGCATAGAAGTCTATATCTCCAAGGGGTCCGTCGTATCCGTATTGTCCGGCAGTCGTGTGAAGGACTTCCACTACATCAGCATCATCTTTGTTCAAAATATCGGGGTGGTGAGTCCAACCAATTAGGGATGGATCAAGAGCTGAAATTTTTTTTATTTATACTATTTTTAA